>NC_064758.1:43482887-44124762 GCF_011397635.1 Epinephelus fuscoguttatus | reverse complement strand
CATTCTCTGGATTTCCGATCACAGAGAAGACATTTATGAAGCGCTCCAAAATCCTGATGTTTTTATGAACTTGATGTCATTCATAGTATCATCATTTTTTTATGGCCAAACAGTGTGTTATCCTGTGAAATATGTTTAAGAGATCTAAAACATAACGTTGTGTTTATATCCACATATGCAGGGATGTTGTTCGGTACGCATCCTGCATCTGTAATGCATTCAAATCTGAAAGGACCCGGTAAACTCACTCAATGTGTGCTCCTACACACCCTATCCTATGCACCCTATTGGCATGAAGCTGTTTAGTTATCTGATACACTTAAATATAACCACTCAGATGAGCACCTGTGGCTCCTGGAGACTCACTACATGGAAAACCTGCATATGTAAGTCCCAGACCAAAATCAAAAACAAATTTCTAATATATTTTGTCTCCATGACGCCTCCCGCGCTCCCTAACACGTCTTTCCTTAATGCAGTGAAACATTAAAACTTGAAACAATAAAAAACGGAAATGAACAATCGTTGTGTCACCCTCGGCTCGTCCTTAAGGCGCCCTCGGGAACAACTGCTTTGAAATTTCCTGAACAGCAGCCCTTTCATCCGAGCACAGCTCAGAATTTTTTTGATTTCCTCAGTATATTCTGTGGTTTCGCAGGAAATCTTGCAGATATTCCATTTTCAGTTTTGTCACTTGGACTCTCCCTCCTGCACACACACTCACTCACCTTCGCAGCCATGATTCATCCTGTTTCAGAGAGAGCAGAGGCCAACGATGCTGGACCGAAGTGAGCCAGCCAAATGATTTCGGCTGCCACACAAACCTCCTGAAATAGACTTCAAGCTGCTTCGCTGCACAACTCCTCCTCAAGGCTGCCTTATGGCTGTCGTTAAGATTAATGATGCTGGATATAATAGTGTTATGATATTGATTTTTTTCTTTTACTACTTCCTAATGAATGAATGGACATAAATGAGATCAATGTCGTGTGATAAGACAAGATGAACTTTCGGGATCCCTGAGGGGAAATTAAATGATTGAAGCAGTGGAGAATAGAGAGCAGGGAGACTGACCCGCTGCGGTGCTCACAAGAGGAAACAAAGGACATTAAAATCTGATGGTGATAAATAAGGTTGAAGAGTTTGATGATGATCAAAAGAGATTAGATGAGGTCAAGTCTTCAGAGAAATCCATCCCTCTAATGTCCGGCTACATTTTAAGTTTTCAGTGTGGAGTTTGTTTCCGTTAAAGACTGTGATTGTTTCTGTTGGACTGAGAAACCTCTCTGTCTGACTCAATTACTTTTAGCCATTCCAGCAGTCTGGTCGTAGGGATGGGATCATTGGTCGGGAGATCCACCACTTGAAACGTCTCAGTGGATTGCCAGAAAAATTCTGTGCAACTTAATGTGGATTTATAGTTGTGTGTCAGCTCTGTGCAGAGTCTGCACTGTGGTGAGCATTTATACTGGTGCAGTGGTGTGTCTGTGTCACTCTGCAGTTACACCTCCAAAACATGAGATGGCGGTGGAGTTGCTGTAAAGTTTAGTTGATTCAAAACACACATTAAACACACATTAAACATGGCTTCATAGAGACAGTTTCAAACACAAGTACACAAATCAGCTTCACTATAACTCGGAGCATTCACAGACAAACACTTGTCTTTATCTGGACACATTTTCCCCACAAATACAACATGCTAACGTTATTAGCACAAGCCTATAGCATTTTACATTATATAAATTAGCCTAGCAGCTAGTGGGGAGTCACTCTACTCAAATGAAGCCAGGGACAACAGCAACATTTAACAAAGGTAACGTGACAAAATTTGGCTCCATTACAGCTCACAAGGTTCACTGACAAAACAACTGTCTTATACGAAACACATTTTCCAAACAAATACAACATGCTAACATTATTAGCACAAGCCTATGGCATTTTACATTGTATAAATTAGCCTAGCGATGAATGGAGATTTCCTCTGCTCATATGAAGCCAGGATAAATCACACACAGGACCCAAAATGCTATTTTTGTGGAGGCTTTACTGTCTTCACAATTTATTGTTTCTTATCTGTGAAATTAAAGTAAATAAAGTAAATAAAAGCTTTGTTTCCACTGAGGGAAATAGTATGCCGTAGGCTGTATGTCGATGCAGAAATGACAGAAACCATCTTTGGGAAAAAATATATTTAACGTGTACTTTGATTTTTTAGTTTAGCCTATGTCCCATCTACTAACATAGAGTGGGCGGGGTTTATTACTTGTGCTGCAGCCAACCACCAGGGGGTGATCAAGATGTTCTGGCTTCACTTTAAGGGAGCTGCCATGTCGTCCATCTTTGTATACAGTTATTGGTCTCCACCTACTATTTGTATGACCTTATCTGAAATGCATGTGCCATAAGAGAGAATCACCTTCCAGCTTTTTGCAAATGCCTAAATGACACCTGGTGAAGCTTTTCAGTAGATACACAATGTGTTTGGGGCAGAATCTGCAGCCAATAACTGGCTCCAAGGCCTTCGTTTAATGTCATTTTACACACAGTTGCCATATTAACATATATATGTCAATGATATATCCTAGTTTGCTCCAAATGTGATTCCAGTTACTGCAATGTTTGATTTTCAGATGTCACGTTGTGACGTCTGTGAAGTCCTCTATTTATTTACCCTGCAGCTCTCCTGCACATGCAGCCAGTAGCCTGCAGAAGACCCCCGCCCTGCATCAGTCTCACAGTGTAGAAATCCATCATCATGTCATGTTCCTCCTGTTAATCACCTCTGCAATGATGCTTTGTTGACGTATTTTCAGGCCTTGGCAGAAATCTCTCCCTCTGGCTGCTGATGACAGTCGACTCAATGAAAATCTTTTTTTCATTAGGAGTGTGGTTTTATCTGCTCTGTAAATAGAGCCGCAGATCTTGGAGGGCTTCGTTCTTCATTAAAACCAACAGGCGGTAATGGTTTATTTGGCATGTTTGTTTTCAGAGCGGCTCTGCTTTCCTCTGCGACAATGAAATGTTAATGCTTTGTTTGCTGATAGTAAAAACTGCTGAGGAAAAGATAACAGCTTATTACATGGGAATTAAAATGGGACTGCACCGAGCTTTATGTGCTCCGTTCGGCTTGAGCTCATTCTTGACCACTGAAACTGCAACTGACAAAATTATTTGGGTTTTAGGCAACATCCAAATGTTCTCTTAAGAGTATAAAGATGATAATGATCCTTTCAATGATGTTGTATTCGAGCCACAGATACAGTCAAGGTTCTTCTTATCACTGAACGACATGTAACATGTACATCAAACAGCTTTGGTCATGTTGAACGGTTTATTTTTAGCCGTGCTGCCGGAGTCGCTCCAGGCTTTCACTATCGGACGGCTGGTCCAGACTAAAATATCTCAGCAACTGTTGGATGAAGTGCTGCAACTAACAGTTATTTTCCATCATGGATTAATATGCCGATTCTGATCTTGATTTACGGATTAGTTTTTTTATACTGTAAATTAATGTCAGTCACTCTTCCAAGGGCCAGGGTGACGTCTTCAAATGTCTCGTTTTGTTGAACAAATAGTTAAAAACTCAAAGATATTCAGTTGACAATGATACTAAAGAGAGAAAGGCAGTAAATGTTCACACTGGAGAAGCTGGAACCAGAGAGTGTTTGACGTTTTTACATTTTGAAACACAAATTGATTGTTGAAATATTTGGTGATTAATTTTCTGTCTGTCGACTAATTGATTGGATACACTAGCCCTTTAAACAGTTATTTGACCTAGCTGTTCCTCATAAAAGGTACGATCGCAGATTGAGGGGACAGAGTTGTCTCACCTTCAAGCTGACAGCAGAAGTCATAACATCACTGAAACAACGTTTGTGTAAAAGGGACAACCAGCAGGACGGGACTATGTACAGGACGTGCGTGTTGATGATGCATTGCATGCAACCTGCACCGGGAGATTTAAAAAGATGCTGATAGCAGTTAGCAGCTAATGTTAATGCCATTGTTATTGTTTGCAAAGTGCTGCAGATGAATCCGTTACATGTCACACTAGAGGCCGATGCTGTTGTGTTAATCGTCACGCCTCTTTTGCTTCTGGGATATCGGCATGCTGTCTAAAATCACACCCTGGAGCAGTAGGATGCTACTGTTGTTGGGTGTCTGCAAAAATGCAAAGGCGGCGTAAAGAGGGGACTTTGTTGCGGCCCTATAGCATGAACTCTGTATAAAAAGGCCATGACATTTGGTAACTAACACATGCTAACACACGAGCTAATGACATTTCCAGGGTTAGTTGGTACAATGTTGAACATGAAAAATGGTACCTTAAAAAAGCAGTATGTTAGCATTGTCATTAGCATTTAGCTCAAAGCACTGTTGTACCTAACTGCAGCCCAACAAAGCTGCTAACTTGGCTGTAGATTCTTAGAGCCTGTCTCACACCCGCTGCACAGATCAGCGTATCTTTGCTAGTTTAAGACTGACGCAGTTTTCATTGTCTAGGCCAGCGCCTTCGGTGTGAAAGTAGCAAATGTACACTCAACACTTACACCCATCTGTGTACCCATAGGTGTGTTGGTCTTAAAATGAGTTGAGGGCAGGTGCATTGTTGCTGTGTTGCTATTTTGCAGCAGCAAATAAAACAGCAACAAAAACCTGGTTTAAAATCACAGTGGCACAGTATTTTCCTGCTGTTTAAAGAGCGCATTAATCAGATGGTGAGATGCACCTACGTACTGTAGGTGGGTTTACAATGCGCATATACTCTGCCTGTTACACACAAAGTGACAAGTGGATGGGTTGAGGGTGGGTGACAAAAATTCATCGTTAATGAGGAAAATATGAATGACATTCTGTAAAATGTGAACGTAGCAGAGATCAGAGGGGAGCTGCAGAGCTGCTGTCCGACTCCACATTAAGAGAGACGCAGTGCACATGTAAACACGAGGAGCAGCGTAACTTAATTGATTATTTAGAAGGCTAAAAGTTGAGCTCTATTTCCTCTGTCAAGTTTTTAGTTTTAGAAAAAGTTTAGATATTTATCGGTGTTTCATCACAATACCTGCGATCAGTATAAGATGGTATCAGTAAATATCTTAATCGTCTTTACCTTGTTTGCTTAACATTATCTGCCTGGCGCATAGCGGCTAGCACTTCTTGAATGTTTTTGGATAGAGACTTGCTTGGAAAAAAATGGTTTGTTGGACCGATCCACCTCCCCTCCTGCCCACCCTATAGGATTTTCCAGCTCCTCAATTAAGTCCTTACCGGCAGCATTTCAATGCTGTCCAGTGATGCATCATACTGCCACGACAGGCGCTATCTGGCCGACTGGCAGGGTATCTTAATACCATGAATGGTGGCTTTTGGCGTCACTGTCTGATACCACATTCATTGACAAAGCGGCTGTATTTGACGATTTTGGAATGAGAACAAGCTGGAACGTCAAAGTTGTGGAGTTTTCTTTGGAGAAATGCACTGATCACACTTTTCTCACTCTGTACCAACTCCATTATCTGAACCCAGGCTTAGAGAACAGTCTCATCACAAGGTCTATTTAGCAGCTGTGATGGTGCTTTCAAATAGTATCACATGATCTTCCTCAGCAGATGGAGCAGCTCACTTGTCATGTATTTTGCAGATGTTTGAAGTTCTCCTTCACATTGGCGCAAAAACTGTCTTTCAGAGTTCACTCTTAACTTTGAAAACAACAGAACAATCTCACCACAAGGTCCCATTTGAACATTTACATTTCTATTAGCTTCATTATCAGCAGAGGACGATCATGTGATTAAACTAAATTGCTACAGAGCAGCTGCTAAATGGATCTTATGCTGAGACTGTTTTGTCAACTGCTGTTTCCAACATCTCTGGATGTTTGTTGATTGTGATCCAACCCAAATTTATTAAACTAATTGTTTATGAATGTTTTTTTTTCCTACAGTTTTTTTTGTATTAATTTAAATGCTTCAATTATTTTACTGTTTTTTTAAATGACCTGTTCTGGATTGACGGGAAATGATGACGGTGCATAAACTCCACAGTCTCCCTCAGGCCTCCTCTCCCTCTCTCTCACTCAGGTGGTGAGAAATAAATCTTAAACATTGAACCTGACAAACTAACGGCTCACTCAAAGGCATTCCTTTATTTTTATAGTCTACAGCCACTTTCATTTTTTGTTAAAGAGTTGATCTAAGTCTTTCTGCTGAGTTAAGTTGAGCTTTTTGACTTTGATTCCTCGCGTATCAGCTGACACCCAGGGGAGCAGCAGAGCAGGTACTTTCAACTCTGAGTTATACAGTCCTCTAAGTAGAAACTGTGATCCAGAGGATTAGAGCTGCACCGAGAGGGAAACATAGGATGGAAGTAAAATACAGGAGCTTCAAAGGAGTGGGAATGTTAAAGTTATATGTGATTACTTTGAGGTTTAAATACACCAGTGGTGGAAGAAGTGCTCATATCTTGTTGTTTTGCTGATGATGCACGAATCTATTTGTCCATAAAAACAAAAAGTGAAGATTCATTGCTGCCTTTGCTGAATTTTTAAAGTGATATCAATCAAAAATGTTATGGATTTTAACGTTCTTTATTGTAATTAAAATAAGACAGAGGTCTTTGACCTTGGTCTCTGACTCCTTGGGGTTTTTTTGCGGCTCTTCAGCAGCTCACAGCCGACATTATGTTAAGAATCTTGTGCTGATTTTCGACAGCTCTTTCAAATTTGATAAACAAGTACTTCAGTTGCCATAACTTCTTTCAGTTATGACTTTTAGTGAAGGTAAAGCTCTATCCTTCTCCCAGAGATCACAAGAGTTATTCCTGCTTTTGTTACCTCTCAGCTAGAACACTGTAATTGTCTACATTTAGTACGAATTCACTTTCTATCTGAAAAAAAAAAACAGGATTCCGATGGTCACTGAAGACCTTGAACAGTCATGGAATTTCACAATTGCAATTTCTGGGCCTGGAAAATTTGTGACATAAATCAAAATTATTGCAAGTTTTGGAAATGTCATTGAATTTTGTTGTGTATTATGAAATTGTTACAATAATCTTCCGTTGATAACTGTCCATGTAATGTAAATTCAACAGCAAATTAAATTTCTGTAGCTGTCGACCTAACGTAGCTTCGATATATATGTTGATGTGTTTTGTTTAGTATTATGTATGTTTGGTCATTTTCTTCCTGGGTCTGTCTTTCCCATCTTCTATGCCAACTAGCTAAAATTGTGTTTAAATAGAGTTTGAATCTGATATGTTTGAAAAGGTGGGGCAAGAAAAAAAACCTCATTGATAAGGAAATCATTGATAAGTTTGGAAATGTCCTTGGAATTGTGGGGGAACCCTAAAAAAAAGCAGTATGATATAACAGCAATGGCTCTGGTCTGTTTCAGGATTGATTTTAAGATCTTATCTTGTTTTAAGGTTTAAACAGTCTGGCGCTCTTTATCTAGCAGAACTTTTGCATCTTCACACTGCGACCAAGCTTTTGCGATAGCATGTCAGAACAGACTTTATTGCCGTTGGGCTGCAGTGCAAAACAGTGAGCTGAGTATACAGTGAAATGAAACGTAGTACAGAACACAAAAGACACAGACATGTTGATTAAAAAAGTGGCATTCAAAATGGCACATTAGACAGTAAGATAGCTTGATGTAACAAAAGAAGAAGTTTTATGGTTAAGTTTTTGAGCTTATCTTGAATATAAATACCGTGCAGACTCTAGAAACCTTTCAGTCCTTGTATTGCAACCTTGGCGTTCGATTCGTGTTGAGCTTGACGCCTCGACTTCATCCTCTGTTGTGTTGCAGATTCTTCTACTTATATCATGTTTACTGTTTTCTTTTGTTCTTATTTGTTTTTTTGCTTCTGTATTTATCTAATTTGGTATTTTGAATGTGTTTTACAAATACAGTTTGTCTTGACTTTACCATTAGCAGTAAAATATACTTTAAGTATAACTAAAAGTACTTGCTTGGCAGACAGGTTCCTCTCAGAGAGTTACATCATGAAATTATCATATTGATAAAATATCACTAATATTTTTATGTGTAAGCTGCTTTTTAATTAGGGATGCATGATAATGGATTTTATGCCGATATCCGATATGCCGATATGTAACAAATCATTTGACCAATAACCGATAACGATATATCCACTTTTGTCCCCACCTAATTTTATTTATCATCAAGTCGTACTGGAATTAGTGGATTAGTAGCCCACCAGCAGATGGAGACACAAAATAAAATACTTTTCAATGTATGTAATATTCATTCATTGTACTAATTAAGAAAAAGCATGTTGGCGATTCTTCATTTTAAAGCCAATATTGGTCGATACCAATGATGTACCAGCATTATCCTGCATCCCTAATTTTAATGTGATAGCTGGTCGAGGTGGAACACTTTTTAAGTACTGTATACTGTTAAATAGTTTCATCTGCAACTGTCATATCTTATAAGTTGATAATATGTTTTGTTAAATAAAATAACTTGATGCTCCAGTAGTATAAAATAGCCTAAAACTGATACACCCAACTAAAGTAAAAGTACCTCAGAATTGTACATATGTACAGTACTTGATTAAACGTTACATCCCATCACTGAAACATACAGTAGACTGTATATAGATCATCATTTCAGCTTTCACAACCAACTGTCGTCCACCATGAAGTACCACTGATCAACATTTAGACATCGTAGTTACCGTCATCAGATTCTTACAGTTGTCTGTAAGAGATGAAGGTTACATGAGGTCAGTCCGTCCGTTATCATGAGGCTAAAAAAAAATGGTTGTTTTTTAAGACTTGATTGACCGAACATCCAGCAGCCATTACTCATAATAACAGTGGAGAGGCCGAGGCTCCGACACACTGATGGATGGATGGTTAAAGGTCAGCCGAGACCTGGATTAGACTGCATGAAAACATTTACACTGTAGAATCAGACGAGCTGACAGACAGCGGTTCAGTTCATCAATCAGTCTGATCGACTTGGTGTTACAGTGATGTCAGCTAGCCAGCGAGCTAACGTTATGAATACTCAATGATAAGGACTGAATACCTAATGACAAGTGTTGCTGCTGTTAAAGACGAATGCTTTAAAAGTAACAACTGAAGGTGACCTGTATGCATTATCAGCATTTACATCAATTCTGTGGCAGCCAGACAGTAAGAGGAGTGGTGCTATCTAACAGTCTTACTTCCTGTTAAATGATTAACGTTTATTCTTTATTATGCACATGATGTCAGTTAATAACATATTTTTCATTTGTTCTGAGCTTTATGTGTTGCTGTTGGCACTCGCACAAACTTGACACTGATTCATCCTCTCAACCGTCATCTCTCACCCCGTTCACCCAATCACATCGCTGCCATTTCTCATCTGACCAATCACGGCCATCCGTCCGATCTCATTAACTCCACCACTCCACTCTGCGGACGGGTGTACAAGCAGATCTGATATGTGGCCAATCAGATCCTTTGTCTCATCTCGTTTCATCACGGCCAAATTAGTTTTTAGACGTGAGCGTTATGCTCCGTGATTCGTCCAGATGAGATGCTGCCCAGTTTCATCACAGCTGATGAGGAAACAAGATGTGATGGGTTGGAACAGGAGGTGGTGCAAATATGAAACGTGGTGAGATAAACGGGGTGAGAAAGTTTTAAAAGCTGTAGGCAGATACAGAATTCATGAGTCAGTTGGCAGGGCAGAGCCTCTGATGGTTGGTGCCTCGGTATCCAGAGGTGTTTGGTGCAGCTGCAGCTCAGGTGGAAACTGGACATGGACAGGCAACAGAAGGGATCCAGGATCAGTTGCTGTGTTTGGGGCCAAAATCAGTCAGAACCAATCAAATCACATCTTTTACTTTCCGTTTCAAAGCGGTGCGCTGTGCCTCTGGCGCTCTGACAATTTACGGATAGAGAGAGCAGACTGGAACGGGCAGGGAAACCACAAGAGGATAAAACCACACCTTAAATTAGATCAGCAGTGGAGGAGGGAACGTGTTTGGTTAACCTGTGTTCACTTTATCTGATCTGTAGAGATCCATCGACCTCTGCAGAGGAGGGAACATTGATTGTCTGACTCATGAACTGAACTCAGTTAGTTGAGACTTGAATTCAGTTGTAGCTTTATTCTATTTAAAATCCATATAATGAAATTGGTTCTCAGTTGTTGGACTGGGCAGTAATGACACAGATTATCATCGACTTGATGTATTATATTCTATATTTAGACTCAGATATGAATTTTTTTTGATTAGAGTTGAGTACAGCACTGAGTTTGTCTTATTATCCACACATTCTACTTCCTTGTCAAAACCTGGCGCCTACATTACCCTTCTGAATCTAAACTGGATTCCAGGGGATGAGTAATAAGAGGAGAGTTCTTGGTTTGGATAAAGATCTCTGGATTGAATCACCACGCTGCTTTGTTCTACTGTGTCACACAGCTTGAGACTGATTTGGGACTTGAACAAATGGGCTCACAGCTCTGATGTCATGTCAGACTTGGGCATCATGGTGCATACAGACAGTTGTTGGTTTGGATCTGAATATGGAATTTGTTGACAATCACAATCTTAGCGGATATAACCAGACCAACGCTCCAACAAATGAGCTGTAGGGTGGGCAATATATTGATTATATTCAATGTATTGCAGCTTGTTCCTCGTGGATTTATAAAATGACTATACCGTGAACATCAAGTATAAATTGTCACGCCATTTTGAACAGACAGGGCGTGACTGCAACTATTTTGTCACATTTGCAACCATGGAGCACCAGTATGTCCTGTAAATACTATTAATATGTGAACTGGGGAGCTGTTAGTTAGTTTCCAGCTCACAGTAGATAAATTGTCATGTTTAATGGCATCGCTGTAACAGTTTAACTTTTGATGAGTTTAACAATAGTGTGAACAGACGGGGCTTGTGTTTTGTATCTGCAGGGCTCCAGACCGTGACTATTTGGACACATTTTGTGACCATGGAGCACCATTACATCCTGTAAATACAATTAATATATGAACCAGAGAGTTGTTAGATAGTTTCCAGCTCACAGTTAATGAATTATCATGTTTAATGGAGCCATGGTATCAGTTTAACTTTGTGCTAGCTGCTAACGACTACTGTTGACCGGAAGCTCACCATTTTGACCCAAGACAAGCCAGGCACTCCAGAATTAAAGCATCAGCAGTTCTGCTTTGATTATTTCATTATAATAACATGACTACTTTTTTAAACGTTATTCTGAGCAAGAAGAGGAGAGAACGATGCTGCTGGTCCACAGATGGTGCAGGGCGGAGTACCTGTGAAGGTGGGCCAGGTGCGATAACCCATCGTATTTTGCATATATAACAATACATTAATAATTTGTTTTTTACAGTATTTTATTCAACTGTCTTATGATAGTACTATATTTAACTTTATTATACCACAGAAGCTACTTAGCTACTATTTTAAATTACTGCAACTCCAGTTTATTTAGCGGTTTATTATTTTAGTACTTTAAATATTGTGTATCTCGATATAGCCTGAAAGTATCCCGATATTATTCATAGGCCATATGACCCAGCTCTAGTTTAATCACATCTTAACCATACTATAGTTTCTGTGAGTGTTAACTGAAGAACCATTTGATAAAATCACATTGAAGGCACTGAAAGGAGTTCTGGGAATCGTCCAATATAAATACAGACACAGACGACACAATGTAGAAAGAGACATGTAGAGCATATGCACACAAAAGACAGAGAGGACATTAAAAAGGAAGAATATACAGGACCATCTGTAGGACAGAGAGGAAGAGGTGGGGATGACACACATGTAGTTGTTGTGAGAAGCAGCTCGATGCCTCGGGGTTTGGTGCCATTTGGTGCCTGTTTGGACTACCAGCCACAGAAAACACACACACACACAGAAACACATCAATACAAACACAGACCATTCACACACACTCCCTCTCTGATAAAACAAGGCCTGGATAAGCCGTGCCTCACTAACACACATTTCCCAGATTCCCCGTTGTGTCCTAATGTAGAGCGCTGCGAGCCTACGGGGCAGAGGAGCAGGGCGGGTTGCTGGTTCCAATCCCTGAGACAATCTGGCCTCAGAAATCTCCTCGCGCTATGAATCATATTTTTAATCCCAGTTTATTTCTGATGAATATTCTGTGCCTCAGATCAGGAAGCCACTGGTGCTACTGTTGGATATATCCTGTGTAGGGGGGGGGGGGGGGGGGGTTATGACCTGATGGAGGCGCTGGTGGAAAGGTCAAGGGTTCACCAAAATCATTCCAAATGATCTTTATCAGATTTCATCCCAGTCTGTCCTGTAGCTGTTGAGATATCTTGCTTGAGACCACAGTGCTTAAGACCTGATACTGACATACTGTAATATGAACAGAACTGTATAATTATACTTTTAAAAAGCAGCCACTTAAAGTCAGTTTAAATAATTTGTATAAAAAGGATTAAACTAACAAAATACTGCAAATTATTGATCGTTCTGTTCCCATGCCTCTGTGCTTCATATTGTCTGTCCATCTTATTCTCATGAACGCAATATCTCAAGAACACCTTGAGGGATTTACCTCAAATTTGGGTCAAATGTCCACTTAGAACTTAGGGATAAACTGATTATGATTTGGTTGGTTGAAGGCATGTCGGCCGTCGGGGAAGTCTAAGGGTACAGATGACCCTGGCCCAAGGCCAATGGAGCCCCGTGAAAAGGTCCTTGGTTGACCCTCAAATGGGATCAGCTACAGCAATTCACTTACTGACTTAAGTCACTGACGAGTTATATGTTTTTACATGATTAATAAATGTGGTATTGTGAAATGGTGCGGCCCATCTAACATCAGTCAGGTGCACAATGTGCAGAATTCACAAGTGGCCCTAATGAAAACATGTGAGGCGGACTGCAGCCTGGTTAGCAACGTCAGTATGCCGCACCAAAAATCAGGAGCTCCTAAAAGAAAAGTCAGGGTCCAGAGAGAACAAGACAATGAAAGAAGCAGGACAAATGTCTGGCAAAAAGATTGTGAGGAAGCACCAAGTATGACAGGCAGAGCTGAAGGTGAGGAGTGAGGCTGACTAATGTCAGCAAACAAAACCTGCTGTGTCGGTCTCAGGGACACACACGTGACTACCTCAGCTTTTCAGATTAAGAAAACTAGATCTTTACAGTAGATAGGAGTACAAGTAGATACAAGATACTTGGAAATATGAGCAATTGGATTATATTTGCAGGAAGTATCTGTCACATCTGGCTCCAATAAGCAGAAACGGGGACGGCCAAAATACCAAGGTCGAGGCTTCAAATCAGAAGTCTGGCATAAACCAACATCATGGTGGCTACATCCATTACTCATGGCTACTCACCCGTTTACATTTTATCAAACCTTAAAGTAACAAATAATTACGGGCGCCCTTGGCTTCTTGTTCCTCCACAGCTCCACCCTCTTGCCAAACTATGACCACTTCTGGCTCCAAAACACCAAGATGGTGCCGGCCAAAATGCCAATCTCAAAGCTTCGGAGTGGGAGTCCACAAACCAATGGGTGACGTCACTATGGCTTCATCGATTTTTAGTCCATAGTTTTGGTTTAGTCAATTTTGATTACTGTGTTCAGATCTGCCCGAATTAACCTTATTCAGCTGGACTAAACGACAGGTTTGAGAAACATCCTCACAGATTCTTGAGTAACTTTGGTCTTTAGATAAAAAACAAATCTGCTCAACCTGTTTTGAGTTTTTTGCAGGTTTTATTTTGATTCTCCACAATATGTCCGGCCCCCTGGAGCAGGAACATTTGTTGGTCTGTCAGTTTGAAAACAGTGAGTCTGTGAGACAGTCAGGTCAATGAATCATCTGGTCATCCTCCTCTTCCTCCTCCCTCATGTACTGGTGTCAGACTGCGAGACCGGCCTCGGCTCACTGGTAGTCGCTGCCTGTTCTGTCACATCGCTGCGCCCTCACTTCCTGTTTGTCATGGCTGTTGTTTACATCCAGTATGAAGTCACTGCCTGTCGAGTTCACACGGTCATGCAGTGCAGCACACACGCTCGCAGCCTTGCAGGGGAATTTAAAAACATCTCTGTATGTCAACTTTTAGCATCCCAAAGTGTTTGTGAAAGGGAGAGTGGTATCTGAGACCTCTTTGTGTCACAGTCACATTTTATCAGAGAGAAAATAACATGGCTGCTGCACACAGATGAAAGTAATTACTGGCATTTTACTTCTGATACTGTCCTCTCAGTGATACCCATTGCACATTCAGAGTGTTGACAACCTTCCAGAAAACAGAGCCATAACAGCGACTTTATCAGGTTTTAAATCCATCATGAGCTCAAGCTTGGAATAAATAATGAATGTGACACACTTTTTTTTATCTGTTACACTGCAACAACAGAAGTTTATTCATTTGTTGTTTTTTTAATAGATTCTTTTTTGTCATTATGATGTTTTTTTAATGATAATTTCTGTTTCTTTTTGCCTCCATGCCACTGATAGCTGTGGCCAGAGGCATTATGTTTTTGGGTTTTCCGTTGTGGGAGGGGAGGGAGGTGATGAGGTGATGAGAAAAAAATAGAATGAAGAGAAAACAGCAAGGTTATTGGTCACCATATTTAAAATCCATGCTCAAAGCAATGTGTGGAAGGGAATAAAAACACCAGTGGGTCACATTCCAGTGCCAGAAGGACCATTCAAACATTTAGTCATAGACTGTGTTGACATGCTAAAATCAGTTCATGGAAAGTGGCACCATCAAAAGATCAAGGGTCTAAAACTGTTGTCAAATTACAAATACAGGGAGTCATTCCACATTGTAGCATACGTCCAGAGATAAGCTCAGATAATGGGTTGGCTTTTACACAAAAGATAACTAAAGTAAAATCTTACAGCAGTTAAGAATCGAGTAGTGTTATCAAGCTCAAAGTCAGGGTAGGGTTGACAGAATCAATGGGGTTCTCAAAGCTAAGCTAAAGATCTGTGCTAGCATAAAGCTAAACTGGGTAGATGTTTTCCCGCTTGCGCTAATGAGCTATTGCATGCTGACACACGTCCATCCCATTGTCGTGAACCTGATATCTCAAGAGTGCCTTCAGGAAATGTCTTAAAATTTGCCACAAACGTCCAGTTGGACTGAAGGATGAACTGATTAGATTTTTGTGGTCATTGGTCGAAAGATAAGGTCATTGTGATCTCGTCCTTCTCACTCTTGTGAATGTAATATCCAAAGAATGTCTTGAGGAAATTTCTTGAAATTTGGCACAAACATCCAGTTGGACTTAAGGATAAACTGATTAGATTAAAGGTCAGTTTCATGTTGATCACACATTTGTCTCATTCTCGTGATCACAGTATCTCAGGAATGCCTTAAGAACATTTCTTGAAATTTGGCACAAACGTCCAGTTGGACTTAAGGATGAACTGATTCAATTAAAGTTCAAGGTCACTGTGACCTCATATTTGTCACATTCTCATGACCACGATATCTCAGAAAGGGTGTGTAGGAATTTCTTCGAATTTGGCACAAACATCTGTTTGGACTTAAGGATGAACTGATTAGATTTTGGTGGTAAGAAGTCAAGGTTACTGTGACCTTGTCTATTTAATTCTCGTGAATGCAATATCTCAAGAACGTCTTGAGGACATTTCTAAAAACTTGGCACAAACATCCGGATGGACTTAAGGATGAACTGGGTAAACTTTAGTGGTCAAAGGTCAAGGTCACTGTGGTCTCACAAAACATATTTATAGTGCAAATTATGACAAAATTTCACATGAATGTCTAATAGAATAAATGATGAAGTGATGATTATATCCATCATATTGTTCTGCATATACACTTTTTGGCCATAATTCAACATTATTTCTCAGGAACAGATGGTGACTCTAATCTTGGGTGTCCACCTTGACAAGGTCCTGATTGTATCGATCTTTTGAGCTGCAGGGGGTAGATGTGTGTGAAGCATCCATGTTTTAGAATTTGTAGCTTCTTTGCCGCAACATCCATAACCTGTGTGAAGCATTGTCAGCTGTCATGGCAACATATGAGTGTGGATGGACATGGATGTAAACTATAACTGCAGCTTGACTGGACTGCAGAGGAATACAACCATGAGGCAGTATTTCTGGTTATTTACATGATTTAAAGTTAGAATTCTCTGCTCACAGATTCATGCTCACATGTTCACAGATCACGATGTTAAACACAGTGTAACATCGCTGGTAAATCCACTTGTATGCTCTCTGTCTTATCATGAAGAGCATCCGGAGGAAACTGCAGAATAAACTGAGTAAATATTAAATTAAAGATGGTCAGAGAGGCTCTTCGTGCTTTGAAAATGTGGGGGTGTACCCGAGAATCTGCTGCTTCCAGACCATGCACGATGTGAATATTTCAAGACTGCTGTTGTCGTGGGCAGCTGACTGACTCTTTATATTCTGGGTTTGGCCTGTTGGTGGAGCTGACTGGCTGCAGTGGGAGGACAGAGGCGGTCTGTGTGTCACTGACGACATGTGAGTGCATCCATGCTCGAGTGTATCGACGTGCGTTTGTCCTGTTTGTGCAGAAACTGGAATCAGTGCTTTGACACTGTAACCCATATAAATCAGATAGATTTCCAATCAGTGTGTGTGTGTGTGTGTGTGTGTGTGTGTGTGTGTTGCTACCAGTGTGTTGTTAGATACCGCCCCTGGCTATGAACGCAGAATGACAAACAGAAACAGAGCCTGTGTGAAAGTGAAAATTAGATTTACAATTGAACAAAGGAAGGAGAGCTGGGAAAAGAAATATAAACATGAGGAGCTGTATTCAACCGGCTTAGCCTGTGTGTGTGTGTGTGTGTGTGTGTGTGTGTGTGTGTGTGTGTCCTCATGGGGTTTTACGGGAAAAACAAGCTGCCGAGCAGAGCCGAGGTTTACATGTGAGTGTTTACATGCTGCAGAGGGTTTTTGTGTTGTGCAGGTGTGGCTGGATGTTGTGTTGGATCTTTCAGAGTGTCAAAGATCTTTAGGCCACCAGGACACCTCCACTTTGTCCTTACTGTCATCTTTTGCAGTATTTGTGTATAGCTCTCATGTCTAGGGGTGGGTATCCCCAGGCTCCTCATGATTCCACTGTGATTCAGAGGGCAACGATTCGATGATAAAACGATTATCGATGCATCAAAATGTTTGATTTCTAAACATGATTTATTTTTCTCACTGTGTGACTCCTTGGTACTTATTTAACACAGCACACTGTAATTGTAGTGATCCCTTTCCCTTCACGCTTACACCCAGAATGCTTCCATACCCTAATCAGATTGTGTCCATCTGCGGTTTCACACTGTGGGATATTTATGCCGGTGTCGTGTCCAGTGATTGCATGCTGTAATATTTAGTACAAAATTACTGCCTCCTGTTGAAGACTAAATGGTCCGCAGTCTTTGTATTATTAAAAAGTTAACTGCATTAATTAATCTGTCAGCACCTTACAGTCTCCTGCCTGTATGGGAATAAAAAAATCATGGGAAGGCAGAGTGCTCTGAAGTCGTTGAAATGCAGCGCTTGGTCAGTGACTTCTGGCGTCAGACACCAACGGAAAAAGCCATCCTTTCAAGTCAACATGATACAAAGTCGGTCACCCTTATTGTTTAATCGCAACTGGTGGTGCCAGGGGGAAACACGGCGTGACAACAATCAAAGTTGATGCAGTGGAAGTCCAAGTAGCATGGGTGGGACAGGTGGTAGATGGATCCAACAACTAGTGACTTTCATTATGGAGGCCAGTATTCACTTCCTGTAAGATTGTAAAGCCAAACCCTGTTCTTTTTTCTAAACCCAACTACTATGCATGTGTGTGTTGACTAAATGTAACGTGTGTTTGTTGTTGAAGGAAAAAAAACGACAATTCGTGGTGTTGTTCCAACAGTACCTACAAACGACTGAATGCAAACTGTACACTTCCTGTGAAAACTAGAGTGTATTTTGAAAACACACAATGCATGTAACAGTCTGAAGTTGACGCGGCGTCCCAGAACGTCAACAACCAACACACCCAGGGTACCTTGCATGTGAGCCAACACATGAGAATGTGCTGATTTCTGCTCCACTCTGTTAACATTCATGTCTGGGTGAAAGCCAAAAAAAAGTATTCACAACATACTTCACGTTCGCCTCACAAATATGATTATCTAGACATTAAATCAAAACAAGCTTGCAACTGCTGCCTTTTGTGAAGATTAGTTACGTGTTAACTCACACTGTAGACTGTCCGGGTGCTGCGCTGCCCTCATGGGTTAGTTACGCCTCTTCCATCAACATCACGTTTTAAATTAACATTTTAAAAATCAATTATGGATGTTTGTGAATCGATGCCGAATTATCCATGTCCACATCGTGAAGCATCTAAGAATCGATGATGTCACCCATCCCTCCTCATGTCCTTGGGTTTCTGTCTAGACTCTATTTTATTCAGATTATGATCATTTTCCATCTTCTCCTGGAAACATTCTGTGTTCAGTAATACTTTTCACTGTGAGGAAGACTGAACAACACTTTAAACTTCCGCTGCACCATCTGGATGGAAACACAGTGCACCTTGTCTCATTTCTTTTATCATCTTTTTTTTTTAAAACCATAAATAGCAGGTGTGTCGTTTTTCCAAGAATAAAGTTTTGTGATTTTTTTTACTCACTCATCCTCAAGTTAGATGTGAAAACATTCTCCAGTTTTATCAGGAGGATTTGCTGCTCTGTTTTCTGTTTTATATCATTAGTAACTTGATATCTTTTGACAGAGTTTTTGGACTGTTAGTCGGACATTTGAATACATTACCTCCGGCTGTATTGTAATAGTCCACAGATGAAATTATTGATCAGAAAATACCCATTAATCGATAAAGAACATAGTCATCACTTGCAGGCAGAGCATTTTTACAAAACCAGTCAAAAATATGTGATGAAATCAGGATGAGACTTTTCTGTCTTAAAGATTATTTTAGACTACCAGCTCAGGTATACAGAATAAATACAGTCAGAATGTTTGGTGTCTTTGCTCTGAACTTGTCAAGCTCAGACCAGCAAGGAGTGGGCGGGGGGGCTGACAGTAAGGATGTAGGGTGCATAGAGCCCACAGGTGGAGGCTTTATAAACAGCAGCAGCACTGACAGCTCAGCTTTCAGGTGGCAGCAGGTGTGAGAGTGAACACATCAATTTATGGCTTAAAACTGGGGCTGGCAGGAATCTGGAAATCTGCATCAGTGGGCGGCTGTAGTGACTCAAATTTTGCCAGTGCAAACCCCCCACAGCCAGGTGTCACAGCAGGCTGGTGGCCAGCAGAATGGCCAGGTCTAACCTGTGTAACTACAGCAACAGAAAGTTTGCTGATCTAGCAGGGAGTCGCATACAGCTAGCATAATGTGTGTCAGTCTCCTTTTCTGGGTTGGTTTGCAGCGTAGGCAGTTGTGCAGGATTTTCCGCCACTGAATCAGGCTTTCATCATCTGAGGGAATGTGCACACACATCTGCTTTTGTAAAACAGCCAATAGGAACGTCCTCTCTCTGAACTGACCTGTGATTGGCCAAAGTCTCTTATCACGGGCCAGATTTTCAAAGGCCTGAAAACAGAGCCAAGAGGAGGTGCAGAAGTCTGGTGTTCCTTCTGACCACTTGAATTACAGTATGGCTAGAGTTTATTATGGGATTTAAATAACACTGGCCATCTCAGCTTTAAGTGCCTGGCCATAACTATAAGGCTGCTTTGGATATATGTTTCAGTGAGAGGAGGGCGCAGTGTGAGTGGAGCAGCGGCTGCTTTGCTGCTTCTCATTTACCATCAAGCAGTAAAATGGTCTATATACTCTGAGCATGGTGCACGTCATTTACTTTATGACATTGCATAGCATGAAACAATATATAAGTCAGTGCTAATAGAGAGTGATGTGTGATATTTATGGTTTGTGTGGAGGAAAGTATAAGGATGCATTTAGGCACTCCTCACCATCTGGCAAACCCAGTTCAGTCAGGACCACTTAAGTCAAAGAAAACTGAATTTACATTTGCAGTATTATTTTTGGCCGTATGGCTCTGTTCTGGGGCCTCTTTGCCCTTCCTAGGCCTAGGTAAACACGTAAGGTGGAGAGAGCACACCTCTTCACCTTTCCATGCGCCTCAAGGAAAGCTTAAGGTGGAGAGAGCACACCTCTCTGCCCTTCCACGTGCAAACACAGACAGCCTGGTCCGTGAGATTTGCTCTCTCTGCCCTTCCATGGGCCTTATTTCCATTTGCAGTATTATATTTGGTGGTATGGCTCTGTTATGGGGCCTCTCTGCCCTTCCTAGACCTACGTAAAAAGCCTAAGGCGGAGAGAGCACACCTCTCTGCCCTTCCATGCTCCTACATGGAAAGCCTAAGGCAAAGAAAACTTTATTTCCATTTGCAGTATTATATTTGGTGGTATGGCTCTGTTATGGGGCCTCCCTGCCCTTCCTAGGCCTATGCAAAAAGCCTAAGGTGGAGAGAGCACACCTCTCTGCCCTTCCATGCGGCTACATGGAAAGCCTAAGACAAAGAAAACTTTATTTCCATTTGCAGTATTATATTTGGTGGTATGGCTCTGTTATGGGGCCTCCCTGCCCTTCCTAAGCCTACGCAAAAAGCCTGAGGCGGAGAGAGCACACCTCTCTGCCCTTCCATGCGCCTACATGGTAAGCCTAAGGCAGAGAGAGCAGCAGTAAAGACCCCGGGAACAGAACCTAGCAGCATCAGTAACAAACAGAAATGACATTGATAAGTCAGACACAGCATGAAAAGGAGGAGCTGGGGTGGAGGCAGGTTGCAAACAGTAAGCAGACCAGAGCAGTTTAAATAGGGCGCCCTGAATGAGATTTGCCAATTGGTTGCATCAAAAGCAATCATGTGATCTATCAGCTGACTCCCTTCCATCAGTCAGCTGATCCATCAGTTCACCACCAGGCTGCTTGAGATCAGCTGATGTAGCTGGGATGTGAGCTGAGCTTGACATCGTGTCCTGCCTGAACTAACACTGTGCTCAATATATTGTTTAGTCAAGGTCATAGAATTCGTTCATAGGTTTGGTTTTTGAAACCTTATTACTTATTTTTGACCAATGCTCAAGTATCTTTAATATAATATTCACTGTAAAAAAACATGTAGGTTTATTTGTCACATGGAAATTATACAAGGTACAACTCTGCTGCTGGTCGCTCTTCCTGAGTATGGCAGCACTGCACTGCAGCCGCCTTCAGCAGAAATCCACAGCAGGACCAGCCCAGACAGCACATCACACTCCGACTGTCACACTAGTTATATATAGATCTGATTTTTTAACTTGAAAAAACAGAGGTGTCGGTGGCTTTTTTCAGCACTGAGTAGCGGCCCCAGTAACCTTCACCAATAAGGCAGGGCAGCCTGGACGCAGCTGCTCATTACACTCACTGCTCTGAGCGCACAGTGATAAATGAGGATGCCTCAGATGAACATATCAACACATTTATCAACTCAGATCTTCTCTAATGTGGACTGTGATGGCAAGACAATCAATGTCCACAGAGACTTAGTAAACTATAGAAGTCAGTGAAGCGGGATAACAGGACTGTGAGTGTTAGTGAGCGTCAGAGGTGGAGACAGAAGTTTACAAAGTAGAATCTGGCACACGTGATGGTTTCCTGATGTCGGGGTCATCTGAAGTTTGCTGTGTGACCTCAGTGGGCTGCAGCCTGCCAGAGGACGCTGCCAGCCTGGTGCTCAGTGCCCGGATGGGGTATAAATCAAACACACCTCACCTCAGTTCAACCCGGCAGCTGGCTCAGCCTCAGCGAGGAGAGGAGAGGAGAGGAGAGGAGAGGAGAGGAGAGGAATTTAGAAAGGGAAGTCAATGAAAGAGGAGACAACAGGAGAGTATGAGCAACAGGAGAGGAAAGAAGGAGTGGGAAACAGATCAGACGAGAGGAGGAAAGGAAAGAGGAGGAGATGAAAAAGAGAGGAGAGGGGAGGAGCAAAGGAAACTGGAGAAGAGGAAAGCAAAAAAGTAAATGAACGGAAGAGGAGGAGGAGAAGAGATCAGAGGAGATGAAGGAAAGTGGGAAAGAGAGAACAGATGAGAAGTGAACAAATGATGAGAAGAGGAGGGAAAGAAAGTGTGGGGAGGAACATGAAAAGAGTGAAGAGACAGAGGAGGAAAGGATATAAGAGGAAAGGAAGGAAAAGATAAGGAGAGATGAGAGGAGAAAAGAAATAGGAGGAAAGGAGAGGAAACTATGCAACAAAGGGAAAGGAGATAGGGGAATGGAGAGGAAAGGAGATAAAGGAAAGGAAGGAGGAGAAGAGAACAAAAGGATTTGAAGAGGAGAGGAGCAAAGTAGAGGAGAAAAGGAAGGGGAAGGAAAGGACAGAGGAGAGGCAAACAAATGATGGGAGAAGGGAGAAAGGGAAATAACAGATGAGAGAAGAGGAGCACAAGAGGAGGAGGAAGGAAAAGAAAAGTGAAGAAAAGAAAAAGGAGAAATGAGAGGAGATGAGGAAAGAAAAGTGGAGAGGGAAATATGCAAAAATAGGAAAGGAGGAAGAACAGGAGGGAGAGGAGAGAAAGGAAAGGATAAGGGGAGGAAAATAAATGAAGGAAGGGTGAGGAAAGGAAAAGACGGCAGAGCTGAAAACAAGTGATGGAAAAAACAGGAAGAAGGAAAAGAGGGGGATGAAATAGGAGAACATATGTGAGGAGAGAGAGTGAGGTGGTGGGAGGAGAGGAGGAGATGACTTGAAAGAAGAGGAGAGAAAGTAAAAAGACAAGAAAAAAAGGAAGAGTTGAAGAAGGAGGAGGAGCAGGAGGCCTGAAGGAGGAGAGGCAGAATGATGGAGTGATGGAGAAGGAGAGAAAGAAAGATGATGATGACGATGATGAGAGGGAGAGACAGTTAGCAATTATCTAGAGTACCTTCCTCTCAGTTTTTACTGCAGAGTCTCACTGGGATTTATGAGTGCAGTCATCTTGGCTCTGTGTGTGTGTGTGTGTGTGTGTGTGTGAGAGAGAGAGAGAGAGAGAGAGAATATAATACATCCAAGTTTAGGGATGTAAACGCAACATCATCCAGAATAATGTCTTTACTTTAGCTTCTTCTTCATCTTTGACACAAACACACACACACTCTTCTGTACATCTGTCTTTCTGAGGACCCTCACTGACACTATACATTCCCAGGCCCCTTAACTTAACCTCAACCCTCACAACTAAATGCCTAACCATAACTCTCATCCTAAACTTAACCTATACCTAATGTTGACCTGAACCTTGTACCCAAGTGTTTATACTCAAACAGGACTTTATAGTAGTGAGGACCGGTCAAAATGTCCTCACTTTCCAAAAATGTCCTCACTCTGTTAGTTATAAAGGTGTGGTAGTCCCCACTTTGTAACAACTACAAGTATAAAACGCACACATGCATTCCTGTACATCTATCTTTGTGAGGGACCTTCATTGACATAATACATTCCCTACTCCATTACCGTAACATTAACCATCAAAGCTGAATGCGTACACCCAGCCCGTAAGGCCAAAGCAAACCGGCGGTGCTCTTGGGCGCCACCTTGTGGTATTTGATGCCATTGTCCTCCCATAGCAGCTCTGTCCCTCTGCTCCTGTGGCATCTAGACTCCTCTAACCCCCATCGATGTATAAAGAGAACTCTGTAGCTGTTGCTGTGTCTCCTGTGTGACAGAGAATCAATGAGGCGAGACTCATTGTTGAGGTTGAGAAATATCCCGAGCTAAACGACCCATGATCCCATCATTATAAAGACAATGGCCAAAAACATACTTCCTGACGAGTTGACTAAATCCAAATGTCAGCACTCACAAATATCATATATATCAGTCTTTTAATGACGCACAGCAGTATCACAAACGGACGCGTTTCAGCATTTGGCTTTCCTCAGCGTTAATGCACAAAGTGGGTATAGCCCACATATGTAACAGCCAGGACCTTGCTGAATCACTCCAGCTGGCATGAATCAGTCAATCAACCAATCGGACCCAAAGATCCACAGAACAAGATATAAAGACAATACAAAGAGTGGCCAGTAGGTATGCTGAGCCTACAATCCAATTAAATTAAAATTAAAATAATCAGATGACTATCCTTAGTACATCAAAAACTATCTCAACAGTGACTGATCAAAAAAATATTGAACAGATCAAGTATAAATACATATGTAAACATCCAGATACAAACAAAATAATGACATGAAAAAAGTGTAATTCCTCTAAAGGTAAATATTATATGATGGCTATATCAGCCAAACAAGCAATAATCACAATACAATGATCAAACAATACCAATAAACAATTAAATAAGTATCCTTAAATTACAAGACCAAAAGGGACAGAAAAAGACAAAAAAGATGAGTGACCTATCCACAAGACTGAATGGGTTCCATGTTGAACATATTAAATCATGCCAAATGACAAACGTGTACATGCTGATACCCAACTATGGAATAATACAGGAAACAAACATCTCTCTTTCAAAGTTCAGTGTCATGTAAGACAGTAGCCAGACTCGTATCTGTATAGTACTTCCTGGCGAGTCACAGCTCTGGAGATCGGCTCGTCAGGTTAGGAATAGAGTTTAATGAGGGGCAGTCCACACATGATTTTAAGCTAATGCAGAGGTAGAGGAAGTACAGATCTTTCAGTAGAAGTAGGTTGTTTTTTTTTTTTTGTTTTGTTTTTAGCGCTGTCGTTTGTTGATGAGCTGCAGTGTGACGCATCCAGTGTGTGCTGGCGTCGATGTGTTTTCAGCATTACCCTTACCTATACCCGATTCTAGCCTGAACCTTTGAATCAAGCATTAATACTTGGACAGGACTTTTTAGAAGTGAGGACCGGCCAAAATGTCCACACACAAATGCACAAATGGTTGCAAACGTGTGTTGGTCCTCACTATGTAGCAAGTACAAGTACACATACACACACACACACACACACACACACACATCCAGTGTCTCCCACACACTCATGCTGGGTCTCTCACAAACACAACACACTGTACACCCACATTCATATACACTGTACACACCCACACAGACACACACATACTGCTGTTAGTCATGAGTCACCATCATGTGACTCAGTGTGTGTGTGTGTGTGTGTGTGTGTGAGCTTGGCAGTGCCCACGTTAGCTTCGGTGCCAGCTTCACGGGTGTCTTAGATTAACACTGAAGAGCCCCTTTGATGATGACACACACAAACTAATGTTGTCCGTCACACACATTCCTTCTCTCTTCTCTCCTCTCGTCTTCTCCTTAATTCATCAATTAATTGATTGATCATTCATCGGCCATTGTGTTATTTCTCTGAGCAGTAATCTGTGTACGCAGGCGGAGTCGCTGACAATAAAGTGTGTCTCAGAGGAACCAGTGAGCAAAGAGTTTATCGGTTGTCGAGCTGTCACCTGATCAGAGAGGAAGGTAGAGCTGATCTGGTTTTACCTGCAATGATCAGAGTGCACTGCACCGCACCGGACAAATAAACGCTGATAGGTGGCATAACTAGGGTTGCGACAGTCTGAGATTTTCACAGTATGATAACTGTCTCAGAAAATATCATGGTGTCACTGTATCATGGTTTTACAGAATTGATATTATCATCAGTCTGAATGAAAACAGGAGGGTTACTGTTGGTTGAACAAACGTTTTGTTACGACAACTGAAACTTGAAGACATTTTGTTAATGGAGATTTGTGTAAAAATAATTCCACAAAAAACAACATGGCGGCCGGCTGGTGACAAACCACCTTGTTTTATAATTAAACAGGACACTGCCATATGTTTCTGAAAACATTTGAGGCGAGAGAAAGGCAACGCAGGAACAGAATCCTGGTTCATATTTGATTAACACAGCTTAGTTGTACAGTTTTAGCTCAGTTTTTTTCTGGCTTCCTTTTTACAATACAGGAAACAGTATGGGGCCAACTTCCCGTTTACAAATTCTGGTATTACAGCCAACTATTGCACCAAAATTTGTTTCTTAAGACATTTTAGGTGAGAAATAGGTAACGCAGGATTAGGATCTTGGTTTATACTCAATCAGCACTGCCTAGTTAAGCGCTCTGTCTCGATCCAGGTCTGTACTCTTTGCATCAGTGGTGGCAGGTACACAACAAAATGTGAAAGTACAATCTGTAGTTTGTGCAACAGTCAGCAAAAATCTAGATTAGAGCAAAGGTATGAGCAGGTGGATCTGGGTGCCAGTGAGACAGAGGAATGTTTACCACAGTGCATACCAGAGATGGGGGATTTGAGTCACATGACTTGACTCGAGTCAGACTCGAGTTGCAAATATGATGACTTGATTGTTGCTTAATGTTGATAAAAGACTTGACTTGACTTTGACTCTGTTTTCATGACTTGAGACTTGACTTTGACTTGAGATAGATGACTCAAAAGGACTTGGCTTTAATTCAGTATTAAAGGCACGCTAAGCACCGTTGGGCGTCACTTCTGTTTACGTTCAACATTGTTATCAAACACAAAGGCGCTAGCTGACCTGAGCAATGACTCGACTTGACTTGCTTGACTTATAGCAGGGACTTGACTTGCTTGATTCTCACCACAACTAACTTGGGACTTGCTTGTGACTTGCACATGTGCGACTTTCCCCCATGTCTGGTGCATATACACCACAGTGTTATGATTCAGAGCTGGTTGAAAATCGATAAGTCTGGTTAGTTCAAGTCTTGCGTGTTCATGAAACATCTCAGTTGATGATTTGACCTGATTCATCACCTCCTCTCTTTCTCTCTTTCAGTGTGGAGGGCGACTCTCAGTGTCCGGAGGCACTCACTTTCTCTGATTCGTCCTTCGGCCACCCGCCTCCCTTCCATCGCTATAGCAACACCCCCCTCTCCAGCCCCTGTGACCCCTACAGCTCCGCCTCCACCAGCGGGCCCTTGGGAGCCTCCCACACACACACACAGGTACTGACCCTCAAACACACACACTAATACACAAAACACCAGTGAACATTCATTAATGTGTGAAACCGTGTGAAGCATCATGCGACAGGAAGTGTCGCCATGTTGAAGAAGTGACAGTAAATCATCTGTCCGCTGGATTAGTTTGAGGAAGTTCGACATTTTACTGTTTTGTTAAAGGTCACTCATGTAAAATAAATCCGTTATGTATGAGTATAGATACGTCCATATACTTCCCTGCTTCCTTCATGATGGCGTAGATACGGATGATAAATGGCACTAGAGGGCGGAGTCAAAAGTCTCAGACAACAACGAACGAGGGGGCTGTGGAGCTTGTAATATTGTACCTTTAAATGGAGCCAGTGTTGGGCACGGCAGTGGTCTATGTGGCCATTAAATACATCCTGACACATCGCTATTTTACTATATATTATTATATGTTATAGATTTATCCCGTTCCACAGTTATATAAATTTCTCATTGTGTTCTATGGTCGTATCTCACTTTAACTGCACTACACTGCCTTCACTCTCTCCAGTGGTACAGCTCAGTTTCGTCTGTATCTGTAAGCTTTAAGAAAACCTGCACAAATATGAACAATATGAACACAGATTACAGACAGAGGGCTCCATCCATCTTTGTATCTAACTTGAGCATAAATGAGCTCTTTTTCAGCACATTGGTCATGTGATCACAGCGTTCCCAAATACATGGGTTATGCACAAATTACTTCTCCACTTTATTTTATTTATTTTCTAAGGGGAGACTTTTTACACATACTTCCTAAGGTTGCAACAGTAGGAGTTTTTCATGTTACGATAACCGTCTCAGAAAAGGAATCTATACTCTGACTGATAATATAAATACTGTAATACTGTGATACCGTGAAATTGCAACATATTCTGAGTGGGTATCGTACTGTGAAAATCTCGTACCGTTGCAACCCGAGGGAATATGCGTAATAAGTCTCCACTCGGTAAATAATTAAAATTAAACGGGGAGATTCTTTGTCCAATTTTTTTCCCAAGGTCATTGACAAGCAAATGTAAAAGGTATGATAATCATCAACTTTTATATAGGGATGTCCCGATCACATTTTTTTCGCATCTGATCCGATACCGAGTCTGATCCGATACTTTGCAAAGCATTAAAGAAAAAAAAGAATGCATCCAAGATGTCCCATAAGGTTTGTCTTTTATTTGAATAGTATCCAAAAAGCTGATCGGTGGTTCAGCAGCACAAAATTTAGACAAATTCTGAATTGTAAACAAATTGTCCCTCCAGAGTTGCCGTAGGGCTGTGGTAGGCGAGGTTCTGCCATTAGGTGTGGCTGTGTTGCTCAGAATAAAGAGAGAAGCAGTGGCTGCTGAACCTGTTGTCTCGACGCCTGTCGGTTTATTGCTTATTAGCTGCACTCAGTTAGGCGAACCCAGGACGCTCGGTTACAGTACATTGGCAAGTAGAGGCAACAGTAAACAACATAGATGAAAAACCTGGCCGTGTTTGTTGTTTTCATTCCTCCGATCTTTTATTACCGATTCCGATTTTGTAACAATAACGTGATGGTGCCGATACCTGATCCGATCCTTATATCATGGTTCACCTTGAAACCAGTATTTCACTGCAGCCACAGCAGAGATGTGATTAAATCATTTGACAAATGACAGATTCAAGGTCGGTTTGATACAATACATTATTGACATACAGTAGTTAAAGTACAATGAACAATCAGCCTGGTTCCTCAGTTCTCTACCATTTCACCGTTTATCATAGGGATCACGATATTTGATTCTTGGCCAATATCCGATATGCCAATATGCAGCAACTCATTTGACCATTAAGTGATACCAACATCGATATATCCACCTTTTACCCCCCAAATTTAGTGATCGTCAAGTCTCTTCTGTAGTGGAATTAACATCATATTAAACATGCATACTCTTTGTCATGACGGCCCACCAGCAGATGGAGACATGAAATAGAACATGTTTTTTAATGTATGTGATATTCATTCATTGTGCAAAATAAGAAAAGCATACCCGCCAATACCGATGACGTTCCCATATTATTGTGCATCCTTAGTTTATGAAATATCATATGTTGAAATTATCATACATTTAGAGGTTTTTCGGAGTAAGCTTTTTCTCGTGCATCAAGCACTGGGCAGACCTTACTTGGGTTGCGATTCCTTAAACCTGTGTGTAGTGGTTTATCGCTGAGTTGTCATGGCGATGGTGACTCGTGGTGGAGTTAAATTAAAGCTGCTTGTTGCCTTTAATGGCCAAAACTACAAAAATAACCCACACTGCAAGTGATAGAGACGTAACTAAAGCTCAGTATTTAATATAAAATCATTAATTAATTCAGATTCAGTAATTCACCTTACCTTAGTTAATAACTGCTTTGGTAAAATACGGTGAATTTAAAGCTGTAACATGTTTTAGTTTCACTTGTTTAACATCCTCAGCTGTGGTTAGCTGGTTCACAGCTCTGCCTGTGGGGAGTAACTGTAAGCCAGGCAGTGGGCCAACCTGTGTGTCTGGTTTGGAGGTTGTTATGGAGGTCAGCACCGAGGCAACAGCACCTTTCCACACAAACTACAGTGGGAGTTCAATGTGAACCCTGCAGCTCCCAACAGAGGTGGAAAGTAATTAAGTACAGTTAGTCAGTGTGCTGAGTTTCACTTTTATGGAGCTTTAAATTGTGTTTTTGCAGCTTTTACTTGTTAGTTTCTTCACAGCTGACTCTGGGGTGTGAATCTGAAACAGCTGAAAAACATTCTGGAAACTCAGTCAGCCCCCAGTGAATAAATACAAGTAAAAAAAATTAAATATTAACGACCTGTCTCCCTCTCCCCTCCTCCTTCAGGGTAGCTCTCCCATCTCTCCCCCCAGCCCGGCGAGCCTTGCCTGGGCTCAGCGCAGCCGACACCAGCCGGCCAGCCTGGCGCTCCGCAAGCAAGAGGAGGAGGAGAGCAAACGCTGCAAGGCTCTATCTGACAGCTATGAGCTCTCTACAGACCTCCAGGACAAGAAGGTACAACGCTACAGGAAGTGCATTTCACAGGTCCTCAGAAACAAACATGGACTTAAAGACACAGCCAATGAGTGTTCATGTAATCGTTTCTGTTACACTCTGAGTTGGATGCAGCCTTTTTAAACAGCAGAGTACAATGCACGTCAAAACACCCACACCTATTGTTTCTCTCACACACACACACACACACACACACCATCGTGGGTTGATTCCCAGCGCCGTGTCAGGATATGCCTGTCCTATTTAGCAGCAGTGAAGCACTTCAACATAATTTCATCACATTTGATTTTAGTGCTTCCCAGTTTCTGTATTTCTTACCAGTTCTGTCTGACTGTTGCGTCCTGTCTTTGCTGCAGGCAACAAATTAAGACCTCACATAAACTGTGATCAACACTGTGTGTTTCTGTCCGAGCAGTTTGCTAACAGTTATGTAATTTGGGTCTCCTGTCTCCAGTGGGCTCGCACACGTAGCTTAGTAACAAATTTGGCCGGTAGCCACTGTCGATACTGATGATTTTACGCCTCTGCACCAGTGATAGCTGTGGCCAAAGGCATTTTGTTTTCAGGTTATCTGTCCATCCCATTCTTGTGAATATCCTAAGAACGTCTTGAGGGAATTCAAATTTGGCACACATTTCCCCTTGGACCCAGTGATGAACTGATAAGGCTTTGGTAGTTAAAGGTCAAGGTCACTGTGACCTCGTCTGTCACATTCTTGTAAACGCTTTATCTCTAGGCTATCTTGAGGTAATTTCTTTAAATATGGCAAAAACATCCACTTAGACTTAACAATAAACCAATTAGAATTTGGTGGTCAAAGGTCAAGGTCACTGTGAATTTGCATCTGTCTCATTCTTGTGAACACAATATCTCAAGAAGACGTTGAGGGAGTTTTCTCAAATTTGGCATAAATGTCCACTTGGACTCAGTGATGAACTGATAAGGCTTTGGTAGTTAAAGGTCAAGGTTACTGTGACCTCGTCTGTCTCATTCTTGTAAACGCAATATCTCAAGGCTATCTTGAGGTAATTTCTTTAAATATGGCAAAAACATCCACTTAGACTTAACAATGAACCGATTAGAATTTGGTGGTAAAAGGTCAAGATCACTGTGAATTTGCATCTGTCTCATTCTTGTGAATTCAATATCTCAAGAAGACGTTGAGGGAGTTTTCTCAAATTTGGCACAAATGTCCACTTGGATCAACAGCCAAAGGTCACTGTGACCCCACAAAACATGTTTTTGGCCAAAAACTCAAGATTTCGTACATTGATTATGACAAAATTTCACACAAATGCCTAATAGGATAAAATAATGAAGTGAGGGACAGGACACATTTTGTATCCAAAAGGTCAAAGGTCAATGTCACTGTGACATCATCATGTTTTAACGTCATATCTCAGGAACAGAAGGAGAGATATTTCAAATGCCTTTGTAGGCTGTTGTACAACTACCTATTTACCTATATACCCTAGGACACCTGCGTTACCGTTTGACAGGTGTACCACGCCAGTCAAACCCCCCACCTGCCACTGTCCCTAGACCGGGTCATGCCCAGGTGGGCTGGGTGCTTGACGCCAGAAGCGAGAGCCCGCTCAGGCACCTGTTGCACTCTAACATCATACCACTGTGTCAGAGTCGTATCCAGCCAGTGGCTTCTTCTCTAAATCAGAAGCTGGGCATGACAGCTGCTGCTGTCTCAGTCTGACCACAAATAACCCACACAGTTTTCAGCTTGCGAAAAATTGATGATGGTCATTTTATTTTCCAATAGGCCGATGGCAGTTAGCCAGTGCTGATGTTCTGCTGATAACTCAGTGCATCCTCATTCTTTAGTGTCATGATGTCAGTTTTGTTGGCTGATTTTATCATTTTAATCTACTAACATTGAAAGAAACAAACACAACAGTGACTGACAACCCCATTACTTCACATGAGTACAGCTCAAAACAAAGCTATGATAAATAAATCGATCATTTAGCAATAGTTGAGTTTTCTCTGAGAAAACGCTGCTTTGTCTGCCAACAGTATGCTTTCCAAATTACTGATATCTGCCTGCAGGCGAGCAGTTTGTTGACTTCTAAAGCAATGCTTCAACCCAGGGACCGTTATGGAAGTCAGTATGTTCGGGTTTACACACACTCGTGGATCTATTGACTTTTAGAAATAAACTCAGACTGCAACAAAAACAAAATGAAAACAATGAAAACCCATTTATTTTTCTAAAATGCACACAGGTTGATTGAGAACATAAACAATAATAGAAACATACATTACTGTATTAGGTCCAAGCCTGTTAATGCATGTTATGGATATTCTGACTCCTACCGCAACATTCTCTCTCAGTATGAGCTGTTCTTTGGCTTCTAGGGTTCATTATGATTTTGTCTTGTTCTATGCAATGATTAGCTTGTTTTTCTTTCCAAAATAAAAAAGCTCTCTGTGCTTCGTTCCCTGATTGGTTGCCTGAATGTGTGATGTTGCTGCCTGATAGGTGGAGATGCTGGAGAGGAAGTACGGGGGCCAGTTTGTGTCCCGGCGGGCGGCAAGAACCATCCAGACGGCGTTCAGGCAGTATCGCATGAACAAGAACTTCGAGAGGCTTCGCAGCTCCGCCTCGGAGAGCAGGATGACTCGCCGCATCATCCTGTCCAACATGAGGATGCAGGTACGCACACATATATAAACTCTGTATATACAGGACACATAAACATACAACAAGAAGTACAAATGTGCATGTGTGTCTGTTCCTCTGTGGGTCCAGTACTCATTTGATGAACGTCAGCCGCAGGGTCAGGGGTCAGCAGGTCAGCAGGGCTCAGACGACACAGGAGACATGGACGACTCCTTCTCCAAGCAGGTAAACACACCTGTTTGTCACCTTCTCGGCGTTAAACATAGCTTGAACGGTATATCATCACCTGCTGTTATACTGTAAATCCTTAGACAAAAGTTAGGGTTAGGGGTTAGGTTCAGTTGATGCTGACAATAAAACTCAACACTTCCTGCAGATTGAACATGAAATTCCTGAACTTGGAAAGAGGAGGTGTACTTACTTGCATGATGCGATATTTTTGCCAGGGTAGTGCTGTCTCAAATCAAACATGGCGGTTGCACACATACCATAAATTAAGAGCACCAGATTGGACAGCTTCTCTTCTTCTGCTTAGTGAATTGCAACTGGGCGGAGCATTAATGATTGTCACTCGACAAAATATTTGCTTGCTAGCTATCAGGCTAGCATTAGTATACGTACATTATCATTGGTGGTACCAAATTATTACAGAGTCAAAATGCACATGTATATTTGTACAATGCTTTAGTGTTCACTGTCTCCTCCCCATCTCACAAGTTTGAAATGTGTTTGTAGTCCCGTCTCTACGTAGGCAACATGGCGACCACTGAGGGCGAGAAGTGTTGCAACATTCCACACTCAACTTTTTAACTGTTATGAGTACGACCATCCAGGTCGTACCACACTGTGTTTTGCCATATTGTAAGTGTGACAGACTTATGCAGTCAAAACATTAAGTACAAGGGTGGTTGTGGCTCAGAGGGTACAGCAGGTCACCCACTAATCAGAAGATCAGTGGATCAGTGGTTCGATACCCAGCTCCTCCAGTCTGCCAAGCAACCCCAAATTACTCGTGACAGCTGTTCCATCAAAAGTGTGTTAAAAATTGAGTAGCAGGTGACACCATGTAGCCTCAGCCACCAGTGTCTGAATGGGTGAATGTGATTGTAGTGTAGAAGAGTGCAGAAGTATCTGATTGGAGACACGACAGCAGCCGTCTTCCTCCATAGATGAAGATAGCTCAGTTGTTAATGTGAAAGTTAATGAAATTTCGCACTTAGGTCGCATGACAACAGCTGTCAGCTTTTCTTTGTCAAACTCTGTAGATGTTTCAAACCAAAAACCTGCGGGGAGAGAGGAGGGGTTACTCTATTTGAGCTGAAGAAACCTTTTAATGTGAAAAATCCGTGCAGGAAGTGTTGAGTTTCAGCGATGGACAAAAGAGCAGCAGAGTAGACGTAATGAATGAATGAATGAATAGAAAATGACAAGACTGTTGTTGCACTGATGGAATTAGAGCTGTGGGAATGTACAATATCGTGATTTCAAGATGGGTTATGAAAGAATTATGAATTATGAAGTATACTTTTAAAGAGGAGAGATAATGTAAGTCTGGTCTAAATTCAGGTAAATTAATCTGAGACCTTACATTATGTGCATGTTTGACGTGTTTGTTTCGCCTCTGTGTTGGACTGCAGGTAAAGTCTCTGGCCGACTCCATGGACGACTCCCTCACCTGCCAGTCAGGCCGCGAAGACTCACAGGAAGCGGGAGGAGAAGGAGAGGAGGACGACGAGGAGGACGAGGAAGAGGGAGATGAAGAAGAGGAAGAGGAGGAGGAGGAAGGGGAGGAGGACGAGGAGGAAGACGAGGACGAGGATTACAGAGAGTGCGCATGGCGCAACACCAACGCATCTGCCCGACGCGTGGCAGGCCGGGCCGTAGTGGGAGGAGGGAGAGGAGGCGTGGGAGGAGGTGCCGCCATGCACGAGGACAGCACCGCCACCTCCTTCAGTGATGTCACCCTCTACATGGACGAGGGCTGCCTCCCCTCCTCACCGCTCTCCCGCCCGCCATCCTCGCCGCTGTCCCGCCCCGCCTCCAGCTCTGACACAGAGTACTGGGGAGGAGGCGGAGGAGGAGTCGCAGGGGGGAGGGAGGACAGCAGAGAGACAGAGGGAGGCAGCAACACCAGCCGGAGGAGCAGCACCCCCTGCACAGAGTGTCGAGGGGAGTACAGAGGAAGGGCAGGAGGAGGAGGGGGACACCTCCCTGTCCTGACCATCGAACCACCCAGTGACAGCTCAGTGGACATGAGTGACAGGTCAGCACAGCCAATCAGAGAGCTTCGTCAGAGATCACACACTGTAACTTTACAAACTTTGCACACATTTAAAACAAAATTAAAAACAGTTAAATGAACGTAGTGCAGTTAAAAGAACAACGTTCTCCTGTGAGATATCGTGGAGTCAAAGTAGCATTAATGAGAAATACTCTGAGTGATGTACTTAGTTACTTCCTACTGATTTATTTCCCTCCCTCCAGGCAGCTGCTGGAAGCAGCTAATTTCAGCTGTGATAATAAACTTGCAAAGACCTGAAACTGACTCGACACAGGTCGTTCTTCACAGAGAGCATTTATGTCCTGCTTCGATGCTTTTATCCCTTCATAAGTCAATTCAGAAAAATTACTCATGATTACGCTGAGACTTCTCTGTTTTACATTTATATCAAAACAATCAATCACTGCTCGAGAAAGTTAAGTCTCATTAAAGTGCATTAAGCCTTTTAGCACACTCCACAGAGACTCAGTGTCTCTGCACTGTTTCAGGCACTTTAGTTTTAGTGTAGGAAGCTCAGCCAGAAGATCTGCTCACTGCAGAAAAAGGCCCGACCATATGTATCTGTATGTTCTCGCAAAACGATAACTTTAAAACGCTCAAAGCTTATTATGGGATTTTTGCCCAGTGACGATAAAATAAACCTGCCTATCGTTTGTTTTAGGTGTAAAATAAAGTGTAAAATATAAACAGTGCGCTCTGGACAACATGTTTAATTTTTCATGTCTTTAACTTTACTGTTCGTTCTTCAGGTCAGAGCGAGGCTCTATCGGGCGCCTGGTGTATGAACAGGAGTCGTCAGGAGCCGAACGAGGAGGAGGAGAGAGGGAGAGGAGGGGAGGAGGCGAAGGAGAGAGTGGAGAGGATGAGCGAGGAGGAGGAGGAGGTGGAGGAAGCAGCGAGGCCGACTCTCCACAGGGAACAATCAAACACAAACCAAACGGCCGCTCTGTCGCCACGGCGCAGGGACAAACTCGCAGCCCCGCCAACGTCCCCTTACCGATGCCTTCAGCCCGGGCCCTGCCGTCACACCCGCTCCCCCACCCACTCCAACACTCACACCCCCACCCCCACCCATCGCCCATCCCCCACTTACCCACCATCCTCCACCACCACCCGCAGTACAGCCAGCCACACATCATGCACATGCACCACGTGCACGGCAGCAGCCCTTACATCCAGCACGCTCACCACTTTGCCCAACACCACTACCACCACCTGCACCACCAACACCACCACCTCCCCCACACCTACCCAGAGCCCCCCTCCTCCCCGCTGCCCTCCCCTGTACCACCACTCACACCTCTCTCACCCCTGCCGCCGCCGCTCACGCCCTCGCCGCTGTCCTCCTCCTCTTCCTCTGCTCTCCAGAACATGGAGGCGCAGCAGCAGCAGCACCACGCCCACCACCCCCACCTCCACCACCACCATCTGCTCTGCTCAGATGGAGACAACGAGAGCGTCAACTCCACCACCACCAACTCTAACGACGACACGACGGTCAACAACTGCAGCTCCGGCTCCTCGTCACGTGACAGCCTGCGGGAGCCAATTGGAGGAGCGACGCTGGGGAAACAGACCTATCAGAGAGAGAGCCGCCACAGCTGGGATTCTCCCGCCTTTAACAATGACGTGGTGCAGCGGCGGCAATACCGCATCGGACTCAATCTGTTCAACAAGTACGTGTGTGTCTGTGAAGCTGATTATGGTAATCCACCAAAATGATTCATTGAGTTAAACAAGCACATATTTTACTGTTATTATCTTCAACTGTTGAAGCTAAAATCTTAACAATCTTAATGTAGTCAAATTCAGATTATGCTGTCAACCTGATTAAAGTCCAACCCATCAGACAGAGGAGGACCGGAACAAAAATCTGAATCAGGCACAAAATCATCAGCTCATTTTAATATATTGAGCCCGTCTCCACCAAACCCTTTCAGTCCAGCACCTCTGGAACCAGCAGTAAGCCTTCAGACATGGTACCTAGACCCTCGGTGTGTTCAGACAGTCCTCTTAAATGTGGGCGGGGTTGTTGTCACTCACTGCTCCGTCCAGCACTCGCTGTATTTCCTCATCAGCGGTGACACAGATGGAAGTCTGCACCTGGTTTATCGTCCACAGAACGAGGCTGCACGCCCACATTTTCACAACAAAATAGAACAGGCTGCAGTGAGAGTCTCTCTCCATGGGATATTTCAAAATAGCAGCTTTGTGCATTTAGTCCTTCTCAGGCAAGCTCAGGGGTTTAGTGTTTGTTGCTATGCCTTGCTCTTGAAGACACTTTTTGCTTTGTCACATGACATGCGGTGCACACTGATGCGTTCCAAAGGTTAAACTTGCTTTATCAGCCATTGCACCCTGAAAAATAGGCGCTCAGGAACGCCAAGATGGCATCACTTTCGTGTTTGAGTGCACCTGCCGTGCATCTACATTAAAAACAATACATTTTAGAGCGCAAAAAACACGGCCGCTAATTCTGTATGTTATTACATATTTTTTTTGATGTCTTCAGTATTAACCTGGGAATAATAGAAATTAAGAAAAATCATTGGATGAAAATTTGAGTCTAAACTTTTGAATGGTTCTGTAGTTGTATGGTGACACAGTGTACACTTCTGCTTTATATGTGAGTAGAAGACGACCAATACCCCAAAAGTTCCACAGATGTTATCAGATAGAAATCAGCTTGTAAGCCATCTTCTGAAACATCTCATAACTTTGGAATGACTCTGTGTTGGAGAGCAGAGTCTAAATAAAATTAGATTAATAAAACAAGCACAAAAATTAACGAAAAACAAACGTGTGTCTTGTCTGGGTTGCAGGAAGCCGGAGAAGGGGATCCAGTACTTGATCGAGAGGGGCTTTGTGTCGGACACACCGGTGGGCATCGCCAGGTTCATCCTGGAGAGGAAAGGACTGAGCAGGCAGATGATCGGAGAGTTCCTCGGCAGCCGGCAACAGTTCAACAAGGATGTCCTCGAGTGAGTACAAGACATTCACTGACTTCTGTTTGTTTACTTTTTATTGTTTTTTCCTGTTTGTTTGTGTGAATATTTAAAGGTGAGATCCAGCTGTGTTTAATGTTTAAGTAGCAGCTTATGGTGATCAGTGTTCTGTGTCTCCGCCTGCAGCTGTGTGCTGGATGAGATGGATTTCTCGGGGATGGATCTAGACGACGCTCTGAGGAAGTTCCAGGCTCAGATTAAAGTTCAGGGTGAAGCTCAGCGGGTGGAGCGACTGGTGGAGGCCTTCAGGTACTAAACTGCTTCCCAGGTTTGAATCCCGGAGAGGATTCAGTGAATAATCTGGTCTAATGTATTCTTCGTGTCTTCTCTCTCTCTGCAGTCAGCGGTACTGTGTCTGTAACCCGGTGCTGATCCGGCAGTTCCAGAATCCAGACACCATCTTCATCCTGGCCTTCGCCATCATCCTCCTCAACACAGACATGTACAGTCCCAACGTCAAGCCGGAGAGAAAGATGAAGCTGGAGGACTTCATCAAGAACCTGCGGGGTCAGTCAGTACATCATCTCTTGTAATCAGAGCAGTCTGGCTGGAACACTGATTTTTTTAAAGGTCCAGTGCGTGTCGGATTCAGGGGGATATATTGGCAGAACTGAAATATCAGATAAAAAGGGTGTTTTCTTTAGTGTATAATCACCTGAAAATAAGAATCGTAATGTTTTTGTTACCTTAGAATGAGCTGTTTATATCTATACAGGAAGCAGGTCCTCACTTTTGGGGATCGCCATGTTGCACTGCCATGTTTCTACAGTAGCCCAGAATGGACAAGCCAAACACTGGCTCTAGATACCCATCGTGAGACCATGAGACTCACTTTGGCGTTTCGGTTCTCATGCCCATAGTCTCCAGTGCAGTACAGTACATTGCAACACCGAGAGGTTTGCAGTTAATTATTTCCTTCCTCTTCTGACGACCTCATGTCTTGTCCAAAAGTGCCGTTGGCTGCCCTTTGTCGGCGTATTGGTGGATTCAGTATCTGACTCTGCTGATCAAAGTGATGGTGCAGTAAATCTACACTTTGCTGGAGAAGCATTGATTAATTAAATACAGTAAGCAGCACAAACAGAGCTGAGGAGTCTGCCACTGTTGTTGTGACCGTCCGCCTTCTTGTGCATGGCCGTTAACTGGAACCATAATGTGAATGTAGGAAAAGTCTCTGTTTTCAGAGGAACTGCATATTGCCGGTTTACATCACGATGGAGACGGTGCTGCTTCAAAACATTGGCACCTTGGAACCGTTTTTAAAACTGTGTTTCAGGCACCCAAAACACTGTTGCTGTGTAAACGATCAGCTAAACGGAACAAAAGTTTACCATTTTCAGTTGAAATCGTTGTCGTATAAACAGGGCCTTAATTACATTTTGTGACCATTGAGCACCAGTGTAACTTGCAAATACTATTAATATATGAACTGGAGAGCTGTTAGTTTGTTTCCTGCTCACAGTGAATAAATCTGTCGACCAGAAGTTTCAGTTTCACAGCAAAAACATCAACACTTCCGATCCGAGCTGAGCTGGGACCTTTAAAATAAAAGCACCAGTGGTTCCACTTTGATTTATTTAATTAAAATAGTATTTTATTTAACTTTATTATAACAGTTCTGTATTTCACTTTCTTGTAACTTTTAGTAGTCTACAGTACTTTAGAGGAGATTTCGTGATATAGTATCGTGATATATATCGTGTATCGCGTATCTTCCAGCCCTACTTGTTGATTTTATCATTTGCACTTGTCGCCTTGCAGATGTGTTGTTTTATCTTGTGGTTAATTAGAGAACCACAATAGAAATAAACCTTTGGGGCTTACACACACACACACACACACACACATATACATATATATATAATATTTGAAACTAAACCCTGACCCTTGTGTTTCCATCAGGGGTTGATAATGGTCAGGACATCCCCAGGGACCTGCTGGTGGCCATTTACGGAAGGATCCAGAAATGGGAGCTGAGGACCAACGATGATCACGTGTCTCAGGTCCAGGCGGTGGAGAGGATGGTGGTCGGCAAGAAGCCTGTAAGATCCTGCAATACCTCAAACAAACATCTAAACAGCTGTACATATGTTTAACTTCAATGGTTTTCACCCACTCAGATCACTTCAGCTGATGGTGTCTTTAAGAACAGACACTAGTCAGATCCTGGGTAGCCCAGTCGGTAGAGCATCAGACTTTTAAACTGAAGGTCCAGGGTTCGAGTCCCTGTCCAGGTGACTGCTTTCTTATATGACATCTTGTGGAGGTCAATCATAAATTGTGCATTTGGGCAGTCTTCAAGACTTTCAGACTTCCTGTGAGCATGCCTGTTACGTCCACGTGTCTTTCAGATCCAATTTATGAGGACACTATCATTCATGCTCAGCCTCACGAACAGTATGTTTCTCTCATGGCCAGATCTGCTAGCAACCCAACTTGTTTTTCAAGCTACATGCAAATCAGGATCCGCCCTCCTCCAGTTCAGAGGGAGGTGGCAATGGATTCCCTTTCAGACAACAGGTTCTTTTATGACATGCCTGATGTGCTCACTATTGTAATCATTCATGGAGGTCCACAGTCTGATTGTGACCATGCTAACTTGTGCATTTGGGCAGACCTCAAGACTTTCAGACTTCCAAGAACATGCCTGTTATGTCTGCAAGTATTTGATTCTTCATTTATGAAAACACAGTCATTTGCACTTGACCACATATACATATGTGTCCCAGACATCTTATCTTGTTTTTTTTCTAAGCTACATGCAAATCAGGGTCTGCCCTACTCTGGTCTAGAAGGAGGTTGTAATGGACAAAACTTAAATGGTCTTTATCGACTCACATTACTTCAGGTGATGACTTCCTCCAAAAGAAAGGTTTCTTGAAGCCTGGGTGGCTCAGTCAGTAGAGCACCAGACTTCCTTGGAATGTGCCTGTTGCACCCACAAGTCTTTGACACCTGATTTATGAGGACACTGTCATTCACCCTCAGCCACATAAACAGTATGTGTCTCTTTTGGCGAGATCAGACATCTGATCGCAACTTGTCTTGTTTTTTTCTAAGCTACTTGCAAATAAGGATCTGCCCTACTCCGGTCCAAAAGGAGGTGATAATGGACAAAACTTCAATGATTCTCACAGACTCCTATCACTTCACCCCATGTGATCCTCCAGAAGATCAACCTCCTGAAGCCTGGATAGCTCAGTTGGTAGAGCATCAGACTTTTAATCTGAGGGCCCAGGGTTCAAGTCCCTGTTCAGGCGACAAGTTTCTTGCATGACACCTTGTCGAAGTCTGGTTGCACCTTCCATAAGTCAAGTATTTAGGGAAAACTTCAAGTCTTTCAGACCTCCTGGGAACATGGCTGTTACATCCAATTGTCTTTGAGACCCGATTTATGAGCACAAGAATGTGTCTCTCTCTTGGCCAGGTCAGAGATCTGATTGCAACCTATCTTGTTTTTCAAGCTACATGCAAATCAGCGTCTGCCCTCCTCCAGTCTACAGTCAAGGGGTAATGGACACATCACCTCAGCTTCCCTTGAAGCCTGAGGAGCTCAGTCGGTAGAGCATCACACTTTTAATCTGAGGGTCCAGGGTTCAAGTCCCTGTTCAGGCTAAAAGTTTCTTGAGTGTAAACTTTATGGTTTATCTCATACTCATCATCCATAGAGGTCTGCAGGAGGTGCACAGTCCACTTTGGTCACCATAAATTCGGCAGGTCAGACATTTAAAATATCGGAAGTCGGAACTGGCCGAGAAAATTGTAATAATAATGGTGTTCTTGGTGTGTGTGTGTTTCAGGTGCTGTCACTGCCTCACCGCAGGTTGGTGTGCTGCTGCCAGCTGTTTGAGGTTCCAGATCCAAACCGAGCTCAGCGGAGCGGCGTCCACCAGAGAGAAGTCTTCCTGTTCAACGACCTGCTGATGGTGAGTGTGTGTGCACGCGTGTGTGTGTGTGTGTGTGTGTTTGTGTGTGATGGATTTGGTGGAAAATACAGAAATCTAGTGTCATTATCTTTTTTTACACAGACTGTGGGTGTTTGTATTACTGCACTATTTTGGGATAAGTTTGGGGACTAATTCTCTCGGAGCCTGAGGATCTTCTCCCCTGGGAGATAAAGTGATTGCGCGTCACCAGAGCACCAGTTTATCCCATAATGCCCTGGTCCTGTTTAATGCTGCGCTCCAGAAATGTCAAAAAGTCTGACGTCCTATTAAAGAGAAAGCAAATAAATGGATTCCCAAGTAAGAAACCCAGGCAGGAGTTGTCAGCAAGGTTTACCCGTGAAGTCTGATGTTTTAGAGTTTTTGTTTGCAAGATTAAAGATTGAAAAACAAAAGAGACTGTGTATGTGTTGTAATCCCAGCGATAAAGTGCTGAAGCTCAGCGGCTTCAGTTGCTTTGCTGCCGTCAGTAATGCTACTGATCGTATCACCAGCATTTCCAGTTCTTGTTTAATCCCTCATTGTGTTGTTGTGAGGGTTTTAGCTCCGTGATCAACTGTGTAAATTATATTATATCAATAATGTGAAGGTGCCTGACAATACAGCCATGTTAATGACTCCTCTTCAGTGAAGGAGGCATTTAAAGCTGCAATTATCAATAATTTCTTTCCTTAACACTGAATCAAATGTGTTCATGTATTGTTTGCAGGGAATAAACCCCAGACTTTGCAGCTCTGCTCAGAATGTTAGCCTCTTGTAGCCTGTAGTTTTTGTTTGGTGGCTCGTTCAGTATTTTGGTTCAGTCTCATCACCGTCTTTTGCAGCCACAGCAGGCAGCTGTTTTCAACAAACAAGCTCTGATGGAGCCACCGTGCTCTCTCTCCCCCTCACAGTCATTACTCACAACTGAACACACACACACACACACACACATCATAAACAAACTGCTGAAATCAGAGCGAATCACTTAGCCCACTTAGTCTTATTTAAGACCAACAGTGAGCCTGTGTTTTTGGCTGTTTTCAAAGCTGTGGTGTGGACAGGTTTGAAAGAGGAGAAGTCACGGCGTCATATCGTGTCAAATCACTGGGGTACCACACATGCTCAGTAAAAACAAAAATATATTTAAATTTATTTTCTTTTTCCAAAATCTGGTCTGCACTTGCCACAAGGCTCAACAGCTGGCATACAGTTACATAACATGGATATGATTGATCGGTGTCACTGAGGCTTCAACAGTCAGCCATCAGTCCACTATATTTTTTATATCGATGAGAACTAGTACTTTTTACTACTAGAATTTGTGAAAAGGTCCTAAATACAGACCATAAATCAATGCTGTCTATTTAAAACCAGTCTTTTATATATCAGCCACCATCCATTCAAGCATACCCAAAAATTTCTGACAGGCCGGACGCACCCAAAGAGCACCTGAACAGACACCATACCTTCTTTCAGTGTCCATGAGTTCAAAGATTGTGTCTCAGCCTTCATTTAGTTTAGTCTTTAGTCTATAGTATTTCTTTTTTACAGTGCAGATGAACTAAAAAAGCTCAGAACAGAACCACTGCTCCTCCGTGTCGAAAGGGGCCTGCTGATGTGGTTCGGGCATCTGATCAGGATGCCTCCTGTTAGAGGTCTTCCGAACACGTCCCACTGGTAGGAGGCCCCGGGGCAGACCCAGAGCACACTGCAGGGCTTATATATCTCATCTGGCCTGAAAACGAAAGTTTATTTTGAAAAGACACAATGCATATAACAAGCATAGATTAGCATAGACACCAACCCAATAACCTCCTTTACCTTACTTACACATGGCTTTCTCAGCCCAAACAGCACTGCCACCTTCAACCAAACCCAGGCTCCGTACATGCGAGCTCCAGGTAGAGACAGTACTGATACTACCTTTCCTAGCACATTCACCATACTCTATCTCACACTCTACATAGCATAACTACAATATAAGCTAAAGTTAAAGGAGATAGATGGACTTGAGTCACATGACTTGGACTGGAGTCAGACTCAAGTCGCAAATTTGATGACTTTAGACTTGACTTGACAACCTCAAAAAAGACCTGCAACTCAGCTTAGGCTTTAACGCCACTGATTCGTGACTTTAAGTTAACTTGAGTTATTTGACAGGAAAATACTAGATATGTTATTTAAAACGTGTGCCACGACTCAATTTATTCCCCTTCATTTCCTGTGTCAGCTAACATTGAACGCTTTTAATTCCCAGCCAGTTAACACTTGATTCTCCAGATCCGCTTTGTTTGAACCAAGAACTAACTTTACATTACTGAGTGCCAGTTGGAAAAGATGACACCAAAGATAATTTAAATTAGGTACAAAAATTACGAGTGCTCAATGAAAAAACAAACTGCAGTGCGCAAAATGTGCAAGTTGAAAATTCTGACAGATAAATACAAACTTTAAACACTAAATATAAAATATTATTACTGTGTTGTTAAAATGGCATTGAATTTAGTAAAGAGAAAATTATGACTTGTTAAGGACTTCTAAAAAAACTCAATGTTTATGACTTGGTACTTGACTGGGGAGTTGAGTGCAAAGATTTGAGACCTACTTTTGACTTGCTAAGCAATGACTTGGTCTCAACTCTGCTAGGGCGTCATATTTTGACATGTAGGTCCACTGGGGCGGAAGTAGCTCAGTCCATAGGGACTTGGGTTGGGACCCGGAAGGTCACCAGCTCAAGTCCCCATCTGGACCAAGCACAGAGTATGGACTTGTAGCTGGAGAGATGCCGCTTTGCCTCCTGGGGGGCACCGAATCCCCAACTGCTCTGGACACCTGTGCATGGGCAGCCCCCCCTCGCTCTGACATCTCTCCATTTAATGCATGTATAGGTCCTGTTTGTGCATGTGTGTGTATTTCTTATTTTTTTAAAGATATTTTTAGGGCATTTTGCCTTTAATGGACAGGACAGGAAAGTGCAAAAGAGGGAGAGAGAGAGAGAGAGAGAGAGAGGATGACATGCAGCAAAGGGCCACGGGCTGGTGTCGAACCCGGGCCGCTGCGGCAACAGCCTTGTACATGGGGCGCCTGCTCTACCACTAAGTCACCGACGCCCCATGTGTGTGTATTTCAGGCCTGTGTGTGTAGATGACAACAGAGTGGAAAAATTTAATTTCCCATCAGGGATTAATAAAGTAAATCTTCTTCTTTTTCTTTCTTCACTGACAACGCTGTGGTAGTTGAGGAGTTGGGACAAGGACGTGTTGATAAGAAAGCTAATACATGTAAATAAAAAGAGTGAAAAGAGCTCAAAGGGTTAATATCATACAGAGGTCATATGAAGGTCAACACAGACAACATGAACCAGCTTCAGATGTGAATCTGTGCGAGCTCATAAATTGTGAATCAAGACTGGTCTGACATGATAAATGATTTAAAGTCTCCACAATCGATGTCACCAGTACTTGAGTTTAGAAGATGAAGTGACTCCAACTGTGATTCAGCTCCAATTCAATCATAATTTATTTACACTGCCAGTAAAAAACAAGCAGGAGGAGACACGTCTTCAGTTTATAGAGGAATCATTCAAATGTCTCACTGAGGGATTTTAAAAACTCTTCACCTCGAAATGAACAAAAGAAACAAATGAAGACAAAGATGAGCATAATCAAAGACTCCCTCCTCCTTTGTCCTCTCTCCTCCTCCTTCTTCTCTGTCTTTGTATTCTCAATTTTCTGCCTTGACTTTTCTTTTCTCATCTCTTTCGTCCTCCTCAGGTGACAAAGATTTTCCAGAAGAAGAAGACTTCAGTGACGTACAATTTCAGACAATCATTTCCTCTGGTGGACATGCAGGTCCACACCTTCCAAAACACCTGTAAGTACTGCGCTCGCTCTTTATCTCCCTCTCGTTCTCCTCTCGTCCATCTGCTCCCTCCATCTGTCTCGGCTTCTCTCTCCGTTTTATTTCTCATCTCTCCATTTCTTTTTGTGCACTTGCTCAACTCTCTATTTTTACCCCACAGTCTGCAGGCCCACTGAAAAGACTCACACACGCAGATATATACATGTACACACACACACACACACACACACACTCTGAGGAATATGTGAGAGCAACTTCTGATGTGCCCCCATCTCCCCAAAGTCTCAGTAAATGGATCATCAAGGATCCAACATGTTCTTTAAGTTCAGATACAGCTTCACTTCACGTCAGGGGGTAAAACGAGCTCGTCTCAGAGGCGACACACCTGCAGACGTACCGAGGTGCTGAAGCAGCAGCCATTGAGAAGAAGTGCTTAGATGTGAACTCACTGGATGCGAAAAGGAAACAAGATGGGATCGTGTTTGTTTGTGAGGGTGAACAAGTCAGATCAGCGAACAGCAGGGAGGGAAGGGAAAGTCAGTGTCAGTGTAGGAAAACAGAAACAGCTGTCGCTAATCTACGACCAGATCTTGTGTTGTGGTGAGAAACACAGAGGGCAGGATTCACAGAAGGAATGAGCGGCTTTCGAGGCCGCTAAACCTGCACAAATTAGACAAAAAGAAACCATGTAATTCTCTAAGCAAACACAAAGGGTGAAATGCACCCCAAAATGCGCTGCCAAGGCAACAGCGTCTCTGTGCTGTTTGCACATATTTAAATAAGGTAATACAGAATGCATACCATGGGCACAAAATTGGCCCCTTTCTATGCAAATGAGCCTCAAAAACAGACTAATTCAGAGATCAACACTAATAGCCACACACAGTTATAGTCAGTGTAGTAGGAAGTGGGCCAGTGCTTACCATTACACGGTAGCACTTTTACATTTTACTCTTTGATGGACAATGACGTTTTCTTGCGCACCAGCACTGCTCACACCCTACAGGTACTCTCATCCCTCTCCATGTCTGGTTCTCTGGGCGATTCAGAAACAAACTGCATTACCCAGGGGGCACTGGGGCAACCTGATCTCACAGAAATACGTGAAATGACCACGACCTCTTAACACCGCATTCCGTGGTGGCAGCACGTAATGGGTTGAAATTACGTGCTGCCACCACGAAAACAATGCCAATGTAAAGTCAATTAGGATCCTCTCCCATGGTGGACACACGGATTCCCTGATTCAATCACGTCACGTCAACCTCGTTTTCCTCAATGATATCTTTAACATTCCTGTATACATACAAAAACGCGGAAGTGTTCTTGATATTAACTACATGATGTTTACCAGATGGCAGCTACGCAGCTGGTCATCAGCATCTTTCAGCGTTGATATTTGGTTCAATTTAGGTTGTGACATCAGGTCACCAAAGTTCAATGTCAGGACAACGTCTAATGCCATCATCAAGTGGTGTAGAATACTGCAGACGGATGACATTGGTATTTTGTTGGTTTATTTTGTTGGTTTTAAGTTGTGTGGCTCAGCAGTAGTGCAGGTTGTCCACTAATCTATAGCTTGGCAGTTTGAACCCTGGCTCCTCCAGTCTGCATGTTGAAGTATCCTTGGGCAAGACTCTGAAACCCAAATTGCTCCCAATGGCTGTTCCATCAATGTGTGAGTGTGTCAACATGTTCTGAATAGCAGATGGCTCCAGTGTGTGAATGGGCGCATGTGACGTGGAGTAATGTCTCATGCCAACATCATCTTGACATAAAATACCGACATTTAGTCATGAGGTGTGAAGAACAAAACCCAATGTCTGCAAAACGTCATAATGTTAATGTCCACACATCCTGAAATTCTAATGTCGTTAGACATTTAAATGAATGAATGACGAATAACATTATGTGTATTAAGGGTTATCATGTCCACCTCATCAGAAACTGGGGAGGGATTAAGAGGAAGATTGGATTTCTCTGCAACGCTAACTTTTTAGCACATTAGCTAACGTTAGCTTCCATAGCAAAACAAACAAGTGTGGTCCTCCTTTGTAAGATTGGCTTCCTGTGACATCATCCATCCACTGAGTGAGAGCATACGGGTCGGCCAGTCTGGTCCCGTTGGTCAGTGTTTACTTATTCAAGTAACACTGGCGGTCCCGGAGAGTGAGTGACCTGACATGGTGCGTTGGTAAATTCAGTCTGACGCTCTACACTAAAATGAGAGCCCTGTTGGTGGAAGAAACACAGCGTTATATTTCTACATGAATGAACCAACGGTTAAGTTAATCACACATTCACTCCGCTCGGCGCTCTGCTGCTCCGTCTCCACAGACAGAGTGTCCAGAGTGCGCTCTGCCACTCTGAGAGTGCGCTGCTCTGGATAACCCAACGCTACATTCAGACAGCGCTCCCAATTTATCAACGCTCCAGTTTGTGTCAGAGTGCGCTCCCACACTCACAATGAGTGTTTCTGAACGCACCACTCACATCATCTTCCTCCATTGTCTAAATCAAGCCGGCAGAACTTGTTAGCTAGTGCCGACTAATGTCTGTGGAGGATTGTTTTGCCTCCAGCTAAGCCCCGCCTTCCAAGAAACATCATACTGTTTACTAACAGTTAAAGAGTTTATAGGAGGGTGCATACAGGAGGTTTCTGTAGTTGATTTTCTCAGGTGCATGTGGATCACAAAATTTGCACGAGCGTACCCACCAGAGATGAGCTTTCAAGTTCCAAGATCTCAGTTACATATTTATGGGTCAGGTATTTGCAGTAGAGATAAAATGCATCTTAACTTGGCCAAAGTATGACATTAGAGTTAGCTCTTGAAATAGATACCAAAATTATGTGTGGGACAACAATCGGAGACTCCGTCCCAGTTGGAAATGTTTGCAACAATCTGTTAATAATCGCTTGGCAAAACATAACTTCCCTCTCCAATTACCAATATTAAGTGTCTGCCAGCCTGTTCTTTAAATGCAAGGCATCCTCAGTCAGAAGTGTAGTCAGTACTCCTCTAAAAACACCAACAGAAACACAGTGGAAGCATATCACAGGATTTCCTAAATATATGACTGTCAATCTGAAAACAAGGCTTTTTAGCTGCATTTCTCTCAACATGACTCATTCAACCGACACATTTTTCAATAATGCTGTTCACACAATCATATGCAGTAAGCTCTGTGTGTGTGTGTGTGTGTGTGTGTGTGTGTGTGTGTGTGTGTGTGTGTGTGTGTGTGTGTCTAAGTGTGTGGGTGTGTGTGGTTTCCAAGCCTCTATTTCAGCAGAGAAAAATTGGCTCTCAGTTCTATGCAGCAGATTGGAGTTGGTGGCGTTTCAAATCTGCCTCAGCACCTGTTAACAGGACGCCTCACTCTGAAGAGTTCAGCTCCAAAATCACATTTCCACCATTTCCAAAAAGGCTTTATATATGTATAATGTCTCCACCAACAGCCCAATATTTTTAACCCCTGAAAAGCTTGTTTTTGCTGACTTCCACGTGCTTACCATCTCATCTTTCTGCAGTGGTGTGGAAGTGAACTCCAGGGTGTGTCAGTACACTGTGACATGCTGCCGGAGGTCAAATACCTTTAGAAACACCTAACTGATGCCACCATTTTTCATGTAAACAGCTGAATTTGATGCTATGAATGTCTTTCAGGAGAGACTGTCTGAAAATGTGTGCGATTATCTCCATGTCAGTCACTACCACTTAAGTCAAATCTAACCTTATTCCTATTCGCAGTTTGACATTTGGCGGTATGCCGCTTATCTGGGACCTCCCTGCCCTTCCATTTGTATATACAGTATGCCCAAGTCAGGGAGAGCAGTAGAGTTGTCCAGTTAGCTGCTAGCTAACCATAACTTGTTTGTCGATTGTTTGGTCTGTAACATAATAGGTCAACCGGAAAAAAGGTCCAATACTAACATGCTGAAAGGGGGCATATCTCCACCTATCGTAGAGGAGTCAGACATACTTGGGTCATTAAATGGATTCCTCACCTGTGCTTGTATACTGGGACAAGTTCAGTAGTCCAAGTAAATGTCCCAGTTGAGCTGGAGCCATAGCTTGACTTAACTGTGTATGGAAACATACTGACTCTGTTCAAAAGGCACCACCCTTACTTGAAACACCTGGTTCTTAAGGAGTCTCTGTGACGGCTGCCTTTTTCACTCCGCCCTTCAGTGAGGCCATTTGGAAGAACTGAGAACACTTTTGATGTCTGACTGCGGTCGGACATCATGTGGTATAAACTGCTTCTTTTTTTAGTATAACCTGGGCCTGACTGTGATCAAAGGTAGAGCATACTTAAATTTTAAAGTACAGAGGGCAGTTAAACACAGGCTTGTTTAAACCCTCTGATTACCGCCCACACCTCCAAATTGCTCAGTGATTCAAATAAGTCTGATGTTTTGCCCACTCATGACTGTTTCCCCCCAGTTGGATAAACAGATCACCAATCAGACCTTTGTAGGTGGGACTGTAAATAGGGATATCATATTGCTGCATAGCTACTGTAGGTACCTAGTTACATCAATCATGTGACAGGACAAATGATCTGTCATTATTTGACAGGACAATATTAGAGCAGGACGGTGCGGCTTCAGCAGTGATGGCGCGCTGCGCCGGTCCATCAAGGTGGAGAGGGAGCCAGAAAGCAAAGCTTTCAATTTACTGGTCCATCTACGTCCCAACCCTCACCTATGGTCATGAGCTCTGGGTAGTGACTGAAAGAATGAGATCGCGGATACAAGCGGTGTCTGGGCTCAGCCTTAGAGATAGGGCGAGGAGCTCGGACATCCGGAGGGAGCTCGGAGTAGAGCTGCTGCTCCTTCGCGTCGAAAGGGGTCAGTTGAGGTGGTTCGGGCATCTGATCAGGATCCTCCTGGGTGCCTCCAGCTGGAGGTGTTCCAGGCACGTCCCACTGGTAGGAGGCAGGTAGGAGAACACACTGGAGGGATTACATATCTCGTCTGGCCTGGGAACGCCTTGGGGTCCCACAGGAGGAGCTGGAAAGTGTTGCTGGGGAGAGGGACGTCTGGGGTGCTTTGCCTGGCCTGCTGCCCCCGCGACCTGGCCCCGGATAAGGGGATGAAAATGGATGGATGGATGGATGGATGGATATTATGTTAAGTGTGACGGTGGAGAAAGAGGGGGGGTGCCATGCAGCAGAGGGCCAGACTGGAGTCAAGCCCACAGCCACAGCGGCAAGGACACTGACTTCGTATATGGGACGCCCACTCTACCCACTGAGCTACTGGGCGCCCATTGGTGGGGCCATTTTAATGACAGAGCTCAACTCCCCACATGCAAATGTTCCACCAAAACAAATTCAACCCTGACACTATTTTGCACTGGGCTTAATGCCACCCATGACGACTATGATTGATTTCAAAAAACAAAAACACGCCAAGGCGTTTTTTTACCGTGTTGCAGAAAGATAATCAGTGATTCCAGACCTTTCTCTAGAGCTGACACAGCACTGTGGACATACGTCTGATTACCTGAGTGGTTCCACCGCAGCCTGTTTAGCCGCCATTGGCTGCAGCACTCTCGCTCAGTGCAGGACCAGTGTCAAAAACTGTCATCCACATTAGACACTTAGGACACAGAAACATGGGGGAATTGGGTCCAGGCTGAAAAATACAAACAGTGTGTAAAGGTACTGAATAAAATAATTTCAGGTGGTGGAATCAGTCACACAGATTCATGTGCTGTGTTTCAGCTTTACTGTTTTCCATTGTGTCACAGGACAAGGTCAACATTATTCAGTTGTTATTTGTGGGACGCACCGTGTCGTCTCAGAGCTGACGCTGTGCTCAGTGTGTACCGAAGCTGCAGTGGTGGTCGTTGTGTTGTTTAGTTGTTGTTGACAGTTCTGGTCCTCCAGTTGGAGCTAAATGGAACTTGGCAGCCTGTGGTGATGACTGTGACCAGGACAGATTGTCCCATATGATTCATCAGCACAATCTTACATGGACTGCTGGTGTGTGTGTGTGCGTTCATGTGTGTGTGTGTGTGTGTGTGGGTGGGTGGGTGAGTGCTGTGTGTGTATTGTCTGTGAGTGGGTGCACGTTAATGTATCTGTGTGTGTATCATGTGGGCGGAAGGTAATAAGAGGTGTGTGTGTGTGTGTGTGTGTGTGTGTGTGTGTGTGTGTGTGTGTGTGACAGTCTGTCTTTAAAGGCTCTTACAGCCTTTTTCTCAATCAGTGTCTTACACTCAGCTGATCCAGGGTCAGAGTCCAATACGTACACAAATTAATCTGACGAAATTAAAATGGTTTTTCTTATTTTATGTGAGAGATTCTGTATTTTTGTCTGAGCTTTTCTCACTGGTTTGAAGAGGGCAGTGGGAAAATCTGTTCAATCTGTTATTCCTGAGATGAAAAAAATGATCTGAAGCTCAATTCTGAGATGGTTCGGTAAATAATTGTAATCATTCTAATCACAAATATTTGAACTTCTGATCAATCCATGTCAATTTCAGGCATGAAGTATCATGTTCTGGTAATGCTCCACCATTTCTTGTTTAAACCCCGCCCATTTTTGAGTACAAATACAGATATTTTAATTGGTTTCAATGGTTTTATTTTTTTTTAATGCTTTTGTCCCGAGATCACAATTTACTTATTTCTTTTTCTTGAGAAAACAAGCTTTTTAAAGATATTTTAGTACAGTACAGTACCCGTTATTGGTTTTATCATTCGCATCAGATGGTACTGTAATGAAGTGGTAACATGGCGTCCTCTAGTGTGTACAGACGCCACCAGAGGACACCGCGTTACCACTGAGATTAATTTGTTTTTGTCAAAAATAAATCATGACACGTCATCTCATCTATTTTTGGCCCACAGTACTGAGCGTGTCTTTTCAGCTTCGATGTCCAGCTCTTCACAGCGAGGTCGAGGCATTTGGCTCACAGTGTGTAACATGTGCTGTGCGTGTGTCTGTGTCTGTGTTTGTGTTTTTGGGTGCATGTGGCGTTGCACCCAGACTACCCTCACGGTATCAGGCTGACGTCGGCGAACCCTGGAGGAGAGAGGAAAGTGCTGATCGTCTTCACGGCTCCGAGCCAGCAGGACCGAGCACGCTTCACCTCTGACCTCCGAGAGAGCATCGCAGAGGTCCAGGACATGGAGAAGTACAGGGTGGAGTGTAAGTGATCCTGACACAGTGCAGTGATGGTAATACAGTGACAGCAGTGGTCACAACGGCTGCTGGTAATAATCCCAGTAGTAACAGGGACCGCTGTGGTGGAATCACTGGAGTGACAGTGAACTCAAAGGAATTAGTATTTATTAGTATTTTAGCACTGGAAGCAGGAGTCATAGCAGAGGCTGCAGATGAACCAATAGAATAGCATTAGTAATAGGAAAGACAGACACAGTGGTAACAGCATTTGTTAGCCAGGTGCTGGCATAAAATATGGACAGGTCTTAAATAATCTGGACTATATGGCACACATACTAAATTCAGCATAATCTCAAGCACAGCAGAAATGTTATTTTTACTCCTCTTGTTTTTTACAATCACTGTTGATGTGTCGTTAAAGACACTGACCACTTCCTGTCAAATTATGTCAAATTAAAAGCCAAATTAGTGTTGGGTTTCACTGATGGTAAATTAACAGCGCTTTTCCTGTTGGAGAGGAGAAATTATCACAACATGTCTCTGGTAGAATTAGTGTCAGGGAAACTAAATATTACAGTAAATTAATAAAGACGAGGAAAACATGGAGGACGTGTTGAGTTTGCATGCAGCATCAACGGCTAATTAAGCGAGGCTTATTACTAGAATGAAATATATGTTTTTATAAAGAAATAAAGGTCAGTTCTTTCTGGAGCTGAGGTAAACAAAGACCATTATTTGTTAATTGACATAGCTTTGGTAACAGCAAACCATAGTGGTCATAGCAACATCAGAAGCAGCAGCAGTAGTATTGGCAGAGGCGATACTGGTGCTAGTAGCCTTACAGTATTAGCAACAGTCGTAGTGATCATGACAGACTTACGAATAGTTGTTGTACTTGTTGTAGTTGCAGAAAATCATTGCAATAATATTAATAGCAGTGGCTGCAGTAGTAGTACCAGTAGAAGTAGCAATAGCAGAAGCAGTAGTGATAGTAGTTACATTACAGTATGAGTAGCAGTCGCTGTAGTAGTGGTAGACGCACTTGTGGCAGTAGCAATAGCTGGAGTAGCAGTAGTAGTAGTATTGGCAGTACTAGTAGCAATAGCAGAGGCAGCGGTGGTAGTAGTAACATTATTAGAATGTGTGTATCAGCAAAAGTGGTAGTAATCATGACAGACTTACTTGTAGTTGCAGTACTTGTTGATATTGCAGAAAATCTGTGCAGTTGTAGTAGTAGCAGTAATCATAGCAGACACTCAAATAGTTGTAAGTTGTAGAAAATCAGCAAGTGTAATATTAGTAGCAGTAGCTGTTGTACTGGTAGTAGTACCAGTGGCAGTAGCAATAGCAGGAACAGCAGCAGTACTAGTAGCAACACCAGTGCCAATAGCGGTACTAGTATCATTACAGTATTAGCAACAGTGGTAGTAATCATAGTAGACGCACAAGTAGTTGTACTACTTGTTGTAGTTGTAGAAAATAAGCAGCAGTAATATTAGTAGCAGTAGCTGATAGTAGTACCAGTGGCAGTTATCATAGCAGAAGCACACAGAGTTGTAGTACTTGTTGTAGTGCAGAAAATCAATGCAGTAACATTAGTAGTAGCAGTAGCAGTAATCATAGCTGACACAAAAGTAGTTTGTGTCAGCTGAAAATAAGCAGCAGTAACATTAATAGCAGTAGCTGTTGTACTGATAGTAGTGCCAGTGGCAGTAACAATAGCAAAAGCAGTAGTGGTAGTGGTAGCAGTGGCAGTTACAATAGCAAGGGCAACATTATTAGTATGTACTAGCAATAGCAGAGGCAGTAGTTGTAGCAGTAACATTACAGTATTGGCAACAGTCGCAGTAATCATGGCAGACTTACTAGTAGTTGTAGTATTTGTTGTAGTACCAGTGGCAGTAGCAATAGCAGAGGCAGTGGCATTATTTAACATTACAGTATTAGCAACAGTAGCAGTAGTCATAGCAGACACACAAGTAGTTGTAGGCTACTACTTGTTGCAGCTGTAGAAAATCAGTAACAGGAATATTGGCAGCAGTAGCTGTAGTAGTGCTAGTAGAGCCAGTGGCAATAACAGGAGCGGCAGCAGTAGTAGTATTGGCAGTAGTAGCAATAGGAGAAGCAGTAGTTGTAGCAGTAACATTACAGTATTAGCAATAAAAGTAATCATGACAGACTTACTATTAGTTGTAGTGTGTAGCAGCAGTGGCTGTAGTCGGGGTAGTAGCACTAGTGGCAGTTGCAATAGCAGAAGCAGTTGTGATAGTGGTAACATTACAGTATTAGCATCAGTAGCTGTAATCAAAGCAGACACACATGTTGTTGTACTTTCTGTTGTAGTTCTAGAAAATCAGTAACAGTAATATTAATAGCAGTAGCTGTAGTAGTGGTAGTAGTACCAGTGGCAGTAGCAATAGCTGGAGCAGCAGGAGTTGTAGTATTGGCAGTACTAGTAGCAATAGCAGAGGCAGTAGTGGTTGTAGTAACATTACAGTATTAGTAGCAGTATTAGTAATTATAGCAGATGCACTAGTGGTTGTACTTCTTGTTGTAGTTGTAGAAAATCAGCAGCAGTAGTAGAAGTACTTAGCAGGTATTAGCATAAATGTCTGCCAAATGAATAGTAACAGCAGTAGTAGTACTTATAGGAGTTGAAGATGAGCTCGTACTGACTGTCTTCACTCAAGACTTCTCTTCCTTCTTCCTCCAGCCGAGCTCGAGAAGCAGAAAGGTGTGATGCGTCCAGGTGTGTTGACAGGGGGAGGACCAGGAGGAGGCGGGACGGCAGGGGCCAACGTTGGCTCCGGAAAGGGCGAAGTGGTGAACGGTACTCTGGGTAGGCCGAGCCTTGATGACACATACGCATCTGTGGACGGACTTAAACGCACGGCACTCAGCTCCTCACTGAGAGACCTCTCAGAGACAGGTGAGGACAAGTACACATGTGGGCCCTCTACAGTTTGTTATTGCCTGTTGAATATCAGTGTACATATTTTTGTGGTATCCTGACGTGACGGAGATTCTGCAAATGGGATTTTTCACTGTTTCTGTTTACTGCTGCAGTTTATTATTATGACTCAGTGAGTCAGAGCAAACCTACATCTGTGGTCTTATGCAACTGATGAAATAGTGATGAAATCTAAAATGGTAATATAATACAGTAAGATGAATGTCTAAGGTAGAGCTGTGGTGCTCTGTCTCCACCTAGTGGACAAATACAAGAACTGCAGCATGACATGAGAGGGTGATTTTACTGTAGAAACTGACCTTATTAATTACTGCTGTTCACAAGACACTCGAAGCAGATGTAATTAATAAGATTAGTGATACATTGATATTTCATCAGTTTTATTAGATGTCATTTTCAATCAACTAATATCACCATCTGTCCCATTCTGTGTTTGTGCTGATTTTTCTGGATCTTTATTCGGAGTATGTTACGTAAACTAACTTCCTCCTCGCTGTTTTTGTGATTTTTGTGGTCTGAAATGTCTGATTTCACAGCACATTCTAAAATATTACAATGTTTGTAGTGGTTTTTTTGCAATAAAATTGTGGGGGCAACTTAAAATTGCAAAAGTCTCAGGTTCGAAGCCTATGATTGTGAGCATTCAGTGTTTCCCACAGAATTAGAATCTATATGTGATGGTTGGGGGTGTTGGGGGCATCTACAGCTAATCGCTGCCGATCAGCTGTTAATGCCTTGAAGGATCGTGAAAATTTCAAGGTCACACAGAATTCACGGGAACTGGCAGAATTTGCCTTAATTGGTGAGATCGTAGCATTGCAAATGCCTAGAGGGACTGAACTGAGGGTGGAGGGAAAAACTGATTCTCAGCTGCATTGAGATTTTCTCTTGAAGATTATGTCTCGATGCAGAAAAGTAATTAATTAGAAATTTAGGATCCAATTCCCAATTTTACGATTGCTTGTAACAGTTCTGTAAGACAGAGCCAAAAGTTCCTTACAGCTGCACCAACTGACTTATGGCTAAGCCACGCCCCCCTCCACTCACTCGCACAAACTATCAGCATTCAGTGACCGGCGCTATGGCAGGTGTCACAGTACACGGCATTTCACAGGAGGCAATTGATGATTTTTGGGGACATAACGATCAGATGTCATTGAGAAGTAACCAAAAGGGCCTAAACTACGCATTGGAGGGATATATTCATCATTTTATTGTTGAGAAGGTCGATGAAAAGCTTAAATTACAAGCCAAAATTTACAGGTCACAGTGTACGCTTGTGAACCGCATCTGGTTGCCGTCACCATCAAAGACAACAAGTTAAAGTGCCACTGAAGTTAAGGTTTTTGGCTCAGAATATGAGAAAAGGATAACGGCCTTTTTACCATCTTTACCAAGAGTGTCTCTCCGTTAGTTTGGTGCTACAGTATTTACACTGAATCATTCAGCATAACGTTTGCCAACCTTTGTTATCTCTGCCATTACAGATAAGTTAATGAAGCTAAGCTCCAGAAGTTAACGTTAGCTTAACTAGAGCCCTTTGGACAACAGCTAACAATGATGTACCATCACCAAAGTACAAAACTAGAACAAAATAGGCTAATGAACTCCCAGCAAACAAGGTGACATGATGAACAACGCAGCTAGGAGCTAACGTTAGGCTAACTTTAGCTAACGTTAGCTAGAGATGTTAAAGATAACTTTATATTTCTTTCCAGCAAAGTGACAATATGTTGCCTCAAACACAATGTTGACTTACCTTAGAACAGATGTAGACATCATTGTTAATCTTATTCACGTTGAGTTGATGTTGTGGTCTAACGTTACCACACAACTTTATCCAAAGGAGACACTTTTCTCGCTTGAGATGTGGTTTAAAGTGTAAAAATACACCTGGTCGCCCAGCCTCTCAGGATACCTTGTGTCAGAGTTGCATGTACCCCATGCACACCGTTTGACCATTTTTAAACTTCAAATCTCAGAAAAAGCTCATAAAACCGAACAAACTGACTTTCTGTAATGCATTTCAATGGACGTCCAGGCAGAGAATGTCCCAGTGTATGGGAATGGCTATACGCACTGTGATTGGCTCATTGCGTTTGAGGGCGGGGCTTAGCCATAGGTCAATTGGATGGCGAAACGTAACAGATGTAAAACGTGTTAACACAAATGGATACAATCCAATCCGGCATCCTCCTGGCTTCAAAACTATCTCATGGAAGCATTTTAGCTTCTATGAAGTAGAAGGGAAAAGGAACCTAGGCAAGAGCCACACTGTATACAGGTTGTGTCTTCAAGTTTCATCAATTATCATTTTATAATTTCATCATAGCCCTCTGAATCAAAATCTGATCGAACTGTGAGGTGCCTCAAGATTCCCACTGCTAACGTAAACCCAGTAAATCATGAGGAAAAGTACATTCAAAATCCTACTTCAGTAAAAGTAAAACAATTATATTACTTTAGTACCAAAGTAAAAGCACAGAACATGTTGTATCTTGTTTGTTTAAACTGTGACAAACAGAAATGTAAAATGTGGTTTTACGGGAACATTTGTTGGAACTATTTCTTTTTAACCCTTCATCATTCTGATTGGGTAACAGGGAAGCGAGGTCGTAGGAACAGTGTTGGCTCATTGGACAGTACTATTGAAGTAAGTTTGTCGGGGGCAGGGCTGAAAGCATGCTGATGATGATGATGTGACCTCCCAGCATGCTGCCACAACATGTCACGTACACGACTGTCTGCATGTTTGTCTGAGTCACTAAAGCTGAATGTGTTTGTTAATATGTTCGTGTAAATGTTCTGTAAAAGGCTGAAACATGATCCCACAGGCTCTGTGTACGCCTCGAGAAGTTTCTGTGCATCTTTGGAGAACCATTATACAGATCCAGCTTTAGATGGTTATTATTTGATTGTCAAACAGTGGAAACAGAGAGGAAGTGTGGCGTGCAACAAAGGTCGTCCCTGATGCAAGAGTTTTTTTCCTGCCTTACTCTGCCTCTGATTTGCTCACCATGACATTCTTACCAGTCACACTTGTCTTGCCTAAACCTAACAAACCCAACCAACAAAGGCAAGGAGCACTACCCAGAGGTAGAGGAAGGCGGGTCATGCCTTCGCAATCCTAAGAACATTTTCTAAGTGCTGCCATTTGTCTTTGTTGACTTCCAGTCTGGTGTCACTCCCAGGGCGTTAAAATTCGCAGCTTGGGCAGTGTCCATTGTGTCACTATACTGATGCCAGGGGCACCCTTTAGTGTTAGTATGAGACACACTGGGTTTTCAACAAACTCCAAGAGAACCCGTCCACGTCATTATTAGATGTTCAGAGCACCAGATGTGGCATAAATAGAGCAGAAGTCCAATTTGGGCAGGTGGGAGCGGAGGTGGGTGGACCCAACAAGCACAGGACTTTAACCCAGGAGACCGGTGTTCATGTCCTGTCTGTCAATGTTAGGTTATTGCGTCAGTTGTTAGTTTTGTCAATTGAGTCACGTCAGAAAAAATCGTTTTCTCACCCAAGCAGTTTTCCTGCCTACACCCAACCACAGACCCTTCTTTATTCACCTGAGGTGACTCACATGATTTACAGCGGACCCCTTCTGCATTAAGACAAATGTTAAAAAAGGCTGTGTTCCATTAGGTCTCTCCCTGCGTGTCAAAATATGACAAGTAGGGATGAGATTATACTGCTACTTCACTCATTCTTCTTCTCCTCTCCTGCATGTCTGTACTGAAGTCTGCTCGTTTAACTCACCGACAACAAACCACATGACATTTTAAGATTTTATTTTATCTTTCAAGCAGCTGTTGATTCCAGTTCAGTTTATGTACAGTGAAAATTCGTTTGCAAAGACTTAAACTCAGATGTGAGATTTCATAGTTGAAGTCCAAGAAGCAGTTTTAAGAATATAAATGTGGTCATTATTGCATTAAAGGAGTAGTTATTCTGCAGCCATGACAGCAGCTCTGTGATGTTGAACTTGAGCACCTAGGCTTTTTTAGCTAAATGCTAGTATGTTTACAATGACAATGCTGGTGTGCTAATGTTGAGCGGGTTCACCATCTCAGTTCAGAGTGTGTTCGCTTGTTAACATTTGCTAATTAGTAGTAAACACAAAGTACAGCTGAGGCTGATGGGAATGTCATTATTCCTGCATCCAACAGAGGGCTGCAGGGATGACATTTTTTGTAGGTTGACCTAAAAGTTAGCTTCACCATTGTTCCGTCAACATAAAGCCAGTGGGATATTCCCACTGGATTTTGGATTATTGCAGAAAATAAAAATCAGTGGAAAACAAAAACTTACGATACATACATGTATTGTTCAGCAGGATAATCAGTACCAATGAACACGACACGGCGTGATGACAACCATCTTTTGAAAGACACATAGAAGTCTCAAAGTTCATGAATTGGGTATTTACTGATGTATTTTATGTTGTAGAACAAAACGTGAAAGTCTCTTCAGCTTGTTTTAACCACAGACCGTTTCAGGCGTCTAACCAAAAACCCTGAAACTTCAAGATGAGAGAACTGTGAGTAGCAAAAATGCTAACTCATTTCCGGGTTTTCGGACTTATTCCTGCACCACTCTACTGAGGTCAAGAAATACTTTTCAAAACTGCCTCTGCTCTTAAAGACATTATGTGATGACACCATTGTAAAAGCTAACACACAGCGAACACAGCTTACAGTCTTGTTATGGTGGTGATGTTAAGTCATGTGACCATAGTGTAGTTCAGTATTAGCCCAATGATAGCTTTTTACATCTGGTTATTGCATTTAGGCTCCAATAATCATAAAAGCGGTGTTCATTCATGAAGATTATCTTGCTGAACAAAATGTGTAAGTGTCATAATTGTTTGTTTGCCACAGAGCTTATTTTCTGCAATAATCCAAAATCCAGTAGAAAAATCCCACAGGCTTTTTGATGAGCGAACCAGCTTGATTCAAACTTCCGTGTCGGCCTACAGAAATACTAAAACAAACAAAAATCAATGGCTGCCAAGTTGATATTGAACTAATCTAAATCTTTTAACCAAAACCACTGGTTGGCTTCCTTTTTAAATATTGTAAACTAATTAGAAGCCTGTCTGCTTCTGTTTTTCATTCTCTTTTCTCCTGTCTTTGTCCTTCTCCTCCCTCTCCCATCACACTCCTTTTCTTCTCCTTCCTCCTCCTCCTCTCAGGGTTCCATTATTAGCAGCCCTCGGCCTCACCAGCAGCGCCCCCTGCTTGCTGGGGGTCTATCCTACAGCCCCATGATGGTACCTTCGTCTCCAGCAGCCTACCGGCCACACCGCCCTACTCAGAGCCCCGGTACAGGGGTGGGGGGTGGGCCGGGGCTCTGTCACAATCAGGGGGGGATCACCACCTCCCCACTCGTGAGCGGGGGAGGGGCTGGGGCCGGAGGAGGGATGGCGGGTGGGGGCGGACCGACTGGCGGCGGCCTGCTGGGGAATTTCTTCGGCAGCCGCAGAGGCAAAGTTCCTGGTCCCCTGACGATGACGTCACCAACTCCTCAGGGTCCTCCGAGTCCCCTGATGATATCATCACCCCCCCATTACCCCGCCCCCGCGCCTCCCATCCCCCACCCATCCTCCCCTTCCCCATGCCCCTCCCCATCGCCCAACCTCGTGCAGTCGGACTCGGGAGGAGTTGGAGGGGGAGGAGGTACGGGAGGGGGGCCTACCAAGCTCCAGGCTTTGCACGCTCAGTATTGCCACGGCAACAGTGGAGGAGGAGGAGTCAGTGTTACTGGGCATCAGCAGCAGCAGACACCGCCCCCACCCTACCACCACCATCACCGCTACCACATGCAGAACATCCCCCAGCACCACGCCCTCACGCACAGGTTCTCTGCACCCCAGCGGCAGGGTCCGTCCGGCTGCGTTCCCTCTCATACCCAGCAGCATCAGAGGATGCAACACGGCGTCGGCCAGCACCCCCGCTACAACCTGGGCTTCATCACGCCGCCACCCCTGTCGCCACACTCCCCCGTAACCCCTACTACCCCGCACGGACTCTACCACTCGCACCCGAGGCCAGGTGGAGGCAGCAAGCTCCCGCTGACCATCTCGCACTCCCAGCCCCACCCCCACGCTCACACACACTCTCACAACCACGTCGTGCACACACACTCCCCCCTCAGCCCCTCCCCCTCCGCCTCCCCCTCCACCCACTTCATCTTCTCCACCCCACCTCCCCAGACACCCTCGGCGCGCCTCGTCACCCAGACACCTCCGCAGCCCTACGCGCCCCAATATCCGCCAATCTCCTCCATCCCACCTCCCCCTCCACACTCCCCCCTACCACCCCCATCCAACGCCCAGCACTCCCTGCACCCAGGGGCGGGGGCAGGGCAAGGGGGCGGCCCCAAATCGAAACCCGTCAGCAGGATCAGCACGGTCGTGTGAGGAGGCAGAAGCGGATGGTGGTCCGCCACCCCACAGTGAGCCACCGGGGGGCGGTCGTGAGAGGGAGCAGGAGAGGGAGGAGGAGAGGAGGAGGGCAAATGCAGACGTATCAAAATGGCCGCCTAGTGAGGAAGAGAGCACTGAGAGCGGGGAGGAGGAAACTACTCAGCCTGTGTTATTTTCACATCCACTTCCCCCGCAGGTAGAAAGACTCTCACACTTACTGAAAGACGTTTGTTGGGCAACTTGTTCCCTGTCGGGGCTCCTGGGAAACCTGCCCATGGAGTGACCACACCAAGAACGTAAATCACGGCGTTTTCAGTCACTCAAAGCTGAAGACAAACTCCGACATACTGGAAGTCCTGCCATCTTGGTGAAAATCTCCTCCATCTTCCTTTCGCAGTGCCCTTCAGAGGTGGCCAAGAGGACACTTGTGTAGTTCTTGACTGGCAGAGGAAGTGTTCGTGTCAAATCGTGAGTAAGAATTGTGCGTTGCTGTAGTGGACAAATGGTTCAGGGACCAGACGTGAAGGGAACAGTGCCTGTGAATTTAAGACAAGGGTTAGCGCTCGATGCTAACAGTATGTACGGTATTGGTCGATGGGACAGTTCAGGCTTTTAGGAAGCCTGAGAACGCGACAAGTCCTTTTACTATATTCCAAAAATCACACTAGTCTTGCACCACTTTGTTTTCTGCACAAGAAGCACTTGTACCATTGTTTTGGTTGTCGACATATTACAAGCCATGAGGTGTAACTGAGAGGTGGTTAGCATTATTATGGTGCAGTTTCTGTGTCTTAGACAGGCATGCATGACCTGTGCAATAGCTAATGAGTGTCAGTGTGTCTATGGTTGAAATACTATATGCAGGGGGAGGGATTTGTTGTAATTTAAAGCCCCAATCCAGCATTTATTTGACCATGAAAAGTGCATTAGTGAAGGTTACTGAAGACTTTACTTTCTACAATAAACTTTTTTAAAGACTTTAAATAAGCCATCATAACAAAAACTACAGGTGTCTTTTTACCTTTGTGTTTTGCAAAAATTGCTTAAAGCCTTTAGTGTTTGTGGATTACAGGGTTTCAGCAGGGGGCGCTGTGTTGTTGTCTTGGATTGGGACTTTAAAATAAGGATTGTTGACATTGGACAGTTTTCCCAATAATTTATTCTTTATTCATTTGATAATTTATACAAAATCAGTGAACGCTCCCCTGATAGTGTCCCAGTATATCTGAAAGTATAAACCTAAATTAGTCAGAAATTATAATATGTTTCAACTGTATTTCATGATGCATATTGTATGTGACCCTTTATCTTGCTGGAGAAGGAGAATACGCTAAAAGGTGCCAAACAGGGTGCAGTCTGGGAAACAGAGTATTTTGTTTCACTGGCTTTTCTGCCTTTGATAAAGTTGGGAAGATGAATAAAGTGTTATATTAAACAATATCTTCTTATAATGTAACACACACAATTCTCAACAAGTAGAACACTGGATAAGAAAAAGGAACTGGGTGGGAAATTAAGTTTAAAAAGGTTATATTCAGTTTAGAAAATCAGAATTGTGCATCATCCCAACAAAACTCCCAAAACATCTTTGTATGAGTCATTAGCCGAGAGACTGTAATTGTCTGAAGCCTGAACCATTTGTATGACATCAGATCATAAAAAAGTCCACCAAAAACTTTAAAAAAAAAAAGTGAAAGGAAGGAGGACAGATAGCTTTTCCAGATCAGATAGATGCAACGAATACATAATCATTAGCATTGGTGTCAGCTAATGTACATGCACATAATGTATAGGTACCAAAAATATTTTTCTATCGGGGGCCAAGACTGGTTTTTGGTTGCAAGTAATTTCAGCTCAACAATCAATTTATCAGCATTTGAAAATTAAAATATGAATCATGCTTTTGTGGTGCTCAGATTCAATAATTTATCCCAAGATGATGCTTCAATGCCTTGTTGTCTCAGCTTCACATTGTCCTTACAGTATCATCATCTTCTTTAAAAAGAAATGTTGGTTAATGATGTTAAGGATATGGAACATTTCATGGTCCAGTGTGTGGGATTTAGTGGCATCTAGTGGTGAGGCTGCAGATTGCAACCAACGGAAACTTTGGCTAAGCGTGTAGGAGAACTACAGTAGCCGATGCAAGAATGCAAGTGGCCCTGTCTACACCCAACGTTTGGTTTGTCTGTACTGTAGAAACAACATGGCAGAGTTTGTGGAAGAGGACTCGCTGCATATGTAGATCAGGCTCCCAGGAACGCCACTCAGCTTTTTCCTAGCAGCCTTTTGCAGTATTGCAGTGAAAAAACTTTCCTGCAGCCCATAACAGCAATTTCCCCTTAGACCACCGTTATAAAAGAGATGTCTGTAACTGTTGACAGGACACCTTGGACTGCAAACAAGGTGTCTGTCTATTATGAATATTATTTTTGCAGAATTTTCATCAAGCCAAGAAATGCAATTTCAGTGGGCCGCATACACTGGAAGTGATTCTGGAAGCTAGAAACTTCTCATTCAGATCTAATTATACATCTATGATGTGGGTATAAATGGCTCATTCTGAGGTAACGAAATAAGAATTCTTAGCCAGATAAGTTATAATTTTGTTCTGTTGTACCTTTTTGTAGTGTTGTTTTCATGGATACAAGAGATGCATGATAATATTGGCACATCATCAGTATTGGCCAACATGATCTTTCTTATTTTGCACAATGGATGAATATTACAGCCATTGAAAATTCGTATTTCATGTCTCCATCTGCTGGTGGGCTGTCATGATAAGAGTGTGCATGTATAATATGATGTTAATTCCACTACAGAAGAGACTTGATGATCACTAACATTAGGTGGGGATCTATCAATATTAGTACTGGTTATCGGCCAAATAAGTTGTCGGATATCTTACATCCCTAACGATACTCTCAAACATTTAGCAGTAACCACACTACTCTTGGCTTCCATTTTAAGCCTTTGGAAAGACACAGAAATGTCTGAAAGGATGATTGCAAAAGCATGCCCAGCCTTATTTCACCAGTTGCAGACAGACATGTTTGGCTAATGAAAAATAATTAATTTCCCACCCAGTTCAAACTGTGGTATTTTCTCCTAATAGGATGTGAAAACTTCAAAACGTTTCTGGTGACCTTTATGGTGAAAAAACTTTAATCCCACTTTCACTACTTGTGTTGCAAAATAGAGAATATGGTGCCTTCAGACGGAGGGATGGTGCGACATAAAATGATCATAAGAAATAATGTTCAAGAACGACCTCCTTTAAATATAAAGACAATTCAGCATCTAAACTGGTAATATATTGATTGATTGTATCCACTCAGAACAAGAAACATCAAGCCATTTACTGCATTATTGAAAATCTGGCTGAAGGACTGAGACCCTCGTCTCCCTCGTCATTCGTCAAAGACACAAAGGAACCTGAAAACTGGACCTAATTCATCTCGAAGGACTTGCTAACATCTCACAGGACTGAAGTGCAGAGTACAGTATCTTTCACCATCACGCAGCACTAAGTGAAATATTCTTGAACAAACTCATTTTTACACATTATTTTTGCACTTTGTGTTGAACCCACCATGCCAGTATTAAAGTGTATTTTCTAGCTCTCTCCATCTGATCGAGATCGCTGGATGTCAGGGCAGGACGCCCACGATGGCTGATAGAAAGTTCTTCGACCATTTGAACTATTTTACCAGCCATTTGTACTTTTTGACTAGAAACAAACCTCTCAGTGCTTGTTGCTTTCCTGTCCAAGTGGCAGGTTTTGTCAGCCTCATATAAATATTTACCAGCGTTTATCTGGTGGATGATGAGAAAGTCCTCTGATGTTCTGAATGCAAATGACATGATTTTTAGTTTCCCTGTGATTACGTGAATGCGCCATCTGTAGATATTAACTGTACAGTGTGTTCTATTTTCAATGGGGCCAACAGCATTGATCTGTAACTGAGGTTCAGAATTGCTTGAATTAACAAAATGTATGCTCTAAAAACCAAACGTTCATCAGGGTTCTTCAGGCTATTTGAGCAACTCCGGGTTCCTCTCTAGATAAACTAACAATAAAAATCCCTTAAATGTTTTTTGTAGAAGCCTTTTGTTTTTGTGGCTCGTGGAAACACCGTCATGGATCATAATCAACTGACGGAGTTCCTCAGGGAACCATCTCGGGTCCCCTATTGTTTTCAAACTGAAGAACCCCTTTGACTTTTTAGAGTGTGCTACTGATATTATTATCAATATTGTTGTGTGACAAGCTTCTACTAACATAACGTACTCCTTGGGCTGTTTTGTATTTTTAGCATTTTTAATTTTGTTATGTGCTTACGAGTGAGATGATCTTTTCTTTTCTTTTCTGATTTGGGCATCTTATGGAAGTACTAAAACCTTTTTAATTTTTAATATGTTTACAACAAAACCAAGAATTTTCTGTGACTAACATACAACTAATATGTTTGAATATTTTTAATACAGACTGTGATAATTACTTTCACTCACCCCAGCATGCGTTCGCCAACACACACCTCTGAATCATCACAGAGCCTCAGCGAAGCCTCTCACCAACCTTTTAATGGAAACAAGCAACACTTCTGCTACCAGGCAACCTTTTCAAACCATACAAATAAACAATATATGCTGAGCTGCTAAGAATTGTGGACCGTTGGGTCCCCATCATGTATCTGCAATCACCTCTGGAAACACGTACAGTAACACCATGTCTCATTCAGAATAAAACAATTAACCAAACACTTGAAATAACAAAACAAAGTTCTCGAGGAGTACTGGATCAAACCTGCCTCGCACGGGATTACACAACATGTCACCCTGTTCCACTGCGTGCCCGAGCTGAATCAAGCACATCTTCAAAGTTCCAGTTTTAAAGCTCCATACCCGTGATTCTGCATGTTGTAGCCTATCAGGTAAAAACTGTATGTACTCTACACTGCTGCCAACCATTTTCCAAATATTCCTTCAACTTTTAGGTGTGTTTCCATTGGACAGACCTTCATTTTGGTGTCAATCTTGAGAGACTTGACCCTTCCTGTAGGTAGATAATTCGTTACTGTCTGTTGGGGGAACTGTATTGCTTTTGCTTTTTCTATCATCAGCAGGCTGGAGCAGATCCTGGCAGTGTTCACTGCTGGAGGATGTCTGAGGCTGCCATGATCTTGGCCTCCTGGTGAAACTGTCCAACTTTGTATCCAATTTGAGTTGTGTACTTGGACCCCACTAAACCCACAAGGAGGTCTAGTTTTGTCTGTGTTTCCAACAAAATATCTTTGGACCGCAAAGACCGTTGAGACAGTTGAGATTTGACAGTTGGTTGCAGAACAACAACCTTTCTAATTCTCCACAAGTAGATCTTCATTGAAATAAAACAAAATGGCCTCCTGGAACATAAGAAATCAGTCTAAAATGTATTACATGGTTTGCAGAAGTAATGTACAGTGTGTGCAGTTTAAAACATACAAAAACACAGGTATGGTTCTTTAAATGCTTAATTTAAATATGTTGTTTTGTTTAATTTTTTCTGCCCGGGCCTGCTCTCCACTATTGGTTTGCATGTGGTATTTATTACAGTATCTGCACTGAATGAAACTGTATTATAAACATGAATGTACATAACCATCGTTATATGAAAAATAACAATGCGAGTACTCACTTTGCTCCACAGAGGGCAGTTTGTGTGTGGCTGGGTTTACACCAGGAATGGAAGATCTGGTTTTTAATGCCAACGGAAACAGATCTGGTCTGACTGCTGCCGGCAAAACAGGGAACACTTTTAAAAAAAAATTAAAGCACATCAGATCTGGTTCAAATAAAGTTAAAGATGTTGGATCCTTCTGTTCCTGTGTAAAGGCAGTCTGTGTTGTGTGTATCTATACAAGGGCGATGGACCTGGGTCTATGTTGTACGTAACAACACAATGGACCGCTTTGTGGAGAACAATATTTCTTGTTTATAATGTAGAGCAAAGAGAGACTGGAATAGTCCTTGTAAAATTGTATGAGTACAGTGTCAAATATGTGTCAACAGAGACGACATTATTTTAAAAATTATGTATGGAAAATTTTAGCTGTGTATATAAATATATATTACTTGTACTTTGTTTTTGAAATTGCAGAGATATGGAAAAAGTGGAAATATTTATTGCTCTAAAGATATAAAAAATCTGTTCATGTTGATGGAAAGACGTGTCCTGTTTTGTTTGGCTGATGGTGCACGCACAAACACATGACACTACCTTAATAATACACTGTGTTGATGATGATGATAATGTTCAGTGGTTCAGAAACAACATTGTGAAATAAACAACAATCACAAGATAAAAGGAACCAGCAACGCTTCAGGAAGTGAAGATTCTCAGTCATCCAGGTCATGGTACCTGTTCTATATCGTAGGCAACTGGACTTACTTGAGTTTTTTGAAGACTTTTCACCTCTCATCCAAGAGGCTTCTTCAGTTCTAGGCTTCTTCAGAAGTGAGGGAGCTTCTTGGATGAGAGGCGAAGTATCTTCAGGAAACTCAAGTAAGACCAGTTGCCAACGATGTAGCACTTAGGAGCACTTAAAGAAATACAATTTTTGCTTTCTTTCTGAGAGCGCGATGCTTGATGGATATCAATCTCAGATCTGCGAGTTGAGAGCAGTAGAGGTCGCTTTGACCTTGTATCCATCTCATTCTCCTCAAGGGAATTTCTTAAAATTGGCACAAACATTCACTTGGACTGAAGAATGATCTGATCAGAATTTGGGTCATAGGTCAATGGTCCATCTCATTGTGACCTTGCATCTGTTGCATTCTCGTGAGCATGATATCTCAAGAACAATTCAAGGGAATTTCTTTAAATGTGATACAAACATCCACTTAGACTTAACAATGAACTGATTAGTATTTAGTAGTCAAAGGTCACTGTGACCTTGCATCTGTCTTATTCTCGTGAACACAATATCTCAAGAAGGCCTCAAGTTTCTTCAAATTTACCACAAACATCCTCAAAATCTAGCACCAACATGGACTCAAGAATGAACTGATTAGAATATGGTGATCGAAGGTCAAGGATCAAGGTCACTGTGATCTCACAAGACATGTTTTTGGCCACAACTTAAGAATTCATACGTTAATTATGACAGAAGTTCACACAAATGTCTAACAGGATAAAATGATGAAGTGATGACATTTTATATCCAAAAGGTCAAAGGTCAACTTTTCTGTGACATCATAATGTTCTGCAAGAACACTTTTCTGTCCATTATTCAGCATCATATCTCAGAAACAGAGCGGCAGACATTTGGTCAGATACTGAATTGGTGAGTCAAATTTTGGGTGTCCATCTTGACACTGCTGATTGTATAGATCATTTGTGCTGTCGAGGGAAGATGTGTGTGAGGCATCCATTATCGTGGATCTATGCTGCAGATGCAGCTGGTTGGTGGAGGCACACAACCGTGAGGTGGTAATTCTAGTTTTCTCAGAGTTATGTGTTGGAAATGTTCCTTGGCAGTGAGTGGTGTTCAGCCCTGTACCTTTGTGCAACATCTTCATTAAGTTTCTCCCTTAAGCCTGAAATTCAAGTCATACATAATGATAAATGCTCACGGCATCTTCGACATGAAGCATCTCATTAAGTGAACTCGACACACACAGCAGGTGTAACTCAGATTTTGCAGGACATTCTGGACTCTGGATCAGAACAGTGGCTGTGGACTTCTAACTTGTATCTGCTGGGTCTTGCTTCACTGTAAATAGGCAGAAAATGACTTGTATAATAATCAGCTGATCAGACTAAAGATATCCAGCAACACTGCAGAGGACAAAAACAATTACTTTAAAGGTGTGAAAGCACTGCCCCTGTATAAGACCTCAGTCAACAAAGTACTTTGGTTTGTTTCTCCTTTAAGAAATTAAAAACCGACAAACTTACAGAGTATTTTTAATTCTGTAGAATCTCTGGAGCACACGTACCAATACGAATTTAGCTGTCATGCATTGTCGCATCGTCCTCTCACAGAGCTCTCTCCACTGCAGTCATCACAGCCTGTTCATCAGGAGACCAGCAGGTGTCACTGTTACACATCTAACGCACCAAATTAAAACCTCTCAGGGGCCCTAAGTTTAAAAGGTAAGATGAATGTGTGATATGTTATGGTGGTGGAATGTAACCAAATACTTTTACTGAAAAACTGTACAGTTCAACTGCTAACACAATGCACAATCAATCATTACATTTTACTGATAATTCTTTGCCTACATTTCCTTTTCCTTTGAATTCAGGAAGATTTTCACAATGCTGTATCGGTACTTTTACACCAGCAAAGGATCGTCTCCCACCACCGATATGCAGTGTTGTGAAGGTTACTTTTGAAGTGTAATTGGTATCAGATTACTAGTTACCCTGTTAAAAATGTAACCTGTAATGTAACTATTTTAAATCCTTCATCAAAATAATGTAAATTATTATATTGATTACTTTCTGATAAAACAAATGTTTTAAACAGGGCAATAAAGCTGATAAACATCTGGAAATACGCTAAGACAAAGATAAGGCACTCCTGCAAAGCAGAAAGATGCAACAAAAGAATGAATGTTATATTCGAACATTTTTATTGAAAATATTATATTTGCATGTAACCCCTTTGTCATCACCAACATTTTGATTAGTAGCTGTAATTTAATTAAATATTTTCCCTCAATAACTTGATCTGATTACAATTACTTTTCTGTGCTAAATTTATTTGTATTAAAAGTTCTTAAAATAAGTTTTTATTTTTTATTTTATTTCAGTTTAGTTTGTTTGGTTTAGTTTCGTTTTTCATTTATTTTATTTCACGTTGTTGTATTTTAATTTGGTTTTATTTTATTTTACTTTATTTTAGTTTACCGCCGTCACGTGATCGGTGTTTCCGCTCTAACCGGAAGTTCTTCGTCGTGTTTTAAAAACTGCGGAACGTGTGCGTCGCAAACTCACAAAGTTCTTAAATGTGGTAAGTTAACTTTAATTTCAAACACATAATTTCAGATCTTGTCATTGGTTTGTACTTGATTAAAGTCTCTTTAACAAACTTGACTGTCATTGAAACAAACGGTTTTTAGAAGCAGTAAACTTAAGGTGGAAGAGTAACACGGTTAGCTAGCACAGTTAGCTAGCGTCGGCTAGCGTCTGTAGCTAACTCTCTTCGGCGGAACAGCTGCTAAATGCTAGTGCTAAAGTTAGCTGGTTGTCGGCAAATGAAGTTTGAACAGGTGTTAGCAGGAAGTTAGTTTAGATACAAGTAGTTCCTTTTAAAGTAACGACGGGAGCTTCCGTCGTGTCCGGTTGCGTTGTTTTGGTTAGCTGTTAGCTGTTCAGGCCCTCAGCTGCCTTAAACGGGTCGGTTCATTTATTCATTTATTAAAAGTTAATGTGTCACTGAGTCAGAGCTGGACGGAGTTATCTGTATGTAGGCTACACAGTGGTGGAAAAGGTATCCGGATCCTTTACTGAATTAAAAGTACTAACGTTACACTGTGAAAACTACTCAACTACACGTCAAGCTAAAGTCAGTGATAAAAGTCCAGTATTCAAAAACCCTACTTAAGTAAACTATGCAGGTATTATAAAGCAAACTTTATTTAAAATATTAAATTTAAAAGTATTAACTGTGGATCAAAATGTTCCCTGTTCGTGTCTTAATATTATATATAATGTGTTTGGATTAATATTACTGCTGCAGTCACGTGTATGTTGAATTTTACTGACAAACACCGTAGCTGGAGTCTTTGTTCAATTTGTACGACAACAGTTTGAACCAACATTAAAATGCTTCACTAACAGCAAGGAAGTGTCTGGTGTGAGGTTACCTGGGTAGGAAAGACTTTTTCCAGTTGTGCTGTTAACTGATTGTTCTTGCAGTCTTGTAGTTGTAACCTTTAGAGCAGCAACAGAGGTCACAGTGATGTTTCTGATAATGAAGCCTCCTGCAGAATTAAAAGCATTCGTTACAATCAAAACCTGAGCATGTAAATAATTTCAATCATTGTGATGTTCCATGATTACGAAGGAGGATAAAGATCATGTTAAAGACTAAAAAAAGCAACTAAGTAACTAGATCTATTACATTACCACCTGTAAAACATACAGTGGCATCACCCAGATGTGTTGATCACCAGGATGAGGAAAAAAAACACACCAAAAGCCCGCTCCTTATCCGCGCTGCTTTCAGACAGCCTCAGGACACAAAGCAGAACGGGATGCATTGTAGGTATATAAATGAAAACACATTGAACATGATATGCAAGGTGTGGCATCACCCAGACGTGTCATCACTAGTGGTGCCCTTCTATAATGCAGTCTGTAATATGACACAACAATCTTCAGGGATTTTTTTTTTCTCTTGGTGCACTGGTGGAAGTGGAGCGGTGTGGATGAATAAAAGATGAAAAAACAGTTTCCAGGTGGTAAGGCGTTAAAATGTGATAACATCACTCAAAGTCCTGTTGGTAAAGTGTTATGTTACTTTAGTCCTGCTTAAATGTATATTACTGTCACCCCAAACATGTTTTGTACACACTTTTATTCCATGTTAGTGACTTTCCAGTCTTAAGGGATAGTGCACCCAAAAATGAAAACTCACCCATTATCTACTCACCCATATGCCGAGGGAGGCTCAGGTGAAGTTTTAGAGTCCTCACATCACTTGCAGAGATCCAAGGGGAGAGGAGGTAGCAACACAACTCCACCTAATGGAGGCTGACGGCGCCCCAGATTCAAACATCCAAAAACACAGAATTGAAACCACAAAATATCTCCATACTGCTCGTCTGTAGTGATCCAAGTGTCCTGAAGCCCCGACATAAAAAGTTGTTTGGAAAAACGTCATTTGAACTCTGTTCTTAGCCTCATTGTAGCCTGTAGCTCTGACTGCCTCTCTGCGCACCGCGTTCACGTGTGTGCGCTTGCGCGAGACCGTGAGACATGGGCCGCCTTCATGTGTGTTCACGTGCTTTCGCTGGTCTCGTGCTCGGTGTACACAGAGAGACAGTCAGAGCTACAGGCTACAGTGAGGCTAAAAACAGAGTTCAAATGTTGTTTTATCCAACAACTTTTTATGTCGGGGCTTCAGGACACTTGGATCACTACGGACGAGCAGTATGGAGATATTTTGTGGTTTCAATTATGTGTTTTTGGACGTTTGAATCTGGGGCGCCGTCAGCCTCCATTAGGTGGGTTGTGTTGCTACCTCCTCTCCCCTTGGATCTCTGCAAGTGATGTGAGGACTCTAAAACTTCACCTGAGCCTCCCTCGGCATATGGGTGAGTAGATAATGGCTGAATTTTCATTTTTGGGTGCACTATCCCTTTAAGATGTGACCTTTCTCCTAAAATTACGAGTTTATTCTCGTAGATTTATGACTTTGTTCTGGAAATCTAAGATTCTTTTTCTTAAACGTGGCCCTAATCCTCCTTTGTACATGACAGTCTAAATACTGGGCGTAAGTGTTTTCCATCCTGCCAAAATAATTCCAATTTTTTTGTTTATTTCTTTATTTTTGGCCCTTAAACATGAAAATAAGTTCTTTTCCTCTTTCAGAACGTCTCCCAGTCTGTGTGTCAGTTGGCTGGTTGAACAGAGAGCGATGGCCAGTCCAGAGCTCCTGCTGGACTCCAGCATTCGGATGTGGGTGGTCCTACCCATCGTCTTCATCACCTTCTTTGTCGGGGTCATCCGCCACTACGTCACCCAGCTGCTCCACAGCGACAAGAAGATCGACCTGGAGCAGGTTTCTGACAGGTGAGACGCATTTTAGTCTGCTGGGCAGCAACGAGCCGGTGACTCTAAAGTTCAGCCTGCAGCATATTCAGTTTTAAGTGTTTGTAGTGATGCTGCAGATTGTGCTCAGTGTTTCAGAATAATCTGAGTTTATGTTGGTGTTTCTGTTCATTTGTGTTCAGCCAGGTGCTCCTGCGCAGCCGCATCCTCAGAGAGAATGGAAGGTACATTCCCAGACAGGTAAGTGCACACACTCACTCACTGGGAGTGAAAGTTTGGAAATACAAGAGAATTTTCTCTAAAATGTGTTGAGAGCAAAAACAGCACTATGCTAAAAAAAAAAAATAGCTCTATTATGCCAAAATACTTCACAGAGATTAGTAATGCTCTTAGACTGGATTTTCAACTCTGGATCGTCATCAGAGCAGCAATCATTTTATTCTCCTATTAGACCATCTCTCAGTAAACATTAGAAATCTGCCGTCCGTGTTACAGAGTAATTTACTTGTCTAGATATATATTAAAATATGTATTGTAGACATGTTGATGAAATGCTGAAAGACTTCTGGAGGACACGTCTCTGTGACTTTAAAAGCTGTGAGCTGTTGTGTGTCAACATGTTTTCACTGTTTCAGTCTTTCGCCATGAGGAAGCATTATTTCAACAACACAGAGACCGGCTTCTTCAAGAAGGTCAAGAGGAAGGTCGTCCCTAAGAACCCCATGACAGGTGGGTGTGTGTGTCTTCATCATGACACATCCAGGGCCCTGTTTCAGAAAACAGGTTTAGTGAAAACTCTGAGTTAGTTAAACCCTGAGATGGCGTCAGGTTTGACTGTTCCTAGTGGACCAACAGTCCTCATCAGGGTCCATCAGTGGACCAACAGTCGTCATCAGGGTCCATCAGTGGACTAGTCTCCTGCATGTTTCTGATATTGCTGTAATGATTAAATGATATATTTTGGTGGTTTGAGTTGAAGGTGTGAGAAAGAATAGTATCAGTAACATTGTTAACACTGTGCTACATTACAGAGAAATACAAACCGTACTAATGAACCTTCATTAATATAGGCCTATATTTTATCTCCAAGTGCACGTCACACACTGAGCGAGCCGCCTGTTAATGACGCTGTGGGCTAATGGGCATGTAGCTACTTCCATGTTTCACATGATACGTCATGTTTGTAGTCGACCAATGAAGATGAGTTTACATATCACCTTGGGTTCGTCCTTCACCTTCTTAAAATGATCCCACACTTTGGATTTCCTGCCCGACATGTTATTAACTAGCCTGTGGAATAACCGCAGGTACCAGCCCTGGAAATTAAATTTATTTACCTTTCAGATACATTTTCAACATACATGAATATAACCAGAATTACATATGTAACATCAAACACCAGTTTCACACTACAGTCTGTCAAAAGACACAAATATCACTGGAGACCTATTAAAACGACCACCTGTGGGTCCCAGGGACTCACTACACTGAACACCTAACTCTTCATCTTCATCATCACAACATTCAACAATGATACTGCGTATCGCAGGTTTTCCTGATATGGTGCAGCCCCTGTTAATACAATATGTGGAGGTCAGGAAGAGTTCCCACTGTTGTTGTTACTGTAACTCTGGAGATAAATAAGCAAACAAATATTAACGTGTGTGTGTGTGTGTGTGTGTGTGTGTGTGTGTGTGTGTGTGTGTGTGTGTTACAGACAGCAGCATGTTGACAGACATGATGAAGGGAAACCTGACCAACGTCCTGCCCATGATTGTGATCGGTGGATGGATCAACTGGGCCTTCTCTGGATTCGTCATAAGTGAGCTCTTCAGCTGTCATCATTAACATGTTAACACATCAGACACTGTCATGTTTTCACCATTAGAAGAAAATCAGCAACTCTGAGTGACGCTAATCTCAGTGTTTCCCCTGTGTGCATTCAGCAGCACTGCTACTGTTGCATGAAACTTTCTCCAAAGGCAGTTAACTTGTTATCTCTGAGCAACTAGTTGAGAATGAGCAGTGGTTCATATTGTGATACTAGTTTGACTTGTTGACATATTGATGTCATACTGTTACCCACGGCAACAACAGGCACGGTTGAACTCACTCAGCAGCTGACATGTGACATCACAGCTGCAGCCTGCTGGGTTTAATAATGCAGAGAAGTCAGATTTAATAATTTCACAGGAGCGTACAGAAAAGCATCTCATGATCACAGCTGTATTCTGCTCTTCTTATACGCAGCAGTTTTTCCTCCTGTTGTGTTTTTATTAATTGTTAATTTGTCCTCCAGCCAAGGTGCCGTTCCCTCTGACTCTGAGGTTCAAACCCATGTTGCAGAGAGGAATCGACCTGCTGTCTCTGGACGCCTCCTGGTAAACATCCACACTGACAACACCACATAGAACCACGTGCAGACATAAATTATGATGTGTTTAATTTAATGTAATGTGGTCTGGCTTCAGTCTGAATGAGTGGGCAGCTGATAACAGATCAGGCTCTGCACCACGTGTCTTCATTGACAGATAAATACTTGGCACTGGGAAATAAAATGAACCAAAATAACAATTAAGTTAAATAAAACTAAACTGATTATTTCACAACAACAGGTTTTCATGCTCATATATTTAGTCTGTGTTTATTCAGTGATGCCCTGTTTATTAATTTTGGCCACTGTGGGTCTCCGTACCATGCAGGGTGAGTTCAGCGTCCTGGTACTTCCTGAATGTGTTTGGACTGAGGAGCATGTACAGCCTCATACTGGGACAGGACAACGGTGAGTGTCACGTTTTGGTCTTTGACTTCTCACTGTTTTGTTTCTGGGTTTTGTTTGAGATTTTTTGAATAAGTCAAAAACACAGAGCTGCTTTAGATTAAATGTCATATTTTACATACAAGACCAAAATATTGGAATCATTCATGAACTGTTCATACACCGATTTTTACACTTCTATGCCAGCAGTAGGTGCGGCCAGAGGGATTATGTTTTGGGTTGTCCGTCTGTACGCCTCATCCTCATGAATGCAGTATCTCAAGAACACCTTCAGGGAATTTCCTCAAATTTGACACAAAGGTCCACTTGGACTGAAGAAGAAACTGGGTAGAATTTTGTGGTCAAAGATCAGTGTGACCTCACAAAACATGTTTTGGCCATAACTCAAAAATTCATGTGCTAATTATTAGGGGTGGGAGTCTCTAGGCACCGCTCGATTCCATTCAGTTCCCAATCTGAGGGCAACGATTTCGATAATAGAACGATTCTTGATTCTAAAACGAGCCAGTAAGAAAATTTACACTAGATATTGAAAAACATTAATGTAATTTATTTATTATTTTATTTGTTTATTTCGCACCATTGCACAAGACAATAGAAAAAAAAACAAAAAAAAATGGCCATCACAAAATAAAGGTGCTGAGCAGAGGCAAGAGACCCAGATGGGCCGATACGGGGCCTCAACTCCTTAAATACAGTGCATCACCAATTCAACACAAGAGCCTAAAGCAAAGTGAAAATAAAAAACATCCAAACAAATTTCATAACATTGAGATAACAATAATAATAATGATGATAATAATACTAACATTAATAATAAAACAAATCAAATAAAACAGCAAACACAAAATGACAGTAACAAAAAGCACAAAGTTATTCACCTAGCAAAGTATATTTAAGCCTGGACTTGAGCAGTGGAGCAGAGGAACAGTTTTTAATCATAGAAGGTTTTGAATTCCACATTGTAGGACCTCTGAGTCCTATACTGAACTGACCTAATGTTGTGTGGGAGAAATGACAATGAATATTTTTTGATTGCCAGGTAGGATATGAATGAATACTGGAATTCGGTATGAAACAATTTATGGAAAACCTTTTGAATACAGTCAAACATAAAAATACATGTCTGATACACATTAATATCAAAAATTGATAATATCTTAAGTTGCAACAAAAAAAGTTTGTGAAGAGAAGTAGGAAATGTACTGGCCCAAATAATATTACAATAAGATAAATATGGGTATATTAAACTGTAATGTCAGAAGACAGCAGCCATTCACTAAAGAAGAAATCATTCTAATTATGCCATAATTTCATTTTATTCATAATTTCTTTGCACACAAGCTCAGTATGGTTTTTCCATGTAAGGCCTTCATCAACAATAACACCTACAGATTTGGCATGAGAGACCTGTTTAATTTCAGTGTCACTGATAAATAATTTAGAGTCTTGTTTTGAATAATTTTTGTTTTTATGTCTGAAAATCATATAATTGGATTTGTTGATATATTGTAATAAAGCTGGGAATACATATCCAGCGCATACAAACTGTATTACTTACTGAGGCTGAGATGATACACTCCACCGGTCCATCCTCCTCATCCACAAATCTCAACAGGACTCTCCTGTCCCTCGTCGACCTCCTCGACATTTCTCCTCCAGTATTTACAAAACCATAACTGGCTATAACTATCTATGAGCTATAAAAACACCAACTATTGTCAAAAAGACGGTGGCGAAACTACAAACTATGGTGAAAACACGACGAAAACACAGCATAAAAAACCTCAAATACTATTATTTACAACACTAAATATTATTCACAAAGAAAACGCCACTCAAACTCAAAATTACACTCTCCTCGTCAGCTGTCACACTCCTCCTGCTGTGCTCACTTCCCTCCCCTCTTAATTAATTTGTTAGTTACGGTAATTTGAAAAATAAACATTAAAAAATAAAATTGAAATCGATTGAGTTTTCCACGTCAACGCTCACATCGTTCAAGACAGAATCTCAGTGCATCTAAAAATCTATTTTTTCCCCACCCCTGCTAATTATGACACACAAATATTTCACTGTGACATCACAATGTTCTGCCAAAACACTTTTCAGTTCATTACTCAGCGTCATATCTCAGGAGCAGAGGGGGAACATTTCTAATTTTGAAGATTCTGAAAATGTTTGCATCCGTGATTTCACAGACATGCATGTAAAGTGTAAGTGCAGCTTCACTGGTTTGCAGAGGCACACAGCAGCAAGGCAGTAATTCTAGCTAGTGACCTAAGGTGCAGTCAGTGTGAGCACAGAAGGCTAAAACACAATACAAAAAACTATGTTAACAGAAATACCCACGTCTGTGTGGACTAGGTCGAAGTGAACTTGAATGAACTCGTGGTTTTTGTGAATCTTAAACAGGCCAGTTAAAACACAGCTGGTGTTCACAGCTGTTGCTGAAAGTCTCACAAAAACCTGTCAGAAAACATGAACACTGAGACAGTTCGGACATTAAACCTCGTCTCTTTGATTTTATTTATTAAAGCTGTCGTTAACTTACAGCTGCTGACCAGTCACGGATCATGCAGGACCAGATGACGGGCGCTGCCATGGCGATGCCCCCTGACCCCAACAAGGCTTTTAAGGTGAAACATTAAAGTCAGAAAGAATAATGAAAGGTTTGATCGCTGATTACATTTGTTTGTGACAGCTGTGTACGTATTTAACAGAAACTACACATTTCCACGTAATGTTTACAGACATAACACGTGACCTACATGACCTTTGACCTGTCAGATCCTGGTCGTCTCGTAAATTAAGATCTCACTCTTCATCTCGCGCCAAAACACTCAAGCTAATGCTAAAGCAAATCACTTGTTGTACACTTAGAAACTTCTGCTGAGAGTCATGTCTCCCTGTTTGTTTATTTATTTGTTTGTTTGTTTGTTTGTGTCAGAGCGAGTGGGAGGCGCTGGAGATCGTGGAACACAAGTGGGCGCTGGAGAACGTGGAGGAGGAGCTGATGTCCAGAGACCTGAACTTTGGAAACTTCTTCAGCCAGGACATCAAGTCCACCATGTTCTAGATCGACGAGGACCTGCGAGCTCTGGAGCGTCCGTGGAAGGTTCGACACCTCCGTCTCTTTACAGCACGCTCTGTTCTGAACGCTGTACAACGACAATGAGTCTGAAGGTTCTGGAGCACAACGTACACAAATACTAGAAGCTGATTATTGTGGCACCAAATTGACTTCTTGCCTTTTTATGAGTCTCTAAATTCTAAGAGTGGAAAAGTTGTGCGTGACATAGTGACTTAAAAAATGTACGTAATGATCATAAGTGATGACACAGCTAGTCTGACTCACTGGATGTCGTCTGTGGCTATTAGCCGGCCATCTCCCCTCTTCCACTGTCTGCGTGTTACCCCATCCAAATCCCCTTCGCTACAGGAAACAACAACCTCAGAGCTACAACTAAAACACAGAAAATGGCACATTCTAACAAAGATGTCGATCCTTCAGTAAGATACGGCTGCTTTAATGTTTCTGTGAATTGTTGTAAAGATCTACAACAAATAAAACAGCCTGTGAACGCACCTCAGGAAAACCCAGACTGTCTCACAGGGCGCTCGGCCTAATGTTAGTGTCTTCTGACACCTGATTTGTTACCTTTTAAATCTGGCAGCAGCACGTGACAGTGACTTCACCAATTTACAGACCTGTTCCTCTTCACACGAGCTTCTGTAATATTTTAAGGTTCTGCTGGAGCCACATGCAGCCAGTAGGTCCAGCGAGCTCCTCCAGAACTTAAGTCAGGCGTCACCTCGAAGGCTCTGATTATCAAATTATGTTTGTCTTTTTTAATCACTGAAAGTTCGATCACACGGTGACACGTGGCTGCTTTTGTTTTAGTGGCATCTTCTTTTGCGGGGCCATTTGACAGGACAGGGCTCGTCTGCCCACGTGCAAATGATCCACTTAAACAAGTTCACCCCAAACACTGTTTTGCAAAAACACTGTCCCTGAATTTTGGGCTTAGTGCTGATCAACACGACTGTGATTGGTTTAAAGACACAAAAACTAGCCAGTGTGTTTGTGCGAGATTATGACACAGCTCATGTTTTTATTAAACATTGTGATGGTTAAAAGAAGGAACCAGGTTTTAAATAGCCGACCAGTGTCTTGTCTGTTTGCAGCTGAAGCTGTTGGCTCAGTTTTCATCAGAGGATTGTACATATTAAAAAATACATGTGCACCCTGAGATAACTTTTAATTTTTGTATTTAATATTTGCTGCTTTTGTGTTCTGTGTTCCAGGATCCTCTGAGGCGTGGAGCAGATCAGTTCGAGGCTTCCCAGATGTTCCAGATCACCAGGTTGTTTCAGTAAACCAGCAGATTCTGCACCAGGTCTGATCAGACGAATCCTCTCAGGAAGGTGTTTCTCTCTGGGTGTGACGCAGAAATCTGGAGCTGCGTTTAAAGACGACCGGGACGTTTTTATGGAGCTTTAAATGGCAGCAGGCGTGTTGTTGTTGTTCTCACCCTGCAGGACGGACACTTTGCATGTACTTTTCTACACTGTGGTCATCCAGCTGAGGCTGTAATCCAGAGCGACTTGAAGTGAGTGCCAACAGTTTAATAAAGGTGCCATCACAACTAACTGAATTTCCCTCGTCTGTATTGTACCGCACTGAAACAGCCAGGTTCACATCCCTTCATAAGACACTGCTTTTTACTTGAAGCTGGTAAGCATTCTTTTTTAGTGGTGGGAGCTGCAGATTTCTGATTCGCTACCTGCACAACTTTGTTACCTGTGTGCACAAACTGGTGGGAAATAGTAAAAACTCACCTGGTCTCATCGTGATAATAATCATCCTTTTATTCATATCAAAAGATTGAAAGTACAATAAAATATTTTCATCTGATATTTGACAGGAAGACCAAAGAAAGAAATCAGCCCCAGCTGCCCTCCTGCTCGACCCAGGAATGATAATAATAATAATAATAATAATACATTTCTTACAATACAAAAATACTGTACACAGAGCCGGGTTAAAATCAGTGAGAGCTCGCTCTGACCTCGAGGAGGAAACCTCACCTGCGTCCGTCCTTCTGTCAAATAATTTTATGCCTGAATACAAATTGTATCTATAAATATGAAAAATAAGCATCTCAATGTCCTGCACCAGTCGGATCATCAGTTGAAATCAAATAATCAAAAACAAACTGTAGTCATGTGACAGCTGGAATTATTCCATTACAAAAATAAATACCAGAAGGAAACAACCAAAATATACAAAGACAAATTAATTTCTCATCCCTGGCAGCTTTGTTCAATATTAAATTATCTGTTTCTCTGCTATAAACACACTCCTGATTACCCACAATCCCCTTCACGCTGCGCTGCGGGCCACTGTAATGAGGTTCTATTGAGTAAAATAAACCGTCGAGTTTTTCATTTTGTCTGCAGACAGTTCAAGTTAATTTAAAATATGTAACGACTTTATTTTAATATTTAATAGCTTTAACTTGTAAAATTAAGTGTTTCTGGATCTGGATCTTGTATTGCAGAAGCAAAAGAATAACTGATAAATTTTAGGACTGTTTTTGCCAAATGAACCAAAAATTTCGCAAGCAAAAATAAACAGGAACTCGCCAGAGACACTGCCGTCCTTTCAGCTTTAAATATTCAATGAATTCTAATCAAATATGGACCCTGGTGTGAGCGCCTGAATAATTACTAACTTTTACTGTTTAACATTACTCAAATTTAAAAATGTATCAGTTAAGAAAAAACTAAATTAATTATGTTTTTTATTCACGTTTTATGAATGGATTTAAATTGTGGATTCTCAAACTCAAGCATTTTTTAATTATTTTGTCTTTAAATGACAAATTAGTAATTTAATTTAAAACTGAGTAAAATAAAATTCTAAATAAAATTACATTTTAAAAGGCCTTAACAAGACGTGTGAGCAGTTTGCCACCTTAAAATGAAAATTTTTATTTTTTTTAAATTTTAATTTAAGCACTTTGACGACAAATTAAAGCTATCACTAAAGGGAAACTGTAAATATTAAAGCAAATGATCTGTTAGATGGAATATGTTAAGTGCATGAAAACTCAAATTTAAAAACCTTTCCCCAATAAATTTCTGTGGTTCCATTTTAAAAGCTAATTATTGATTCATCATTTAAAGACAGAAAAAGGACATAAATATTTTTTTTGACAAACTATTGATTCTATTTAAACACAGTAAAAGGCTGTAATTATTCTGCAGCTCACTCCAGGCTTCATAATCAAACAGCACGTGACTTCTGATCGATCAGTAAAGATTAAATGTTTCCTCCGAACTGGAATTATGAATTCAAAGTGTTGTTTCGGCTCAGACCAACAGTCTGAACGTGACCTCCAGATCACCTTCAAACTACCTGAGTAACAAGTGGCCACGTTAACGACCGAACAGACAGTGACATGTTGACAGAGAATAAGAGCTGAGGAGGTTTGAGACGCAGCCTGCAGCCGTGCTGCTGTTGTTTTCTCACTCGGGGATAAAACAAGTTTTCAGACAAAGTTCAAGTGTTGCTGGAAAATAAGAAAAAACTAAAAGAGGCCTGTTGTTCCGATGAAGAAAAGAGAATTACTGAAAAGTAGAATTAAACTAAAAATCTTGACAGTTCATTTATTCTGTTTCCATGGTGACATAGGAGGTGGCAGCAGCGGCAGCACCGCCCAGTTCCGCGTCATCGTCTTTGCAGGAAGTGATGTCGTTGGCGGGCTGGGTGGAGGAGGCGGGGCTTGTGTTGGGGGCGGGCAGAGTGGGTATTCTGATCTTGTCTTGTCGATGGTAGAACAAGACGTAGGCAGCGTTGGTCTGCACGACAACAAATTATCAACAGGTTTGAGTTTATGATCTTAATCAGTCGTGTAGTGTTGGTTTGTTAAAAACTACGGAGCTGCCAAAATAAATAATTAAATATAAATAAATGAATGATAAATTAACATGCAATTAAATGTACCAAAAATATAAATAATATTTTCATATTAATTTGCTTATTTATTTACTGTTGAATTAAATTTCCATATTTACATCCCAGTTAATTTTCACTTTAATGTGTTAGTTTTTGCATTTATTTATTTTTAAACATGAATACAAATAAATTAAGAGAAAATTAAATAGAAAAAGTAATCGAAAGAATTAATACTGAACTGTGGAGGACGAACATTGCCAAAATTAATAAGCAAATGACTTTTTTTTTTTTTTTTTTTTTTTTTTAAAAGAGCATTTACATGTACCAAAAATTATTGAATGATTAAAGGTGATACTGACTGATATTTTCATTGTAATTTGCTTATTTATTTACTTCTGGATTAATTCCCATGAATATTTTCCCATTTGAAATTTCTTTTTATTTATTTTTTATTTATTTTGAAAATTAAAAAAAAAAAATAAAAGGGAAAATTAAATAGGAAAGTAAATAGAGAAATTTATAGAAAGGCAAACAAAGAAGCTAACTGAAACTGAAATGTCATGTCAAATGTTTTTCATATTTATTGTTAATATTGTGGTACATTAGAAAGCGTATTCATTTTTTTGGAGTCATTTTGTTTTTAATTTTACAGCGTTCGTCCTCCATAATAAACATGTTTTTAAAAACTGATCATTTTAAATCTGATTAAAGTCAATGTTTGAATGTTTGTCATCAGTCACCACTCTGTGCGTCTTACCACGATTTGGTCCTCTCTGGCGTACGTCACCTTGCTGTCGTCAAAGTAATACCACTGACCGTTATCTTTGTTCCGCGCGTAGCTGGTGTCTGCAGCAGAACACACACACGCACACACACACACACACGCACACACACACACGACTATGAGTGAACAAGGTAGTGAATGTTAAACATGACCTCTGTGATTCAGCATCATCTCAGCTGACAGATGAAACATGGGACCTACAATGTCCGTCTCTGAGTCCTCCATAATGATTGGACACAGCGATGAGGTCATAACGGCTCGGAGGCTCCCCATTGGACAGGCTTTTCCTCAGGAGGCAGCCGGAGAAATCCAGGTCTCTGTAACAACACACACCGTTCAGTTTACAGAGTGTGTGTGACTGAGTGAGTGTGTGTGTGTGTGTGTGTGTGCGTACCTGAGGGGGAAGTCCACGATGCTGTCCAGTTTCTCTCTGGTGAACTTGGTGTAGGAGAACCTCTTGAGGTGGATGATGAGAACCTCCGGCAGAGACCACAGGTCCAGCTTCTTAGTGGCCAGCTGGTGCTTCTTACACACCGGACAGTACCTGGAAACACACACACATTGTTCTATACCTTTCACAGCTGTTCATCACCAAGATTGTGTGTGTGTGTGTGTGTGTGTTACCATGGGTTCTCCTCCTCCAGTGTTTCCACAGTGGTGAACAGCTCGATGCACTCCTGCAGCTCAACTGTCGTCTGCTGCTGAGGAACCTCCATACTGGCGTGCTTCACATACTTCTGCACAGGAAGAGGAACAAGACAGAGGAGCAGAGGACGTTACAACCTGATTCACAGGTGAGGAAGAATTTAAATCATTTTTCAGACAGATCACAACTGCTGCTGAGTCTACGAGCTACTACACGTCCTGATCATAAGTTTTTAGTCAATTAATAGTGCTGATGGCTGAAGTTTGTGATTTCAGTGGATGCCTTTTTTTAGACAATTTTTTCAAAATGCTATAATATGACTTTTTCCGACATGCTATACTATGACTTTTTTAATTAATTTTTCCGACATGCTATACTATGACTTTTTTAATTAATTTTTCCGACATGCTATACTATGACTTTTTTAATTAATTTTTCCGACATGCTATACTATGACTTTTTTAGACATTTTTCCGACATGCTATACTATGACTTTTTTAATTAATTTTTCCGACATGCTATACTATGACTTTTTTAATTAATTTTTTCGACATGCTATACTATGACTTTTTTAATTAATTTTTCCGACATGCTATACTATGACTTTTTTAATTAATTTTTTCGACATGCTATACTATGACTTTTTTAATTAATTTTTTCGACATGCTATACTATGACTTTATCAGCCGAGTTTTTTTTTTTTTTTTAAACACGCTTTAGTGTGACGTTTTCCAACATACTATACAATGAACTTTTTTCTACATGCTGCTCTAAGACTATTTTAGCTGTTTTCCCAACATACTATAATACAACTTTATCAGTTTTTTCATTATACTATACTTTGACTTCTTGACATGGTAGTTCATGACTTTTTTTAGACAGACTATACTATGACTTTTTAAACACGGTTTAGGACATACTATTGCATGACTTTAATGACATACTTTTTTGTGACTTTTTATGTAATACTGTGTTGTTACTTTTTTAAGACATACTATATATTGACTTTTTTTTGGTCATAGTCTGATTTTTTTTAAATACTTTTTTGACACCAAACAACACTATGACTTTTATTCATGTTTTCATGACATACTATTCTATGATCTTTTTAATCAATTCTTCATGACATATTACACTATAACTTTTATTACTTTATTTATTTTATATCACTAACTCGGCTTCTTCTCCGGAGCCTTTGTGCTCCACTGTCTCTCAGATTAACTCATATCACAGCGGTGCCTGGACAGCGTGACGTGTGTGGTTGTGCTGCTGCCGTGGTCCTGCCAGATGCCTCCTGCTGCCGCTGCCATCATTAGTCATTAGTCATACTTCTACTGTTATTATACACATATGACTATTGTCACACATGTATACTGCGAGATATTAATACATACTTTCAACATATTGTACCACAGTAGCCAGAACTATAACTATAATATTATTACTTTCAATAATGTTGTTGTAAGCTACTGTCATTACCTGCATCTCTCTCTCTCTCTCTCTCTCTCTCTCTCTCTCTCTCTCTCTCTCTCTCTGTCTCATTGTGTCATGTGGATTACTGTTAATTTATCACACTGATCTGTTCTGTACGACATCTATTGCACGTCTGTCCGTCCTGGAAGAGGGATCCCTCCTCAGTTGCTCTTCCTGAGGTTTCTACCGTTTTTTCCCCGTTAAAGTGTTTTTTGGGGAGTTTTTCCTGATCAGCTGTGAGGGTCTTAAGGACAGAGGGATGTCGTATGCTGTAAAGCCCTGTGAGGCAAATTGGGATTTGTGATATTGGGCTTTATAAATAAAATTGATTGATTGATTGACTGATTGACAACATAATAAACTGTCTTTTTGTCACTTTTTTTAATGACAAACTATAGCAATCCATTTTAGTAACTTAAATTCAATACACAATGTGTCTGACCTCACCAGTGTTGCAGGAATCTTGTTCTGTCATCGGTGCTAGTGCTGTTAGCTAAAGTTAGCAATTTTAATGGAAAGCTCGACAGTAAAATGTGAAAGTGAGATGAAATTTGTGTGTGCCCTTTCCTGTGTGGCCAAACTTTCACAATGTCTGATCTTCATACACAAACATGTTCACACTGACCTCAGCTTCATTTTCATTGTAGAATCTCTTCTTCATGTCAGGGTCCCAGTCGATGGCCACATAAGGCTGAGCTACAGAAAGACAGTACTGTCATTAGTACGTTTAAATCAAATGTAGAGTATGATACAGATGTAATGTTACCTGAAGATGACTTTAAATGCACCTTTGAAATCCACTTAAAACAAGGAAAGTGAAATATTTCAACATATAAATTGAGCACTGCTGTGCTGTGCTCTGTGCTCTGTGTGTGTGTGTGTGTGTGTGTGTTCAGACTTACAGCTGAAGGACACAGCGCTCCCTCCCTCTCCCATCCCTCTCTCAGTCGTCCCATTTGAGTTGACCGCCTGGATGGTGAACAAACTCTTCCTCCTCTTACGACACACCTTCCTCTTCGCTGGCTGCTCACTGGCTGGCGGGCTGGGGGAACACGCCTCCTCCTGCTTGTCCTCTTCTTTTTCTTCTTCTGCGGTCTCACAGGGCGGCTGCAGTTGCTCTGCTGGTGGTTCTGAGCTGGTGTCGGAGGTCCTGCTCAAGTCCTCACAGCGTTTAGCGTCATCAGTGTTGGTGTCGTTGGCGTTGTTAGCGTCGGTGCTGCAGACAGCCTCAGTTTGGTTCTGTTGCCCGTTATTGGTCTCTGCGTCGCCGTGGTCCAGTGAGGGCTGTGTGTGGTTGACGTCGGCAGCAGTGTTGTCTAACTGGCTGTTTGCCGAGGAATCACCGCAGCAGGGTTCTGTCTGAGAGGGCCCGGCTTTCTCCACCTCCTCCTGCTCCTCCTCTGAGGAAACGACACAGAACCAGCGAGAGTGAAGCTGCAGCTCAAACGCATCTGAGAAAACTCTCACTTCACAATACGCCTTCACGTTGTTTTTATTTTCAGTTCACTGTTAAATAACAAAATAAAACGAAAGCCTGGAAACACCTCAACTCAACTAACTTAACTTATTTGCTTTTGAACAATTTATCTCAATAAGAAATATTTTAATTATCTTTCAGAGCATTGTAACTGATGAGATGTGCCTGAACCTTAACTGTGCCTTTGAAACTGGACTGAAATGTTTAAAACCTGTGTGCTGCTAGCTCTGTAATCTTGTTATTAATAATAAGCTTGTGGGCTGACAGTAGTACAGTAGCTTGAGGATACCGTCACTGATGCCGTTGGTCTGAGTCTTGTACAGCTCCTCTTCATCCTCATCTTCCTCCTCTTCCTCTTCCTCCAACTCCTCAGAGGGATCAGGAGGTCGAACGTAGCGTCTGCACACACAAACACCTTATTAATGTAAATACTGAGTTTATAACAAGCTATAAAAAATGACTTGGTAATATGACCTGCTAGTCAATGACATGTGATGCTATACTATGACACACAACACTACGATGAGCTACACACTGACAAACTGTAGAATTTTTCTTAATGAAAAACTATCTCATGACCTTTTTTATGATTTTCTTTAAATAACACACTATAACCTACTATGACATTTTCAGCTACTTTTTTATGGCATAGTATGCTGTGACCTTTTTAGTATGTTTTTAATGACTTTTAAAATGACAAACTATACGACCACATTTTTTATGAAAATATTTACAACAAACTTTGACTTTTCTGTTTATTGTTTTATGGTACACTATGACTTTTTTATGGTATACTGTACTATAATATGACTTTAAAAAAATATAGTATACAGTTACTTTTTTAAGACATTTTTATTCATTTTAATGGCATATTATACTTTGACGTTTTATGGCTATGGCTTTTTTTATGGCATACAATACCATGATTTATAAATACTATTCTATGACATTTTCATATTTTTTTATGGCTTTTTTAAATAATGTTTTATGGCATACTATGCTATGACATTTTTTATAAATTATTTTTAGCATACAATACTGTGAAATTTTTTTGAATTTATTTTCTATGGTATACTACAATATGACTTTTTTAAATGATTTTTTATGGCATACTTTACTAGGACTTTTTACAATGGCTTTTAAATTTTTTTTTTGACTGTTACATTTTTACAAAAAATTAGTCAAGGTGCATTTATACTTAAAGAGTCTTTGAGTAATTGTCTATATCTGTGTGAGTGTGTGTGTGAGTGTGTTTCACTCACGCCAGCCTCTGCAGGAACAGGTTGTAGAGCGCCTCCCGGCTGCAGCTGCTGCGCGGCACATTCAGCAGCAGCGGGTGTCCAAACAGCGACGTGCCGTACGAGGTGCTGCCTGAGCCGTAGTCTCTGTAGTGGGAGCGCTCTCTGAGGTAGAGAGCCAGCAGCACCTGCTCCTCCTGCTGCTCCTCCAGCACACTCAGCTCATACCTGGACGCAGAGGCAAACTTTATGTAAAGCAGATGTGCAAATGTTTTACAAAGTCCAGTGCTGTCTGAGGACGCCTCAAATCAACAGGTAGAGTAGACGATAAAAAGCTGAGGTTGTCTTACACAAAGATGTCGTCTCTGTCCAGTATGCAGCTCAGAGATTCATCAGCGTTATATATCTTATAAAAACGATGGTTGAACACATCAGCTACCACCATCTGAAACACACACACACACACACACACACACACACACACACACACAAAGTTAAGACCTTCCTTCTCTGATCCTTTCACACTGTCACATCTCATCAGTCTCATAAGTCCACTGTCTGTTGGCTCAAATAAAGCTACAGCATTAAAAATACACAATTTTGTCATAATAAGTGTACGAATTCTTGACAAAGCCAGAAACGTTTTGTGAGGTCACAGTGACCTTGACCTTTAACCTTCGACCACTAAAATCAGTTTATTCTTGAGTTCAAGTGAATATTTGTGCTAAATTTGCTGAAATTCCCTCGAGGCCTTCTTAAGATATTGCATTTATACAAATGGGAAGATGCAAGGTCACAGTGACCTTTGACATTTGACAGCCACTATCAGTTCATCCCAGTGTCCACATGAATGTTTTTGCCAAATGTGAAAAAATTCCCTCGAGGCGTTCTCTAGCTATCACATTAACAACAGTTCACAGTAGTCGTATTTCATCAAAGTGTGGTGCAAATAGCAACTACATTTTCAGATAACTGGCAAAAGAAAATGTGAATTTATGTGTTTTTCCATCCACTGCTGCTCTGGGAATGTTGGGGTGTCTATGCATCAAGTCAGCAGCAGGTGGCGCTAATTTTCCAGTCAGGTGCCATTGCAGACAAAGACGGCCGAGCAGGATGACTTAATTAAAAGAGCGTCAGTGAAACCTCAGTAAAAGGAAAACAGTGGACGTCTAATAACAGAGCACGCTGGACAAAGGAAATATAGAGCTTAAAACAACTGATATTACAGCTCTGTGTTGTTGGAGGAGTTTAACAGTCCTCTGTTAGGGATGCATGATGTTGCATTTTTTGCCGATATCTGATGTGCCAATATGTAACAACTAATTTGCCCGATTACCAATACTGATATCAATATATCTGCTTTTTTACCCTACCTAATTTAAAGTCTTACTGACCCTTATTTCAGCCCATGATTCATCATTAATCATCAAACACACACACTGACCTGTGCGGGAGGTACGTTGGTCATCTCTGACAGCGCAGAGCAGAGGTCAGAAACTTTTCCTGCTTTAGGAACCACAACACGATGCTGCGCACACAAACACACACAAGACGACACTTTATCATATATTCATATCGCTATTAATGTAGAGAAAATGGTTTTACTGCAGAATTGTCTACAGAACAAAGAGTTAAGAAAGTGTCACCTGTGCAGGTTTGGCGTACGGGTCCAGAGAGACAAAGAAGATCTCCATGACGCGCTCCTTGCTGACAGGAAGTGGGACGCTCAGGTAGCAGAAGGGGTCGAAGGTCACAGAGACCTTGTGGCACTCCGGACAGACGAGCGTGGACTTGAAAAGGCCGTGAAATGTGTCAACAATCACTGAGTCGTTCCGCCGGCGGTGGTTACGCCACGCCTCCTCAGCCACTTCCTGCGGGACAGGAAGGAGAGACATGAAGAATGAGAGGAACATTACTGATTTGGAGCTTTGCAGCATCTCAGAAAAAGTTACTATAAAAACTAAAGATAAAAAGATAAAAAACTAAAGATACGCCAAAGTGAACACATTACAGACGGAGCCGTGTGTGTCGGTGGGTTCTCAGCTGTGGTCAGAGCAGCTCACCTGGTCTGGTCGTCCTTCAGCGTCCCGTAGTTCGATGTACTCTTTGTTTTTGACTCTGTTGAGGTCTTCATGCAGTCCGTCCAGCAGGAAGGACAGCAGCTCCTGACTGTCGTGTTGCTGGTAGCCCAGAAACTGAGACGCAAAGTGACCCACCTTCGTCTGCAAACACAGAAAGGACAGGCAGTCAAATACAAGAAAGGCTGTGCATCACATTTTTGTTTGTGTCTGTCATCCTCACAGTTTTACAGAGACTGAGATTGAAGCTTCAGACATTAAAGGTGCACTCTGTGATTCTAACATGTTTTGTCAAAATCAGCAAATACCACCTCACGGCAGAACAAATATCTGGTGTTCAGACACCTCTGAAAATGGGAAACAAACAAAGTGGCTCGGGCCGATTAAAACAACACCGTGCCTGCTGATTTTCTCGTCAGCGTCCTTGCCCACGAGGAGCAGAGCTACATCATGACAGGAATGAAACATAAATAACATGAGAAATATTACTGGAGCTTCTGAAGGAGCACTGACGGGAGAGGTGCTTCTGTTTGGGTGTCGAGTTCAAATTATTCTCCAGAATTGCTGACTCATGTACAGTTGGTCTTTGTGGTAGGCTATTTGTCCTTCTCTGTGATTGGACGGCTGGGTGACAGTGTTTTGTTGAGTTGAACATTTTTAGACTCTTTTTGACCAGAAAAAAGGCAAATATGCAGAGCAGAGCAGACGCTCAGCGCCCTGTCGCACTGCTGCAGTTTGTAGCAGAGTGTAAATACAAAGTGTTCCCACTGTAAAGAATTAACAAAATAAGCTGGCCTCGGAAAACAACACTTTCCTTTTGAACAAGTTGAGGCGGAGCGGTCGCTGCAGCTTCACTTCTTCTTTTGGCATTCAACTACAGACTAGAACACTCGCAGACGTAAATGCTGCCCCATCTGGTGCAGAAGAATTCTATCCTCTGTACCTTCAGTACCGACTGGACTGGAGAAAATCAAGTACTGACACATTTTCAGAATTTTGGCCTCAACATGGTACTAAAGTATCAGTCCTTGTGACACCCCTACACTGTGCTCAGCTCTCAGTAGTGTTAGTGGATCTCCTCTGTAAGTCTCTGTGGTTTGGAGTTTAGTTTCACTCCTCTGTTCCTCCTCTGTTCAGTTTCATCTGACACACACAGAAACAGATCAGAGATCAGTGAGGCAGCTGTCTCGCTTCTGTGAATGAATCAGCCCAAATATTACGTTACAGCAGTGTTTCTGGTGTTTTCTCTCTGGCCTAGAAAATACACCACACTTCAGAAATTATAATTCTTTACTCAGGATCCAAAGACCACTTCAGGACCCCGGCCCACGTGTTGGGAACCACTGTGTCAGAGAATATTGTTGTTTCATCTTATCAAATGTTTCAGTTGCCACGGTGAGACCTCTGCGTGTGATCAGGAACTCATCAGCTGAACGCTTTGTTACCTTGAAGACGCGCGGCACCACAGAGTAATGCCTCCCAGACCACATCTGTTTGATGACGTCAGCGTAGGCCTCAGCGATCTCTCCCTTCATGCCCAGAGGGTTGGTGAAGTTCAGCTCCTCCAGGTAGGAGCTCTGCAGGAAGTACTCCGTCAGAGGAGGAGTGTTACTCAAACACTGCAGAGAGAGACGGGAGGAGTTAGGCCTAAACAAAGAGTTTAAAAGTAAAAAATTAAGGTTATAAATAATTATTAATAAGTTTCAAATGAAACTGAAACACGGACAGACGCAGGCTCAGTGCAGCTGAGTTCCTTCAGGCTGTGCTGAAACGTGAGCAGCAACACTAACCTCAGCCAGGTGTTAATTATACACACAGCACATTTCATGATCTCTTGAAGATTGTTAAAGGGTTAAAGGGACAGTTCGCCCCAAAATTAAGAATACATATTTTGTCATGCTATTTATTAATCTACGTTGTGTGAGTTGCTGAGTGTTGGAGCCCTCCCTCCAATACAATCGAACTAGAAGGCACTGAGCTTGTGGCGCACAAAGCTGTATCACAACGCAGGAGGAAGAGTGCATCTACTCATGAACAAGAGGCTCGTGCTCGTTGTTCAGGTGTTAAGGCCTCTGCACTACAAATCCGTATTTTTTGAAATTGTTGAAAGTTTCAAAAATAAATACGACCTCACGTTGTGTCCGTCATGTTCACGCACTGACTCCAAAACTCTCGTCCGTGATTAAAGTTTTCAGAACAGGTTAGATTTTAGTGTTTTTGCACATCCGTCGCTTTAGAGAATCTTTTGACCAAGAAGAAAAGAAGAAAATGTATCGTAACCTGCAGAACACATCCACAACAAGAGAGGAACGGGGTGCTCACTATCTTTGCATAACACAGAAAGCCTGCTTTCAACCAGGGATGTGTGCGATTAGTCAACTAGCTGATTCCGTCTCCAGTCAGCACCAGAAATACTTGTCGTTTATACATATTATGAACATACCCAGAGGAAAACAAGGAGTTTGGATTTGTATGTGAGACGAACCAGCGGCTCAGATCATCAACAGCTCTCCTTCTCTCTTTTAAACACACATGCACAAACACACACATGCTCTCATCTTCATCCAAGTCTACATGACTGTCTCAAGTCCTCAGCTGCCTGCAGACATTTGATGCCGAAAGTATGTCCAAGCCTCGCACACACTTACAAAGACTGGATGTGTTCTTGTTAGGCTGAAAAACAGAGGTGCTTTTTGAGCACCTGAGAAGCCTGCATGTGTGTGTGTAGAGAGAGTTACTGTGTGAGTGTGTGTTTTTGTAAATGGAGAGGATCATTATATGTACAGTAAATAAATATTGTTTGTTAAGTTTTATTCAGTGAGCTCATGTTTTGTAGGGTAATGTACAGTGTTCATAATGCACGGTGCAAAGAGCCGCATGTTTCAGTGGTTTTTAAAATATGATTTAGTGATTGAAAAATTTCATGGCTCTTATAATATACTACATATTTTTTGGACATTTGTTTTTTTGTTGGTTTGTTAACCTTATCGATTAAATCGTGTTCAGTTTCGACTGTTGTCTTTCTTGTAGACTCACGGACCAGTCTAAGTTTAAACCTCCGTTTAAATGTCACATTAGCCATTAGGAGCGTCCCTACTTTTAACAAATCCGATAGCAATATTCAGGTGGATGATGACGATGATGATGAGGAGGAGGGGAATGTAATACAGGATGAGAACCACAAACAGACAGAGAGAATAACAGTGTGGGGTCAGACAGGGAGGACAGTCCGGCCCCTTCAGGCAGCCATGGTGCCAAATGCAAAACAATGGCAGAGAGTGGAGACAGCTGGGATGTTCCTCCAGTGGAGAGAAGAGAGGGAGCAAACACGTCTTTGAATTTTGTCTAATATTGAGAATTTTCACAATGAAGTGAACAATAAAACACATCAGACTCAGTGTGCAAGGTTTCTGTGATTTTCACTGGATGACAGATTGAAACAACACACACAAGTACAAGCTTGGAACATAAAGGCTTCACTTTGGGTTTGTGTGTGTACGTGTGTGTGTGTGTGTGTGTGTGTGTGTGTTTCGGACCTGTAGAGCAGAGTTCATGAAGCAGGTGTTGCCCAGGTTGGTGAGGCCACAGACTCCCGGCTGTCCTCGGTACGAGTCCTGCTCCTCCACAGAGTTCCTCCTGAAACAACCAGAGCAGGCGTCAGCAGCAGATTCAGGTCAGACTGAATGAGACTGACATCAGGAGGAAGAGGAGGAAGGATCACTGTTGCTGTGGTGTAGACACCAAGATATGTCAGTTATGGTCTAGCAGGGATAGTATGTAGCAGATAGTATGCATTCACCTCATCTAGCAGACTGTCTGAGGGGACTTTGTCACTTAATCTTAGTGATCTGCTGGTAAGTTGGGGCTTGGTACCCAATCTCAGAGTGTGGGGATGATGACGACATCCCCACCTGGACCTGCAGCATGTCTGTTCTATCTCATCAGTCTCTAGTTGTGATAGCAGTTGTTGGACGTTGGAACACTGGGCCAGGAGCTGTTTCTTTGTCAGCCCAGATGTTGGGTTTCGAAGCATCCTGATATCCCACATCCTCTGCATGTTTCCCCTCTCACTGCAGTTACTTGTGTAGTAGCATTCCTACAGTTCCATATTCTCTGCTCTAGTTCATCTATGTCTTGTTCCAGTAGCCCATTTCTCATCAGGTTGCCCTGGTTCCTCAACACCTTGTAGTGACACCCAAGCCAATATGACTCTTGCGGTGTGCAGTTTCACTCATCCTGAGGTAGGCTAGCAGCATTAAGAACCTTGCCTTAGGGTTCACACTGAATACGTGTTGCCCCACCCTGACCGGAAATCAAAGCCCCAGTCTTCAAAAGTCAGTAGTGTTTAGTTTAGTTTAGTTTATTAAGGATCCCCATTAGCTGGTATCGCAACCAACTAGTCTTCCTGGGGTCCTGTTAACCACTGAGTCATCCAGCTACAAATCTACACAAAGGCTGTTAAAAAGTAATAATGGACGCCTCAAAGGGCATTACTTTTCTTACTGACCCCTCCACAGCAGCAGACGGCTCAGCCTCCATGTTGGACTCCAGCCTGCCTCTCCACACTGAAGGTTTGCTGACTGACATCGACTGTATGTAGTTACTGTCTGTGGTTGTGGCGGCAGTAGCTCAGTCCAGAGGGACTTGGGTTGGGAACCAGACCAAATATGGAGTCTGGACTGGTAGCTGGAGAGGTGCCAGTTCGCCTCCTGGGCACTGCAGAGGTGCCCTTGAGCAAGGCAATGAACTCCCAACTGCCCAGGATGCCAGTCCAAAGGCAGCCCCCCCACTAATCTCTCCATTTAATGCATGTGTAGGTCCTGTTTGTGTACATGTGTGTGCATTTTGGACTTGTGTGTATATGACAACGGAGTGAAAAGATTTAATTTCCCCTCAGGGACTAATAAAGTTTATCTTCTTCATTCTTTCTTCTTAAGTTCCCCCCACAACCACACTTCAAAAAAAAAAAAATCTGAACTATCCCTTTATAAACAAACAACAAAGGCATTGCATTGTGTTTTGTGTTCCACCCTTTGCAACATTAAATAAATAATAAATTAAAAAGGCTAAAATTAACACAAGTGACTCTAGCTCTCAAAACAGGACATGATCAAATCAAAGGAGAGGAAGATGACTACATAAAAATCAGAGCGAGCAGAGAACAGAAAAAGAAAGAAGGCCATGAGAGAAACGGAGACGGAGAGGATTTCAAAAAAAACAAAACTGAAAGTAAAGTGAACACACGAAGGGGCAATGAAGCGGGTACAATGAGAGTTCCCCAGACAGGAGGAAAGGAAGGGAGGGATGAACAGGAGGAGGTGATGAAGGAGGAGAAGAGACAGTGAGAGAGACATAGACACAAACAGCAGAGAAGGGAAAAAAAGAAAACACAGAGGACCAATCAGAGAGACAGACAGTGAGCTCTTACATGATCTGAGGTCTGGAGCTTGGCCAGGTGCCGTCGGCATTTCTTGTCTCCATAATCACCGTCTGAGACACACACACACACACACACACACACACACACACACACACACACACACAGGCATGTTCCAGCTTATCTCTGAGGTCTGCTGTTAAGTTTTCTGTGCTATGAGGAAGTTAGTCGTGTTCTGAGTTACAGTAACATTCATGTGTGGAAATAATCGACCTGATTCTCACTGTGAAAACATCACTGAATGAATCTACAGATCCTGAGACTTTACGTAATGTCAGGTATGTTAAACAGAGTGTGTGTGTGTGTGTGTGTGTGTGTGTGTGTGCCCTCACCATCCCGGAGCTTAAACAGGCGTCCAACACGCTCACGTGAACATTCCTGAGACGCTCGCAGCTGCTGTCTGAACTCTTCATCCACAGACGACACTCGGAGCCCGGAGGCACCGAGAAAGCCTCACACATCGCCCTCTGGATCGAGTCTACACACACACACACACACACACACACACAAAAGGATGTTTAAAAGAGAGTTCACAAACCCAGCTCCATAAAGAAACTGTTTTCTCAGTAAGTTGTTGAAGAACTTCTGAGATTAACTGAAACACCGACTGAGAGTCAGACCTGTGAAGCTCTTTAACAACCTGCACACTTTCCCTGTCAGAGTAAGTGACAACACACACACACACACACACACACACACACACACACACACACACACACACAGATCAACTCACGTATGCTGTCGGTGCGGCTGAACTGTGCGGTGATGACGTTCTCCATGTTGCTATGGAGACAGAGGAAGATCTCAACGGGGTAAACCTCCACCTTCAGAGTGCTGGGAAGGTCCACCACCTGACACACACACACACACACACACACACACAAATAAACAGGATCAGCAGAAATCCACCACTCTCATTTCGGACTCCAAAAACGAAATGACACCAGCATCTGACATGTATCTTGCATTTAACTCGCATGTATCTGACGTGTATCTGGCATATAACTGGCATGCAAGTGATGTGTATTTGGCATGTATCTGGTGTATATCCTGCGTGTATCTGACGTGTAACTGGTGTTTATCTGGCATGTATGTGGGTTGCATCAGGTGTTTATCAAGTGTGTATATAGCATCAATCTGGCATGTACCTGGCATGTATCTGACGTGTACCTGGCATTTACTTTGCATGTATCCAGCATGTAACTTGTGTGCATCTGGCATCTCTCTGACAGTGAGACATGTAATTAATGTGTATCTGGCAGCTATCTGGTGTGTAACTGCTGCGTATCTAGCATGTATCTGGTCTTTCTGACATGTATTTTTCATTTAACACCCATGTATCTGACGTGTATCTATCCGGCATGTAACTGGTGTGCATCCAGCATCTCTCGGACAGTGATCTAGTGTGTGTCTGGCATGTGTCTTGCATCTATCTGCCATCTATCTGGCATGTAATTGGTGTGTATCTAGCAGGTATCCGGCATCTATCTGGCATGTAACTGGCATGTAACTGGTGTGTATCTAGCAGGTATCCGGTATCTATCTGGCATCTATCTGGCATGTAACTGGTGTGTATCTAGCAGGTATCCGGCATCTATCTGGCATCTATCTGGCATGTAATTGGTGTGTATCTAGCAGGTATCTGGCATCTATCTGGCATGTAACTGGTGTGTATCTAGCAGGTATCTGGCATCTATCTGGCATGTAATTGGTGTGTATCTAGCAAGTATCTGGCATCTATCTGGCATGTAACTGGTGTGTATCTAGCAGGTATCTGGCATCTATCTGGCATGTAATTGGTGTGTATCTAGCAGGTATCTGGCATCTATCTGGCATGTAATTGGTGTGTATCTAGCAGGTATCTGGCATCTATCTGGCATGTAATTGGTGTGTATCTAGCAGGTATCTGGCATCTATCTGGCATGTAATTGGTGTGTATCTAGCAGGTATCTGGCATCTATCTGGCATGTAACTGGTGTGTATCTAGCAGGTATCCAGCATCTATCTGGCATGTAACTGGTGTGTATCTAGCAGGTATCTGGCATCTATCTGGCATGTAACTGGTGTGTATCTAGCAGGTATCCGGCATCTATCTGGCATCTATCTGGCATGTAACTGGTGTGTATCTAGCAGGTATCCGGCATCTATCTGGCATCTATCTGGCATGTAACTGGTGTGTATCTAGCAGGTATCCGGTATCTATCTGGCATCTATCTGGCATGTAACTGATGTGTATCTAGCAGGTATCCGGCATCTATCTGGCATCTATCTGGCATGTAACTGGCATGTAACTGGTGTGGATCTAGCAGGTATCCGGTATCTATCTGGCATCTATCTGCCGTCTATCTGGCATGTAACTGGTGTGTATCTAGCAGGTATCCGGCATCTATCTGGCATGTAACTGGTATGTATCTAGCAGGTATCCGGCATCTATCTGGCATCTATCTGGCATGTAACTGGTGTGTATCTAGCAGGTATCCGGCATCTATCTGGCATCTATCTGCCGTCTATCTGGCATGTAACTGGTGTGTATCTAGCAGGTATCCGGCATCTATCTGGCATCTATCTGGCATGTAACTGGTGTGTATCTAGCAGGTATCTGGTATCTATTTGGCATCTTTCTGGCATGTAACTGGTGCGTATCTGGCATCGATCTGGCGCGTGTCTGGCATGTATCTGGTGTATATCCCATGTGTATCAGGCGTGTATCTGGTGTTAATCTGGCATATAACTGGTGTGTATCTGGCGTGTGGTGATGTTACCTTGCGTTCAAGCGGCGGCTGCCCGTCCACCATGCCGTACCAGGCCAGCAGCTTGTGCCAGGCCTCTGCCGGCACCAGCATAAAATCTTCATTCTCCACCAGACGCTCCTTCAGGTGGTAGGAGTCCAGATCTGACAACAGGAGACACGTCACTACATTACTGATGTTTATGACAGATGATGTCACTGTTTTAAACCTGAAGCTGCAGAGATCTGATTCTTAATCCACTCAGTTTGATCCTGATCCGGCTGTAGGGTTGTTTTTATCAGGGTGGAACACAGAACTGAAACACAGACACTGAATTACTCGTGTTAGCAGCTTCATAGAACGAAGCTTACTGAAGATCAGAGATGATAAACCACCGTTTCTTTGTAGAACATCAACAAACCTCCGTCACAAACACAGGATCAACTTATCAAAAGCAAATGACAGGTTTTCCTAAAAATAGAAAATTCAATAAGGTTTGTTTAAAGTGCTGTTTTCAGGTGTTTGCTTTTGCAGTCGCGGGTCAGAGATATGACAGTGACAGAGAGGAGCTGAGAGACAGAGTGGTGTGTGAGGAAGAGGATGAAGATGAGCAGCAGCATATCAGGGAATCAGAGGAGCTGCGTGTTGTTTTATGGGAAGAGTTTTTCAGGTTATGGCGTCATGAGGCGGAGCGGGGCGTTCACTGACCCTCAAACAGCTCAGTGTTGTCGATCTGACCGGGGAAGGACGACGAGTTCTGGTCTCCGGTCTCCACAAACTCCTTCCACTGTTCATACCAGTGACGCTCCACCACGTACCTGCAACACACACACACACACACACACACACACACACACACACCTTTAATGACATAATCTACAACAATTGATTGACAGGTCATTTAAAACAAAGATTATTACACTCTTCATTTTTTCTGCTGCCGTTAAAGGTTTGTTCACGTCAATGTCAGCAAACACACAAAGTATAAAGGCTGATTAAGTCTGTACTACGAGCAGGTTGTAAAAAAGCAATAACCAGGAAAAGGTTGAGTCTCACAACTTCTAAATGGATGAAAATAGTTCAGGAAATTTATTTTATTGAACAACTGACTTTTTCTCTGAGACGTGCCACTGAAAATGTGAAAAATATCGGAAAAAAGGAAATCTGATTTTGCTTTTAAGTTGTTTTATTTGGTGAATTTTGTTTTATTCTCCTCAGGATTAAGACATACAGAACAGATTACACCTTATGAATGAGTGGAAGATTTCTCCCTCTTAAAAATACCCTGGCTGTGTATGAATCAAAGTCAAGGATCAAACGGACTTCTGTGATCTTAAGGAACAATCATGGACGTAAAGGATCCGTTATCTGTGACACAACAATGTAACCCTGCTTCTTTTCATTTCCTGTTCTACTAGTTAAGCATTTCACCTTCACCTGTGACGTTCCTGTCTGTTAATAAAATGTAACAAAGGGCTAATTTTTTTATAACTTCACTGAGCTGTTCTTGAAATAAAAACGTTAGAAAAAAATGACTGAATCATTTGTTTAGTTTCTTTCTAATTAATTATCAAAACATAATTTACTTCCAATAATCCATGTCGTGCCTAACAATGCCTGATATTTATTTTTATCTCTATCGTCATTATTTATTCTTTTTTTTGCTCATGTTTTGTTATTACTATTTATCAGTTTAAATTGTGTTTTGTTTTCTTTGTTTTTTTACAGAATTTTTATCATCACTTCTACCATCTTTCTAGCTCTCCATGTTTAGAGATATTTAACTTTACATGTATACTCATTTGTCCGGAAAATGGCACCCAAACTTCGACACTGAACTACTGAGTCATGCCCAGAAAATTTCAATAACCAACAAAACTGTAAAATAATAATACTAATAATAACTTCTCAATGCAGTGAGGGCTTCAGCTGATGCTTATTTTTATTGTCCTTTAACATATTTTCTTGATTGATTCATCGCTGGTCTATAAAACATCAGAAAATAGCCAAATAAATAAATAAATGTCAGTTCCAGTTCCCCAAAGCCTAACGTGACGTCAGCAAGCTGTTCGTTCTGTTGGAAAACAGCCTGAAACTCAAAATCTTGTCTTTACTATAACGAGACAAAGAAAAGCTGCGAAGAAGCTGGAAAAATTAAATGTGAAGTATTTTTGTAAATAGTTGCAGACTTATTTCCTAACAATCAACCCACCTAAATCAATGGATGAACTGTTTCAGCTGTAGTCCATAAACATCAGTATTACACTCAACCATCATGACACAATAACACGAGTCCAAACATTTGACCACAACAAACTGAACGCCTCCACCTCTTCAGCGCGCCGCCACAGAAACTGTTCAAACTGATTTATGTAAGATACTTCACACATCGAGTGTTTTCATTAACATGCGTCCAGCTCTTCATCTTCGCTCTGTAAAATAATGGATTTAGTTTTAATTCCAGCCGAATGCTTCATCAGTTACAGTTACAAGAGGCTTCTCTACAGTAGGTGACGACAAACACACATTCAAATGAACAAACCAGCATAAAAAAAGCAGATGCCAAACCCTTTTCCACAGAACTCAGTGCAGGACTTGCCCATCTTCCTCCTCCAATCATCACACACACACAGTCACCAAACCATCGAAGAAGTTCAGTTTTCAGTTTCATTTCACAAACACAGTTTTGCTTTATGTCTCTGAGAGTCAAACAGTTTCACTTGGTCTTTATCCATTACAAACCTCTCTCCTCTGATCTGGGTCTCATTATTCTTTTATCACAGTTAACCACTTTGTTTCATGCCATGTGAAACTATCAATTAGTCCATCTTGATCTCTGTCTGAGTCTGGTTTCCTGTAGCTGCATATGTAGATCAAAACAAAGGTCTAAAATCAAAAACACCCTCTACTTTGTATTCATATATGAAGCAGTGTTTTATGCATTTGTCTTTATCAATAAATAACCCAAATTAAAAAGAAAACACAATAAACTGTCACAGGCAGTAAAACTAAACCTGTAAAGTCAAAGTACTGACATGTTCAGAGTTCCTGGTCCACTCTGTGATTCATGAGTGTTGACAGTGAAAAGAGTAAAGACAAAACTCTGCTCTCAGTAGCAGAGCCATTGAGAAACCTGCCCAGTCATGGTGCTGCAGAGTCTGGCTGATAATGATGCTACTACAAATCTAAGTGACAGCATCCAGTTGAAAACACAAACATCACTGCAGTCTGTTGTGTTTTAGCTGAGAGTCAGCGAGAGTTGGTTTTTCAACAAGACTTCATCTAATAGCAACAAAAGCAGTGTTGATCAGTCAAAAAAACATTCAGCCTCATCTTGTGTCACTCCTGTAATCACTGTTTTGACATTTGTATGGTGGCCCTAAGGGGTCAACACACTGCAAATTAAAGAAGAATTTCACTGCTTTCATAAAACTGGGCTGTCTGCAGTAGGAAGACAGAAATCTTTTAAAGTTGGTGCTACATGACCAGAGACAACAGAGGAGAAAGGGCTGTGGCGTCCGCTTTTGCTCATGAAATAGAAAACCTACAACTACCAGAATGCACAGCGCTGCACCGGACCAATAAAGGCTCCCGCTGGTGGGTGACGTAATGCAAATTGACACAATGGTGGCCAGCTGGCAACAGACAATCTCTTATTACAGTTAAACAGTACACTAAAGTCAGTAAACTACAACGCAGTGACCGAATCTTGGTTCATATCTGATGAGCGATGCGTAGTTTTACCGCAGTTTTTTCAGCCTCTGTTTCAACTGTGCAGGAAACAGTATGGCACCTACTTCCTGTTCACAAACTTTCACCATTGCACCTAAACGTGGCACTTAAGTATGTTTCTAAAGAACATTTTAGGTGACAAAAAGGCAGCACAATAATATCATCTTGGTTTATATTTGATCACCACTGCCTCGTTTTACTGTTTGATCTGAGTTTAGTCTGAATCTGAGAGGAGGGGGGCGGGTCTGTCTCCTGATTTGCTTCTATACTCTTTGTGTCCATGGTAGCGACATAGGTTTGAAATCATATTGTTGTCATTACAGGACAGAGAAGGTGATTTTTACACTGTAAAATGCCTCCAAGTATCTCGGAGTCTTGTTCATGCGTGAGGGCAGAGTGGAGCGTGAGATGGATCAGTGGTTTAGCAGACTGTCCTGGTGAAGAGGGAGCTGAGCCGGAAGGCAAAGGTTTGGTCCGTCTATGTTCCAGCCCTCACCTATGGTCATGAGCTCTGGGTAGAGACTGAAAGAATGAGATTGTGGACAAGTGGCTGAAATGAGTTTCCTCAGTAGGGTGTCTGGGCTCAGCCTTAGAGATGGGGGGAGGAGCTCGGAGTAGATCTGCTGCTCCTTCACATCAAAAGGGGCCAGTTGATATGGTTCAAATATCTGATCAGGATCTTCCTGGTCACATCCCGTTAGAGGTGTTCCCGGCATGTCTGATGGGTAGGAGGCCCCGGGGCAGACCCAGAACACCCTGGAGAGATTATATTATCTCATCTGGCCTGGGAACGCCTCAGGATCCTCCTGGAGGAGCTAGAAAGCTTTGCTGGGGAGAGGGACGTCTGGGGTACCTTGCTCAGTCTGCTGCCTTACAACCCAACCCCAGGTAAGCAGATGTAAATGGATGCATGGATGGTAAGTGAAGCAAATCTAGCAGCCACTTGCATATTTTACCAGCGTTTGCCTAGGAGCTGGTGGTAATTTCCAACCCTGTACAAATCTTACTACAAGCCATTATACTATTTGTGGATTTTTAAACACCAAAATATTTATAGCCTCAAAAACAAGTATCAGCCGTGCTGAATCTCTTCCCTGAGAAAAGAGCTGAAACGATTGGATAATTAAGTGATTGACAGAATATCAATCGGTAACTATTTTCTAGAGATGTACCGATACCACTTTATGATGGATATGAATTGTTGTATGTCTCAACTCCTAAAACTCTATGTAAAATATTAAGAAATAAATACATAATAGTAGAATGAATGCCATAAAACTTTTATTATTATTATTATCCAGTGTTGACACAGATCAAGACACAGGCTAAAGTGCAGCCAAACAATTTGGTAAAAAAGACATTTTAAAGGCTACAGTAGAATGCTTTTTAAACGTTTCATCTGCCTGTAGCGTGCGTATGCGTAATGACGTGAGGCATTACGTGGTATTGGATTGGTCACAGGCTGTACTCGCCGATACTCGATACCGCATTTTAGGCAGTATTGGAGGCATTTCCGATACAACTCTACTATTTTCATTGCTAAGGTCATTTTTCGTGTAAAAACATTTCATGGTGCACACAGGCTGTGTCCTTGCTGCAGCGGCCGCGGGTTCAATTCCAACCCACAGCTCTTTGCTGCATGTCATCGCCCCTTTCTCACCACATCTGTCTCATAGAATAAAGGCAAAAAACACCAAAATGTATCTTTAAAAAACATTTCATGGTTCCAGCTCCAGAAACGTGAAGATTTGCCACTTCTCCTTTTAAAAGTATTAATAATTAGTAGTAAGTGTTTTATTTCTATAGCACTTTTCGCAGATAAAATCACAAAGTGCTTTACAGCAAGAATAAAAAGCAATAAAATACAGAGACAACACATAAAACACACAACGGCACAGAAAACAGATAGAGTCACAGAGGCCCAAAAACATCAACACCAGTAAAAAGCCTGTCTAAAAAGATAAGTTTTTAGTTCTAGAAGTAATGCTGAGGATTGGACTGTTGGTTAAACAAACATTGTGATGGTGTCACTTTGGGCTCTGGGTCACTGTGACTCCACTTCTCACTGCTTAATACTTTTTTATGTCAAACAATCGATTACTGAGGAAAATAATCATCAGACTATTCCATAATGACAATAATCAATAGTTAATGATCTGAACTAAGTTCCATCTCAACCGACTACAACAACAAAATCCTGTTTGGACATTAATGTAAGAGTCAGAATGATCTAATGAGATCATACATAACACAATAACAGTCACAGGGAACAAGTTAATACTTTAATTACATTATCCTGGTTATGTTTACACACTTTTACTTCAATAAAATGTTAAAAACAGGACTTTTATTTGTAACAGAGTATTTTTAATGTGTGGTATTAGTACTCAAACTGCAGTAAGGGATCTAAATACTTCCTCTTCCACTGGTCAGGTGTGACATGAAATGGGACTTCACTCAGCTCTGGTGAAAACAAAAGTGGAAGCTTACGAGGCGACCCTGAACATCTCATTACACCTGGTTGACAGGCTAACGTTAGCAGCGCCAGCTAACGGTCACTTCAACGTCTGCCCGGTTAGCACGAGCTAACACGGCAGTAGCAGCAGCTAACATCAAACACCGAGCCGTTAAACGGTCCCAGTAAACTCACCCCGACCCCGAAACGGCCCGGCTCTGTCGTTAAACCCGTTAAGAACCGTTAGGTAACGTTAGCCGTGTGATGCTAACAGTTAGCCCTGTCACCGTGTGTGCGCGTGCGGGCGGACTCACCAACTGTCCCCGGCGCGGAGCTCACACTCCCGCAGGAGAGACTCGATCTCCCGCCGCTGGGTCTCCAAGCCCGGAGGCTCCGCGGCGGAACAGCGGCTGTTGGCCGTCATGATGCCCAATCAATCACTCATAAATGTCGGAACTGTCGGAAATGTTAAATGGAGCCAGGAGACGAGAGGCAGGAGTCAGCCGCCGCATTGATCAACCGATAAACGGGGAAGCTACACGGAGCTGTGTTTGCGGAAGTAGGAAGTGGTTCAGGCTCAGAGGATGACGACTTCCTGACTGAGGCCTCCGCACCTCATCAATATTTACACCAGAGGGCCAAATATTTATTAACCTGTCATAAATCATACCATTATCATTATATTATCATTATTATTATTATTATTATTATTATTATCATTATTATTATTACATCATACTTACCACTGTGTTATATTGTCCTACCACATGAAGTAATAAATTTCATTTTCACTTTCCATATTTTTTCTATATTATTAGAGACAACCCTTAGCCTCATTTTTAATCACAGCTTGTATCGCCTACTATTAATCATACTGTGTCACTTTACCTCTTCACCCTGTCTTTAATTGCTCTTGTATGGTTCTTTTTTTAAAACTTCTGCTCTTATACTGGTTATACAATCCCTTATTTTATTAATTCTTCTTTTTTTTACTTCTCTATTCAGCTGTACTTATTTCTGTCTTATATTGATGAACAAGATCAGTGCTAGCCATGGTAGAGGAGGTATTCAGACCCTTTACTTCAGTAAAAGTAATAAGACCACACTGAAAAAACTCCACTGCAAGCACAAGTCCTGCATTCAAAAGCTTACTGAATTAAAAAGTATGGAAGTATTTAAGCAAAATGTACTTAAAGTATTGAGTGTGCAGTAAAATGTTCTGTGCTGTCAGTCTTTTACTATTACATGCTATGTTTCTGTGTTATTATTTATGAGAGGGGAGGGGGCGATGCAAAACAGGGGAGGCACTTCAAATAATTTATTAAGCACCAGGGAGGAAGTTATGATCTTTTATTTTTGCTTAGAGGAGTGATAGTTAACTTTACATGGTCATTTATATACTTATTCAAAATACCCCCAGAACCTCCAAACCTGCAAGTGGGTTTAAAAGGCATGTAACTAAAGCTGTCAGACAAATGTAGTGCAGTAAAAAGGACAGTATTCACCTCTTAGATGTAGAGGAGTGGAAGTATGAAGAAGCACAAAACAGAAATACTCAAGTAAAGTTGTACTTAGGTACAGTGCTAAGTGTATAGTGTAAATGTACTTATCTACTTCGTCCCACTGCTCTCATCAGTCCACTTTTACAGTGAAGTGCACCACAAGCTATCAACTTTTGAAAATGACAATATGGCAGTGTTGTGTTTACAGCTTGGTGCTGACTCTAAGTGGAAAACAAACAAACAAAAAAAGATAAATTAAGCCTTTCATCCCCAGAGGGCAAATGCAGGTGTTGCAGCAGCACAAAGACAGAGATAAAGAAATAAGGACAGACAAATATGGAAAGAAAAATAAATACATAAAAGTAATAATTAAAATAAATACAGACAAATATGGACAGAAAAAATGTAAAATAAAACAATGCTTAACAGAAACCCTTAAAAATAAATACAGACAAATATAGAAAGTGAAATAAATAAAGAAATAAAAATAATAATTAACAGAAATATAGACAAATACGAGAAGTATAATAAATAAGGAAATAAAAATACAAATTAAAAGAAATATAGACAAATATAGACAGAATAAAATAAAATAGAAAATAAAACAATAATTAACAACAACCCAGACAAACATAGAAAGTAAAGTAAATAAATAAATACATAAAAATAATAATTACCAGAGCTACAGACCAATATAGACAAAAATAAATAAATGAATAAAAAATAACAACCTGAAATATATGAGAAAGAAATGAGAAATGTAAACTATAAAAGAGCAGCTGGACTCAAAATCACAATGAAAGCAGTAATTAAACAGTATAAATTCCTTATCTGGGTGCATTTATACCGTATACACTTGTTATATGTTTATGTTTTGCCAACAAAAAAAATGAGAGAATGCTTTTCCCTTTCACTTTTATGATTTTATTAATTGAAAATCTTAACATTTTACATAACTGAATGATTTATAACTGAAAATATCGATTATTTGTGTGTTTAATTGTTCTTTTTGTTTGTATGTGGCGTCATGAATTTCAACTGCTGTGGTTGTAAATATCGCGAGTTTTCAGCCCGTTGTTCTCAGCCAATCAGCGCCGTCACCAATAAACGCTCGGCCAATGAGCCTCCAGTTTACTGTCGCGTGGTTGTCAGGGAGGGAAACGTTCCGCTGCTGTTCGCGCGCAGTGTCAGAGACATCATGGAGGTGGAGATGGCGGAGGCTGACAGTGAGCAGAGACCGACAGAGAGCGTTCAGAAGGCGGACTCAGGAACCGGAGAGGCCTCGGGTAAAAGCTCCGGCAGCACCTACGAGCTGCCCTGGGTGGAGAAGTACCGGCCGCTGAAGCTGAACGAGATCGTGGGGAACGAGGAGACGGTGAGCCGGCTGGAGGTGTTCGCCAGGGAGGGAAACGTCCCCAACATCATCATCGCAGGTCCGTATAAGAATAATTAAGATTATAGTTTTATATCTATTTCAGACAGGCTGCTAATAAAAGTTTAAAATAAGTGTTAAAATACTATCAGTAACGTGAAAAGTCCTGACTCATAATTGTTCTCAAGTAAAAGTACAGCAGTATTAGCATGAAAATATAGTCCCAAAATTAAAAGTACTCATCATACAGAATTTAAGAATAATATATATTGGATTATTAATATAGGACAGTGTGAATGTTTTCAGCTGCTGAGTAGCTTAATTTATTATAATGCATCACAATGCAGTTGATTATATTTTGTATTAATCTAAATCTGCACAGCAATTTAAGATATAAGTCAGTTTCTGACCGTCTTGTTCTGGGAAAGGTTTTCACGGGCTTGAAATATTCAACTCAAAATATTTAACTGAAAACAGTCACATGTCAGCTGTGTGTTGAGTCCACCATTATTATTATTATTATTATTATTATTGTGCTCCTTAAAACAGGCTACTACACAGAGCAAAAAAAGCACTGATTAATCTTCTGTTGATGGACTAACTGATTCATGATCGAGTCATTTCAGCTCTACACTTTTTAAGCGTACACAATAAAAATACCAGGGTGATTGTTACGAGGAATCATTACAACTTACAGACTAACACACTGGTGCTAAATCTGGTTATTTGCACATCTTAAAGAGCTTCAATCTAAAGTAGTTTTGTCACATGCTGGTTTGTACAAACTGTGAGTATCGTTTGGTCTTTCATAAAGAGGGAAAAAGAATAACGTGTGTATGTGTGTGTTGTGATCCAGGTCCTCCAGGCACAGGAAAGACCACCAGCATCTTGTGTTTGGCCCGAGCTCTGCTGGGAGCCGCCATGAAAGACGCCGTGCTGGAGCTCAACGCTTCAAATGAAAGGTGAGACGCCTGCTGAGAATATCTAAAAACTAAAATCGTACAAAAAAAAACCAAGTCTTTTTAAGGTGAAGTCTGAATGTTGACACTCAGAAACCAACACAACCTAGATTTAACTAATGTCGGGTGTTGGTGACTGTTGCTGTGTGTCTGCAGAGGCATCGAGGTAGTGAGGAACAAGATCAAGATGTTCGCTCAGCAGAAAGTCACACTGCCCAAAGGACGACACAAGATCATCATCCTGGACGAAGCCGACAGGTGAGACGACGAGAGCTGTGAGACAGTTTCTGATTAGTCTTTATGATTACAGATTTCTAGGTCAGTGGTCAAGACCCTGCAAAGAATCCCAAGATAAATCTGACCGATAATTAAAGGGTTGAGAAAGACTTCTGTTACATTTTCAAATGAAATTATCAGAGAAAGATGGATTTGCTCACAACACATCAGCCTTTGATGAGGAGTCACAAGTAGACTTTAGCCCCTTTTACACAGCCTGTTCAGGCGGGAAGAGCATGCTGTTATTCCGTCTCACCGTACCTCAAAAGGTACGATCGTGGAATGACGGGGGCAGAGGTGTCTCGCCTTTAGGCCGGCAACGAAGGTAGTAAAAGAGCAGAATCGACTTCTTTGTGAGAGGGACAGGTGTGACGTTTTACGATGTGTTATGTGTGCAACCTGACGTGGGAGATTTAAGGCTCAGACATACTTTCCATGTTGAGCATCCACAGAAAGCTGCACTCACACAGACATGGACACGCATGCGGTTTTATTCATAGTACAACTGACGGGCCACTACAGCCCTTGGCAGAAAACAGGAGGGCTGGGAGGTGAACTTACCATTGTCCTTCTGCCGACAGCAGGTGAAAGTAAAACTAAAAAGATGCTGCAATCATCAACGTCAAATCAACATCTGTCAAATATCCAATTTAAAACTAACTTGGCCGTGGTGAGGCGACTGCAGCTGGCTTGACCGCAGTGTTTTGGACCGGACTGAAGTTGGGGACAAAAAATTGGAACATGCGCTGTCTGTGCGCTTGCTGCGCCTACAGTACAGTATGTGTGGTTACAAGAAATGGGCTGCACACAGATGTCCACACGGGGGTTCATGCAGACCCTTAGCAGACCTGGTTGGATGATGACATACGTTTACTTCACACGAACCAAATCAGACCCGTAAACTATGACTTGGCTCTTTAAAATCAGCTAGCAACAGTTAGCAGCTAACTCAAAGAAGAACAGCAGCTGAAAGTGTCCACAAATGGTGAAAACAATGAGGTGCACTCTCCGAGCAGAGGACGAGATCAGCCGCCATATAACAGGGACGGCAAATGATTGTTACGCCATTGTTATTGTTTAGAAACACTGCCTACATGTATGTTACATGTCACACTAGAGGCCAACAGTGTTGTTACACGTCATGTCTGTTTTGCTTCCGCAGTAGTGGCACGCTGTCTGAAATCACACACTATAGCGAAATGATGCAGATGTTGTTTGGATCAGAAATGAACAAGAGTTTGACTACTTAAAACATTCGTCATAAAAATGTTTTGAATGTGTGATCTGTGTTTGACATGACACATTAATTCGAGGCTGAGGTGATGGAAAATGCATTTGTCTGAAGATTATCTGTCGCACTGTGAGTAACGCTGACACCTTTAATGTCTCCATCCTTCATCCTCCTCCTCCCAGCATGACAGACGGAGCTCAGCAGGCATTAAGGAGGATCATGGAGATCTACTCAAAGACAACACGCTTTGCTCTCGCCTGTAACGCCTCAGATAAGATCATTGAGCCGATCCAGTCTCGCTGCGCCGTGCTGCGCTACTCCAAACTGACGGACGGACAGATCCTGGCCCGGCTGCAGGATGTGGTGGAGAAGGAGCGTCTGTCCGTGTCTGACGACGGGCTGGAGGCCGTCATATTCACCGCCCAGGGAGACATGAGACAGGTGAGGTCCAGGAGGTCAGAGTTCAGTGCTCAGCTCAAAGGCACGTGGCCGTTCTGCTGACTTCCTGTTTGTGTGTTTCCAGGCGTTGAACAACCTGCAGTCGACCAACTCCGGCTTCGGCTACATCAACAGTGAGAACGTATTCAAAGTGTGCGACGAGCCTCACCCGCTGATGGTGAAAAGCATGCTGGGACACTGTGTGAATGGGGACATTGACGAGGCCTACAAGGTGGTGGAGCAGCTGTGGGCGCTGGGATACTCTCCGGAGGACATCATCGGAAACATCTTCAGGGTGTGTAAGACGTTCCAGATGGCCGAGTACCTCAAACTGGAATTCATCAAGGTGAGGCGTCCTGACATCACACGTCCTACAGCTGACAGCTACATCCATCCATCTATTCATTGATGAGCAAAAACATACAGTTTATTTTTTAAAAACCATTTATCAAACAATATATTCTTTTTCGGGTTTTGGATTGTTGTCAAAAAAAAAAGAAAAATTGAAAAAAGAAAACAACATCCTAATTCCTTGCTGGGTTCAGTAAACAACACAAGTACTTGATGTCTGAAAAGGAGCAGGAGGAGGTGAATACTTATAAAATTCTTCCCCCTTTTCATATTTTATCAAAAAACTTAATATTAAACGTTGAAAAAAACCCATAAAAACAGACTTAATAAAGACATTATATACATCAATCTTAATTTCCTTTGTAAGAGTTTTATTTACTAAATGAATAAGGCCTTTACATATAAAGTAAATAAATATTTTTGTAATAAAAATGTCTCTTAAAGCCTTTATTTACTTTATTCTATTTACCTTGTATCCTAAATAAATAAAGTTTATACATAAAGTAAATAAAGACTTGCATGAAAAAATGTATAATATAAATAAAATTGATCGATTGAACTGATTGATTCTACCTATGCCAATCCTCAATGTCTATGTGCAGTTTCACATAGATTGACCACGTCAGTGAGTAGAAAAACGTGGGACAGACAGAATGACTGACTGACAGAATGACACACTGACAGTTTCCCTGATTATGTACAGCATACCATACCATGACTTAGTCATACCAAACATTAGAAAACAACACCAACATTGGTCCACAGGGGGAGCCACAGCGATCGGTCACATTTTAGCCATTTTGAAGCATTTTTCTGTTGTTATAGCGCCACCCAGTTGCCAATTAGAGTTAAATTTCTCCAGTCACCTTGAGGCGTCCTGTTCTACATATCTACCAAGTTTAGTAAAAATCCATATGGCGGTTAGGCCTAGATAAGAAATGAGCTCTCTAGCGCCCCCATTTTGTTTGATGGGCTCAATAATGGAGGGGTCCCCTCAGATTATGTGTGGTCATATGCCTACAAAGTTGCGTGGTGATGGGTGAAACCCTTGAGATGTTCTACACCTTTATGTGATGAGCCACGCCCTCCGCAATATTCATTGCCTTATAGAAGCTCAGTTTTAGGAAGTTTTCCAACTTTTGCCAAGAGGGAACTTTAGATATTGGTCCCTAGATTATGTTCACCCAGTTTCATGCAGATCGCTCAAACTTCCTAGGAAGAGATCCATTTGAAGTGTTTTTCAAAAAATTCAAAATGGCAGAAAATCTATTTAAGCGGAAGTTATGGGTTCTTGAGGCAAATGTGTTCCTCATGAGGAGAGGCATCTCTGTGCAAAGTTTCATGTCTCTACCACATACGGGGCATGAGATATGCCCATTCAAAGTTTGACATTTCAATGGGTTGCTATAGCGCCCCCCTTTGGCCAATTGATGTAATATTGCTTCATTGGCATCCTCCCATGACCCTCTACCACTGTGCCAAATTTCACATGGATTGACCAAGTCAGTGAGGAGAAAAATGTGGATATATGTAGTAAGAAGTAGTAGTAGTAAGTAGTCTGTAGTAAGATAGATTAATTTTTTAATATAATTTATATTCTAATTTGATATATAAATACTCATATATATGTGTGCAATTTTTAAAATATTTTAAAGATTTGAATTTTATGTATATTTTGCTTCATCATACTGTTCTCTACATTTAAACTGAGGACTACAAGTTATTGTTTAACATTCAATGTAGTGAGACTCAGAAGGTGAAAGGACCTCATGTGGAGACTTAAGCAAAAACAAAACAACCCACCTCTCCTCCGCCTGCGTCAGAGACATCGACTCACAGTCCAACCTGAGAGAAAAGATCAGTGTTTTGGGAAACATGATGATTCACTTCCTCTGGAGACACTGGTGGAGGGGTACACTGTTGTTTGTCAAGAAATAGCTCCAGCAGGTTACTTTCCCTAAAACCAACAACCTGTTTTTATGTTTATGTTTGTGTGCAGAGTAAACAAATGAGATACAACATGTTGCTCAGTGAGCTTTAGAGCTGTTGTCTTTCATCTTGAAGCAGGCTGCTGTTTCCACCTGCTTCCTGTCTTTATGCTAAGCTAAGCTAACAGTGTCCGAACTGCAGCTACACACTGAACACACAGACACAAGTTTGTTTCTGATCTTCTCATTTTACATTCATTATTGAGCTGTTTCTTTAACCAGCTGGAGCTGATCTAACAGTAAAGGAGTCCCAGTGTTAAACTCTGACGTCAGACAGTGAAATAAAACACGAACAGGATGTAGCTTTACGCAGAGACTGAACTTCTTACCTGTCAGTGAGCTCATCTTCTGGTTCCTTCCTGCAGGAGATCGGTTACACTCACATGAGGGTGGCTGAAGGTGTGAACTCCCTGCTGCAGATGGCCGGTCTGCTGGGTCGACTCTGCAGCAAGACAGCGCCCCCTGCTGCCAGCTGAACCCCACAACCCCCCCGGATCACCTCTAAAACCTGCTGCTGCCTCCTCACAGCTCTCAGCGCAGGACTCTTTGTTAACAGCGCATGTTTCATGCTGACGGAGCTGCACGATGATGAACACTCCCTCAGTAGGTCAGGATGGCGTTTGACACCTGATGAAGATGATTTTGATTCAAACATGTCGTCATTTTGTTATCTGGGTTTATCTGTTGCGCTTGGTTCAACCTGACATCACTGCAGTTTGTGTTCGTCTGTGGAAACAAAATAATGTAAAAAATAAATCGCTTTTCCATTAATACATGTTGTCATGTTTTGTTTTTTTGCTGTTGGGTTACTAATTAACTCCTGAACCAGACTCAAAGCTGTGTGTATTCTCTGTTAGTTTGCCTCACACTGACACTTTCCTTCTTACTTTTGGACGTTGCATATTTTCTTCTCCAACAATAAAAAAAAATGTTGCTGTTATGTTCAACTACTTGAGAATAATTTTGACTTTTCCTTGTTGCATAATATTATTCTATGGTAGTGCTGCTACTTTTACTGAAGTAAATGATCTGAATCAGAGTCCTGCATGGGCCTGATTTTCAAGACCTGCTCACGAACCAGAACCATGATGTGCCACACCGCAACCGCCCCACCACCCACATGTATGACCAGTTAGTTCTAACACAAGATCAATGGTCCGACCCAAAACTGCAGATCCTATAAAAACCATGCGCTGTTTAAATACTTTGGTTAGGCAAGACGTTTAAAGTGATCATTTAGGACCATTTAATACATGTGAAACTTTATTTTACATTTAGAAATAGTTCATCATTACAGTGAGTAGTGCATCTCCACAGTTAAAGGGATAGTTCTGATTTTAAAGTGGGGCTGTATGGGGTACTTCTCCACGAGCAGACATATTACATACAGAAGATGTCAGTCGGCACACACCCAGTTTGGAGAAGCAGGAAGCTAAGCAACGAACTGCTATGAAGGGGTCAGCAACAAAACGTATTTTAACTACCTAAACAAATCAATATCATTTTAAGTGTGTGCTACATGTAGAATATTTCCACTGCTTCACCTTGCTGTCAAAAAGAAGCTGTTATATCGTTCTCTTAATTGAGAAAAACAGTGATTTAACATCAGTGAACACAGGAGCTGCTGGTCTACTGCTGCCTCTATCTGTTTGTGTTACTGTGTGACTTTGGTGTCTGAAAGGTTTACGTCAAATTCACAAAAGTCACACAAACAAACAAACAAACAGGCAGCAGTAGATCAGCAGCTCCTGTGTTCACTGATGTTAAATTACTGTTTTTGTCAATGGAGTCTGGCTGTGACGAGAGTGGAGATGGGGATCTGAGGCTGGTGACAGCTTCACCGTCGGAAACTGCTGTCTGATGGAAAGGCAAACCAGTGAAAATAATATCAATATAGCGCACACAATAAGTGATATTGATTCTTTTAGGTGGCTAAAATATGTTTTGTGGCTGACCCCTCCACAGCAGTACAGCGCATAGCTTTCGTGTTGGACTCCAGCCTGCTTCTCCAAACCGGGGGCTCATCGACTCTATCTAACACGCTGATTATGTATTTATACATATATATATATATATATTATGTAGCTCTAGTTAAAACATTAAAATTTAGTTATTCTCATGTCATTTTAAGATATTTATCAACCAACATCCACATGTTCTGTTTTTTGTTTTTTTTTTTTTACCCCAAACTGACCCTGTAAAATAAATTAAGAAATAAAGACCATCAGCTTTTTTACGTCCCACTGCTGGTTTACGATCTGAACACTTCCTCCACCACTGCAGAATATTCAGGTCAAACCACCTGTTTGGATAACGAGCTTTATTTCATTACAAACTTTGTTTACATTAAAAGTCATGAAACAACAAACCTCAGAGTAACAGAACAGCTACCAATGCTTCAGTACAAATCTTTAAGTAATAATAAATATTAAGAACAGTAACAGACGGCAGGAGCACAGTTAGTATATATAGAATAAAAGAACTAAATATTTGACTTTGTGTGAACCAGAGTTTCAGTTTGTGGTGTTTTTTGTTTCACAGAGAGGTTTTCAGGAAACATTTTAATGCTTCTGAAATCCCAATATGAGTCGACATGGCTGCTAACAAATATCAGGATTTAGTGTCCTCGTTTCTCCAGCAGGGGGCGGCATCCCACCAGAGAGCAGAGCTTACAAACAGTAGGCATCATTTTGGAGAAGTTCAGTAGCACTGCCTGACACAAACCACTGCGTCAACATCAGCAGGAGGAGCAACATGGCCGCCAGATGTCACAGCTCTGACTGAGCGCTTCAGTGCACAACACATCGACCGTCTGCGATCGTCTCCTCTGACACAAAGTGACAGTTAAAGTGCAATTTATCAAATCAATGTCACCGAAGCCAAATAAGTGCTTACTGTCAGAGTGTCATACAGGAGCTCACCAGTCTGTATAATAATCGATAATCAATAAACAACCCTGCTGGCAGCTTTCAGTCCGGAGACACAAAAACTGCAACAACAACACAACACAAAGTGGAAGAAGTTTTAACGTGTGTATTATTTTTCTGTGGAGGTGTTTTTCTTCCCGTCTCTGAGTTGAGAGGCAGGTTCACAGATGAACAACATCTCAGTTACTCACTGGACTGATACCACTGTACAGACTGCATGCCAAAACTCCACAACGAGCATGCTGTTGACGGGCCTAATGAACAGAGAGCAGGGCGGCGTCAGTGACAGCTCCACTGAAACTAAACCATGTACAGTGACAGAAAAGGAGCACATGAGGTCGCTCAATTTAGAGGATGAAACAACTGTTCACCACAAATGATGATGTTTTTAACATCAGTTAGGAACCCTCTGAAGTCTGGAGAACCAGACAGAAATCTGCCCGTTCACAGAAAAAACGACTACGAGCAGCAGTCTGATTTTTATCTGGAGAAAAAGTCGCCTACATGCTGACAGTTTTGGTGAAGCAGCGACGAACTGCAGCTGCTGAAGAGATATTTGGGCTGTCTGAGTGAACGATAGAGGAGTCGGACGTTTCGCATTCGTAACAGAATCACTGACTGAAATGACGGCACTTATTCCACCGTTTTAAACCCTGAAGTTTGGTCACATATATTGTCAGCTGCATGTTTAGTTTGACATTGTTTTGCTGTTGTTTAAAATCCCTCTGTTTACTACTAAACAACCGAGCATTTGTCAGACATTCCTGGGCAGGAGCAGTGTAATGCCCAGGCCACACTGCCTACGAGAACAACGCATGACGACTACCTCGCTGAACTGCTGCGGCACACGCGTGTGCAGTGTTCACAAAGACAGTGTTGCTGCTGCGGCGCTGCCTGCTGCTGTAACTACTGTATTTACACAATTAAAAGTTGGTACTTCACAAATGTATGGAGCCGTGCAGCCGCTGCATCGTCAACAACACAGTCATGACAATATTTCACAATAAAAAGGCCTTGTTTTAACAGTTGAGGGGATTCTGTCAACAGGCATGTTGTCGGAGGGCTTTTATTTTGAAACGGGAATAAATATTTATATTTTTTTGTGTCTGTGACAGATACAGATATTAAAACTGTACTAAAAGGTGACATCACGTCAATATGATTAACAAAAGACCTTTTTCACTGTCTATTTTTTCTGAAACTGTGCGTGTCGTGGGAAAAAGAGGCGAGAATCCTGTTATCTAGATGTTCAACAGGTGTGCCGCGCTGTAGCAGAGCTGCTGTGGCTGCTCTCATCTGTTAACATCAGCGCAGAAACAAAAACCAAGAGGTTCTGGGACTCACGTGCTGCTCACACCTGCAGTGTGGCCCGGGCATAACTGATATTAAAAACTATTTTTGGGGCTTTTTGGTAACATATTCCCTTAAAGTTAGTGAATTTTGGTGGGTAGGAAGAGGGTTAATCGTTTCAGAAACGAGCGTCATAGCAACCAACACCACCGCCATCAACAACAGTCTTAACAAAATAATAAAGATTATAATAATAAGAGTAATAATAAAAAGAAGGGGTCAGAACCAAACTCAAGGAGGAGAAATGATCTACTGAAGAAACACAACACAACTGAATGTTAATATAAACCAGCTGAATTTCATGTACAGTTACATCTACAGCATCACCACGGCAACCGCATGGCTCCAGGGAGGAGGGAGTGAGAGAACGAACCAACATCAGCATCCTAAAGAGCACAGGATAACAGAGCCAACGCGGCTGACACAGCGGTCAAACCTACAGATATTTGAGGGTGTTTGTCTACGTGATGTCGGCTGTGACCTTTGTCTTTGGGAAGAACGTTTACAACTACGACGCAGAACCTGTTTGTCTGCGTCCTACACAGAGGAAAGTCCCAGGTGCACACAGCACCTGAGGAGGAAAAGAAGAAGAGTAAAGAGAGACAGAGCAGGAACAGTCCTACGCGGTCATTTCGATGGGGCGTTCTGCTGTGTGTCCGGGGCTGGTGGGGTTAGCGCCCTCTGGCAGTGTGTTGGTGGTGCTGCGGCTCCGGACGCCGTCTGTGGAGCCGACGCTGGAGGCCGAGTGAGTCCTGGAGCGAACCAGCCGGGTCATACCAGCTGTGGGCACTGAGGGGGCGACAGAGACATGAATGTGTTAGAGACAGGAAACATCAGTGTGGAGCTGGTTCGTGTTCGTGTGTGTGTGTGTGTGTGTGTGTGGAGGACCAGGCTGTCTGTGTGATGATTTGAATCGTCCACACTGTGACCGAGCAGCTGGATTCAAATCTGATGACGGTGAGCCTGAGGCTCCGTTCACACTGAAGCTCCGAATATTTCACATGTTCTGCTCAGTGCGAACAGCAAGAAGCTGCACTGAGTCACGTCTGTAAGTCTGACAGGACTGAAACAACAGAACGCTGCACAGTGTGAACCTGAGGCAGCAAATCTGAATTAAAGGGCGGCTCCATTATTCATTTATTCACAGGTTTTTATATCATTCTGTAGCTTCTCACTGGAGTTCCTTTTATATTTAAATCCAAACATTCAATTTTTGGTCAACGTACCTACGTTTCAGCGTCGGGGTGGGTGATTTATCGTTCCAAATGAGCATATTGCAAACACTGAGTATAAACTGTCCCATCATTTTTCCAAGCCACCAGCATTCGACTCACTTCAACGTTTCATTCCTCTCTTCTGGCCTGAGACGAGCTGAGTGTTTCAAAATAAAAGCACCAGTGGTTCTGCTTTACTTTATTTAATTATAACAGGACTTTATTTAACTTTATTGTGACTGTGGTTCATTTAATAATTCTGTGTTTCAGTAGCCTACAGTGCTTTAGACACGATTTAAAAAAAAATTAAAAGGATGTATATAGTGTACAGTGATACAGCCTAGAAAAATATCACAATATTATTTTTAAACCATATTGCCCCGCCCTATTTCAGCGTCAAAATGCTACTTTCCCAAGCCCTAGTAAAAACGTGTTCCCACATGACCTGACATTCATGACGCTGCTACTTATAAACCCTCTAACCCACCTGAAGTGCCTCTTCATGACTGAGCCGAGCCCTCCTCCGACCCCCAAACAGTCACGGACGCTTGGAAACATCCGGATGTTGACATTACGTTAGATCAGATTTGAACGTCACACAATAACAAAAACTAACTAACAGATTGAGGCGGCAGTAGACCAGCAACATTTCTTTTGTTAATGGAGTCTGGTGGCTTTGAAAAGAGCGATATAACGGCTTCAGTTTCCTGTCTCCTGTGCCTTCCGCCATCTACAGTGGGTAACACACTGACTATGGATAAATACCTTGTACGACTCCACTCAAAAAATCTGAACTATGCTTTTTACTTATTATCAGCGCTCCAATCTTGGAACCCATCAGCTATGGTCTGACGACAATGAAGCCTAATCTGATGGAGCCTGTGGATAACCAGAGTTAAGACCTCCTCTTCCATGTGCTGGCTGATCTCTATGAACAGACATGAGCATATGAACGCAGATGGAGCCGCCCTTTAATCAGAGTTTCCATCCCAATAAAACCACCTTACATCACTGACCTGAGCCAGCCCTCATCATGTTGTCACACTGTGTGTAACGCACCATGATGAGAGAGCAACACACTGAGACCAAACGTTCTGGTTTGTAAAACACAAAGTTTGTGCTCAGATGGCTCCGGGTTTGGGGATGATACATTCCCACAGTGGGAAATGTCACTTCGTTTGATCAAACACAGATATGATGTCGTCTGTTTTGTTTCTATTCTGATAGTTTTCATGTTACTGTGGGATGAGTTTCTACAGAACATGAGCCGTTCAAAACTATCAGATATTAGTCTGCAGTGTGAACGGAGCTGAAGTGTGTTGGCATGCAGCACAGCCTGCTGGTCACTTTAACTGCAGAGGAAAAAATACAATCAGTGTGATCAGCTGATCAACAGCATGCAGACACACACACACACACACACACACACACACACACACACACGGAGGCACAAAGACACGACGACAGACAGACGAGGGAAAGGAGTAACAAGACAAACAACACCACAGAAACAAAGATGGAAATGGAGACAGGCGAGAAGTTGGAGTGGGCGGAGTCAAGAGTCTGGTTGAAATCCTGATACCTGATTGGCTGCTCAGGCGGTTTAATACAACATGAGGGACTGGAGGAAACGAAGACAAAGAGAGAGAAGAAGAACAAGAGCATAAAGGAAGGAGGACAGGTTGACAGGTAAGCTGTAATCAGAGGCAACACACACAAACACACACACACACACACACACACACACACACACTAAACATGAATTTGTGTGTTGAGGAAATCCAACTGATTCATACACTGCTGTGTACGACACTGCAAACTGTTACTTACAGTTATTGACGCAGAGCTGTAGACACACACACATAAACACACACTTTTTGACTACGCAGCTAATGTAAACTATCAGTTATAATTTTCATTCTGTAAATCTCATTGAAACTAAACAGTCTTTACGCACCAAAACTTTTTATACCAGCAGCGATGGTAAAGGGAAATTTCCGTTTATTTCAGCCTGTCTCCTATCGTCCTAAATTTGTTTCAAGTGACTAGTGACGAAAAAAATTAGTTAGCATGTTAGCCGTTAGCCTAGATACAGCCGGGGCGCATAGTAGTGTCAGACCTGTTAAAACGTAAGTGAACGGGCAACCTTCAAGTGCAAAGTTAGTCCACTAAACAAGCTTTTTTTCCACAAAGACCGCCTCATATCGTTAGGATAAATGTCAGAGAACATATAGAAAACCACATGTAAACGTGTTGTCTTACCTTACCGGTGTGCTGCCATGTTTGTTTACCATTTAGCTCTGCTTTCCAAAGCGCAGCAGAAATATCACGAGAACAAGCAGCGATCTCATAGCGTGCCTGAACAAACAGCAACAGCTGGAAGGATACACTGACGAAGAGCTTCATGAAATTGAAGAACGGAGGAGGAGAGAGAGAGAGGCGCAACAGGTAGAGGACGAGAGAGGAGGAATGGCTGCTGCAAGGCTGCGTAGCTCTGGAGATTGGTGGTGTACCTGTGAATGCTGTGCCCCAGTGCCCACAGAAGAGGAATGCCTCTGTTGCAAGGAGTGGGACCGGTTGCAGCCTTATTTTCAAGGTCTGGATGTGACCGAGGACGAGACACCTCCACCTGGAGTAGTATCCAGCTGGGCTTTATCTAGAGCTCGCCAGATATATTTCGGCCACGCTTTGGAAAGCAGAGCTAAATGGTAAACAAACATGGCAGCACACCGGTAAGCTAAGACAACACGTTTACATGTCGTTTTCTATATGTTCTCTGACATTTATCCTAACGATATGAGGCGGTCTTTGTGGAAAAAAAGCTTGTTTAGTGGACTAACTTTGCACTTGAAGGTTGCCCGTTCACTTACGTTTTAACAGGTCTGACGCTACTATGCGCCCTGGCTGTATCTAGGCTAACGGCTAACATGCTAACTATTGTTTTTATGTCACTAGTCACTTGAAAACAAATTTAGGACGATAGGAGACAGGTTGAAATAAACCAAAATTTCCCTTTAATCTGTGGCAGCTGCAACTCTTGTTGAATTAAAGGTTGGAATAGATTTGTTTTGAATGAATCTGAGTTCCCTCTGGTGAACGGTGATGCAGTGTTTACGTCTGAGGCTTTAATTGTGAAAGGTAAGAATGAAAGGAGTAATAAAGTTTGCTGTCTTGTTCTGGACTGCAGTGCTGCCGTATTTTTCAGCGATGTGACTCCACATATTGTCCTTGATTTCATTGTCTTTATTGTTTTTTGTGTCCTTTGTCATATAATACAGGGTTCTGGGGAACATAAACCATCAACAGGTCTGCCACTGAGAAGTTGCTGAGTGACAGCCGTTCCTCACTGTGTGATTGGTGGTGGATTCTTTTATTTGTGGTGCAAAAGCTCAAAAAAATTGTCCCGGTTTTGAAATAGATTGTTCCTTATTTTGGCACGTAACGTTCGCATTCTGTGTGAAAGTATTCATGACAAAACAACAGTTCAAAAATATAAATTGATGAATTAATCGCACAAAAAAAGAAAAGAATATGCCACAGTGTGTATGGGCCTTAAGAGTACTATAAATACCAATAACTAGGTGACTAAAATGTGACTATTGCTAAACTCGGACAGATTAGAACATATAAGAGGACCATGTTAACACAGAGAGACAAAGACCAACAGGAAGTTGCGAACACATAAAAAAAAACACAGACAGAATTCAGTTTTTTCTTGTTAATTAAAAAGAATTTAAAGGTCCAGGTTTAAGATTTAGACGGATTTAATGGAATCTAGCTGTGAACATTGCAGATTGTAACCAGCTGAAACTTCTCCTGGTTAAAACTTCAAAGGCGATCAGTGCTTCACAGGTTTTTAGGGGGAGCTGAATGATCCACAGAGGTCTCCTCATCTCCAGAACAAACTGACCAGGTGATTTAAATTAGATTGATTTAAATAAAGCAGTTTATTTTACAAACCAGTGTTAGTGCAGGTCACAAACGCACTGCTTGTGCTCATCTTTTTTTCTCTGATAACTATATGTGTGCTCAAACCTTATTTCTGATCCAGATGTTCAGGAGGTTTAAACTAGAGCTGAAATATCTACAGAGGCCTCTGACTCTCGCTGGGTGATTTAAACCAGCAAAAAACACTGAAAGCCGTCTGATGTTTCAAATCGGTGTTTCTCCAAAGCTATTTGGCATGTCGGAGACAGCCTGCTAGCCCAGCACCTGCTAATCTGTGCTCACCTTTTTCCTCTAATAACTTAAGATCTAGATGTTCAGGATTTTTTTTTTTACAGAGAGCAAAACAGACGGACCCAGTGATTAAAACAGGTAGAAACACTGGATAAAGCAGTTTCAACATTTAAAAAAGGGTGTTTTTCCAATGCTGCTCGTCACAGAGGGGCTCCTAAGTACAGTGACGAAACATGATAACATGAATGTTCCTATCTAGAGCCAGTGGTGGTTTGTCTGTTCTAGGCTTCCGTAAAAGCATGGTGGTGCAACATGATGATCTCTGTAGACAAGGCCTCGCTCCCTATCTAAATATAAACAGCTTATTCTAAGGTAATGAAAACACACCAGCTTATTTTCAGGTGATTTTACACTACAGACATCATACTTTTCAAATTGTATTCAATTTCTGCCAATACACTCTCTAAATCCTACACACTGGACCTTTAAAGAAACTCTAGTATCTCTTCTCTCAGATTTACATGTGTGTGTCTAAAAGCCATGGAGGAGTGTGTGATCCTCCAGTGACATGAATAGAGACATTAGAAGATACTCACTATAGCCCATCCCCTGGACAAAATACTTGAAGGCCTCGGCTAGTTTCCCAGGCTGAGGGGAGACAAACACACTTTAGTCAGACTGTTGTATAAAAGTGAGCATTCCTCCTGTCCACACACACTGTGAAGAGATCCCCGTCTAATCCCTTTTTTGTTGAGTGTAAAAATCACTAAGACAAATCAAATTTACAGACTTTTCAGTATAAAATTCTCTGTTTGTGTTATTATCTCTCCACCGCAGCTCAGCAAGGAAACACTGTCCTTAAGCTTACAGTATGAGAACAGTTAGTCTCAGACATACTTTCCATATCAAACATCTGATGACAGCTGCAGACACAGTTCTATTCTCAGTACAACTGACAGTTCATGTCAACCCCCGGCAATGAACGGGAGGGCTGAGAAGTGAGGTTACCATTCTTCTACTACTGACATCGAGTGAAAACAAAACTAAGAAGCGGTTGCTGGGTCCGGAGGGACTATCTGTCAAATATCCAACCTAAAACTAACTTGACCTGCAGTGTTCTGGACTAAACTGGAGTTTGGAACAAGAGATTGGAGCACGTGCAGCCGACAGTCCACACTGTCACAAAAAATAGGTTGCACGTGGACGTCCACACAGCATGGACACAGAGACGATTAACTGGCCGTCAGACTCACCTGCACCACCTGAGGAAGTCCTCCACAGTCCGCCATCTGGTGGAGACACAAAGAATAACGTAACATGTGATGAGAGCAAAATTTTTCAAATTAAATTTTCTTTGTATGTCAGTCCACTCAATTAGGCAACTGGCTCATTCATATATGTATTGATGCTTATGACTCAGGGAGCATTACAGGTTTAATATGGCTTCACATCAGTGAATAGGGACTGCAGACTGTGAGACAATGATGGGAAAAAGAGCTGGACACTGATGCCTGGGAAACACAGTCGTCCTCCACTAACTCCCCGACCTGCTGCTGGACTTCTGCTGGAAAAACCTGATGTGCTTTTTCATCACGCCCAAACAGAAGTCCAAAAAAACTGTTTGACCATGCCCGTGTTTTTTGGTCTTACCCTTCTGTTCAGACTTTCTGGAAGGAGGTAGCAACAATCATTCAAAGACTCATGCAACATTCACATCCTTTAATCGTGGACAAATCCCTGACAGACTAAGTAAAGATGATATCTATCTATTAAGACTGCTTCTGTTTTTCTTCTTTTATTTCTGGACTCATTAAATGTAAGACATTTTCATAAATAAAAAAAGTGCATTGAAAAAAAATCTGTCAACTGGCAGTTGAAATGTACCTCTTCGCAAATCTGTTTTATACACACATGTATTAAACGAGGGTGCAGTGTGCAGTGTCAGCCATAGTATGACACTCCTGGTGCAGTTTGAGGGTTTGCTCAAGGACACCTCAGCAGTGCCCAGGAGGCAAACTGGCACCTCTCCACATGCCAGTCCAAAGCCAGTACTCAGTCCATACAGAGACTTGGACTAGTAACCATCCAGTTCAGAGCCAAGTCCCCACAGACTGTTCAATTCAGACTTATAGTTTAAGGTTGACCCATAACCACATGCTAAACACAAGATCACTCCCAAATTCATTAACAGATGCACCCAGATAAGAACTAAAATCTAAATCAGAACAAAGGAGGAACTGGGAATCAGTTTCCCTCTTTAAACAGTATTCTATTGGCCGTATTTATTAACTTCTGTTATATGTTTCTTTCCATCTTCAACCTGGTGTGTGAACTACTGCTGCACTTTGCCAAAATGTCCAGACTTTAGCTCAAGGTGGGACTGTACCATTTTGGGAGGGGCTTCTCAGTTACTCCACTGTGGACTTGAGTTTGGCAGTTAAATAACTGTGTATGTGTTTGTTAGTACGAGAAGATAGGAGACGTGCATGCTCAGATTTATCAGCTCAGTCCACACATGAGTCCACACAACCCACAGTAACTGGCCCAGAACTGTACAGGCCCACTGGGATTTCCCCAAACCTCCGGATTAAAAACTCCCCCGCCGACTAAAGGGAAAACACCGAAATAGTAAATCACTGAGTAATTACTGGGATGGCTGAACATCACAGACCGACGACACCTAACAGTGGAGTACAGAGAGAGACGGGTGAGAAAAGAGAGGAGACAGACAGATGGGTACCTTAAGCAGAGTGGTCTTGGTGGGATTCAGTCTGGAGTTACACTCCACCTGCAGGGCGCGCGCGCACACACACACACACACACACACACACACACACACACACAGTATTAACAACAATCTGACGTCACCTACTGGCTGTTGTCAAGGAAACAGAGCAGACACTCACCACGACATCAACAGCAGGCGACGTGTCTCCAACGACCAGCAGAGCGGGACACCTGAGACACACACACACACACACACACACACAGTCAGATAAGCTGTAACAGGATGTGTCAGTGGAAAGGTATAATTACTAAATAAAGCAAAGAAAGAAGAAATTATACCTGAGTGTGGTGACTGTGTTTTCATTCAGACCAGGGATCGGCCGCTCGATCTGCAACTCAGCACGACTAACACACACACAGACACACACACATAAATACAGACTCCAGGCAGCTGCTGTAACAGTCCTTTTGAAGTAAACACACTGAGGAAGACGATACAGAACAATATTTTGGTTTTTCACTGAGCTCACAGAACAGCTCAGTTGCAGCTTCATGTTGACAGAAGCAGCAGTGATAACATTCACGCTACACGATGAAGTCGAAGGTTGTCTCAGTAAATAATGCACTGAACTGTAATGTTTTGTCTTCAGTCTTTCCAATCTTAACTAATTTCTAGTAACAGCCAACATGGTTGCTTAACATACACAAGTGTTTGTAGATCAGCCACATAACCCCAGTGAAGACATTTAAACTGCACAGAGACACACAGTGTTTGGTCTCATACCTGCTGTAGCTGTTATAAAACATGGCCAAGTTGTCCTGCGGTATATCCTGAGAGATGTGGAGTCTGTACGTCTGGATGATCTCCATATTCTCTGTTAGCTCGTCCTGCACACACACACAAACACACAGACAGCTCACAGGTCAGTGGAGCTTCACAAATTGGTCTTATAAAGCTTTAGGGTCTTGTACAACTAGTTTGTCCTCACAGTACTGAAGTGGTGTCCCATGATCATGTCGACCAGGTTGCTCGTCCAGCCGCTCAGCTGCAGGAAACAAAAGCATCACGTTTTATTGCATGTTGTATTTCAAATGGTCTGAGAGAAAGACACACCTCTGCACCTTGTCTTGACTCTGTATTCAGGCTTTAGAATATCTAGCCAGTGACGGGAAACTTTGGCCAATCACTGGCCATTGCAGGGAGATGGCATTCCTAGTGGCTATTCTACAAATGCAGATGCTCGTGCACGTCCCTTAAGATGGTCGAAGCCTGATTCTATAGCAGAAAAATCCTTCAGAAAAAGTTCCTGCATTGGCAACGACTGCCTACACTGCAAAGCAAGTCAAAAAAGGACGACGGATATAAACCGACTATAAACGAAACATAACGTGTCAACATCTGTAAACCATGTCAGAGATGATGTCACATTTACGTAGCCAATGTTAGCTAGAGCTTCAAATCACAGAGTGTCCTCCACCTCACTCCCTGCTGCTACAGACCACCTCCCCAGGAGGAGAGCAGGCAGCAGCTCCAGAGACGAACACCTTGCCAGCAACATTTATCCACCCGCTCAAACCCCAGGGGCACCACATAGCTACAACTTCCCGTCAGATCAGCAAACTTTCTGTTGCTACTGTTAAACATGTTGGGTCTGGTGCTGAACAAATTCGAGCCACTGCTGCCACCGACCAAAGGACAGAGCTGCCCACTCTCCTTCCAGCAAAGTCCACAGAGGGACTGTGTGGTGGCTAAGTAGCTAACTCTCATTTGTGGTCTGATAAACAGAGAGAGAAGAAGTGGGGAGAGAGGGGGCTGAGTGGATGACCTGTGTGCAACCCTACCATGAAATGAGATTCATTGTAAAGTTGCATCATATGGGAAACACTCGTGCATATGCCTGTGGTCGTCTGGCAGAGGGGCTTAGGAGAGAAAGGTAAGAGCTGCAGGATGAGGGTGAAGTTTGAAATTCTGGCGACCTTGTGCTACCCCGGCTATAGACTGAGAATTGCTGTCAAGGTCAAGAATGAACCTTCTTTATTTTGAAACTGTCAATTAAACCTGGGATTATGAAAGCGTGTGTGTGTGTGTGTGTGTGTGTGTGTGTGTGTGTGTGTGTGTGTGTGTGTGTGTGTGTGTGTGTGTGTGTGTATGTGTGTGTGGTGGGCAGGACAAACCTTGGAGGCAGCCCAGTCCATCCAGCCCTTGGCACAGGGGTCAATGTTGATCAGAACTAAACCCTCCACCAGAGTGGGCTCCTTCAGCTGAAACACAACAGCAAAGGTCGTCATCATCACCACTGTCATCATCATCATCGTTATTACCACCAGGCCAACAGCAAGAGGAAGTGATGTGACAGAAAAAAAAAAAGACAGACAACAGTCCATCCTGTCGTGGGCTCTGGCTGAGCTTCTCCACAGTTAGCCTTGCTTCATTACTCTGTTGCTGAGTGAAGCGGATAAACTCACAGCCAGTTTGGTGAGGATGTAGGCTCCAGCTCCGACGCCGATACCTATCACACTCTTCACCCTGATGATGACACACACATACACACACATATACGTCAGGGTGAACTAACCAACTGTCTGTAGTTGAATCTAAAACACCCATCATGCATCACAGAGAAGACAGCGACTCACTGAAGCTGTGTCAGAACAGACGGCAGCATCTCAGCCAACTCATCCATGGTGGGGTACTGGTACCTGCACACACACACCAGGATGGATGTAAACATGGGTCCAGTAACACATCTTGAACTTGACTGTAATCTTTCTAACCCTAATATCCAATATTTTGTTAACACTGCTGACAAGCAAAAACTGCTCCTGTCGATCCTTTAGCACATTGAGCTGTGCTGCATCTATATATATTTAGCAAAGCACTGCCTCATGGAGGTCTTTGTTGTACTTACTGACACACAGTGCAGGAAATCTTTGTTTGTTTTATTTAAAGACATTAATCTTACACAGGAGAGTCCTCGTCACTGAGCCTTTACTCCCAGAGGTTTTTATTTTCCTTCCTCTGATCACGACACTGTGCCAGCAGCTGTGTTGTTGAACAAAGGGCACTCGAACAGAGATTTTGTTTCCTATTTTTTCTGTATAATGAGTATTTAAAGACCCTCTTTAGTGTATTTTGTAAATGTTATGATATTTCATGTTTTTCTAAATCATTTCCTGACGATACTGATTAGTCACACTAATCACAGGAAACTTAATTTTGTGCTGAAAGCTAAAAAAAAGCAGGTTGTTGCTGAAACAGAAAGATAATGTATGACTATAGTAGAATCTGCAGGTCAACTATCATCCTCCAAGCTTCTGCAGGTGCACTGTCATCAACATCATTGCGAGCTAACTCATCAGCTTCATCATGGCCTTAGTTATATCTGTCTGTATAGGTGTGTCTATCTGTCTGTCTGTTCATATGTCAATCTAAATTACTGCATGGCTAACGAGTGTCTTCACTGTATGTTTTTAGTTTCCTACATCTTAGTTTAGTATGTTGTTTATTTTCATAATGGCATTTGTATGTGTATGTCTGTATGTGCAGCATGGACAGATATGTCCACTGTTTGAAAGTTTGAAAACAACATTTTCATACAGCAACAAGAAAAAGTCCCACCAGGTAAGCAAAAGATAAAAAGATTCACAGTGCTGCCCTCTGTGCTGTTGGTGCTGAGAGCTGAGGTGAGAGCACAGCACCTCCGAAATGTCCAATAGCTGTATTTCAAACAGCAAACCTCGGCAACATATCTATCCCTGCTGTGGTGCACTGTGGCCGGTGTGCGGGGGCGCGGCTTCTCGGTGCAGCAGCAGTAAAACGGTGCCTCGTTACTACGTTAAACCGACAGCTGTGAGAAGAACAGAGTCCATGGGTTGTGCTAATTCTTGTCTCATTTGTCCTCTGATTAACAGTAAACGACTGCAGCTGCAATCTGGTTGCCATAGTGATATATTATGTCTGACGATTAACCACACCCCCATTCTTTGTTTGTGAAAGAACCTTAACCGTTAAACAGAAGGTAGCACTGACTGGAGGGGGGCTTTCATGCTGAAGAACAACAAGTCACATAAGAACCTTAAGAAAACACACCTGTGAGTGTGTGAGTGTGCGTGTGTGCATTACCCAGTGGGGAATACAGGAGCGTTCTCCTGCTGTCCTGGAGCATCAACGTGCAGAACGGAGAAATGCTGTGTCACTTCCTGCATGTCTTCGTAGTTAAAAAGGCTGTTAAAACAAGACTTATCTACGTGCACATAAACACACAGACACAGACACACAGACACACACAGACACACACACACACACAAGTCATGCATTGAGTCCTTGTTTACCATATATTTTTTCTCTGTACTGTACCTCTATAGTATATGTACTGTACTGTATGACGACTGTGAATGCGTGTGCGCTTATTTACTCACGGTTAAGTCCGATGTCATGGTAGGTGAGGATTGTGGGTCGGTTGCCCTTAGCAACTCCCCTCATGGTAACGTGCAGCACACCGTGGGCCGTCTCCACATCGTGCTCCTGCACAACACAGCAAACAACAAACAAACATCACCCTGTCTGCACCGACAACAAACAGCACAACAGCAGCCTCGAGGGTGAACTCACTAAATCCATTTCATGCTGTAGAATAAATCACACTCAGCCGAGAGAAGCGACACGGAGGGCATGTACCAGTGGGGCTCCTCTGAGCCCGACTTTCATTGTAACATGAGTAAAGAACAAAAACATGGTCCTGATATCACAGAGACAGTCAGCAGCTTTTAACAGGCTGAAGCTGCTCACTGGAAAACTGATACATCACATTTCTTTGGTCAGAAATCAGACAAGTGGAGGGCAGATGTTCTATCAGGTGTTTGTGTTTCCAACCAACCAACAGATGAACGTGCACGATAAGAACAGTACATCCACTGTAGACATGGACGCACCAAGATAACTCTGGGATGTTTCAGGAGGATTATTTGTTAGAAATCAGAATGTAGATGATGTGTAGTAAAACATATTCAGCTTGTTACAGACAGAACATGGACAGACAGATGAATGGCTTCACACAGGCTGAGGTGTTGCCCAGTAATCTCATTAATGAACCGACCATGTAACGAGCTGACAGATTCTATTAATGAAATCTTAAGCTTCCTCACATGCTGTGCACACACACAGATTGTCATTACACTGTCAAACCGTATGAGTTTTAAAACCAGGGCTTAATAATGTGTTGAGGCTGCTCACTGAAGGAGCCTCTCGGATGAGCTGTAGAGAGCTGAAAACGCTGACACTTAAAAACCTCATAACATTTTCATCCCTCTCTGTAAAATGTTACTGACTGTCTGCAAAAAGGCAAAAACTAAAAACTCAAACACACTTACTGTTACAGACTTAAACAATGGATGGAGATAAATCTGACAGTAAAGTAAGAAATGTAAACCCCACTGTGTTTCTGTGCTCTGTTCTTTTCTTCTGTATGACATCTTTAAATTGGTACAAACAAATCTTTTTCACCATTTTAATCTAACTTTTAACTAAATATATTTCTTCTTCTTTGAAGATCTACCATTGCATTTCCTGTTTTTAAGTTGTAGCACTTGAATTTCTCACACTACCCTTTCTGTCTGTCTCTGTAAAATACATGCAGGTACTTTAATGGGAAGTGTGTCGGATTTAGTGGCATCTAGCAGTGAGGGTGAGGATGTAGATTGTAACCTAGGGAAACTTCTACCGTGTGCCAAGCATGTAGCATGTGCTCAAACACATGAATGGTGCTGTCTAGAGCCAGTGTTTGTTTTGTCCGTTCAGGGCTACTGTAGAAATAACATGGTGGACTCTGAGGAGGACGATCTGCCGGGCCCCCAGGAAGTGCGCTGGGCTTTGAAGCCAATTTTCGTAGTGGAATTACAACTCCCAAGTCTGTGACATGAGGTCACAGAGCCCTCAAAGATTTTTTCCTATTGACTTACATTAGGAAAGAGACGCCTGTAAATCAGTGGATATGTTCTGTAAAATAACACTTGGAAAGTCTAGAAGAGCTGCAAGATTAAATCATTTTAATGAAGTCTCTAGTGCGTCTGCTCTATGGGCCCAATGATGGGGAGTTAGCTTGTTTACTATACTACATGAATGCTGCTGTCACACTGAACGTCCTGCTGAGCCCCATTTAAACTTTGAAACTCTATATGGGGGTAAAAGAAAGAATTGTCTAATATTCGTATTAAAAGGCAAAATCTGAGTTGGCTGACATAAGTCTGAGTCGGGTTCAGCCCGAACACTAATGTTATCATATAGTTATGATTATTATAATCAATTTCTGCTAATATCTCCCCCTGCATCCCACACACTGGGCCTTTAATGTAAAGTGTTTAATTAAATAACACTGTGAACTTTAAAACTTTCCCTGGTCAATAGTTTTGCACATTCCTGCACAAAACTCAACTTCTAATTCTGTAAAGCACTTTCATTTAACAGCAGCAGATACACTGTACATATCCTTATAGTATTTTTTCACATTTGTATGCTACATTTATTTCTGTTGTAGCACTTACTTTTCTCTTACTATGTTTGCTGGTATGCACCAAAACACCAAAGTAAATTCCTTGTGTGTGATAAACCTGATTCTAAAGTGTGACTGACTGATGTCACTCTAACAACTGAAGTAAGATACACACAGCCGAGTATTAAAAACAGTTTGCTGTCTGCAGGCTAACAGCATGTCTGCAGGTAGAGATGAGCAAGCTAACTAGCTAACCAGCTAAGAGGCTGCTGACTCTTTGAAGCTAGCAGCTGGCAAGGAAAGCAGGCTAATGAATGGCTAACTGGCTAACTCACCACCCCAACTCCTAAAGAACAGGAGATCTGGTGCAAATCCAGAGAGTCAGTCATCCTGACAGGGGAGGAGGAGGAGGAGAGGGGAGAGTTTTAGAGAGGAACAAAAAAGACACAAGGGTTCATAAAAAGCCGATATTAGAGAGTTCAGCAGAGACGGTGGTCAGCTGTTGTCCTTTCACCTTCTGCCAAGCGGAGGAAGAAAGAGATAGTGGAGGCGGCATGATGGGATCAAGAGGAATAATCTCTGTAGTCATTGGCTGAGAGCAGTAAGGTCTTAAGGTCTGAACAGCCAACCACTTGTTGCCCTCCTTCCACCCTTCACTGGTTTCATCACACCTTCCTCTCCTCTCCTCTCCTCTCCTCCTCTGCTCTGCTCTTTATCTTCCCTCCTGAGCTCCTTCCATCCCACGGGGAAATCAGATTCACAACCATTACAAGAAAACCATAAAACAAACCACAGCTGAGTCACTTGAGACCTGCGAGCAGCTTTTTAATTAAAAGTTTTTCTCGCTCGTTGTTCAGACTGTTTGATATGGAAATATTACAAGTGTAGTGATTATTTACAGAACTGATATTATCCCCCATGAGCAGCGAAGACGGCAGACTGACAAAGGGCCATCAGAGAGATATTTATAACTCAGAAAGAGACTTCTGATCATTACATTTAAAATGCTATATGTAATAAATATGATTCTGAAATGTTTTCAGCTAATAAAGCCCACGACAACCTACTGAGAAAAACATACCACTCAAACTATATATTTCTTGTGTTCATTTTCTTTTCAAGGCTGTGTGCGTCTGTGTGTAGCTGAAAATGCAGCCTTCCCTGAAATGAACTTATGTTTTTCAGTTGACTGTCAGACAGTAATAAGGTGGATATGGCTTCAAAAGAACTCACAGGATGTGTTGGAGGAGCAGGCAGAGAGACAGAGCTGTTACTGTGCTCTAATTTAAAATAACTCTGATCAGAGGCACTGATGCAAATTGACCCGCTGTACTGACGTCAGTCTGATGAGTCCTGCTGATCAATATGTGTGTGTGGAGCTGAAGGTTATCCAGCTGACTTCGGCCTGATGTTTGACAGCTTGTGAACAGTTTGCCTCACACACTCCTCCTAAAAATGATTCTTTGAGCCACTGGTCTCTTCTTTTCCTAACTATCTTTTATCTAGCCTTTGCAACATGCTGCTCTGAATATCTATCTGTCAATCAACTGTTTGTCACATGGAATTATACAAAGTACAACTCCAGTGAACCTTGACCCCATCAGCTCCTTTAACTTGTGCACTTATCATGTAAATGTTTCGGGATGTTCTGGTAATCCATGGTTTCTGGTTGAGGAATGATTTGACTGTCCGCACACACCCTGACCTCAATGTTGCTCCTGCCAAACACAGGCAGCGACTCTGCTCTGCAGCCGGCTCTAAACAGTGTATAGCATTGATCCTCAGCAGTAACAGGACAGCATCTCCCACTGTCACACCAGTCCTTATTCACCATGAAGCCACACTTCCTCTCCTTCTCTCCCAGAGTCCTCTGCTCTGTCAGATCAGCGTATCAAGAAAGAGTCACCTGGTTGAATGTCACCGTCCAGGATTTAGCTAAGTGTCGGTGGATCAAAGGATATTACAGTTCCTGATATCCTGTAGGAAACTGATGCGGCATGGAGGTCGTCCCATTTATCTTCCAATGTCTGTGCAATGGCGAGCAGAATTTAGCTCAGCTGGTGCCATCAACTCCATCTTTTCCTCGATATTAACATTCGAAAACCTCGACATGGCTAACTAGCAGCTGGCTAGCTAGAGAGACAACTGGAAGCTCCTGCGCCTGTCAGTGACTCTTGTTGAATCATGAATTTGAATTATAATAGGATTTATACCGTCATTATGAAAAACTATGTGATAAATTCTGAGCCTCTCAGAGACACTGGTGTACTTCTAACTAACATGTTTCATATTCCAACTTTGAAAAACATGATATAGAAATATTTTTGTCTATGTCCCTGATGAAAGGTCTGACTCTGATACAGATTCCAGCAGCTCACGATGCTAACAGAGAGGAAACGGTGTGTTGACTGTGTGAAGCTCTGATGGTGCTGAACTCACCTGACAGTCAAAGTCCTGGAGATTTCTCCCATTCTGAGGAGACAGAGAGAAATTCTTTCATCATTATTGTTATGAAATGAGTTTATCCAGATATTAAAGTATCCAGGATATGATTCTGATCATAGTCACTTTATAAATCAGAGGACATGTTTTTATTGGTCCTTTATTCATGTGTTGTCGGATATATTGAAAAATTGCTGTATTTGGAAATTCAAAGGGATGATTTGCCGATTTTTAACCAGATCTGTCACAGATGAATGTTGTTAAGATGCCCCCGTGCTGGCAGCACCGGTAAACTCTCTGGTGGATTTGTACTAGCAGACGGGCAGGGAGCTCTGGGAGCTGGGAGCACAGGGCGGGTCTTACACTCTTTATCTTCACACAGTTTGTCAGTTTCACTGTGGTCACACAGACCTGGTTAAACAGGAGCAAAATATCACATCTGATAAAATAAAGTTTATTAAATCAGCTCTTTAAGCTGCAGGCAGCTACATCTGTTAGACACGTTTCTCCTGCTTTAGATTTTCTGAATGAACAGCACACTGTTGTGAGTCCTGGATACCCAACTTTCTAAAGCAGGTACAGGCCATGACCCCAGTTAAGCCCCGCCCCCCTCCTCACCTGTCCTGTCAGGAGTGGTTTGATCTCAGTCAGCTGGACGTCGTGAAGCTCCTCCATCATAGGACTGCTTTACTGCCAATCAACCTGATGAGACACGCCTTCCAGACACACAAACGTAGAGAGAGACAGGTGTAGTGTAAGACAGTGTCAGTCAGGTAACTGCTGTTATGTCACATGTGAGCGTCTGTCCACCTGCTCTGCTGATGTAATGATAAAGTATTCATTGTTTTCTGTTGATGACGTCAATCCAAAATGGTTCTGAACTGGTAAATCAATCAATTAAATATTGTTGACATTACTGACAGCAGCTCCCTTTCATACAAATGCCGAGCTAAGTAATTATGGTATTGTAAATTTAAACACACAATGGCAGCGTTATGTAACGTTGTCCTATTTGACACACACATCAATCACACAGACGACAGAAGTAATTAGTGTACAGAAGTTGGGATGTGCTCATTTGGGAAGTGAATGTGATAAAAACAAAAGCTGCTTTTCTGAGCTCTCAGAAAATCTAAACAGACCTTCTTTTGCATAGGACACTTCAGATAAGTATAAGCACCGGATTTCTGCAGGTCAGTATGAACTAAAGGACATTTGTTTTCTTGCAGAGGTCTTTTAGAAAGCAAGAGTAGTAAGAAGGTCATGTAGTGAAAGTAGCACATCAGAGTTACATTACTGTTTTACAGGAAACTAGTGTTGTCACGATACAATACAGATATGGATATTCAGTACAGTTCTCATTACCACCGGGGAAAATTCACATTGAGGGCATATAAATGTTTCATAAAAGACAAATATAACATGGCTTTAACATGACAACAACGGCTTTTCTTTTCTTGGTGTCAAAAAATGGGGAAAAATGTCAATCAGTAGCTCTGAGATGACGTCCTGAAAAGTCACATTTTGACCACAACCCACAGCCTAAACGTATTCACCCCAGTAATTTAAATAGATTTTTATTGGGGGTTTCTTTAGGTTTTTTAGATAGGACCTTCACAAAATAGTCAAAAATTGGTTGAGTGAAATAGCAAAACAAAACTTCTAAAATACAAATTTAAAATTAAAAAAAAAAACTGTAAAGTTTTGTATGCGTATGTATTCAGCCCCTTTGCTATGATGCCCCTAAATAAAACCTGGTGCTGACAATTACCTTCAGAAGTCACATAATCAGTAGGGGTGTAAATCACTAGTTTAATAATATCGATGCAATATTATATCGATTCTTTAGACAATGATACTATTTTTGCTGACATCATAAAGTCTGTCTCGATGCAATTTCGATTCGATGCAATTCAGGGGCCTGAGATCGATGTGAGACAATATGCCCATTTAACATTATCAGTTACAGAATAAGCTGCCGCCCCTTTCTTATTTACATTTGGCCATAAAAGATAAAAACAACCCTTAAATAATGTAAATATCCGTAACCGCTTAAGTGCAGTAAAGTTCAGTCTGCAGCACCAATAAGCAAGTTGCACCATTAAGACCAAGGAGCTCTCTCAACAGGTCAGGGACAAAGTCCTGAAGAAGCACAGATCAGGGTTGTGTTCTAAAAACATATCTGAAGCTCCGAGCACCCCACTGAGCACCATTAAATCCATTCTTACAAAATGGGAAGAATATGGCACCGCAACAAACCTGCCAAGAGAAGGCCGCCCACCAAAACTCACAGACCAGGCAAGAAGGGCAGTAATCAGAGACAACAAAGAGACCAAAGATAAACCTGCAGGAGTTGGAGAGCTCCACAGCGGAGACTGGAGTATCTGACCACTGGACCACTTTAAGCCTTACAAGAAGAAATAAAAAAGAGCACATCTGTCCACCAAAAGGCATGTGGGAGACTCCCTAAATATATGTGGTAGACAGTACTCTAGTTATATTAGACTAAAACTGAACTTTCTGGCTACTCTTCAATAGCAAATGTGGTGAATACATATGGTCACTTAAGTATTAGTAGTAATTGTGATTTTAAATATGTTGCAATGTGGTAAGCATTGCAATATATCGCGATGTATTAATTTTTTTCAACTGTAAAGTATGTCCCCCAGGAAAAACTGTATCAACATCTGTTTTATCTAATAAAATAAAACTTTCACTTTTTTGCTGCAAAATCTATCTGGTGAACTGAGAAGCAATTAGATTATTCTAGTAGGCTAGCTAAAGTTTAATTTGTATTAGTCATATTAATAATTTATATAATAAAAATCAATGTGTGATGATAGGATATTGCCACACAAAAATATTGTGATACTATGCTGTATCTATTTTCCCCCCACCCCTTGGTTTGTTTGTTTGTTTTTAGAATTTTTTTCCATTTCACTTCACAAAGTTTGACTATTTCATGTTGGTCCAGTACAAAAAATCAAAATAAAAATCCATTTAAACTACAGGGTGTGATGCAACAACACTGGATAATGTGAAGGGGGGTGAATACTCACCGTACTCAGTGAACTGTTACAGAGGAGTAAAGAAAGCAGAAAATATTCACATTTCTGAAGCTGTAATCAAAGAATTTTGACTTTTGTTTTCTTTAAATACTACTTAAACTGATTGATGTATTATCAGATTAGCTACCAAATAATTTAATAGTGAACAACTAATCTATTAATCGTTGCGGCTCTGACCTGTCCCATCAGACACACGTAAGACAGATTTGGCTGAAGTAAATCCTGTGCAGACAGGGTGCAGCTAGTCCAGCACAGAGGGAAGCTTTAGGTTGGTTTCAAAAATAAATCAAATCAGATACAAATGTTTACTCGTAAATTAAGACCTCATACATGAATCTGCACAGAGGTCTGACATTTGTTGTTGTTTGTTGTAGACACTAGCGGACTTGACAACACCCCAATCACATCAACAACAAATTATTTGGCTGAAAAATAAAATGACGTTTGTTTCCATCACCCAGCTCTGCCACCTGTCTGTCTGCTGGGCTATCTGTCTCTGTCTCTGGGTGTCTACCTGTGTCAAACTGTGTTATCCAACTGTGTGACTCTAATGGAAACAGCCAGTGATCTCACACTGGCAGTAGGCCATCCAGTTATGTGTGTGTGTGTGTGTGTGTGTGTGTGTGTGTGTGTGTGTGTGTGTGTGTGTTTGTGTGTGGGCAGACAGGTTGGGTAACAGTGTTTCAGCAGAGTAGCTTGGATGGATGTTGAGCTTCCTGTGGGCTATCTGGCTCTGACCCAAACAGATAACTAACTCACTGACTGATGGTGAAGCTGCAGTAACCAGTCAGATCGGAGCACACGCTGCACAGAGATGAGATGTACTGCTGGAACAGTTAATATCCAAAAACAGTTGCACAGAAATGGATCCCATTGTTCATAAATTGTATCTTAGCTGTTACTAGAGATTAATGAAGAAGCTAAATGATGTTAAATACAGAAAATCTGAAGAGCTAGAAACCAAATAAGTTTAATCTAAACTGTAATTCATCAGTACATAAATGTCTAGTAAGCAAAGACACAACGTGCACACAGACAATCGGAAACTGGACACCATCATGATTGTGAATACAGCGAGCTGAATAACCAGGTTTCTCTGTGCTCCATGGAAACACTAAATCCTGAATCTAAATCAAAATTAGCACAAGACTCACAAACAGGATACGAATGTGTGTTTTTAGTATATTCAGGGATATGACGTAAACGTGGAGCACACAAAAACCTGGTTATTCTCATCCTCTGTATTATCCGCGGCTCTGATCGTCTGCGTTGGTGCAGATGTGTCTCTGACTCCTCCACATCCAGAACATATTTTAAACCAAACTGTCTCAACAGCTGCGGATGAGCTACTTTCTAGCTGCTTTTCTAGCTGGATTTAGCTTCTCCTTCGAGCAGGACGAAGACAATTCAAGTGCTCTGCAGCACCAATGTCAGCATTTGTATTTATTTCAGCCTGTAGGCCACCGCTCCATCATTCATCAGCAGATTTTCTTTAACATAACTCAAGTTCAGGATGCAGAGAAGGATCAGAAACCTGGGTCAGGTGTTTACATGCCACCTTATCCCAGTTTCTGAGCACTCTGGCTAGTATGTTGAGGCTTCACTAAACCTGGATGATGTCCGATAACATGTAAGCAGGAATGTAAGTTGTTGTTTAGATTGTTCTGTGAAGAATAATTTGCTCTTATGGTGTTTGTCCACCTGACATCATAACATTATAATTTACAATACTATATCATGTTGATATGTTACTGATTTTTGCATCATATTCTAAAATTATATAAAGACAAACACTAAGTACCACTACCTGATCATATCGTCAGTCTGGTGTGCTCTGTTTACATAGACTTAATTATCAATCACACTCAACTGCCACTTAAATCACATTAAATTGCAATTTTTGTCAGCATTATGTTCTTATTTGTACTCTGTCTCTTTTTTATTTATTTTTTGTTAAATGCATTGTTATCTTTTACCTTCTCTATTTATCTGCTGTCTTTGCACTGTTGCAACAACAGACTTTAAAAAATAACTGGGACAGGAATGTGCATGCAAACATCGTATACAGATGATCAGAAGCCTGGATAATGTTTTGATCGTGTATAAGGAGCTAAATATCCAGGTTTCTCGATGTTCAATCTAATTATTTCAAATGTGCTCAAAATAAAGATGCCACCTAAGCCTGGGATACTAAGGGACTGTTCTTTACTTATCAGAGGAGGGGGTTGGCTGGGGTTCGACCTTTTTTTTTTGTTAAAATTTGATCGTCCTTGAAGCTACAAATATTTCTCATTGAGCCTCCCTGAGTGACTAACAGAAAATGCATGACCCTCCCTCCACCATAAATAGTTATTAGATTTTTAAAACGTACCCTTTGAAGTTAAAAGCTGGAGGCGAAATCCTGAAGTTGAAAAAAGCCCCAGTTTTTCACTTTTGTCGTGCATGCTGATTAATAGGGGTGGGGAAAATCAATACAGCATAGTGTCACGATATTTTTGTGTGGAAATATCGTATCGTCACACAGTGCCAAGTATTTATTATTTCATTTTATAAATTATAGATATTACAAATACAAATTAAATTTTAGGTAGCCCACTACAATAATATAAATTAGCTGCTTTTTCAGTCTACTAGATACATTTTGCTGCAAAATAAATGGCTGAAGAGAGATGAACAGGCTGAAAATGTTATCTTATCAGATAAAACAGATGTTGACAAACTTTGGGGACATAATTTACAGTACCAAAAAGGTAATAAATCTCATTATATTTTATTGCAATACTCAGCATATCACAACATATTTAAAATTGCAATAATATTATTTAATGACCTAAGTATCGTGATAGTATCATATTGTGGATCCTTCACACCCCTTCTGGTTCGTTATTGCAAACGGTTTATTTTTGGCCAGATTTTAAATGAGGTGTACAATAACATGATTTTGATGAAATATCCCTACTTTAAGATCAGATTTGGTTACTTCTTTTTTTCCTGACGAAAGTGTTCTTGCACATGTTGTGTCTAAAGACCGTCAGAAATGTAAAAATCCAACTATAGTTTCTGTTTTTCCAGTTTCTGCCCGGGATAAATGGTGTAATTTTGGAAATATTTAAAGAAAGCATGCCTGCAGGTTTCCTTTAAAAATCTGCAGTAACATATTCCAAAATAAAACCCACAAGTCCCTCCCCAGGGCTTAAAAATGATTTAACATGTCTCCCTCTTTTTGCACCACCTCGTCCCTCATCACATATAATGAACAGCCCCTAATGAGCATGTAAACATATTTGAATACTGCAGTCTGATTGGAGATAAATAATAAAACAGGCCAACAGAAGACGTCACTTTGTTTCTCTGATGACTTGTTATGGCGTTTGCCACTTTCCTGATTCGATTAGTTTCACTTTAAATTATCGATCAATGAAAATATCGACAGTTACAATAATAAAGGTTGTTTCTGTGCTGAACTGAGTGTACCGATGCTCTCAGCTCCGCTCTCCGCCCACACACACACACACACACACGAATACACGCACGCACGTACACGTGTACACACACACACACACACACACACACACACACACACACAGCTCTCTGCTGATTATCTACCGTTACCGCTGCCTAATTAACGCGCCTGGACGCTAATGTTAGCTCCAGACAGACAGCTTAGGCTTAGCAACCGTTACTACGGGAGACGTTTCACCCTGATAGTGACACGCGCGCATGCACGTACTCACACACACACACACACACACACACACACACACACACACACACCTGTAACCAAATACACCGTCGCCATACAAGCTCACGAGAACGGAACAACAACCTCCCAGCTAACTTGGCTCACTCACCACTTACCGTTTACAATAAGCCTAATAAGCTAGCACACTAAACCGTTAACCTAGCTAGTCAGCTAAGTTAGCCGTCACTCGGTTAGTAGCCGTTAGTAACCGTTACAGCAGATATTAACGGAGCTACTCACCGTCAGCCGTTAGCTCCGGAGGCTACTAAACTTATCCGTTAGGTCCAAGTGGTTAGTTAGCAGGTCGGTGCCGTTAACGCTGACTGATAACCGTTAGAGCGGAGTTGAGCTGGTCGCGAGCGTCCTCTCCTCACACTGGACTGTCAGCAGCAGCAGCAGCAGCACGCGGACTGTCAGGGGCGGAGCTACGTCAACGTAAACAACAGGTCGTTCATTCAGCGGGCGGTCACGAGGTCACTAAAGTCACAACGGGTGTCAGATTTACTCACATTTACACCGTGTAATCAGATTACTGAAGTTAAAGTACAGATACCACGCTGTGTAAACTCCTCCTGTGCTACTCAAAACCTGACTTTAAAGGTCCCTTAATCTGCTCATACTCAGGTTCATACTTGTGTTCTGGGTTTCTAATAGAACATGTTTACATACTTTAATGGTCAAAAAACACATTCTTTGTCTCATACTGTCTGCCTGAATATACCTGGGATCACCTTCTGTCTGAAACGCTCCGTTTTTCTACCTTTATCCACCTTACTCCTGAGAGTGCTACTGTAGAAATGATTATGAGCGCAACTTCCGGTGAGATAGCGGAAGTAGCAGTAAGCTAGTTAGTCCCATAGACATGTATATAAGTCTGTGCCATAGACTGTCTGTGGTTAACCCAGTGGCTACTCTTGGTGGCTAACCGCTAACGCTGGTTGTTTTGAAAAGTAATTTGCCTTCAGTTTAGCAAATACTGATTTATTTCTTAACAAATATTCAACTAATCTTAACTTAGCATTTTCTAAAATGTCTTTGTGGTACCTGTTGCAGTCTGAGCTATATTTTTGTCTTCAGCAACTGTGTGTTGAACATGTAACCAGAACAAAAAAAAGGATTGTCCCTGTTGCCATGGTTACCATTGATATGAGAAATAAAACCACAAGAGTTTAAACCAGACATAGCGAAAATCAGAATTTAAGAGAATGACACGTAGACTGACAGGTCTGTCACTCAGCGTCCGTACATTAAATCTCTGTTTTACTGCACTTCCTTTATATCATATAAAAAAATGAATGTCATTTTTTCTTGGGCAAGTCAAGTCAAGTCACAGGTTATGTCAAGTCAAGTCCTGTAATAGGTCAAGTCAAGTCCAAGTCAAGTCACCTTATTATTGTAATTTTACCTGCAGAATCTGATCTCAATAAAGTGAAAAGACAAGATATAAGTAACTGTCAGTAAACACTGACTTCATCGCTGCAATGTTTACTTTGTAGGGACGACCCCCATGCGTGCGCGCACACACACAAACACACACACACACACACACACACTAACCAAGGCAGCAATCAAAATCACCCATTTAGCTCATTTAACCCTGTGTTGCTCGTTCATAAAACGTACAGCCGCTCTTGTGATGAACTGGTCGGAATGTTCGCTCACGTTTTCTGGGGTCAATGTTAGCAAATAAATTAAAAAACAAGTTCCACCAAACCGTGATCCAATCATGACAACGCCATGCTCAGCCTGCGCTCCTACCGGGTAATCGACATTATTTTTTAAATTAATTTATTAATTTTATATTCAAACTGAAAACATGATGTGAATAACACTCAAGTCATTCAAGTCATCGTGTCTCAAGTCGAGTCTTTAACTTTCAAGTCCGAGTCAAGTCACAAGTCATCAAAACAGCGACTTGAGTCGACTCAAGTCCAAGTCACAATGACTTGAGTCCCCATCTCTGGTTAGTATCTCTTAATAAGTTATCAGAAATCATCTTTAGAAGGAGCAGATGTTACCTTAAGCTAGCTCGGGACATGTTAAAGTTAATATTTTAACAGAGCAAGGCGAGCTAATTGCTAGCGTGCTCGGCTGCTTTGAGATGGCTGTCAGAGATGGCAGAGGTATGATCACATGATCCTGTTTGAGCTGTAACAGGTGGTGTGTTCAACGTTTTGATTCCCAATTGCTCTTGGAAAGAAGAATAGAGTGCTGTAAACAAACTGTTACCACTGGAAATCGCCAGTTTTGAGTCAACACCAGAAGTTGCACTCATAATTCACGCAGGGTATCATGGGGGCTAGGGATAATGTGGATAGGCCGAATCACAATGTTTATTTACACGTACTTAAGGGTACTTCAGAGGCCTGTACTATGGAGCAGGATTTGGAGTTAGGGAAGTGACGTCAGGGTTAACTCTGGGTTTTCAGTGCTACAAAGCTGGTTTTCTTTTTACTGGGATAAATCACCATGGCAACTGACGGTGAACAGTTGAACACCCTGACCTCTGACCAATCAGATCACTGAAGACAAAAGTATCCATGAACGAAAGTCTGGAGTCTCAGGTAAAAAAGAGTAACCTATATCTGGTTAGAGGTCAGTTACTAATAGCCGGTCATGTCATTGTTTCAGGGCTGTATTTACACTGGTTTTAAACCAGAGCTTTTAACAAGCACAGAGATCGTTTACACAGTAAACACATGATTTTAGCAGGATTTTAACTAATGCAAAGTTTATCTGTGTCGTTAGGACTTGGAAAACAGATAATATTTCATTAGATAAATCAGTCGTTAATTACCTTTCCAGCCTTTACTTCAGCAGCAGAAACAATCTGGCGTTACTTTAAAGTGTTTGTGTGACATATTCATCATCATCCAACTACATAGCAAAAAATACTGTTTACAAATGTCAAATACAGCCCAGTGACATGACACACATTTCAAGTCTCAGCCGAAGGTGACTTTTTGGGTAGTGCTTTCAATGTTTCTACATTTTCCATCATAAGATTACAGAGTGACATTTACATCCCGCGCCACTGACATTTTACTGTGTCGCAGTTCCAGTCTTGTGAAGCAGCCTCCTTCATTCATGGCTCTGATGATGTCACTCGTAATTGACAGCCCCGCCTCTTTGACATGAATATGCTTGGCTGGATAGGAAAACCCAGAGTTGACTGAACTAGTTGACTTTGTGATACCAGTTATCCAGACGACCAATGTGGCAAGTTAGTGAAGCTAGCCAGCGAAAAGATATCCTGGGTAAGCTGAACTGGCTTCATAGCACAGGCCTCTGGTGAATTAAAATCAAATGGCCCTGAGCAGATGTTGCCTCTGTTAGTTTTAGCCACCTACAAAAAGCTTACCCAAAAAAATCAGTTTAAGTGTAAGCTGTATTTGAATATTTTCACCTGATGGGTTAGTGAAGCTGTTATATCAAAGCCACCAGACTCCACCAACAAAACAATGATTTAATGTAGCAGAACACTGGAGCTGGTCTGCCACAGCACAGACTGGTTAAAGTGTGAGGTAAAGGGAGCAAATATTCAAATATAGCGTACACTTACACTAATACTGAGCTTTTAAAGTGGCTAAAATACGTTTTGCTGTGGCTCCATCTACAGCAGTACATTGTTTAGCTTCTGTTCAGGTAGATTTGGTTTATCAGACATTACAGCGGACCACCATGTTTAACTTAACTGGTTTAAATCATATCTCTCTGGCCGCACTTAGTTGGTTCAACTGAAAACATTTACATCCCAACCAGTCCCCCTCTCCTCCGGTGTACCCCAAGGCTCTGTGCTCGGACCTCTCCTGTTTATCATCTACCTCCTCCCTCTTGGCAGTATTTTCCGCAAATATAACTTTCAATTTCATTGCTACGCGGATGACACTCAGCTCTACCTGTCCACCGCTTATCCACCATGGGGTCGAGAGCCTTCAGCCGCTTGCCCCCCTGCCTCTGGAACTCTCGGACTCTGTCACCTCCTTCAAATCCCGCCTCAAAACTCACCTTTTCAGACAGGCGTACTCCCTTTAATCTGGACTGGAATGACCTCACTGTTGCACTTTACTGCTGTTTTATGTATTGCGTTATGTATTGCGTTTTTTGACTGTCATGTTTTATTGATTGTTTTATTATTGTCTTTTGTACGGTGACCTTGAGTGTCCTGAAAGGCGCCTATAAATAAAATGTATTAGTATTAGTATTATTATTTATCTTTAAATGTTACAGTTCTTCTGGACTTTAGTCAAGAGTGTTCAACGTCAGCACTCTTGACAAAGTCAGGAGGACCAAGACGTTAGTGTAACTAGTAAATTATGAGCAGTGTGCAGGACTTTCTGTTCAAAGATTCATCAGAAACAAGCTAAAATAAAAATGATGTCATAATTCAGATGCAGTGGTCAGTTTCAGACACTTTGTCCCTTTTTACAAACATGACTTATGTGTTTCTGAGATGCTGCTTACTTGTGATTTAGTTTGCAATCTGGTTTGTGCTCACAGAAACAATCAGCGGTTACCAAGAGATTTGCATTTTGTTGTTTCGGGAGATCAGATTATACACACGGTGGCATCAGTGGAACGTTTGAAACCAGTTTACTGAAGTGGTTATGCAAATAACTTCTGGTAAAGATAAGGTGTTTTACTGCCTGAAGCTGCTGTTGTGTCCAACCAGACACATTGACTGCACAGTTCAGGTCATAAAACACTCAAACAGAAATAAATTTAATTTTCTCTCCGTATGATTGAACTCACCTCCTCGGCCTCCTCTCTGTTTGCAGTGTGTAGTCTGGGTTTGTAGTTTCCACATAAATGTAGGAGTGATGAAAAGTTAACTTGCGATGAAGCCAGATGGATTTTTTGGGTTGGATTCTAGTTTTTTTTCTGGCAGGAGGAGAGAAGAAAAACAGACAACAGTCCTGGCACTGTGTCAAATTAAAAACAAATCAGTGTTTGGCTGCGTGAACTCAGCTTGTAGCACAGATTCAAGATTAAACACAAACTGTAAATTATAAACAAGCGACACACTCGCCTGATTCTTTCTGGAGTTTAACTGTTAAATATCTTCCAGTTTGAGTGACCAGTAGTTTGTGGGGGGAAACCGCTTTGCTTTGCAGACAGGTCAGCAAGAAATCAATGCAATCCAATAGTTTTGCTGCTGCTTACTTTCATGGTGCACTGTGCAACTCCCTCCGTTGACAGCACCTTCTGGATTACAGTGGTTCTGCTCGAAACTGATGGAGACACAGGCTGGTTTGTGAGGAAGCACCAAGGACCAGAGCTAAGGAGCAACAGAGCTGCTGGCAAGGCTGTGATCTGTCAGTGAAAACTGGTCTCTGGATTCACCCCCTGAACATGAACGTCAAAGGTCACAACAACCCATCGCATGTTTGTTGACTAATGTTGCCTGATGGACTGACCAACACTTCCACCCCCACAAACACAGAGCAGTGAAATCCATATCTAGGCTGTTGTTCAATGGACTGTACTGCAGGGGGGAGGGGTTACTGTAACACACACACACACACACACATTATGACATAAGGGAGTGTCCTGGTGGTCTGTGAACAAACAGCGAGACCATCTGGCCGACTGGGAATAACACCAACGCCAACACTGTATACAGTAAAGAAGTAACATTAACAGATCCACCAAGGGCCGATCTCTTACTGTCACAACAGCCTCATGTGGCTCGACACACAGTGAAAAACAGTTTGATAATGTTTTAATACAGCATCATACAAACTGTTAATAATATGACACAAACAAAAAACTCCATCACTGTATGGAAACCCCTCGTCCATCTGACCCGACAGGCTCCTGATCTACTCATCAATAAATGACTCAGTTCAGTCAACAGTTCGATCCCCGGCTCCTCCAGTCACGTCAATGTATCTTTAGGCAAGATGCCGAACCCCAAATTGCTCCTGATGGCTGTTCCATCTGTGTGTGAGTGCATGAATGTGACATGTAGTGTAAAAGCGCTTCGCCTGAATTAACAGCTGAGGGAGCTGGACATGCTGATGAGAAGTGGGCTACTGCAGTGGTTTCCAACTGGTGGGTCACGGCCCAAAAGTGGGTTGTGAGTCCATCCTGAATGGACCGCAGGTGACACACAAACGTGTCAAGTTTATAAAAAGCACTCACTCACCAGCACAGAGCTTTTGTAAGTGCTGCTCCCTGCTGCAGAGTGACTGAATAACAGACAGCTACTTAACAGAGACAGCAAACTAACTTGTTTCTAAAGTGGAGTTGCTTATTTGGGCTTGCTCTCTAAATGTCACCTTTCTCTCTATATATATCCATTTAATAAGTTATTTAAACGCATGATAGTCGCTTCTTTTGGGCCTGTTTCCATAGCCCTGGTTATGGGGCACTGGGAAGAATACCCATGCCTTTACGATGCCTTTACGAACGGCGAGGGCTCGGTGGAGAAATCTTGTGGTGTGCACATCATAGATTGTATAAAAATATGGACGTGGTCACCGTAACGTCACCCATTGGTTTCTGAGGAGTGGGTTTGAAGCTCAACATAGGCAGCTCTGGCCGTCGCCAACTTGGCAGTGGCTGACTCCACCCAACTCCCGGCCAATCAAAAATGAGCAAAGAGGCGGGCCAAATGAAGCCAGGTTGCTTAAACACACCCACCACGCTCGAAGCCGCGAAGTTAGCTAAGGCTAACAAGCAACGCTACTTTGGCTAGCCCTGTGGTGTTGGCTGCTCCCGCTTGGTGCCAGCTCCTTCACGAAACAAAATATCCAAAGGCACAAACACGACTGAGAGGTCAGGTTCAATGACTTGCGAATTAGCTGAGATGACACCTAGCAGACAGCCAGCGGCTAGTTAGCCACCCATGATGGCGCCACCTGTCACTCAAAGTGACCACGCCCTTGATTATGTGCAACTTTACTTTACTCACAACTTACTAACTTACTCACTATAATAGTTGTGCATATGATACAAAGAACATGAAAATAAAGGCCGTCTGTGGCTCTGAGGATGCAAGTCTCAAGGGACACCTCACAAAGGTATAGTTTCAGCTGTTCACTGTAGCTTTTATCAAACAAAGTGCATTTGCTGGGCTAATTAATATACTTAATGTACAATGAAACAGACACATGAAGCTCGAGTCTAACGACTAAGTGACAAATTTATCAATGAAATCAAGAGCTGAAGCTCACGTGCAGCTGAGACGAAATGAACCATTAGTACGATTTATGTCTCCATTCAAAGTGCTGTCTGTAACTCTGGAGACGGAGAGTTGAGTCTTGGTTGTCAGGTCGTCAAATACAGATGCTTTGGGTTGGTCGTCGGACTGATGACAATGACAATCCAGGAACTCGACTGTCTTTCTCCAGTTACAGCACTTTGTGGAGGTTCATTGTGACGTAAAGAGGAGATTACACTCTACAACTGGACCACGTTGTCCTCAGCAGAGTGCAGATCTCTGTCAGGCATGTCAAGGGGACCAGATCTGATTGCATTTAGAAAAAAACCCAAAACACTGAATCAAAATTAATGGAATTTAACTCTCCACCACGATGACACACCTGGCACAATGTAGACACTTAATGATGTGTAAGTGTGTAGAGAAAGAAAAAATAAAAAAAACAGACAACATAACAAAATTAGGATGACCACCTCACAGGTGTATGCCTCCATGAACATGTTCAGTGTCTCTGACAGTCTCCATCCATGTCAGTGAAAACATGGATGCTTCACACACAGAAGATCTATACAATCAGCACAGTTTGAAGATTAGAGTCACCAATTCAGTATCTGACCAAATGTCTCCCCTTCTGTTCCTGAGATATGACGTTAAAACACGATGATGTCACAGTCAAGCTGACCTTTGACCTTTTGGATATAACATCATTTTATCCTGTGAGACATTTGTGTGAAATTTTGTCAGAATTAGTTTATGAATTCTTCGGTTATGGTCAAAAACATGTTGTGTGAGGTCACAGTGACCTTTGACCACCAAATTCTAATCAGGTCATTGTTGAGTCCAAGTTTGAATTCCCTCAAGGCGTTCTTGAAATATCGTGTTTCAAAGAATGAGACAGATGAACAATCCGAAAACACAAGCCTTATTTCCATGAAACACTTCTGGTACAGTCCCTTTGGAACCAGCAGTAAGCCTTCAGACATGGTACCTAGACCCTCGGTGTGTTCAGACAGTCCTCTTAAATGTGGGCGGGGTTGTTGTCACTCACTGCTCCGTCCAGCACTCGCTGTATTTCCTCATCAGCGGTGACACAGATGGAAGTCTGCACCTGGTTTATCGTCCACAGAACGAGGCTGCACGCCCACATTTTCACAACAAAATAGAACAGGCTGCAGTGAGAGTCTCTCTCCATGGGATATTTAAAAATAGCAGCTTTGTGCATTTAGTCCTTCTCAGGCAAGCTCAGGGGTTTAGTGTTGCTGTAGCCCACAGGAAGTGAGGATTAGAATATATGACCTTCACATAATCCGCTCCAAATGAATCTATATTTTTAAAGTCATTACTAAAAGTGTGTGTCATATAAAAACTAAAGTGATGGTCAAAGTTGTCACAGTGAAATTTAAGGTGTGCTGATGGATTCACGTCATCAACTCATGCATTGAGTAACATTACAAGTTAACGTTCCACCTTAAAAGTTGCCGGCAGTCGGCCCAGTGAATGAAGTTATTTTTTTCTCTTTCATTTTATAGTTGTAGTTTACTGATGTATGAACAGAGGTTACATAAAACCAGAGTGAGCGTCCTCTACTGACCAATCAGACTGCAGGGTTTCTAGCTCCACCTTTTAGTACCAGATCTGTGTGCTAGGTACCCCAACAGAGGGGGGACCAAACATGGGGACGCTAAGGAACGCTTCTGTTGGGACCATCCACAACTTTACACTGTGGGAACAGAAAAAATTGGAAGTGAACTGAACTGCTCAATGGAAACGGGTCTTTAATGCCTCCGGTCATGGCTGTCGGTGCAGACGCATGATAAGATGCGAAGTTATTAAATTCTTTGAATGTTGAGAAACTCCACAGAGTTCGATTGGCAGCTGGTCAGACAGTTCTCAGGTGGGTGGGGTCGGATGTGTGCGGTGCTGTCATACACAAAATGTCCTGAATGTGACAAATCATCAACACTGACTGGAAGTTCATCATTTTAATCAAAGTTAAAATTCCTCAAAAAAACCTCTTCATGCTTCAAACAAAAATAACACATTGGCTTTTGAATTGTAACTTGATGTGACGTGAACTCGTGGTGCCTTCAGGCTCGCCCTCGTCAACTCAGAGAACGACCACATGACCAAATCATGTGTTTCGTTCAGGTGGATATATAAACAAGTCTCCGCTGTGGGCTGTGAGCCTCTCACTTGTCTGAGTTGTCAAGGAACGCCTGAATGCACCGTCTGGAACTGCAGCGAACTCAAACAGCAACAAATGAAGTTTCACAATAAGTGAAGAGAAGCAACAGAAGCTCTGCGCTCATCTACCAAGCACTGTCAGGATCCTAAAACACATCAGAGTGAACCAACCTGATCCATAAGCAATCTATGAAAATAAATCTACAGCTTTATACAGTTAGTTTCTTATACAAGTGTATAAAACATTCACTTATTTACACTTTAAATGTGTTGTTGTGTCGAAACAGGAAAGTTTTGCTGGTTAATTCGACTGAAAGCAGTTTGTTGAATCATTTCTACACACAGAGATGAAAATGCTCAGCTGAGAGAAATATAACTCGTATAACTTGCTGAGAGCTGAGGTCAAAGACTAGCTCATTAAAAAGTTGTTTTAAGAAGCTTCAGACATTTTTTCTTTGTAAAGTCAGAAAGAGACGTTTTTCAAAAACAAATTAAAAGCACTGATAAAGATCTAGAAAAGTAGAAGGATTCACCTAAAACCTGATAAACAAATATCAAAAGACAGAAAAGATATAAAGGCATGAAGTCAGGAGTTACTCAGAGTGAAAGCTGGAACCCATAACGTCTTTTATAAATCATTCATATATCCAGAAGTATGACTGATTATTATGTGTAGACAGACTCTCTCAACACTCTGCTTCAAGGTCAAATTACACCGGTCAGCCACAACGTTAAAACCACTGACAGGTGAAGTAACTTCATCAGGTTGCAATATGATGCTCTGCAGGGAATCCCTGGGTCCTGACGTTCATGTCGACGCCACTTGACACACTTCACCCACCCAAACACCGTTACAGACCATGTACAACCCATCACAGTGGTAGCAGTGGCCCCAGCAGGACAATACACAATGCCACACTGCAAAGCTGCTCAGGTTTGGTCCAGGGAACATCACAAAGAGCTCAAGGCCTCCACCTGGCCTCTAATTCCCCAGATCCCAGTCTGACTGAGCATCTGTGGGATGTGGCGGATCCTCAGAGGTCCTGTGTCAGAGGCCTCACTGTAGAATCACACTTGGATCTGACCAGTCCACTGTTCTGCTGCGGGGCCACTGCCATCAGGGAGTGTTGTTGCCATGAGGGGGTACCTGGGTGGTGCCTGTCAAGAGGCATCCACATGAATGCCAGGACCTGAGGTTTCCCAGCAGAACATTATATTGCAACGAGACAATCAGAGCTATTCACGTTTTGGTCGACTGGTGTTTATTTTCTTTTATTCAGACTAAATTTGGACGACCTGTCACTGCTGCAGAGAAGGGCTGCACAATTAATCAAAGTATTATCCAAATCATAACATGTCCTGGCCTACAAATCATATTCCATACATGAGGGAACAGGTTTGTTTGGTGCAGACCTGTGGAGCTAGAACAGTGACAGTAGGTTTTGGCATCAAAAAGGAAACTGTGGCACTGAAAAACAAAACAGAGAAATTAAAAATGATTTCATTTTATTTATTTTTAAATTCATATTTTTGCAGTCTGATGTGTTTTTCAATGACAAGCTACAGATTTTTTTCTTCATGTCACTCTTTTTTCAATGTCACTGAAATGTTGGCTAAATGTAAATCATACTGTCCTTTCTCCTCCCCTCATACTCCTCTGCACTAGCCAAAACAGTGACAAAGTTGAAACTGGGAAAAAATAACCTGTCATTGTATATATATAAAAAAAAAAACACAACAAACCTATCAGAGTAAAAAAAACAACAACCTGTCATCATAAAAAAAGCTGTTAATGTGAAAAAAACTGTCATCGTAAAACAAACAAAAAAAAGTCATTGTTAAAAAAAAAAAAAAACTATCAGCGGAAAAAAAAGTCACCATAAAAAAAGAAAGACAAAAAAACCTGATACTCAAAAGAGAAAACTGAAGATTGTCATTGAAAAACACATCAGAATGGATTTTGTTTTTCAGTGTCAGATATTATCGTCACAGTTCTAGCTCCAAACCGACTCAAAAACCACATCATCATCTATTTTATATTTTTTTTTCGGCAGTGAAAATGAACTGCAACATTATCATAACTGCAATATCCGTCAAAACAACTGCATCATAACTTTAATTGCATTTCATGCAGCACAGTTATGGATTCCAGCGTTAAAGTCTGTCCCGTATAACGGACCAGTCGCACCAGAACACAGTGAAAGTGTGCTGCAAAAATTTTCCCCATTGAATTTAAAGTTATCACAGCGTTTGATAGATTCTCTCCTGGAGTAAATGTGGTGAAAATGCTGCCACGGAACAACATGAAGCCGTCATTACAGAAGAAAACTTTGAGGGAACGGAGAGTCGAAAATTAAAGAATCTATTGTAGCTTATTGGCTGTGTTGCACAATACGGTTTTATCAAACCTTCTCTGACTGCGTATAAACTAGAGCTGCAACATGTTTTTGTTTTTTACAATTTCAACATGCACAATAAACACACCGCTGCACTTTGTAATGTAACCATCATTCTTTTTCTAAATTGGTGCCTTTTGTGTTCAGCTCAGTGTTGGAAATATTTTTCTTTCATTGATTCAATTAACAATTTGCTGCGTTTTATCTGCACACTGAAAACAGCAGAAAACTGTTTATGCATTGTTATTATGACATTCAGCTCTGTTATAGTTTTGCTCAGATCGTGCAGCTCCAGCATGAATAACAGATGTTTATTCAAGCAGCACTGAGACAGGAGTCGATGGAACTAAAACATCTTTTAAATTAACTGTGTGAATGTTTTGTCGCATTAATGCTAATTAACAAAGCGTTCCTTCTGAGAGCTTTAATTTCCCCTTAATTAACTTTTTATTGAATAAAATGAACACGATGTCCCCGAAGAGTAAACATCCGAGCGCAGAGGAAACAGAGAGAAGCTCAGAGAAATGCTGTGACTGACTCATGTTTAACGGGCGGCGTGTTAGTGATCACAAAGCTTTGAGAACTTTGTATGTTGCAAAGGTGCGTGTGTCAATTTTGCTGTTGTGACCAGAACTTAAAATGTTTTTTTCTTTCTTTTTTACTTATAAATGGAGACAGTACAATTACAAAATTTCTGCCTTAAGAAACGAACTCTCATATCTGAAAATAAATCTATCCAAATCCTCCGGATGTGTTTGTAGGCTGTTACATTTTGATGTCGTCACACGGCGAGAGTTTGTCAGTTTGAATGGCTGCAAGAAAATGATGTTCAGTCTAGAGCTGCAAAGATTACAGATGACGTCTGAAAATGCCAGGCTGGCCACCAGGCATCAGCTCTTGGTTGCCAAAACTGAAAATATGGTAGCCATTTATTAGCCACTTTATATTTTAGGGGAGTTAAAAAAATTAATTATTAATGAATAAAAGCTTTTATTACAGTAACCAAACTAAATTCTCTCCAGTCTGTGTTTTATCTTATGCTCTCTTTTCTGTTCTTGTTATAAAGTGGTTGACACTGATGCCAAGAACTGACTGAATGGTTACCAATGGAAAGCTGGCAAGTTCGTCAGTCAATCAATTATTCAACTAATGGAAAATGAATCTGCAACTATTTTGATAATCAATTATTTGTTTAAATAATTTTTCAAGCAAAAATTTCCAGGTTCTCAAATGCAACATAACGAGAAGTCACTCGAGATTCTAGGATATTGAAACACACTTTTCTAGATGTTTTCCAATGTTTTATAGACTAAACGATCAATCAAGAAAATGATCTACAGATTAATCAGTAAAAACACATCATAATTTGTTGTAGCCATATTTCAGTCTAAACTGTAAACCTTGTCTGATGCAAATGACGACACGCAGTTCAGTCCAGTCATCCAAACAGACAAAAGCCACTGTGTCACGACAACATGGATGAAAACAGCTGATCAGAAACCAAATCCAAATCAATCAATCAATAATCACATCTGTCGTCACCCTGTGGTTGGACATCGGAAATGTTTTGGTACCTTTGTGAAATTTAACAGAAGAAAAATCACCTGTTCAGTCACTTCCTAAAAAAACATCCTCGTCCCCTTCGTGCTGCAGTGCAGCTCTTCTCCACCGGAGGGGGCTCTGTCCTGTGAGCGCGTGGAAACAAACCACACACTCAAGAGTGTCGACTCGCTCTACGACTCGCTCTCCGCTGTCTAGTCGTGTGCTAGCCCCGTCAGTCAGTCTGCTCCTGCTGGCTAGCAGAGACTTGCAGGGTCAAAGGTCAGGGGTCAGAGTTAAGGGAGAGAGAAGTGTCAGCGCCAGACCGCCAGGTGTCTCACAGTGCACAGGTCACACAGCAGCCGCCTGATTCGCTGTTTGAGCTGAGGGAGGCGGGACAAAGGGTCTGGAGGCTCAAGCTCGCCCGAGTGGTCCAACCAGGACTCTAACACTGCGGAGAGAAACAGACATGTGGTTAAACAACACACGATTCTCATTAGTTAGCTGATACAGAGAACAGATCTGTTTTCTTTCTTTTCTGATTTAAAATCTGTTTTCATGGCTGTTAGCAACAAACCGTCCACGTGGAAATGGCCGATGAAACACCTTCAAACCAGGGACATCAATTAAATAAACTGACCTTTACCTCAAGACACATCAGCAATAAGCAGTCCCTCCAGGAATTTGCGATTGCAACAATTAATGCAAATTCAACCAATCTCTCAATTTTTACCAGCCTCCCGTGAGTTCAGCCAATCATAGCAGTCCCCCGCGCAAACATAATGGACGTACGTCACCGAATTTACTTCCTTGTTCATGGTATGAAGATGCAAACATGCGATTCAAGGCCGTGCGAGACAGTTCCCTGATGTTCTTCACGAGAGCGGAGGTAAACTGTTTTACATAACGTGCAGTACTGGGCTGGAGCACAAACAGAAATCATCAATTGAAAAACACTTTCTGCAAATTTTATCACAACAAATATGCTGAAAACTTCGCAGCTTTCATTGCAATTTAAAAAAACAAAAAAAAAATTCCTGAAGGCACAGACTCAGTACAATACTGATAAAAACTGACTGTTCTGTTCCATTCTGTGAAACAGCTGGATTGGTGACGTCACCCCCCACACAGCCTCACTTATTATAAAAACATCAGCCAGAATAACGTCACAAAAATTTAAAGGTCCAGTCTGTAAGATTCAGGGGGATTTAGTCCCGTCTAGCAGTGAGGATTTCAGAGAACAACCAGATGAAAGTTCTCCTGGTTGGAGTTCCTTCAGCGTTTTTTGTTCAGGAGGTTTTTACCAGGAGCAGAATAATCCACAGAGGTCTAACCCTCTAATTCAAATCAGTAAAAACACCAAATAAAGCAGCTTCATGTTAAAAAAAAATCATTGTCTCTGTGACAATGTTTGGCATGTCAGAGCCGGCAGCTTGCCCACCACACACTGATGTGTGCTCAACTTCATTCTCTGATTACCTAAGATCCAGATGTTCAGCAGGTTTTTACCAGGAGCTCAATGATCCACAGAGGTCTCATCATCTTCCAAACAAACAGACCTGGTGTATGTCCTTAGACCTTCAGCTCCGTTGAGGTGAGCCAGTCCAGTGTTTCATCGTCCAGGTCAATTCGACCACGATCGGCATTCATGGGGAGATGAAGACAGCCCCCACGTGGCCTCCCCTGCAAGTGGCTAAAGAGTAGTTGCAAGGTTGCATGCTCCTTAAGCAAAACCAATGTCTTCACAATGTTCACAGCTCACAGTGCTCGAAACACGGCGGTGCAACACTGCGACCTCCATAAATAAGGACTCCCTCCCTGTGTAGATGTAAACGGCTCTTTCTATCTATCCATGCGTCCTGGGGGCAGCAGGCCAAGCAAAGCACCCCAGACATCCCACTCCTCAGCAACACTTTCCAGCTCCTCCTGGAGGACCCCGAGGTGTTCCCAGGCCAGATGAGGTATGAAATCCCTCCAGCGTGTTCTGGGTCTGCCCCAGGGCCTCCTACCAGTTGGATGCACCTGAAAAACCTCTGACAGGAGGCGACCAGGAAGATTCCCATCAAATGTTGAACCACCTCATCTGATCCCTTTTGATGTGAAGGAGCAGCGGCTCTACTCCGAGCTCCCTCTGGAAGTCCGAGCTCCACCCCCTATCTCTAAGGTTGAGCCTAGCTACCCCACGGAGGAAACTCATTTCCACCGCTTGTATCCTCAATCTCATTCTTTTGGTCACTACCCAGAGCGCATGACCATAGGTGAGGGCTGGGACGTAGATGGACCAATAAATCAAAAGCTTTGCTTTCTGCCTCAGCTCCTGTCTCCTGTACTGTGCCCTCATCACTGCTGACGCTGTGCCAAACCGCAGATCCATCTCACGCTCCATTCTACCCTCACTTGTGAACGAGACCTTGACATACTTGAACTCCTTCCCTTGGGGCAGCAACTGTGACACAACCCAGAGGGGGCAATCCACCGTTTTCCGACAGACAACTATGGCCTCAGATTTGGAGGTGCTGACTCTCGTCCTGATCGCTTCACACTCAGCTGCAAACCGCCCAAGTGGACGCTGGCGGTCACAGCTCATGCACAAGTAATGAAAACACGATTCTTATTTTCAGGTGATTATGTACTAAAAAAAAGAAACTATATTCATTAAATTAAATTCAATTTCTGACAACATATTCCATAAATCCTACGCACTGGACCTTTAAATCTCTTTATGTTAACACCATTGTGAGATGTGTTGCTTCCAGTGATGAATCCAAAGATCCCCTCAGTTCTTCACAGCTTTTAAACCTTTTCCAGATTATTTTCATGTTTGTTTTGACAACTTCACTGTTTTGATTCACAATCGCTGTCGTTCCAGCAGCAGCTGTTACCAGCAGACAAGCTGTGATAAAGCCGCTGTGCTCACTACGTGCTGGACAGCAAACAGCAGGCAGACACAGTTAGAAAGTGGCTGGTGAACACAGTGAACATTTAACAGCTGAAGAGACAGAAATATCCCTCAGGAGTTGGTGGAGACGAAAAACAGAGCTAAAAGGAAGAGAACATTGGACTGATGTTCATCAGGTGGCTGCTCTCTTTGCCATTAATTCAAAACTTCAGTCACATCTGGCTGAATCAGGTCAGTGTCGGCATCAATATTAATTCAGCAGATAGAGCAATGCGACCCTAAACTCTGCGAGGCCAGAATATGTCTGTGTTGTGTTTTCAGCCTGTTTCACCGCCTGCAGTGTGTGTGTGTGCTTTTTAGACAGGTTTGTGTAAATAAATGTGTGTTACCGTCCAGCTCTCGCTCTATCATGTCCATCCTGGTGCTGATCTGGTGGTGCAGAGACTCCACGTGCTCCAGCAGGTTCAGCTGACACTCGGCCTCAGACGCCACACGGGGCTCCGCTGTGTGCGTCATAGCGTGTTCCCGGCTGTCTGCGTGTGTGTGGTTCTCTCTTTTTATGCTAATTGTGTCTGTGTGCATGACAGTGTTTGTATCTGCAGTGGCATCGGCTGGTTTCTTGTCAACATCTTCTGGCTTTATTTCCTGCAAGAACAGAAACAGAGTTCCGGATTTATCATGTCAAACATGGCCGCCAACCACCGACTAATAAACTTGTAAATGTAAAGTTCCTGAAACACCAAGCCAACAGTCAGCTGTCTGTCAATGTTGTGCCGTCGGTAAGCGTCTGTTGCCCTAGTTGGTGTGGTGTGTCCTGTACTGTTGCCCCACGCTGGCCTGTCAGCTTTTTGGTATTGTTTGGGCTGATTCAGCGTGTTGAAATGGCATCAGTGATGGTGGAGTGACTCAAATCAATATGGCAGTTCAGCTCAGCACATGAGAAGAGAAACGGAAGTGAGGAATGTCAACAAAAAGCTAAGGTGAAGAGGAAGTGACAACAAAACAAACTTGTTACATGAGGCATTATGTTTCTTCCCCCATTGAGCTCTTAACAAAATGTTTCCTGATGGTTTGTGTTATTGTTCACTGGCACAAGGTAAATATGTTCTGTTCTTTCAACATTAGGTCGTGTCAATAATGTGCTAACTGGCTAACTGACCGCCGTCTGCTGGTGTGGAGAGTTATTTCCTCTCACACAGGGGCAGAATGTACGTGCTGGTTGGCTGTCAGCTGTAGTCTTTGCAGTGTGTTTATGTGCAACTTGAGGTGACGCAACAATCCGCTTTCATTGCCACTAGTTCTGTAAAATCGGTTTAGTGTGTCCGGGCCTTAACAAGAGAAGAGTATTTAAGATATGACAGTGGGATGTCTGAACGCAGAGGATTAGTGTTTAAAGCTATAAAAACAAGTGTATCAAGAGAAAGAAGTGATATTTTACATGACGACACAATGAGTCCTCTGAAGCTCTCTCCACAGCCCTCACACTCACACAGCACCAGCAGTAAAAATAGTCCCACATTTACGAGAATGAGCCCAGAGCCTCAAACTGGTTTTCAGTGGTCTCATAGCAACAGCAGGATCCTGCTTAGTGCTGCGAACGGGAGGTGCTGCTTCTACTAAAGGTCTGTGAGACAAGCTTTGTTTTTGTTTTTTTAATTTTATACCACACCTACTGACTTCATGCATCCTTCCCGTCCCTGACTTCAAATGTGGCTGACATAAACTGCCAAATCACACTTTCTTCATTCGGCACAGTGAGATGATTTATGCAGAAACATTAAGTGAACATGAAGCCGTTCAAAAACATCTGAAAAGGACTTTGATTAGTAAAAGACTTCCAGCACTTGGTGGATTTCTTTGCAATGCATCTGAACCGTGTGGACAGGGGCATGGACAGGTGACGACTTGAAGATATTGTTTCTGTTATTGTTTCTGCCTTCTGGACACCTATTTCTGCACCTCTGCTTCTCCGGCAAAGCAAATCGTTACTGTGAGGGGCAGATAGAGGGAGCTACGGTAACCCAGCAGGTACAGAAGAGGCGATGTGCAAGTTAATTTTCACGGGAAACATTAAAAATAACAGTAAATAAAAATAACTCATAGAGATAAAATTCACAAATGATGAATCAAATTTGTGAATATAGTTCAGCAACAAGAAATAAGTACAGCGTTAGCTCGCTTATTATATTACGTGAACATCACTGTCACACTGAACGCCCCCTTAATCTGCGTTCAAACTCTCCAACTCTTCATGGAAAAAAAATGAGCTGTCGAAATATTCGCATTGTGCAGCCAAACCAGCGTCCGCTCAGCTCATGGGACCTTTTGGCCCATCTATTAGCCAGAAAGCTAACGTTATGCTAGCAAAATTCAGTCAATAATATTACATAAGGTTGACAAACAGTCAATATAATGTGACAGCATGTTTAACAACAAGAAGAGCTAGCTATCAACCATGACCAAACAATTAGCCATGTGTAACGTTACTGTCGGCCGCGGCTTGAGGTAAAGAGTTGAATAGCCGACGGGATGTGAAATGATGGCTTAAGTTCAAAAGGGACAGTGTGGTACTTTGAGACTTAGTGTGTGTCCATTATAAGTTTATTAGGGACACCCTGCAGCCAATCAGAATCGATAATTCACCCAGACCGTGGTATAAAGTTCAGTAAAGAACGATGTGTCAGAGGTCATTTAGAAACAGTTTGTTCGCCACAGAGCAGCAGGTGAAGATGAGAGTATGTGAGGACAGTACAAAACAGAGGAGGCAAAAGATGAGCGGTAATGATGTCACAAACTGTCTTACAAAAGTGTAAAGAATTTAACTTTATTAATACGACTGTTGAGTTTCTACCTTCTGCTCCGTGTCCTGCTCCTGCTTCACTGCAGCTGTCTGCCTTTCCTCTGCTTTTTCCCATGATGCTCCAGGCTTCTGGTAGCAGTGCTCGCTGCTGATGTAACAGGCGGGAGGCTCTCCTCTCGGGCTGGACGTCAATCTCGGCCCTTCCTCTCGTCTCCATGGCAACCTCCACAGCTGCAGATCCGGGTGGGATGGAGAGCTGCGCGGACGGACAGGACGGACAAACAGACTGAATGTTCGTCTCCGTGGACTGAAACAAAGCGAGTCACGTGACGCAACTGTACTCACTGTAACAGGCTGAATTTGAGCTGCAGCCCGCTGAGGACCTGGTTGAGGCCGTGTGTGTGCGCCAGCAGGCTGCTGGTGTGTGAGATCTTGGAGGCGTTGATCTCCGAGTAGTTCTCCTTCACGCACGACAGGCCGAACATGTGACCAGATATCAGCAAATCAGGTTCTGACAGGAAACGCTGAGCCCGCCTCCAACCTGAACAGATGATGACAGGATGACAGAAGACAGACAGACACACACACACACATACATACACACACATTCACACTATCTAAATTAACAGAAGCACTTTGACTAGATGTTTCGGAACATTGCGTGTTTCTGCCCTCACATGCACAGGAGTTGCTGAGCTTGTGGCAACAAGCAGCATCTGCATCAACTCCTGTGAAGTGCAACCATATTTGCTGCTCTTTCCACCACTGTCACTGAGAGCAGAGCCTGTGTGTGTGTGTGTGTGTGTGTGTGTGTGTGTGTGTGTGTGTGTGTGTGTGACACAGTTGGTGCTTCTCAAAGTCAATGAAGGATCTTTAAACAGCTGGATTTTAAGGAGGCGATGTCAGCGAATCCCGCCGAAGAACTGTTCCAATCTCAAGGATTCTTTGAATTCTAGCGTGGACAGAGTCCTTCCTTCAGGGAATGTTCAAGGATGCATGTGTGTATCCTTAAGCCTAGATCACATTACATGATTTTCACCGCGATTTTGACGTCGCAGAGGATCTTGAGAGCCACCTTGGGTGGGAGGTGAGTCGGCAGATAGTCTGACACAACGAGTCCTCATGTGTGAACAAGCCTACGAGCAAGTCGCCCCCTCGTCTGTGACTGGGACTGGATATCTGGCATGCTAGAAAACTGGAGAAGCGTGAGGCGGGATACGTCCCACGTCAGCACGCAGGAGGACGGAAGAAATGTGAGGAGGACAAGCCGCAGGGTTGCCAGGTCTGCTTATTAGCCACGACTTTGGACTTGCTCTCTAAACGTCATCTTCCTCTATATATACACATATCCGTCTAATAAGTTATTGAAACGCATGATAGTCGCTTCTTTTTGGGCTTGTTTCCGTAGCTCTGGTTGCTTGTTTCTCTCCCAAGATCTGGCAACACTGACAAGCCGGCAAGCAACAACAACAATGGCGGAGTCCACAGGATCACAGGGAGCGCGTTGTGTTTGGACCCAGGCCCTGGAGACAGATCTGATTAAACACTGGGAAGAATATCCATGCCTTTACGATGTGTCGTCTCCAAGTTTGGTGACATCACTGCTAAAGATAGACCGATACATCGGCCGGCTGATATATCGGGCCGATATTTAAGTTTTTTACTTGTATCGGCATCGGCAGATAGGCGCGTGGGTTCGCGGATTTATTTTTCCCTGGCATCATTTACAGACAGGCATCCACGGGCAGCTCTGTGTTGAAGACCCTGCAGCGCACATGCAGCAAATCCTACTGTGTACAGTAGTTGTTGTTTTATTTATGCTTCAGCTTAAATATTTGTTTATTTTATAAAGACATTACTGGAAGATTTAAGAGCAGTGAACTCTTTTTTTATTTGAATGTATAATAATAATAATAATAATAATATTCTCCCTGTTCTACCTCAACTTTCCATCTTGTTTTAGTATTTTTTACTGTTCAATAAATGTTTCTTATTTTAAACTTGAGACCTGTAATATTTGTTATCATTGTGTCATTTTTTTGATGTAAATTGAGGGAGCAAAAGCAGTATCGGCCCAAAATATCGGCTCAAGAAAATCGGCAGTCCATAATCGGTCATCGGCTGAGGGTGATGGAAAAAAATCGGTATCGGCATCAGCCCTAAAAAATCCATATCGGTCTATCCCTAGTCACTGCGTTATCTGGGGCTCTGTCGGCGAGGGCTCGGTGGAGAAATCTTGTGGTGTGCACACACAGGTCGTTGACAGAAACACACGTCGCCAGGTATCAACACTCAAAAGATTACGATAGTCTCCTCAACGCAAAATCAGGGTGAAAATCCTGTAATGTGAACTAAAGTACCCACAATTCTTTAAGCAGGATTGCCAGAATTAAAGGTGGAGCCTTTCCAGTGATGCACACCTGGGCGCTCGTTAGTCAGTTCCAATGTGTGCTCACTTGTTCTTCCTTGCTAGACCTTTTCTCTGAGCACAGTCAGACCAGATTTCACTTCTCATTAATTTAATTTGCATTCACATCTGGTCCTCAGTCGCTTCTTTAGTTTTATGTTCGAGTCAGTGTCTGAAAGGGGCCGGTACCTACTGATATGGAGTACCGGCACTTATATAATATATTTTGTCCATGAGTTCCCTTAATTTATATTGTGAACTGCTGTTGTTGTTCTGCATCACATATAATACTAAACAAATACAGGCCTGGAGTTTAATTTACAAAGAAATGCCCAGTTATAATTCAACTTGGAATCATCATCATCATTAAGAAATGATTTTACTCAAACCAACCAGACCTTCACGTGATTATTACATGATAAAATGTGCAGGTCTGCTCACACACAGTAAGAGCTCCTACCTGCAGTGTGTCTGCAGTAGTAGCAGGTGTAGTTGTGTGGGACATTGTCTTCATATAAACCCATACAGGTGCCATGCTGCCAACACAGACACGACTCGCACTGCGGACAAACAGACGAGACAGGAAGGTTTAAAATCACTGTAATGTGTGTTAGAGATCATTTCACAATGTGCACACGCAGGAGGAATGATTACAGCCGACCATAACAGCTTCAGTGTGTATTTGGACACGTGAGCTGTGTTTTAGACTCAAATCTGTTCTTTAAAGATAAAAAGCTGCAGTTATAAAAGTTTCTTTCAGTGTTATTATCTGCTCCTGTTTGACTCTGTGTGCGTGTGTGTGTGTCTCACCTGGATCATGAAGTCGTTCTCCTCGTCCACCTCGCACACACACCTCACCACCTCACACTCCTCTGTCTCCATAGCAACAGGCCAAGAGGGCGTGTCCTCCCCGCTCTCTGCCGTCAGCGTCGACCAGTCGCTGCCGTCATCGTCGGCTGAAAGGGAGCAGTGCTGAGGTTAGAGACGAGCCACCAGCAGCTCACAACTAGAGGAACACTTCACCCACAAAACGACTGTTGTAATTGTAGCAAAACTGCACGTGTTTGGGAAGCACTGATCATACGACTGAATAAATGAGACTTGGATTAAACTGAAAGAGTTTGTTGACAGATATTTTGATATAGTTTTTAAATGTGGTCCCCGTTTATTTCAATTCAACAACATTATCTACATTTTTGGATTCTTCGTTCACCGTACAGGTTTGCAAGAAAAACATTTTCTTTACAAATTCAGCGTAGCGCAGTGAGTAACTGACGTACAAATGATCATTATGTGGGTGACATACTGCTTTAAAATCTAAACTTTTCGCATTAATAAGAATGACTATGCAGTTTTTGTGATGTTGGCGTGTGTGTGTGTGTGTGTGTTTGCACCTTGTGTGTGTATGCTCTGGTGTCCAGTGGACAGCTTCAGAGTGATCGGAGGTCGGTCTAAATTCTCATCATCGCTGCTGCCAAGTCCTAACAAAGAAAGAAACAGTACAATATAAGTACTCACACAAACACGCTGTCATTATTCTAATACTCTGAATACCTCTCTAAACACACAGCACATCCACCCCTCCGACCAATCGCAAGCAGCCCACTGATTGGCTCACACAGTTGTCAATCATGTTGTAAAATCCCCTTTTAGAGCATTAAATAACAAATTAAAACCTTGACACTTGAACAAACAGCAGTATGACCTTAAATGACAGAAAACCAGAAACCATGTCTGGGAAAAATTTATTTGATTTGTACTTTAAGTTTTTAATTTTACTTTTAGGTGGACTTTATAACCTATAATGCAGCCAGCCACCAGGGGGCAGTCCAGATGTTTCAGCTTCACTTTTGGGGAACTGTCATGTCGTATATCTTTACATACAGTCTATGGTTGACACACACCATTGCATTGCCTCCATAGATTCACCCCCTCTCACTCAATCACAGTGCTGTCTTATTGTCAATGGTCTCATTCGCTCTGGTTGCACATTGATCTTTACAGAATGGTTTTGTTTTGTTTTGTACTTATTGTATTTTGAGTGTGTGACAATTTCAGAGGCTTGTTAACAAATGAACCAAGAAGAATATTGTTTTCAATAACATAAAAAACTTTTAATTATTGTTAACGTTTACTACAGTCATTCTGTTGTTCTCTGCTACTAACAAGTAAAGAAAACATAAGCATTAATAAACATTTTAAATCGTACGCCCCCAATGCCAATTTTTACCTGTGGTACTGAAAATGATTCTATTGTAACAAAGTTAGAAAATCCACACTGAGAACACTACATTGGACCGTTGATTCCTCTCTGCCCTGACTCCTCCTTGCTGCAAGTTTCCAGCAGTGTAGACGCACAAGTCTAATGTCTCTGTTTTGCAACTGTCAGAAAAACCACATCCACATCAATAAGGGGAACTGATAAGCTCGAAGGTGTACAACTCAGATGGATTGGACAACTTAGAACCGGCTCTCGATTCCCATAGTGCGCTAGTGCGCGAGTCATGAACAGTCAAACCTGTGTGGTGTGTTTAATTTGCTTATTTTAGCCTCAGTTATCCTTTCTGTACAGCAGGCTGCACAAACTTAAGCTGACGTGGAATTGTGACAAGGAAGCATTTGGATTTTAAACTCCATGTGGGTTTCTCCTCGAAGCAAATCGATACTCCCCAAGCATGATCTCTCTCAATTTTTTTTGCCCTTCCTCATCCATGTAATTAGAAAATCTTGGAAATGCACATTCACGTGAATGTGTCTGTTTGATTGTGCGATGTCACTTTTGGCCACGTGAACACTCGCAGCCCTCGCAGATGTGTCAAGCATAAATCAAGAATGCGTTGGACCGACTATCCAAACACACATTAGGGCTCATTTATGCTCCCTTTACGTATGAAAATGTATACGTCTGTTTCAAACGATGTTACCGTCACTGCCCACATACTTCCATGCGCCCTTTACGTTGGCATGGATGTTAACCAATATATCCACCAGGGGGCAGCCCAGAGTCAAAAGTTTATGACAACAACAAACTCAAAAACAAACATGGCGACTGTGGAGGAGATATTGATAATGTACCTCTTGCATAAAAGACAAAAACAGAGGCAGTGTTGTAGGAGGCGGTGGTCAGTGAGGCCATTAAATACATCGTGACTGGAGGATGGAGAATTCTTTTCTCTAGTACTGCCGATAAGAGAAATTGAATTGTTATTTCTTCTTCGTGTCTCACTAGAGCTACGTATCGGGTAGTGACAGCAACACTGCCCCCACGGTTCCCGGTGGTACTGCTCCGTTTGGCCCGTATCCGTAAGCTTTATGGAAACGTGCAGAAATACGGACGAAATGAACGCAGAGCACGGACAGAAGGCTCCGTCCGTATCCGGATCCGTATTTAACGTTGAGCATAAATGAGCCCTTAGACACATTCCTATGAACGTTAGAGGTGTTTTCTTGATTTTCGTTGCAGCCTGAAACACATTTACAGCTCATTTATAATCAATGTGGTGACAGATGCTTTGTGGCTGTACTGTGCAGGTGTTACTGACTGCACCCAGCACACAGCCTTGTCTTTATTTCTGTTTTCTGTATTGCCTGCAAAGAATTGTGACGTTTTTTTTTTTTTTTTTTAAGAAGCTACGACTTGTGTAACTGATTAAAACCGACCAACTCCTTCTGAAGGATGTGACCATGTGAACGAGAGTATTCACGAGGTGACTCTACGCTGACTCTCACCTGACTGACTTTTCTTCTTCTTCTTCTTCTTTTTCTTCTTCTTTAGTTTGACTCTCAGGAAGTTCTTCATCCTCTCCTTTCTGTCCTGTTCTCCTGTGTTCTCCCTCTCTCCTTCCTTCTTCACTTCTGATGACAGACAGTCAGGTGAGAGAGAACGTCACATCATCGGCTGAACTTCAAATAAACTTCTTAATGTTGCACTTAAAATACCTTAAATTTAACCACATTTTAACGCTGCTCTGTTTAACATTTAAACTCTCACAGTCTGTGTGTGTACTTGCATGATGCACAGCTGTCCTACCTGTTCCCACGGCGCTGTGCTCTCTGTCGTCATGGTGACAGGTGCTGCTCTGATCCTCACTCTTGCTGTCTGACATGAAGTCGCTCCCTTTAGAAGATGACCGCACCCTCCTACAACAACACCAGTCAGCGTTAAACACAGCTGTCCTTGTGCTAACTTTCTGCTCTGGAAATTGAACCGTCGACCCACCTCTGCGCCTCCTGCTCGCCGCCTCGCTCGTCCAGCTGCTGGTCTGTGTGGTAGTACTTGATGTGGTAGTGCAGCAGACTCGCCTTCCTGAATGACTTGGTGCAGCCAGCTGCGGGACACTTGAAGGGGTTGTGGTCCAACTCGATGGAGAGAATGGGAGGAGGCTGGTTCTTTATCACCCTGTACACTGAGAGAGGAAAGAAGGGAGGTTCAGACGAGTGTTTGGAGTTTCAAAATGCTGTCATATGCACAACAATTACAGAGCAGCTGTAGTTGGAAATACATTTCTCAGATCTCAGACTCACTCAAAGAATGCTCATTAGATATGTAAAAAAAGAAAATCATGCATGAAAAATAGAATATCTACGACATAAAAAGGGCAGAAACTAAAATATAGGCATGAAATATAACGTATACTGGTGGTAGACAGGTGTAAAGTAACTGCAAAAAGAACTGTAATGTAAACAGGAATGGAGTTAATTTAATGTGTAATGAGAATTAATAAATATACACATAAGTCAAAAAATTAAACCACTGACAGGGGAACATTTACAATGCAGTGTTCTGCTGGGAAACCTTGGGACCTCACATTCAGGACGCCACTTCATGTCAAATATCCTGAGCTAACTGACCCACAATCCCGTCATTATAAAGACAATGGCTGAAAAGATACTCCCTGGCGATTCACAGCTCTGGAGATCAACTCTTCAGGTGAGAAATCAAGTTTAATTAGGGGCTGTCCACACGTGATTTTAAGGTAAAGCAAAGGTGGAGGACGTACAGGTCTGTCAGTTAAAGTAGTCATAACTCTGTGTCACATGAGGTGCCACGCCGCGGCCTTTTGTAAACAGATGTTTTGATGCAGTTTTGCCTACTCGAAGAATTTTCCCCGTTTTTTAATCTTTGTTCAGCGTGGAGGCTTTCCAGGAAAACAACATTTTGTTCACAAATTCAATGTAACATGGGGGGATTATTTGATATACAAAGGGTCACTTGGGGGGTAAAGTATTCCTTTAGGCCTTAAGTTACAGTTACAACTGTAGCGTGAACATGTCGTGTCTGTGTTCATGTAGTGCGGAACATTTCGTACAGTTTGTGTGGTGTGTGAGTGCACTCACATGGCTCTCTGCTGAATTTGTGTGTGGTGGGCAGGTGGGCCTGACGCTCCAACAGGACATCTGAGGAAGACAGAGACGAAACAACAGAGAGAGCGTGCTGTTATAAAAACTTTAAAAAAAATTACATTTGCCGACAAACCATTAGTGTAGTCATGTCATGATATTATTTTACATGGAAAGGAAAAATCTTTTCTTGAGATAGTTCATTGCTACGGATAATGTTTGTCACATTTAATGAAATAATAAGTCCAATCATTTTTGTATATTTGACTTTTGTAAAGACCTGCAGGCTACAATCTAAACAACGGTCGGATCACGACAGGCTTAAACTGCAGTAGTGACTTGACTCAACCTACATTCTTTCTAATGGCCGGCAGGGCACAACTCCACTGGTTGTAAAAAGAAGTCTGATTGTATATACGTGAGAAAATGACTTGTTTGGTTAATAGTAAATATTTTCATAATGAGTTTATAGTCTCACTAGTTTCAAGTGTTATTCAATACAGGGTGATGTTCATGTTATAAATCATGGTCCCATTTAGAGGAAAATAAACCATGAAGCAGAGGATGTTTTGGGGGCGTGGCTACCTTGTGATCTACAGATCGCTACCATGGCGACCTGTCAAGCAGGATAGAAGCGTAACAACAGCCCCTTTACACTGCTCCTTCAAGGCAAGAGTTTCACTCAACAACGTCTTTATAAAAGAGACAGCAGGCAGGGCGGGATCATGGGTGGCAGGGGTGTCACATTTTGACAACGTGTTGTGTGTGCAACACACCACACGTGATTAAAAAAGTAGGTGGTAGCAGTTAGCAGCTAACTCCGAGAAGGAGAAAAGTGGTCGAAAATGTCCACAAATTGGGAAAACAATGAGGTCCAGGAGCTCCTTACTCTCCGAGCACAGGACAAGATCAGCTGCCATATAACAGGGACACTAAATGATCATGTGATGTCACTGTCATCATTTATAAAGCGCTGCTGATGTGTAGGTTATACGTCATATTAGAAGCTGATGCTGTTGAGCTACACGTCACATCCCTTTTGCTTCTCAGATGCCACCATACTGTCTAAAATCACATACTGGAGTGGCATGATGCTGCCATTGTTTAGCTTTGTGTAAAAATGCAAAGTCAGTGTAAAGACGGGACTTCATAGCAGCTCTACAACGCAACCTCTGTCTAAGATGTGCTTTATCTTCTTCAGTCTCTCCAATTTTCTTACGTTAATGAAGTGGAGAGTCACGCAGCCTTTAAATAAGTGCACATTTTTCGGTGAAGTTTAAACATTTTGAACTTATTCATCTAATCACGTCCGTGTATTGGCTCAACGAAATCTGCTTCATGCTCTGAATGTAACCTCGTTAACAGTCATGTTACCGCCAATATGGAAATTATGCAGCAGAAATGTCTGGAATTCTCTGATGTTTACCTCTGTCAATGTGGGCGGGGTTAGGCAGAGCCAGCTGGGTGAGGTCAGCTGTGATTGGCTGATTCTGAGCTCCACTGTTTCTACCTGGGAAGAGAGGAGTTTATCAGCATTAGCAACATGACTGAAGACAATGAAAACCTTAACGGATCCACCTCACCTACAGATCTGCTCTGCGTTACCAGATCATGTGACTTACTGTCATCTGTTTTCTTCTTAGCTGGTGAATGGGAGGATGAAGGTTCTCCCTTCCTCTTCCTCTCCTCCTCTCCCTCCTCAGTCCCTTCTTTCTCCTCTGACGTCCCCTTCTCCTCCATGTCCTCCTTCCTCTTCTTCTCCTCCTGCTCCTCCTCTTCCTCCTCTCTCTGTCCACCATCCTCCTCCTCCTCGCTCTCCCCTTCCTCCCATCCCTCGCTTCCCACTGCACTCTTCTCAGATCGGGACTTCTGTGTCACCACACACACACAAACACACATGTAAGATAAACTGAGTTGTGACTGGTGAAGCCAATCAGATGAGAACCAATAGGAGTGTAGTATTTCTTACTCTTTGGAAGGGTTTGATCTTTGTGGGCTTCACAGTCCGAACCACACCATCAAAGAAACGCACCGTGTAGGAGTCTGACAGAGAGAGACACACACACCAGGTTTAGTAGTTGGTAGCAGTTGATGGAGCTTCTTAAACATTTGATCCAGTTCAGTACTGACATGATAACAGCACTGTGATCTGCTGCTGTACGTCAAGTTTCAAGTCTCCAGTTCCCAAGAGTCCAAGTCATTTAATCAGCCGTGCAAAGATCTGTCTCTTTTTATTTATCCCCTCCACGCCACATGAACATGTAAAAACATAAATTGGACCATGACAGAGTTAATAGGAATGCAAAGTCGACTACTAACAGCAGTTAAAGTCGGGGTTCCCACACATTTTTCACAATGAATTTTTAAAACTTCTCCAATATATGACCCTGTTTCTATGACTTAACTTAAGTAGTTTAAAATGAGTAGGCCTATAAACATGCACTTTCAGGCATATGCAGATAAGCAAACCACTAGCGCTTGTTATCTTTGCCTGTGAGTTAGACATTCCTGCCACCAACTAGCTGCATATGCAAATAGACCAGACCGGAACATACTGGTTCTTCACACGACGTCAAGACTGCGCCCCTTTCTTGGGAGACAGACCCAGTCAACGGTCGCGCACAGCAACACATTTTAAATTAGTAATACAATGTATTTTACGTAACGTTAGAAATGTTGTGATTTTCATAAACATATTTTAAACAACTTCCCCAAAACATTCTGTTGATTCTAAACCACTTCCAGGCCTGGAAAACAGTTTTCTGATCTGATAATTTCACTACGAATTGCACGACAGTGGGAACGCTGTTAAGTTCTCCTACATGACTCAGACAGAATAAGAATCAGGTTTCAGGCCGAGTTTGGGGCCTTTTTGTTTCATGAAGCGTCAAGATTGGTTTGGATGTTATCTATTAACCTCATTCAGTGTAAAGTCACGTTAAAACAAACATTTTTCATTATCACTTAATCTATTGATTTTGTTTTTAGATTATCTCCGAGAATAAAAAACAATAGAAAAATGAAAATGCTCAGAAACCAGATGAAAATGATAGAATAAAAAATAAAACAAATATAAAAACAGTTGTTGATTATTTTCCACGAACTGACTAATAATTTAATCGCCCAATCATTTCAGTGTGCAGTAATGTAACATGGGGTGTAAAAGTTGAGCCTCACCGTCCTTGTTGACTCTGAGGATTTTGGCCGGGTAGAAACGACAGTCTGTCCAACAGGCCAGAACCTTTGTACCTGAAACAAACATCTGAGACAGAGACAGAAAAATAAAGTCCAGCACAAACACCGCAACATGCACATGCATACACACTCTTCTTTTATTTTATGTCGTCAGCCCTTTTTATTCAGAGATAGTGCTATAGAGCCGCTATAAAGTCCCTGCTGTCTCACAAGGGGTGTGATGGGCGTGACATGTAACACAACAGCGTTGACCTCTAGTGTGAAATATAACATACGCACCAACAGCGCTTTGAGATCATTTAGCGTCCCTGTTATATGGCGGCTGATCTCGTCCTCTGCTCAGAGGGTAAGGAGCTCCACACCTTATTGTTTCCCATATTTGTGGACATTTTCGTCTACTGTTCCTTTTCTTTGAGTTAGCTGCTGACTGCTACTTTTTAAATCTCCCGCAGTGGCTTGCACACATAACACATCGTCAAAACCTCATGGCTGTGCCACTGTGATCCCGTCCTGATGGCTGTCCTGTTTATACAGACATTGTTTTGGCGTGACAACGAGGTTTCCTCATTCTGCGATCATACCTTTCATAAAGAACAGTGAGGGCAAACAGGCAGTGTAAAAGGGGCTAATGAAAACCTTTTGACAATTTCAGTCGTAACCAAAAGTGTTAATGACACACACACACACACACACACACACACACACACACACAGAGTCTGTGTCATACCGGCTGTGAACATGGTGGATTCAGGCCCTGCCTCCTCAGGCTGACTCGCTCCAGCGGCCGCAGGTACGGTGAGCTCCAGTGAAACCATTCGTTATGTCGCCGGCTCCACTGACGGTAGTGGACCTGGATCCGCTCTTTGTCATAGTCGATTTTCTCGATCGTGGCTGCGTACCTGACAGGACACGACATAATGCAGGATTTAAAAACGTCATTGCGTATTCATATCTTACATTATGTGTGTGAGCATGTGTGTGTGTATGTATGTGGTCCACACCAGTTCTTGTGGCGGTCTCGGGCTTCTAGCTGAGCTCCAACCTCAAAGGTGATCCCTGACCTGTCCGGGGGAGTCTTCATCTGGCAGAAACAGAGACAAAAAAATACCCAAGAAAAGTTAAACTGATGAATTATTTGTAAAATGTTTTCTGTCTTACTGCAAAGAAATACAGTTAAATATCCAGGTAACTTTTGTACATACATTTAACACACTGTAGAGTTTATTCTGCAGTTAGTGGGGAGACATTTACATTTTAAAAATAATCACTCTGTCAGTTTGTTTGAGTCTGAACCAGCTTGGCTGATCAAGAGCTGAAGCGTCTGGTTTCACTCTGTTTAAAAGTGAGCATGAATCTGTCAAACACGCTAACTATGCCAGCAAAGTAGAGAACTGTGTAAACTTTGCATTCTTTGTGACATTTTTTTTTTTGCAAAGATGTGCAGATTAAAGAACAGCATAACCATCTTGGGGAATTCCACAAATTCCACGGACAAACTCCCACTGAGTCTGAACGTGTCAAGACTCGTCATAATCCACAATTCACCAAAGTCAAAATGGGTCAAAAACATGCTTTTAGCTGACATGAAAATGAGTAGCAAAGCTGACATTTGCGTTTGATTAATGCCATTGTTTCGTCTTGTTTCTACTGAATATTAAAGTTTTCATCACGCAGGAGTATCCCAGGCATTTTTCTTATAATCTGTCAAAGCTGAAAATTATAAAACTGATCATAAAAAGGCCAGTGTTTCATTGTACATAATTCAAATTCAAATGCCAAGATTAATATTTGTAACCTAACTTTCAAGTTTAGGTTGCACATTCTCACTTATTTAAATTCAAAGTCAATCTATTTTTTATTTCATTATTATTATGGCACTTGTATGCTTAGAATAGACTATTTTTTATTTCACTTTGGCAACAATGCATTTTAAACTTCATGTGCATGCAGAGCAGAATTTGAGTTTCCATTTTATTAAATTATTTCTTTTTGTCATTGCTTCATATTCACCAGCATAAGGTGCACTATTATTTTACATGACGCACATTACTACTTTTCAACATCATGCGCAATATTACTTTTCAGTATCATGATCACTTGCCTGTGTAGTGCAATATGATTTTCTCATGTGCAACACTAATTCTCATTGTCATATCACATACAATATAACATTGATCTTCAGGCGCAGTCTGTATTTTCCACCATTTTAGTTCATTTTTTATAGTATTTATCTTACTCCTGTTGTTACTTTATTAGGCACTGGTTTTTGCTTTTGCTCCTTGAAAACACTTTATATCCTGTATATTTTGAATATTTTGACTGATATTTAACACTCTATTGTTTTTAAAACTGGATCCAGTGAGTGACCCTGACCTGGGGAACGTGCTGGACTCTATTGTTTTAAAAACAATAGAGTGTTAATTGTTGTTACAGTATTTGTGTTACTGTAATTTGAAGCATCCTCTGGCACAAGTATTTCCTTCAGAATAAATAAATTTCTGTTGAATTAAAAGTACTTTACCTTACTTTCTACATTTCATGCCACTTCATACTTGTACTCTTCTACATCTCAGAGGTAAATATTGTGCTTTTTAATGCGCTACATTTGTCTGACAGCTTCAGTTGCTTTTCAGATGACAGTTTTTATCCCCTTCCTGTCCGGTGAAAACCAAGAGAGATGTGTTGATGTTGAATGTTTGTGATAAACTGAAGGATGAAGTGTTCCTTTATGTGTTGAGAAATGCTTATGCTTCGTGAACTCTTTCAAAACCCTCTTGGATCAGCTGGAAAAGTCGTCACAAAGCTGAAACCTGGCTGTGTTTAGGACTTTTTAGAGGACGTGCTCCCCCCCCCAATTTCTGAAAAACACAAATTGTGCCCCCCATTTCTCAACAGCCTAAATAACTGAAATTGAACAAATGTATTTTCTGACTCCACATTCCCAATTCTAAAATAAATGATGTGATAAGGACAAAATAGGCACATTTTGTTATAAGAACATTTATTCCTATATATATGGTTTGGTTACATAAATGACTGCATATGAATTTGTGATTTTGTTGGGTTAACTTGTCTAGTTGTCCTACTCAATGAGACTTTCTTACATGCTGTGCAAAATGGCAGATGAAAACAAACAAGGCACCTAACTGTACATGGACATTATCAAAAATGTGATGTGATAAGGAGAAAATAGGCACATTTTGTTACTGGGATATTTACTCCTATAAAGATGATTAATGAATGGATATGAATTTATTTAAATAAATCTGATTTTGTTGGGTCAACTTGTGTAACTTCTAAGAATTTATTGTGCTCTCAGAACTGTACTAAAACTAGCATTTCTGGCTCTGTAAAAACATGATCAGTTAGTTTAACCAAGCTCAGTTAGGGGCTCATGTTCTGACAATCACCCATATCCACTGATGCATACAGTAGTCCTATATACTGGGAGAAAGGGAAGATGATGAGGGGAATTAAGAATCTGTGAGAGGCGAGAGATGAGAACGTGAGTGGACAGAACATGCCTGAGACCCTGAAACTAGAAGTAGCATTAACTAACAGCAAAGCAGTGAAAAGGAGGGTGATGGTTGGCTCCATGTACTACTGGCTGTTTAAGAGAAATAAACAGTGAAGGTAAGCATATGATTCTCTCTGTAGTGCTTTTTGAATGACTTGGTGATGGTGATGAGCCTCTATGAAATCGTGAAATATGCTGGCAATCTCAAGCGCTCTGCGGGCATGATTTGCACGCTTGCAATTAAAAAAAAAAAATCACAACTGATTGTCCCCCCCCCAAACTTGTCATCAGATCTGCACCCATGCTCACAGGACAGCCAAGCTACACACTTATGATGAGCTTACAGACCATGATGCATTGCTGTAGATTAAACTATACAACAGTATATAACGGAGTTGAAATGAGCACGACCTTTAACATTTCCAGCAGTAAAATGACACATACACATTAATGGCATCACACATTTTGCAGATTATATAATTTGACCTCAGCACAGTTTTAAATGCAGAACTTTTACTTGTAGGAGTATATTCAGTGTAATATTACCTGCACCATGCATCATCTTCCTCATATTCAACACCCTGTATTGATTTCAACCAAAGGCGCGCGACCTGTGACAGCTGCTCCAAGATGACGTCGCGAGTGCGCGCATCGGCTTACTTCTATTATCTTACTGTAAAACGTTTTCAAACATTGTGGTAGAAGCGTAGAAATAAAGTGACAGAGGCAGCCATGTTTTAATTTGATAACAAAGTTAAAACTATACAAGAGTTATTTCATTCAGTTTGTACGCTAACTTAGGTCTACTGAAAGTTACGTGATGACAGGACGTAAGAAGTAACTGGTTACAGCCAGACTTCTTAGTTTAGTTTATCATTAATAATCATGCCTGTAACGATAATCTGAATTAGATTAGATTTACGCACTGAAACGTCAAACTGAAGCAGCGTTTAATCATTTAAAGAAACTATTTTTTGACATTTCTAATCTTTTAACGTCCTCTGTAGACGAAGCTGATTGGCTCACAGGCCGCTGGGACACCCGTTCTGAATTCTCATTGGCCGTACGTGCTGGCAGTCAAACAAGGAGCCCCGCCCCTCGGTAGCCACTCAAATATTTGACAGTGGCTGGCTAAAATGCTAATGCTAACCTCTGTTAGCTCCAAAGAGCAGCAAGAAATGACAAGAAGACGAAACGCAAAATGCTTCAAAATCATAACTTCGTGAACTCCACCTGCTCTGGAGAGGAGACGACGCCATGTTTGAAGTTGTTCATTAAGCTCATCCAGTTAAACAGTGTCAGTAGTTCTCCTCTCCATTGACTGGGACCAGATAAGCTAACACGGCTAACGTTAGCCTCTGCTCAGTCACACAGACTGCAGCGAGTTTAATGTCGCCCGCTGAGCTGTCATGGATGCAGACACCTTCATGAAACTCTCTCCGCTGTATAAACGTGATTGTGAGCAATAAATGTGTAAATGAGAATCACAAAAGCTTGTTTACCTCTCGCGCTACTTGTGCACTGCACTCTTCTTCATACTGTGATGGCCGCAGAGCGCATGCGCGACGGGAGACGTTCAGCTGGTTTGTGTATATCCGTCTGAACCACTGGAGGATTGTGCTCAGAGATTCATGGAGCACCAATGTCAAAATAAAACTCTGTGCAACCAAAAATGCTTGTAAGAGTTTTTAACAGAGTTCAGGCTGCATATTATGCATCATTGCATCCTATATTATTAATAATATTATGATAACCATACTGTAACATATAGGGTTGGTTATGGTATGGTATCAGAGAATATTGTGGTTTCTCGGTACCACGGTTTTACCAAGTCATTATTTTGTCAAAATTACCCTTAACGAAATGAAACCAGAGGTGTTAGTTTTGGTTAAACAAATGTTTCATTACTATAACTGAAACTTGAAACCATTTATTTTCATATTAAAGTTTGTGTAAAAAGTAAAATAGAGTTGAGATTCATCGCTGCAGCCCCTCTTGAAATATGTTTTTCCAATGGAAGTTTGTGTAAAAGGTCCCCATCTCGTCCACAGTATCATAACCATCAATTTTAGTATCATGGTATACCTTAAAATCAGTATACTACTGAAATCTGGGTATCAAACTATACCCAGTGTTGGAAAGATTACTTTACATATTACAAGTTACCTTGTTAAAATCTAACAATAACTTCATCTCATAATGAAACATATTACATTTGATTACGTTTTTAATAAATGTTTTAAAGCTAAAAAATTCCTAAAAACATAACTGCATTAAAGTTGCGCTCAAATTTGCAGAAATATGCCAAATAAACTTTAAAACTTTTTACCAAAACATTTGGATGTAACCAATTTGTAAACACCAAAATGTTGTTAAGTAACTTTAATTAAACTACAGAAGTTTTCATAGTAAGAGATTAGTTATTTATTGTGAAATTCAATCACGTAACTTTGTGACGTGTTCAACCCCTCCAAGACACTGTGTAAAATGTAAATGCAAACAGAATGCAGTTATTTGCGAATCTTTTTGACCCTTATCTAATTGAATACAGTACAAAGACAAGATATCTAATGTTCAAACTGATAAACTTTCTTTCTTGTAAATATACACACATTCTGAATTTGATGCCTGCAACGTGTTCCAAAAAAGTTGGGAGAGTGAAACTGTGAGATGCAGTACAAACTTAGATTGAGTAAACTATGTAAATGTACTATCTTGTTTACACATACACAGTATTTATAGTCATGTTAAGATGTTCAGGTATCAGGTATGGCCACTAGTCGGTGCTGTTCAGGCAGCTGGGAGCTCTTGTGGTTGGTGAAAAGGAGAGACAGGAGGAGTGCTGCAGAGAGTGAAGCGTGGAGGGGGACTGAGCAGGTGTAATGGCTGAACGGATCTGTGTTCAGACTTCACTAAAGCTGTGAGGAAAACCAAGAGCATGTTGGACTGTTTTATTTGGGTTCCTGCTGTGCATCAACAAGGCAATATATATTATCCATCATCTTGATCTCATGTCTGACACTGTGACACAGCTGTGCACAGACATGAGATCCAGAATTTTGTCCAGTGGTGAGATAAACATTTTCTCATCATAAACATCAATAAAACATCTGACCCCAAATCTACTGGAGACCATTCACCAGTGGTTAACCTTGACCAAAACACAGCCCAGGTTGAATCATACAAATACCTGAACATAGACATCAACCATAAACTGACATGGAGTGTTCAGGTAGATAAGGTCTGCACTAGGGTCCAACAGCGCCTACACTTCCTCCGCAGGCTGAGGGTCTTTGGAGTCAGCCACAAAGTGTTGCTCCTCTTGTACCATGCCGTAGTTGAGAGCATCTCAGTCTGGTTTGACAACCCCAGTGTACAATTAAAAGCTCAGACCACCAGGCTTATGCAGAGAGCCATGGAAATCATGGGATTCAGTTGCCACACTGCAGTCTATCTTTGAGCAAACCATTATCAGACAGGCCCAAGAGATTATCTCAGACCCCACCCATGTCCTACATCATAAGTACCAACTTCTCCCACGAGGCAGATGCTTTAGAGTCCCCCAGTGCAGCTTAACTGCTTAAAAAAGAGCACAGTCTCACTCTGAAGAAGTCGAAATCGTGACAAGAGCAAGTGACTTGCAGCAGCAGAAACCAACAAAATAGGCAAACAAAGAAAGGGGCGTCCTTTCACGTCAGCATGACCTGTTGCCGTATAGTTTAATGGCACCCAGTGGCATCAGGGGTAAACGCGCCGGGACAAGGACGAAAGTTACGGTGGTGAAAGTCCGAGTGTGGCAGGTGGGAGGGGTGGTGGATGGGTCCAACAACCACCAACTTTCACCAGAGATAGCGATGCTCGTGAAGCCAAACCCTGTTCTTTTCTCCTAAACCCAACCACGTGTTTTTCGTTGAAGGAAAAATATGTCATATTGTGGTGCTTTAGCAACATGGTGCTTTTATTTTAAGAGATTGTATGTAAATGTTAAATTTCTTGTGAAAACAGAAGTTTATCTTGAAAGACGATATGTAGACATTTGTGGTCCTAGATGATGAATCCTTCTGACTTTAATGATCACCTGACTTTTCCACGAGCTCCACCACCAAGAACCAAAAAACATCCTCTCAGGTATATTGTCCCGAAAACAACAGTAAGAATCATTTCTTCACTTCATCTTGGGGTTTACAGTCATTCATCTGCTCATGTCCATCATTAGTGTAAAGAGGAAGGAAGCCAGATTATTATCTTTCACAAATAACTACCAACCGGAGAGAACACGCACTGGCTTCAAAGACCACATCCTCATTTTATAATGGAGACATATTTATGATTGACACACAGTATTTCTCATTTACCTGCTGATCTAACAAGACGTGAGGAGCAGCTATGAGTTTGTTCGTTTTTTCTAAATATTTTTCCATTTCTTATTTAACCGTAAAAATACAGAATAAAAACGTACAGCTCTAAAACAAGCAATATAAAACACAAAGTAAGATTTCTACAAAGAAAAGCCAAAAAGCAATGTATACTGGAAGTGAACCATAAAAACGCAAAAGGAGCAACTGCACATAATTACAAAGACCAGCTAAGTTATACATGATACTGGCATATAGGAGATTGTGTACAAAAGTGATGCAGCAATGAGTGCAACTTTAAGACCCTCTGCAGAAGATTCCACATGCTGCAGACATAACTGCCCTGTACGTTCCCTCGGTACAGACGATAAAAACATGTTCTGAGAACAGAGAGCTGTTCTGAGAACAGAAAAACATGTTCTGAGAACAGAGAGCCGCTGGTTTGCGGCCAAGTGTGAAGCGATCAGGATTTAAGTCAGTGCCTCCAAATCTGAGGTCATGGTTCTCTGCCAGAAACTGGTGGATTGCCCCCTCTGGGTTGGGAGAGTTACTGCCTCAAGTGAGGGAGATCAAGTACCTCGGGGTCTTGTTCACGAGTGAGGGTAGAATGGAGCTTGAGATGGATCAGCAGTTTGGTGCGGCTTCTGCAGTGATGTTGGCGCTGCGTGGTGAAGAGGGAGCTGAGCCAGAAGGCGAATCTCTCGATTTACTGGTCCATCTACGTCCCAACCCTCACCTATGGTCATGAGCTCTGGGTAGTGATAGAAAGAATGTAAGAAGGATACAAGCAGTGGAAATGAGTTTCCTCCGTGGGGTGTCTGGGCTCAGCCTTAGAGATAGGGTGGCGGGAGCTCGGACATCCAGAGGGAGCTCGGAGTAGATCCGCTGCTCCTTTGCATCAAAAGGGGTCAGGACCGGGGCGGACTGGGACACAAGTTCAGCCTGGGACATTCAGGCGCACCGGCCCACACACTTCTACCTATAATCCTCTATATGCTTGTACACACTACACAAACGCTGTCCTCAGAATCAACTGCATCAGAAAATCAGCAGTTATTGTTTAATTCCAGACTATAAAATAAATGTAATAAAGAATTGGCCACAAATGGCAATGTGCTTGTTATTTAACTTTAAATAGGAGCATATGACTCTATCCTAATGCATCTCATTTTATGCACAATATAACTGTCTGCCCAGCCCAGCCCAGTTTACATCTCCATGGCTCACAGCCATGAACTAAGGAGGTATAAATTGGGCAATAGGCCCTATAGTCAACTTTTAGTCAACTTATTACTACAACAAAAATAATCCCACTTAGTACTACTAAAAAGGTTTTCCTCTGGCTAAAATGTCATGTATAGTAGGCTGTGCCTTCACATTGCACCTGTCATGTTTCTGGTCTCATCCTCCTCCTCATCACGACTGGGGTTAGTCTGTCCCTCAGCTTCATGGTCCTTGGGACTGGGAGCACCACCTCACGTTAATCCATGATGCATCCACAGGAAAAAAGCAAGCTCATATTTTCTTTTAGTACAGGTTTAAATTATAATGACTTAATGCAATACCTAGTAGGCTAGATGGCCTCTTGAACCGGACACCTAGAAGAAATATGCAACTTGCCAAAGCCAACCTTCCACATTACACACTCACGAACATAAGCTAACGTTAAAACACCTGCTATAATGGCACTGTCGGCTCTGTCGTTAGCAACACCAGCAGTTCAGCCCGTTGACAAATGCCTCGGCCAAACAGGTCGGTTATCTTGGAGCACTTTGCTGCCTCTTCTTGTAAAGATTTAAAGCTGCAGTGGGTAGAAAGCCTGAAAACGGTTGATTTTTGAGTCTCATCTGCTGGTGGTTTAGGTGGTTAGGGTTAGGTTTCATTCGCCCTGAGCCCCTCCTACCAGATGAGCAGGCGAGTATTTTATCCTACTTGGTTCTATTTCGCCCTCTCTGGGAGCCTCGGCTCTCCCTCACCACGCAGCAGCCCTTCCCATCCCTCCCTCGCGGCCCCGCACATACTCCCGAGCCTCGGGTATCCCTCACTGCGCAGCAGCCCGCCCTGCACATACCCCCAAGGCTCGGCTCTCCCTCTCCGCGGAGAGCCCTCGGCTCCGCTCCCACGGCCGACCCTCGCGTCCTCCGGGCGGGCCTGGCCCCACCTCACCCTTTCCCTCCCTCCGGGGCTCCGGGGAACCGAGTTCTGTCTTCCTTTTTTTGGGTTTAGCCGTGTAGGCAGTTGTAGCCAATGCTGGAATAGCTATTTTACCTGGTGCACTGTTCGCCATTGCCGCTTGCTCTCCCCTTCTGCCGGCGGCACGGGAACGTGCATATGCAGTAGAACAGCCAATAGGAATGCAGTGGTCTGAGCAGACCTTTGATTGGTTGATGCACGTCGGCACGATACTGATTCTTTAGAGGCTGAACACAGAGCCATGGTGAGGTGCAGAAACCTATTGTTTGTCTCAGACCACTTGATTTACATTATGCTTAGAGGATATTGTAAAATTTTTACTCAGTTATACCAAAACAATGTTGTCTACTGAAGCTTTAAGTTTTTTTATTCAAGGTTTTTCTGCACCACCCTTTCTTTTTTTTTATCGGCTTTATCGATGTTTCTTTCTTCTTTCTCAGTAGCTAGCATTAACGATCAAACTAGCCTGGTCTGCCATGAGTAACGACTGATGACTGCGGCTGAGCCAATCAGATTTCAAGAAAAACAAGGGCCTGTTTCATACTGGAGGAGGCCGCTCTTTGCATCAAAACATAAGATTGACACCTATGTTCCCTCTGGACATCTCACAGCAAACAAACAACTGCCCCCGCGACCCGGCCCTGGATAAGTGGATGAAAATGGATGGATGGATGGATAATAATAATAATAATAAATTTTATTTGTAAAGCACTTTTCATCCTTGGATCTCAAAGTGCAAGGATGTGTATATAAAAACATATGAAAAAAACACCATAATCACCTGACTTTTCCACGAGCTCCACCACCACCATTTTAACAACCTGAAAAAACGTCCTCTCAGGTATATTGTCCCCAAAACAACAGTAAGAATCATTTCCTCACTTCATCTTGGGGTCATTCGCCTGCTCATGTCCATCATTAATGTAAAGAGGAAGGAAGCCAGGCCAGTTATTATCTTTTCTGTACAACTGGCTTCACAGACCACATCCTCATTTTATAATGTAGACATATGTGTTATAATTACTGACACACAGTATTTCTGATGTATTTGATTTACCCGCTGATTTAACAAAACATGAGGAGCAGCTGACTTTAACAGCAGTGAGTGGATTTATTGTCCTTCTTCTCTCTATAGGACATTTGTGGTCAGAGTGTAAGTAGCAGAGGCATTATGAGATTAAAAATGACTCTCGCTCTCTGTGGATAAACTGTATTTGAAGAAATGAATGCATCATCTCCAAAACAATAAGTATCATTTCTTCATTTTAACATGGGGGTTCAGTTATTCTGCTTGCTCATATACATAAATGATGACAAGAGGAAGGAAGCCAGGCCAGTTTTTAACAACTTGATATCTATTTGTCACCAACCAGAGAGGACACTGTCTTCACAGGCCACATCCTCCTCGTGTAATATAGACATATTCATTGTGACTTACTGACACAGTATTTCTCATGTACGTGATCTGATGTGATTCGACAGAGATGTGAAGAGCAGCTATGAGTTTAACAGCAGCAGCGAGTGGACTTGTTGTCCTCCTTCTCTCTGTACAAGGTACTGTACATCTACATTTGTATTGTTAGGCATTAAGCACACTTCGGACATACAAAGGAAGGTGTTTTTGTGATCAAAAATATTTGATGCTATGCAATGTAATCACTTAAACATCAGACATTCACTTCTTTTTCTTTAGAGTTCTTTGCATGATACACTTATACCTTAGCATGACAAACTTTGTCAAGTATTATGCACCATTAAAGACAGTGAAGCTGTGTTTGTGTGGTTAACCAAGAAAGAATCTTCTAAATAACTTGTTGATTTTTTTTTTAACAAATTATGTGTCCAAACTGCAAGCCTTCTTCACAACCATTTAGAAAAGAGATGTTAGAGGGTCTGCAACAAAGATGTAAAAATAAAAAAGAGTGTCCCTGATCTTAAAACAAGTTGGTACTATAAGATTATTTTTGTCTTACACTGATTTAAAGTGGGATGGTTGTTTTCTGAAATGTGGCTTTACACAGTGAAGCATTCCTGTGATGGCTGTGTTGGCAGCCGCAGCTTGACTTATTCCTTTCGGCATGCTGAGTTTGGACTGATGCTGGGCGAGGTCATTTTTGATAACAACCAGTTTATTTGGCCCAATTCTGGAGCGTCATTCATCCTGCCTCTCAGCCAAGTCAGGCAACTGCACACAGCGTGACTTATCTTCTCCTTGTGTGCTGAGCTAGGACCAATGAAGGGCAAAGTCATGTCTGATAAACACCCAGTGATGACAGCGTCAGCAGCATTATTCATCCCAAGTCTCAGCCTAGTGGGGCGACTGGACAAGGCCCGACTTATTCCTTTCTGTATGCCAAGGCCGAATGTGGTTGAATAGTCTTTTTGCTTAGGAAGGTTCCTATCTGAGTGAAGTGACCCGGAAGTATCTAAGTGGCAGCCATGATAAGAGCTGGTCGGATTCTCTAAATTTTAAGGAAAGGTGCTTCAATGCTTCCTTTCTAATCTCCTTGAGCGTAGGGTACACTTAACCATCCTTTACGAAAGGAAAGGAGATAATTCTGTCCCACAAGTCCTTGCAGCGGCAATATTTAAAGCGACCAAGCGACGCACCATTCACAAACTCAAATGATTAGGAAAGAAAAAGATCGAGACGAGAGAAAGGAAGGAGATTATGGGGTGCTGTTTGTAAAGTGGCTCACACTTAAAATAACATCAACATTTTACCACATTTAGCTTCAAACAACGTTTAAAAAAGTGTTGTGAATTTTTTAACGTCACCTTTTACCACATTTACAGCAATATTTGTTAACTTAGAAATATATTAAATAGTTAAATCTAAATATTAAATGTGGCACCTAAATGTTAAATGTTAAATCTAAATATTAAATCTAAATCTAAATGCTAAATCTAAATCTAAATATTAAATCTAAATCTAAATGTTAAATCTAAATGCTAAATTAAATCTAAATCTAAATGTTAAATCTAAATGCTAAATCTAAATCTAAATGCTAAATCTAAATCTAAATGTTAAATCTAAATATTAAATCTAAATCTAAATATTAAATCTAAATGCTAAATCTAAATCTAAATGTTAAATCTAAATGCTAAATTTAAATCTAAATGCTAACTCTTAATCTAAATGTTAAATCTAAATATTAAATCTAAATCTAAATGCTAAATCTAAATCTAAATGTTAAATCTAAATATTAAATCTAAATGCTAAATCTAAATCTTAATGTTAAATCATAAACATTTAGATTTAGATTTAGCATTTAGATTTAACATTTAACATTTAGGTGCCACATTTAATATTTAGATTTAACTATTTAATATATTTTTAAGTTAACAAATATTGCTGTAAATGTGGTAAAAGGTGACATTAAAAAATTCACAATACTTTTTTAAACATTGTTTGAAGCTAAATGTGGCAAAATGTTGTTATTTTCAGCGTGAGACACTTTACAAACGGCACCCCATAGGAGATCACCATGTAAGTTACCGTTGTTTATGAAGGATTATACATGTCATGCCATAACTTGTTCATATGCTATATGTTTTGAACTTTCAACATTAGGCTATGTTAAACTTAGACGCGAACTATGAACGTTTTGCTACCATTGGTGTAGGCTACCCTCCGTCCACAGCTTTGCTTAACTTATTTTATAACAGGATAAACAAATGTAGCCTACAACGCATTATTTTAATTTTCCGATTTTCATGTGAATGAGAAAAAATGGAAATCCACATACTTTTCCTGTTTTCGTCTTCAAATGGCGAATTGAAATAGAAATGAAACCAAAACCAGAAACCTACTTGTTTTTCGCCCACCCACCCTTTTTCTAACCCGCCCACCTAGAGCCGGGTTCTGCTCGAGGTTTCTTCCCATTAAGGGGGAGTTTTTCCTGACCACTGTCGCCAAGTGCTGCTCATAGGGGAATTGTTGGGTCTCTGTAAATTCAAGAGTATTATCTAGATCTGCTTTATGTGAAAAGTGCCCTGAGATGACTTTTGCTGTGATTTGGCGCTAGCCTATATAAATAAAATTGAATTGAATTGAAAAGAAATAGATAGCCTGGATAATCAATGAAGTAATGTCGCTGTGCCTCGTGCGTAAATGTGCATATAATTGGTGTATCTGGAGATTTAAATAATCAGTGAAGTTACTACTTCCCACTTTTTATTCCCCTGTGTTTCCCTGCAGAGCTACAGTGGAAGGATCATTACAAAAAGAGAGAATTGGGCACTATACAAAAGACTGTAATGTTGTTTCACTCTGTTAGTTTATATATCCTGTATGAAACAACACGATGAGAACGTACAGGGCGCATTATCTAAGATGCACTTTTTGTAGTCCATCTTCAGAACATTGTAGTTTCACCACAGCAAACCCACGTCAGTGACATCTGCTGTCCCATCATTACATAGCCCTGTGTAAGTGCAGTCGGATTCTCTCAGCACCGCAGTTGTCTTTTCCTAAGTCCTTATGAATTCTCCTTCACGTCTTCCCTTGACCTTGTGACGAATTCCATCAAGGTCAAGGAAAAGTGGTTAGGAAAAGACGATAGGAGGGACTTTTCGACCGCAGCCCAAGTTTGGGCTGATGCTGGGCCAGGTCATTTTTGATAACGGCCTAGTGATGGCAGTGTTGGCAGCCGGAATCGGGCCATGTCATTTGGCCTGATTCTGAGGCATCATTCATCTTGAGTTTCAGTCAAGTGGAGCAACTGGACGCAGTCTGAATTATTTCTTCTGGTGTGCCGAGTTTGGGCTGATGCTGGGCCAGTTCATGTTGGCTACCTGTGACCTTAACTACAAATCAAAGTCTGTCTCCTGATGTTGTTCTCAATCTGACTGTGGTTCCTGATGTGCTCTGTGTTACAGTGGTACAGGGTCAGAGTGACGGGGGAGTGACTTACACTTCCACTCAGATCTGTGCCATCAAAGGATCCACAGTGATTATACCCTGTACATACAGATACCCATCCAGAATGAAGGACCGCAACACTACAGTTGAGAAATCATTGTGGTTTACTAAAATGAATGGAACTGTTCCTGTGGATCTGACAGCAGACCCAGAGTATTCAGGCCGTGTGCAGTACAATCCTGCGAACAACCTCTGCACTCTGAGACTCACAGACCTGAGAGAGAGTGACTCAGCTGAGTACATGTTCATGTTCATAACAAACCAACCAGATGGGAGATTTATTGGTTCACCTGGAGTCACTTTGTCTGTCTCAGGTAACGTTTCATTCATGTGTTAATTATTTCTACAGAAACATTACCACAAATGACAAATAACGTGTGTGCTCCTCCTTCACAGAACCACATCTCGAGATGCGGGTGATCAGTCATTTACATTATGCTACATATCTTGAAGATTATATCTGGGAAGAGCCGAAGCTGAAGTGCCTAAGCAGTTGTCGTCTACCTGATTATCCTTCATTCATCTTCTACAAGAATGGACAGAAAATGTCAGAAGCGACACATTCAGAGGAAACTCATGCAGCAGACAGCTATTCCTGTGCTCTTGAAGGATACGAGGCTTTCCCCTCTCCTCCGGTGTGTGAGTTTATTCAACACTCCTCCACTGACATAAAACCGTGTGAGGGATACAACTGTTCAGTCAGACAGCTACATATATTTTAAATATGGAGTCACCCAACACTGGTTGAAAAATGATTTTAAAGATTGTTTTATCTTTCAGGTATCAATGATGAATCCTGCAACAGAGTGACGTACACTGACAGAAGCGTCTGTGCCGTCAGAGGCTCATTGGTGAACATTTCTTGCACATACAACAACAATGAAACCATCACATCTAAATTCTGGTTCCGTCCTGAAGGTAGAGATCAGCGGAAGAATCCTGAGGACCTTAGAGAAGACTCCCAGTATGCAGGTCGTGTTCAGATCATTGAGACAGAGAGAGGACGCTCCACTCTGAGAATCGCCGACCTGAGAGAGAGCGATTCAGCCGCGTATCACTTCAAATTCAAGACACAAAGCTTTGAATGGAGGAGTAGTTTACCTGGTACAAATCTGACTGTCACAGGTAAACACAGGCTGATGTAAATACACCAGCACGGTGCATTTAAAAACGTTATGCATGAGAAAAACTCCTGAGTTTGTGTGATCACGACATGGAAAGGAGGAGCTGGGGTGGAGGAGGGTTGCAAAGCAGCTTGCAGAGGAAGCAGCAACAGTAGGCAGACCAGAGCAGATAGAAAGGAATCTATCAGCTGATTCATCAGTTGATTGGGTTGCTTGAGATCAGCTGATTCAGCTGGGGTGTGAGCTGACCTTGACATCGTGTCCTGCCTGAACTAACGCTGTTTGAATTTAACTGTTGTGTTGTACATCTATCATCTCTCTTCATTAGACCTGGGGGTGTGATATTGTTCCGTGTTCTCATATCCAGCTCTCCAGGTGCAGGTGACCAGAATAACAGTCCAGCAGTCTCACACCGATGCAGAGCTGAAGTGTCACAGCAGCTGCAGTCCAGCTGGTCATCCTTCCTACGTCTGGTTCAAGAATGGAGAGGAGATGATGGGTGTGGAGACATCTAGTATTAAGGCTCAGCTTTATCCTGCAGACAACATCTCCTGTGCTGTAAAGGGACATCAGGAATTCCCCTCTCCTGCAGTGTGTAAGTTTACTACACTGTGACAGGACCACAGCTTTGTCCTTAAACTTCAAAGTCATTAAGCTGAATAGTGAGAATAAATCAGGGTTTATGTTGTTAAAATTTGGCACAGTGGTAGAGGGTCATGGGAGGATGCCAATGAAGCAATATTACATCAATTGGCCAAAGGGGGGCGCTATAGCAACGATTGAAATGTCAAACTTTGAATGGGCATATCTCATGCCCCGTATGTGGTAGAGACATGAAACTTTGCACAGAGATGCCTCTCCTCATGAGGAACACATTTGCCTCAAGAACCCATAACTTCCGCTTATATAGATTTTCCACCATTTTGAATTTTTTGAAAAACACTTCAAATGGATCTCTTCCTAGGAAGTTTGAGCGATCTGCATGAAACTGGGTGAACATAATCTAGGGACCAATATCTAAAGTTCCCTCTTGGCAAAAGTTGGAAAACTTCCTAAAACTGAGCTTCTATAAGGCAATGAATATTGTGGAGGGCGTGGCTCATCACATAAAGGTGTAGAACATCTCAAGGGTTTCACCCATCACCACGCAACTTTGTAGGCACATGACCACACATAATCTGAGGGGACCCCTCCATTATTGAGCCCATCAAACAAAATGGGGGCGCTAGAGAGCTCATTTCTTATCTAGGCCTAACCGCCATATGGATTTTTACTAAACTTGGTAGATATGTAGAACAGGACGCCTCAAGGTGACTAATGGCTAAAATGCGATGAGAATGCAAGAGATGATTGCATTACCCATTACCACACTTGAACACTGCATAACACAGTCACAACTTATTACGATCCAAATCAACACAAACTCCATGTCGCCTTTTACACACAACGTTGTCCACACTCTTGTTTTATCATGCGCACTACACTGCCTCACAGCACCATACCTGGTGTACATAACTTGTGCCTGTATTCTAACACACAAATAAAGTAATAAACATAAGTGTAGTATGGTCCATGTAGTTCAAAATACACATAAACTGTTATGCAAACTTAAATATTGTCAGAACCTTTATGATATGTTACATCAACACAGAAATTCTATATGGGGATGTAGACTCAGCAGAATGATGTACAAAACATAAGAAGGAAGTGATCTGAGTGGGTGGAAAAGACAGTGATAACTGTGACAGGACTAAAGCAAGCAGAACACAACCATCTAGTGGCAGTAAGAGCACAATGCACTATTGTAAAAACAAGATGGCAGCCATCTCTGCCACGTCAGTCTGCAGCCCACCCCGAACACAGAAGTGGACAAGGTCCAAAACCTGATCACAATTTATGGTTGAAACATATTTATTATGATTAATAATGTTTATAGTTTGATATGGCAACAAATTTAACTAATCTTAGCAACAGTAACAAACTAAGCCACTCCTCTTGTGTGAGGACGTTAGGACTAATGTATCATTGACAGTGTTTAGGTTTTTACACTTATCTGGTCCTACTGATCCACAATAGCTAGGCGAAATTTAAAATGCATACCAAACAAAAGTTCAGGTCTCAGGAGGATATGACATGCCAGAAAAAGATTCAGTATGTCCCAGTGACATAAATGCAGTATGCCAAAAATACCATGATGTTCTACTGCATCCGGTCATATTTTGGAGAATGCAAACCAGCATGCTTTTCTGGCTATCCTGACCCACAATCCTCTGCGCAGTGGATGAAACGTCACATCCACTGAGCCGCAAACAGATGACAGCTAAATGACAGCTGTGTGACAGCCTAGTGTGTCTTTGCTTAAAAATAGTTGTGTTTCTGTACATGTTCTCCTCTAGATGCTCCAAAGCTTCCCTCTGTGTCAGTGAATCCTTCTGCTGAGATCGTGGAGGGCAGTTCAGTGACTCTGACCTGTAGCAGTGATGCTAACCCAGCAGCTAAATACACCTGGTACAAGGAGAATGGAAATCCAGATGTTATATCTGTCAGTGAAGAACCACAGCTTGTCTTCAGCTCCATCCAGTCCTCTGACTCTGGACAGTATCACTGTGCAGCTGAGAACGAGCTGGGGAGGAGGGCGTCTAGTCACATCACCATTAATGTGAAATGTGAGTGAAACAGCTGATATAAAACTGACAGACATCCTAAATCTGTCCAGTCTTTGCAGGAGGAAATGTAACGACAACCTAGTTGCTTAAAAACAGCTGTGTTTCTGTACATGTTCTCCTCCAGATGCTCCAAAGCTTCCCTCTGTGTCAGTGAATCCTTCTGCTGAGATTGTGGAGGGCAGTTCAGTGACTCTGACCTGTAGCAGTGATGCTAACCCAGCAGCTAACTACACCTGGTACAAGGAGAATGAAGACTCACCAAAAGCATCAGGACAGATCTTCACCATCACTGACGTCAGACCTGAACACAGTGGGAATTACTACTGTGAAGCTGAGAACACAAGAGGACGTCATTACTCCGCCTTACAACTGACAGTTGTGGCAGGTTAGTTCCTCCATGACACTAATTACTGGCTGGTCAACAGACAGCATCACCTGATTCATGAAGGGTTTGATTCATGAAACCTTGACTGTATGACTGTTTATCTCTATTTGTAGATAAATTAATGATGACCATGAATATCCTCAGGCTGACTCTGGTGGTTGTGATGCCGACTCTACTGCTTCTTTATTCCCTGTGGATGAGGTGAAAATCTAAAAATGAATCATCTTTTAATATGAATATTTACTTTCATTGTGTTGGAGTTTTTGACTGAACTTGTTATTTATCTATTTATTTGTTTGTTTTTTTAATTAAATTCAGGAGGCAGAAAACTTTGAGCTCCACTGAGCCATATGAAGACATAGAGACTGTGGAGGTGAGAGACAGATTGAACATGGGTGGATAATGAAACAGTCGCTCCCTGGGCACACATATGCAAAGGGCCCCACCACCACTCCTACACGGGAGCCAGAGATATGGACTTTGTGGTGGCTTTGCATGTCTTTGTAGTTGTTATGTATCTTTTAGTGGTTTTGTGGCTCCTTGTGGTTGTTTTGTAGCCTGAGTGTCAGACTGAAGCTCCCAGAACCTTCAGTCTGACATCGCCTCTATTGAAGGCGATTTACAAGGGGGAGGAGGGAATTTGATTTTTCCCTAACCAATCAGTAGAGATCAACGACTCACCCAGAATCTGACGTCATTAGTATCCATGCCTTGGCGGTGCCGAAAACAAGCGAGCATTGCCCGTTTAAAATGTCTCCGTCGTCGTGCACGCCCAGCTGCATCGCCGTTAAATCCAGTTTAGCAGCTTCCTTAATTTGGTCCTCCATTAACGCGAGCAGTGGCGAAATACCTCAACAGCATCTGTAGGATCTGTAGCGGTCGCCATTGTTGCTATCCTCACCAGTTACCCACCAGCGCACAGCTTGACATCAGCGTGGCGCTGATTGGCTAATCGCTAGACCCCCGGCGTTCATTGGTCCGTCCATAAATCGCAAATTCATTGAAGTATGCCAGACCAGAGATGCAAGCCTACTCAGCTGAGTGGGCGGGGTCTGTGGTCTGGAACCAGGCTAGTTGTTTTGCGTCTCTTTGTTGTCATTTTGTGTCTCTATGTGTTTGTTTTATGTTGTTTTGTAGTTGTTTGAGTCTCTTTGAGGTAATTTTATGTCTTTTTTGGTTGTTTTATGTGGCTTCATGGTCTTTTTTGTATCTCCTTGTTGTTTTTGTGATTTTTTTGTGATTGTTTTGTTTGTTTTTTGTAGTTATTTTGTGTCTCTTTGTAGGTCCTTTTCATCTTTTTGTGTCTCTTTGTTTTCATTTTCAGTCTCTCTTGTCAGTTTATGTTAATTTGAGTGACATTTTGCAAGTGAAGGCCTTACACTGTGGGTGTCTGGTAGGTCTGTTCAGTGATCCATCCATCCATCCATCCATCCATCCATCCATCCATCCATCCATCCATCCATCCATCCATCCATAATTTACACATAACCTGAGGACACCTCGTCACAGTCACATGGTTCAACAAAAACTCAAGCTATGAACAACTTTTGATGTCCAGTGTCTTAAGATGGGACATACTAAATTTGACGTTGATAGAGTCTAATCTGTAGGAGGAGTTTGTTTAAGTACGACCCATGGAAATGGCCAAAAATGCACAAAAAATTCGCATAAAATTCAAAATGGCGGATTCTCTGTTGGGTTTAGAGGATGGCTCCAAGAGGCTTTTTGTACGTCTTGGGATGTTACATGTGCCTACCAATTTTCGTACATGTACAGTACAGGCCAAAAGTTTGGACACACCTTCTCATTCAATGCGTTTTCTTTATTTTCATGACTATTTACATTGTAGATTCTCACTGAAGGCATCAAAACTATGAATGAACACATGTGGAGTTATGTACTTAACAAAAAAAGGTGAAATAACTGAAAACATGTTTTATATTCTAGTTTCTTCAAAATAGACACCCTTTGCTCTGATTACTGCTTTGCACACTCTTGGCATTCTCTCCATGAGCTTCAAGAGGTAGTCACCTGAAATGGTTTCCACTTCACAGGTGTGCCTTATCAGGGTTAATTAGTGGAATTTCTTGCTTTATCAATGGGGTTGGGACCATCAGTTGTGTTGTGCAGAAGTCAGGTTAATACACAGCCGACAGCCCTATTGGACAACTGTTAAAATTCATATTATGGCAAGAACCAATCAGCTAACTAAAGAAAAACGAGTGGCCATCATTACTTTAAGAAATGAAGGTCAGTCAGTCCGGAAAATTGCAAAAACTTGAAATGTGTCCCCAAGTGGAGTCGCAAAACCATCAAGCGCTACAACGAAACTGGCACACATGAGGACCGACCCAGGAAAGGAAGACCAAGAGTCACCTCTGCTTCTGAGGATAAGTTCATCCGAGTCACCAGCCTCAGAAATCGCAAGTTAACAGCAGCTCAGATCAGAGACCAGATGAATGCCACACAGAGTTCTAGCAGCAGACCCATCTCTAGAACAACTGTTAAGAGGAGACTGCGCGAATCAGGCCTTCATGGTCAAATAGCTGCTAGGAAACCACTGCTAAGGAGAGGCAACAAGCAGAAGAGATTTGTTTGGGCCAAGAAACACAAGGAATGGACATTAGACCAGTGGAAATCTGTGCTTTGGTCTGATGAGTCCAAATTTGAGATCTTTGGTTCCAACCGCCGTGTCTTTGTGAGACGCAGAAAAGGTGAACGGATGGATTCCACATGCCTGGTTCCCACTGTGAAGCATGGAGGAGGAGGTGTGATGGTGTGGGGTGTTTTGCTGGTGACACTGTTGGGGATTTATTCAAAATTGAAGGCACACTGAACCAGCATGGCTACCACAGCATCCTGCAGCGACATGCCATCCCATCCGGTTTGCGTTTAGTTGGACGATCATTTATTTTTCAACAGGACAATGACCCCAAACACACCTCCAGGCTGTGTAAGGGCTATCTGACCAAGAAGGAGAGTGATGGAGTGCTGCGGCAGATGACCTGGCCTCCACAGTCACCGGACCTGAACCCAATCGAGATGGTTTGGGGTGAGCTGGACCGCAGAGTGAAGGCAAAGGGGCCAACAAGTGCTAAACACCTCTGGGAACTCCTTCAAGACTATTGGAAAACCATTTCAGGTGACTACCTCTTGAAGCTCATGGAGAGAATGCCAAGAGTGTGCAAAGCAGTAATCAGAGCAAAGGGTGTCTATTTTGAAGAAACTAGAATATAAAACATGTTTTCAGTTATTTCACCTTTTTTTGTTAAGTACATAACTCCACATGTGTTCATTCATAGTTTTGATGCCTTCAGTGAGAATCTACAATGTAAATAGTCATGAAAATAAAGAAAACGCATTGAATGAGAAGGTGTGTCCAAACTTTTGGCCTGTACTGTACATGTACGAAAATTGGTAGGCACATGTAACATCCCAAGAGGTCGAACCAGCTTCAGCAGCTGCTTTGTGGAAATTTTGTAAGGGGCGCTACTGAGCCATTTCTTGGCAGCCAAGCATGAGATGATATGTGTGTGCAAACTTTCATGAGTTTTGAGTATGTTAAACCCCTCAAAAGTGCAATTCATTTGAAGGAAGAAGAATAAAAATCCCCTGGATTTCAGTAGGGTCCTCGCACTGCATAGTGCTTGGGTCCTAATAATGTGTATTTGTCTTTAACCATTTCCGACAACATTTACGGCAGATGCCCTTTTTATAAAAGAGCAATTTAAAAGAAATATAAAATCTTCCAAATCCAAATTACATTTACTCTCATCCTGTCGTCTCTTTCCATCAGTTGGAGTCTGATCCTGATTATGTCAACGTCTCAGCAGTGGACACCGTCAGTGCAGGACAGAGAAGACACAGAGGAGCAGCAAGACTTGGTGTGAAGGTCATGTAAAGGTTAGTCAGGTTTTAGTCTGCAGCATGGAATACAAAAAATGAACACAAATTTCCATTTCTGAAAAATTACTCACCAAAACTTTGCGTAATTTTCTTCTCATGCAGTCAAACCAGAAGAAGAGTCACCTGAATGGAAACAGAGATACACAGCATATAAGTGGATACATTTACCTTCAACTCCAAATGTTTTTACTTCCAGTTTTTATGTAGCAGCAGCAGTTAGGTGTCAGCAGCAGCATGCAGCAGAAGATTTTAGGAGAATGCAAGCTTTTTTTGTACCTGTGCAGGTAGATGACGTGTTCGGAATTTAACTTGGTATGCAATATGTTATTTTCAATGTTGATGTGATAAATTGGTTTCAAGAAATGCTGATCATATCACACCTGTCCTGGTAGAGAAAGCCAGTTAAGCCAAAAAAGACATGGAAGCAAAATATTTCACAGCATGTAGAGAATATTTTGTATTATAGTAGAGTATATGTTAATATATTGAAAAATATAGACCCTTTTAGGGCTGATGTCATAATGACGTCATTTTATTAGCTGGAGGTGCAGCTGCCTCTCCCCCACAGGGCTGTAGGCTACACAGGAGTGTTAAAATGTGTTTGTCTTGTTGTGTTATTGGGAGCCAGAATAGAAGCAGTCATGGCTCAAAACCAGCCGCTACTGCCCGTCAACAAAAACAAAGACAACTATGGTTAAATGTGATAAGACGAAAGGACTGGACGGAGGCCATCATCAAAAATGCTCACATGTGCAACGCACACTTCATATCAGGTTAGGGAAAAAGTATTTCCTGTTGTAGGGATGAATAAGGTTATGTGTATTAAGGGTTATCATGTCCACCTCATCAGAAACTGGGGAGGGATTAAGAGGAAGATTGGATTTCTCTGCAACGCTAACTTTTTAGCACATTAGCTAACGTTAGCCTCCATAGCAAAACAAACAAGTGTGGTCCTCCTTTGTAAGATTGGCTTCCTGTGACATCATCCATCCACTGAGTGAGAGCATACGGGTCGGCCAGTCTGGTCCCGTTGGTCAGTGTTTACTTATTCAAGTAACACTGGCGGTCCCGGAGAGTGAGTGACCTGACATGGTGCGTTGGTAAATTCAGTCTGACGCTCTACACTAAAATGAGAGCCCTGTTGGTGGAAGAAACGCAGCGTTATATTTCTACATGAATGAACCAACGGTTAAGTTAATCACACATTCACTCCGCTCGGCGCTCTGCTGCTCCGTCTCCACAGACAGAGTGTCCAGAGTGCGCTCTGCCACTCTGAGAGTGCGCTGCTCTGGATAACCCAACGCTACATTCAGACAGCGCTCCCAATTTATCAACACTCCAGTTTGTGTCAGAGTGCGCGCCAATGAATCATTCTGAATGCACCACTCACATCATCTTCCTCATCTTCCTACTAGTGCCGGCTAATATCTGTGGAGAATTGCTTTGCCTCCAGCTAAGCCCCGCCCTCCAAGAAACATCATACCATTTACTAAAAGTAAAGGGGTCTATCAGGTCAGCTCTGTACACTTTGCCCGTGTTAACATTTTCTATGCATTGCATGTATGGTACCTTGAAGATCATGTCAGTTCCCCCACACTGCTGCAGAGGGCGACAGTGTGCAAGAAGTTTTGATTCCAGCTTAAAAAACTCTTTTGTGCTTTTTATTCAAACTAAAGTTTATTTGTTTCTCAGTAATGAGTCCAAATAAAATTCAGATCTGTTTGTTTGCTCTGACTTATTTTTCCACCTACAAAACTTGTCACAGTGTAATAAGCATGGCTTCATTTGAACACTGGGGGGAACACATGAAACAGGTGCTCTGCCGCAAACCTTTGGAGCTCTTAATTTCCTGCACTCTGGGTAATTTTACGCACCAGCTTGTGTCGTTTTGCATAACTGTATTAAAATTTTGTCAAAATAAAATTCCTGTGCTTTCATGTTTTTATTGGGGCAACCCAGTCTCATTCCAAAGTTCCAAAAAATCTGTCCTCATTGTCGGCATGACACGCATGAGTGTGTGACAGCGCCTGACGGTGTAGGGAGAAATATGGCCAGACAACAATGTAACTTAACTTAATGGGATGAAAAGTCTGAGTAGAGTGGGTAGGAGTGGAGATGGATGGGTCCAACAAACACCAACTTTCACCTGGGAGGCTTCCCGTAACATTTTAAAGCCAAACCTTGTTCTTTTATCCTAAACCCAACCACGTGTGTGTTGATTAAACGTAACCACTTGTGTGTTGTTGAAGGAAAATGTTAATTTGCAGTGTTGTATCGCCGTCATACATTTATTTTGAAAGAGACTGTATGCAAACTGTTGACACGGCATCCCAGAACGTCAACAACCAACACACCCAGGGTACCTTGGACGTCATATGTCAATGCAACCCAGTCTCACTCTGAAGTCATCGAAATCTGGTGCTTGGGCAGTGACTTGCGGCGTCAGACACTGACGCGGCATGGTACGCAGCTGGTCGCTGTTATAATTTACCAGTGCTCAGTGTCATCAGGGGGGAACACCTCAGGACAAGAACGACAGTTAAGGGGGCGAAAAGTCCGAGTAGGGCGGGCGGGAGGGTTGCAGGATGGGTCCATCAAACACCATCTTTTATCTTGGAGAGCGGATTTTACGTCCTGTAAGATTATAAAGCCAAACTCTGTTCTTATTTTCCCAAACCCAATCACGTGCGTTAGTTGTTGGAGGAAAAAACAAACGTCAATTCATTTTGTTGCACTGACGTAGTGCTTTTATTTTGAAAGAAACTGTATGTAAACGGTAAACTTCATGTGATAACAGAAGTGTATTTTGAAAGACGACAATACATGTAGAAGGCAGAACTTGACACAGCTCCCCACAACGTCAGCAACCAACACACCCAGGGTATCTTGGACGTCGTATCTGGATGTGCAAAGTCCATGACCAAGTGTCGATATGAGACGAGGTCGGAGTGAGGATGTCTTGTTTTCAACAGTCCCAAATTTGACACGTCGTCATGTACACGGGGGTAAATAGGCCAGCAGCAGTGTGTTATATAAACTCTGTCATCATTACATTGATTTCTGTTTTACGGTGAACGGACAAAAGAACACGGACGCCCCTGTCCTTATGTGGACTGGTTGTCTGAGGCTGTTGTTAAAGGTCGGAGCTTGAGCCCTACTGTTGCTGCAGCATACAATTATATTTTAGAGTTTTTTTTGTGTCAGCAGTTTGTGTTCGGCCCTTTCATGGATCAACATGATCATTCTCCTGTGCACAAAGCCAGGTCCATATGGCTGTCAGAGTGTGGAAGAAGGCATCCACTGCATGCTCATGAACAACAGCTAACAGCAGAAACATTCAGTATGAATGTGAAATAAAGAATAACTAACAAGCTGTTGTATTTCATCTCACTCTGCTATCAGACTAAAGTTTGCTAGCAACAAGAGACATCGGCATACCAGCACATTTGGTGTACTTACCACAGTGCTAACCACCACACCACCTTGCCACTTAACTCAACAGAATACAATATTATTGCGTTTTTAATCATGTTGTGATATGCTGAGCATTGTGATAAAATATACTGCAATTTATTACCTTTTTTCAACAGTAAATTATGTCCACAAAGACAAACTTTGACAACTTTTGTTTTATTTGTTTTCAGTCTGTTCATCTCACTTCAGCACTGTAGCATTAAAATGTATCTGGAGAACTGAAAAAAAACAACTGATTATATAATTCTATTACCTAAAGTTTAATTTGTATTTTTCATATTAATGATTTATATAATAAAAAAATCAATACTTGGCATGACAATATAATATTGCAACACAAAAATATCACGATAGCATGCTGTATCAATTCTTGTCCCCCAATTTTGAACCCTAGAATATTTTGTGTTGACTCACATCATACGTGTGTAAAATTGCAGAATGAAATGTTCTCAGCATAATACGTCCCTAGAGGATCTATCAGTGGTGATTGGCTATCGTGCCACTAATTGGTCAACTCTCGTGAATAAGCGTATGACATGAAATTGCGCAACTAGCTTTAACATGTTTTGACCTTTGACCATCAAATTCGAATGAATTCGTTCTTGATTCTAAGTGGACGTTTGTGCCAAATCTGTGGAAATTCTCTCAAGGCTTCTTGAGATGTCACGTTCACATGATGTTCGGATGAACCGACAGATGGACAATCTGAAAACATAATGCCTCTGGGAGAGAAGCATAAAAATCAATATCTGCGCTTCTCTTTCTATGAAAGGGATAGTTTGGGATTTCTGAAGTGGGTTTACATTAGGTACTTATCTAGAGTCAGTGTATTAAATTCAGTAGATGGTGGTCGATGCACTCCCTGTTTGCTATGCATTGCTGTGAATCAGGGTTTTCAGCAAAATGCATTTTAGCTACCTAAAAACAAAATCTATTTCAGTCTAAGTGGAGGATAGATTAGGAATATATTCTATGTTTTCTCGTACACTTTTCAGAGATAAAGGCAATTAACTGTGCTTATTGTTGATACCTTCTACTTTGTTGTGCTGTAGCCAACAGAGAAAGTTAGTCCAGTTATGGATGACAACATTTCTTTGCTGTGTTTCAGTCATTAAAATGGACTTATCCTCATAATAAGCACTGGAACTACAAGTTTGTCTAAAGTCATCTGCTCAGGTTGCAGCTGGAATGCAGCCACCTGGCAGGAAACTGCCTACTGAGGAACATATTTTATTGTCCCAATTAGAGGGAAATTTCACTGGGTAATAGCACTTTACCCAGCTGCAATCAACATGACAGTACAATACTACACCACAAATCTAATGAATTACATATAACAAAAATAAGCAGAGGATATATAAAGTTTTGCACATGAGAAAGATATAAAAACACAGGCATTGTAGGAATGAGAAGGAGCTCAAAGACGCATAAAACCATAATACACAAGCCATGAAACAAAGTGCCTACTTGCATGAGTAAAGATGAAACTGCTGTTTTATATAAGCGGTCCTTATGTATGCCCAAGTACTTATGAGAGCACACCTGCACAACTCACTTTGACCAGTGGTTACGTCGTCCTGGACTCTCCCTTCCCTGGGGTCAAATATCATTTGAGTGCCATTTTCTAATTTGTAACTGTTTGAAGAACATTCTGTTTTTTCTTCAAGTCAGAGCCAATAAATTAAACATCAATTACAATAATTAAACATTATCTTGAGATCAAAGAAAAACGCATTGCAGGTGTTGGAGTCAAAACAACCAGAGAAGATATATAAACTGAGGCGTTCCCTCTCAAAGACACCCTGCTACCTGCGACTGCTGCAAGTGCAACCTCACCTGATCATCACAACAAGGTAAGGCTCTCATTCCTGCCTGTCATCACTGCATCAGCTGTTTTCATTCATAGCTACAGAAAATACTTTTTATCTTTTCATTATTACATTTAATTTTCACTTTAATGCAAAATCCCCCTTTTTAGTTTATTGTTCCTGTAAAATGTGCTCACTTTCTTTTTCCATATCACTAAAAAAATAAAAAATGCTGTAAAAAATAATATTTCAAAAGTTCATTTTTGTAATTTAAGTTAACAGTTAGACAATTAATATACTGATCTATGGTGCATACAGTTTCATTAATATACTGTGTCTTTCCACAGATGGCATCAAGTCTTCATTTGATTGCGGTCCTCTGTTTGACCAGTGGACTGTGGATTGGAAATGTAAGTAATATATACATTCATTTCAGAAAGATGTTTGTGTTATAACACCTGATCTTTAAACACTAGTAGCGTGTCTCTGAGCCCAGCATCATGATTTCAACATATGTCATTTCCATACTTTGTCTTCACACTAACTAACAGTGTGATGAAATGTAGTGAGTAAGGTAATGGATACTGAGCAATAACATACACAATAAAGCTCAAGTCTTAAGTTAGAAAAAAGAGACAAGTTCCAGTTGAGTTCAGTGCTAATGATCTTTTCTTTACGTTCACAGGCACAGTGTCAAGGTTGGTACTTCTCAAAGTTGTATGGTTATAATACAGCAGCTGGCACTTTGTGACTGCTGTTCAAACTATTATAAGTTTTCAAATGTTTTTCTTCTAAGATTGCTGCTTTCCTGAGCAGACAAGTACAGCTTTATTGATTTATAATATCTATAAACTTCCACTGTCTTCAAGCACTTGTTCACTTAAAGGATAGGTTCACAGGTTCTGTCTTAAAACAATAGTCATGTGCCCAATTAACACTTGAACAGGTTTTACTTCTGTAATCATTCTTCCTTTTCATAGTGGCCATTAACAGATCCCTTCTTACTGCACTTTGAGTGTCGGTGATGGGGAACAAAATCCACTGTCCTCCCTCTGTGCAAAGATTTGTTCAAAAGTTTATCCAAAAAGGACAAGTTAAACAAAAAAGCTTCAGCTAAACAAGGCACTGTCCCTAATTTTCTAATTTCTAATTTTATATACTTTATTAATCCCAGAGGGGAAATTCCTGAACACACAAAGAAGGAATGTTGTGCTGAAAAGACTTAAACTATGGATGGTGTGCACTTGATTTGTCTAATGTAGACTGATGAAACGTCACATTAGCTTCCAATGAACCTGGTGGTTCTTTTCACATGGTGAGAACTGTCGTTTGCCCCCCATTTCTTATAGTGTAAGAGGAATGATTACAGATCAGTAACTACCTATCTACTTATGGCATGTGAGTGCTGCATTATTAAACACCTGAATAAATATAAACCTAGACAAACATGAGTAATATGACTGTTGTTCTAATGATGTACAACTGTGTTTCAGACTGCTGTGACCCCTGTAAGACCTGCCCTTCTGGTTGGACCCAGTATAAAGATAACTGTTACATGTACCACCATGCTCCAAAGGACTGGGCTGATGCAGAGGTACTTCATGGAATAATATGAGTTACAACTGCCAAACTGTGTTCATTAGATATGATTTAAAAGGGACCCATTATGCTCGTTTTTAGGTTCATACTTCTCTTTAAGGTTTCTACTAGAACATGTTCACATGCCTTAATAGTCAAAAAACACCTTATCTTCTTCATACTGTCTGTGCTGGGACCTGTGTTCACCAAGCCCCCAGGAACAGCAGCGGCGCTTGAAGCCAATTTTATATAGTGGCCAAACCTGGAATTACAATAACTGGGTCTGTGACGTGATGTCATGGGACTCAAAAAGACTTCTCAGCATAGACATAGATTCGGAAAGAGACGTCTGTAGATCATTCTATTCCCATTCAGGTTAGCAGAAGGCAAATTCTGAGTTAGTCGCTCAGCTGTTGTAAGTTTATAGTGAGTTGCTCTGTGGGTCCCACCATGCTTAAATATCCAGGGGTTCATCCCAGTGTCCCTCCTCAAATCCTCTACTCCACGATATTTGTAAAACATCCCTCAAGATGAGAAAAGTGATTTTAAAAAATATGATACGTTATCAAACTGTAAAATCTATCAGCTGAGTGGGAACTCATGGACAGGGCCAGCAGGAGAAACACTACTGCACGCATTTCTACTCAATTGACCTATGGCTAAGCCACGCCCCCCTCCACTCACCTGGACAAACTATCAACATTCAGTGAGCGGCGCTATGGCAGGTGTCACAGTACACGGCATTTCACAGGAGGCAGTTGATGATTTTTGGGGACATAACGATCAGATGTCATTGAGAAGTAACCAAAAGGGCCTAAACTACACATTGGAGGGATATATTCATCATTTTATTGTTGAGAAGGTCGATGAAAAGCTTAAATTACAAGCCAAAATTTACAGGTCACAGTGTACGCTTGTGAACCGCATCTGGTTGCCGTCACCATCAAAGACAACAAGTTAAAGTGCCACTGAAGTTAAGGTTTTTGGCTCAGAATATGAGAAAAGGATAACGGCCTTTTTACCATCTTTACCAAGAGTGTCTCTCCGTTAGTTTGGTGCTACAGTATTTACACTGAATCATTCAGCATAACGTTTGCCAACCTTTGTTATCTCTGCCATTACAGATAAGTTAATGAAGCTAAGCTCCAGAAGTTAACGTTAGCTTAACTAGAGCCCTTTGGACAACAGCTAACAATGATGTACCATCACCAAAGTACAAAACTAGAACAAAATAGGCTAATGAACTCCCAGCAAACAAGGTGACATGATGAACAACGCAGCTAGGAGCTAACGTTAGGCTAACTTTAGCTAACGTTAGCTAGAGATGTTAAAGATAACTTTATATTTCTTTCCAGCAAAGTGACAATATGTTGCCTCAAACACAATGTTGACTTACCTTAGAACAGATGTAGACATCATTGTTAATCTTATTCACGTTGAGTTGATGTTGTGGTCTAACGTTACCACACAACTTTATCCAAAGGAGACACTTTTCTCACTTGAGATGTGGTTTAAAGTGTAAAAAATACACCTGGTCGCCCAGCCTCTCAGGATACCTTGTGTCAGAGTTGCATGTACCCCATGCACACCGTTTGACCATTTTTAAACTTCAAATCTCAGAAAAAGCTCATAAAACCGAACAAACTGACTTTCTGTAATGCATTTCAATGGACGTCCCGGCAGAGAATGTCCCAGTGTATGGGAATGGCTATACGCACTGTGATTGGCTCATCGCGTTTGAGGGCGGGACTTAGCCATAGGTCAATTGGAATGTGTCCACCTTCTGTATGAAGTCTTTCTACCAAATAAAAATCAACAGTAAAAGCTTCTAAAAAACACCAGCAGGAATATGATTTGCAATTGGAGAGTTATTAACAACACCAGTGATCAAGATTATGTTTTCCTGTTGTTAGCATGTAACGGAGATTACGACATGTTGTACCATGAAAAATAACCAATAGAGGCTCCTAAAAAAGACCAGATAGTTCCAGCAGGAACATGATCCAAAATTGAAGAGAAATTAACAATGATGGCAACCAAATTAATGTTTCCCTGACCTTAGCATGTAGCCACTTGTTATTTGCAGTGTGCTTGTAGCCAGAAAATGACTGTAACAGAGATTAGCAGCATGTTCTACCGTTAAAAAATCACCAATAAAAGCTTCAAGACCGGACACGTTGCAGCAGGAATATGATCTGCAATCAGAGAGTAATTAACAATATCAGCAACCACGATTGCACATTTCCCTTATGTTAGCATGTAGCTACATGTTTATTAGCAAAGTACTTACAGATTCAAAACTGGGGAGAAATAAAATTGTGGCAACAAGGTTAATGATTTCCTGATGTTAGCATGTAGCTAAATGTACATTAGCAGCATACTTGTGGCCAGAGAATGACCGTTAGGGAGATTAGCGACACTTTCTACAGTGAAAAATCGTCAGTAAAACTTCTAAACACAAGACATCTTTCAGCAGGAATATGATTCGCAATCGCAGAGTAATTAACAACATCAGCAACCACGAAGTTTCCTGATGTTAGCATGTAGCCACATGTTCCTTAGCAGAGTACTTGCAGCTGGGGAATGACTGTAATGGAAATTAGTGTCATATTCTACCATTAAAAATCACAAATAACAGCTTCTAAACAAGACAAGAACTTTTCCAGCAGGAATATGATCCAAAACTGAGGCGAAATTAACCATTATGGCAACCAGGTTAATAGAGTGTGCCAGTAAACCCGGAACTCTGTTAGCGCTTTTAGCACCTCCGGTTCTCTCGTCTAAAAGTCAATACGTTTTTTGAATGGGATTTTGGTAAAATGCCTCAAATAAGGTCTGTGGTTAACAAAAGCTTAAGCGAGTTTCAGGTTTTGTTCTACGACATAAAACACGTCAGTAAATACCCTACTTGTGAATTTTGAAGCTTTTACGTGTCGTAAAAAAGGCGGTTGCTAACAAGTTGCTCAATACGACTACAAACCCTGTCGGGGACATTAAACGTCATCACCCCGAACAGGCGAGAGTGCTGGCAGTCCGCCATTACAGCTTCTTATTTAGCTTAAACAGTCCGATTTCCCCATTATACAATGTTTTTAAAATAAAGCAGCCAAAATCAGTTGAAAGCTTAGTGGCAGTGACGTCAAGAGTCATGTGACCGTGGAGTAGTCATGTAGTCCGTTAAAGCCTAACGTTAGCTTTTTACTTCTGGCGATCGCATTTAAGCTTCAAATGTGGTATGAATGGTGTTCATATGTGAAGATTATCTCGCTGAACAAAACCTGTAAGTATCATAAACTTGTGTTAGCCACAGAGCTTATTTTCTGACATAATCCAAAACGCAATGCAAAAATCACATTCACTTTCTCTTCCGGGAACCAGCGCAATGCTAAACTTCCGGGTTTTGACATCAGCCCTGGCACACTCTAGTTGCAGCAGTTGCTGTATAAAAAAAAAGGGCAAATCAGGACATCATACTGGAGACAGAGTAGTTAAAACAGCTGGAAACAGTATTAAGAACGATCTGGGGCCTGAGGTTTCAGCTCACTGGGATTACTTTTACATACATTTACCTCTTTATTTGACACATTGACCATGTTTATAATGAACATCCTTCATTGTAACACTATATATATATATATATATATATATATACATATATATATATATGTGTGTGTGTGTGTGTGTGTGTGTGTGTATATATATATATATATAAATATGTGAAACAAAATATGAAAAATATGAAAAATAATTATAATAGGTCTCATTTTGATTAGTGTGTTCTTACAAGAATCTTTCAGTAAAAGAAGCTTAATTCACTTCTTCTCATTGAACTCATTACATCTCTGAGTGATTTTCTCTCACTCCCTTTATCTTTTTCACTTCACACTTTGTCTCTTTTATCAGCGTGCCTGCATTGCCCTCGGTGGGAATTTGGCTTCGATTGCTAACCTAGGTGAGCACGACTTTCTCAAAGCCCTGATCAACAGAGTGACTGACAAAAATGACCAAACTTGGGTTGGAGCCCATGACACGGCAAAGGTGAGTGATTTGACAATAAACATGATGTGATGCAACTGTTCCCTGTGAGCCTGATACTGATTCTGTTTTCAGTGTGGTAGCTGCATTGATGAGAGTCTGACGTGTGATTTGGACTACATGATGGAATAATATAATTTTTGTGACTGGACTGACTGTGAAAACTTTATTTCAGGAGGGTGTGTGGATGTGGAGTAATGGTCACAAGTACATAAACTTTAAAGGTCTGTGGGGCCCAGGAGAGCCCAACAACGGTCGCCGGAAGGAACACTGCATGGAGATGAACTACAGGGGTACGCACTGATTACCTGTTATAAGATGAATCAGTAAGTAAAATTATCATTCTGTGCAACCCTAATTGTTTCTTTTTTTAACTTTTTAAATTCTAGGTAAACCTAACGACAATGCTTGCACCATAAAGAAACCTTATGTTTGTGGAAGGCAGCTGTGAAGATCCCCACCATGTCCATGTGCCATGGTGATGTCACATCCCCACTGATGATGTCACTTCTGCCAGAGTGTCAAGCCTCGATGACATCACTGCAAGAAGATATATTGACACTTCTGATTTATGAGTTGATTCAATAAACAGATAAATCCTGTTCAGCAGTCTGTCTCACCTCTTTATAAAAGATCAGTATTTTCATGTGGACATTTTGAAAACAACAAAAAAAAACAACAAAAAAATCCTTGTCATTTACATCTGCTTGCAAACAACACAAAACCCCCTAAAACCTGCTTTGTGCTGGAATGCACTACCAACACGGTAAGAATCCTTAAAACCTTCAATGTGTAAAAGTAAGGGACACCTTCGTAGTGACCCCATGCCCAAGGGGAACAAAATGAAATAAAAGAAATGAAGTAGGGGGTCTGGGGGTCCTCCCCCGGGGAGATTTTTAGCATCTGACACTTTATTTCCTGCATTCTGGCTATTTTCATGCACCAACACGGCAGAAGCTCAAGTGGAAAAAAGGACATCTCTTTCACAATTTTATTCTTTTCACACACTAAGTGCTGGAGCAAAACCAAACCCCAGGTCAGATTTGTTTAAATTAATTATATAATTGGCAAGGTATGGGAGACGTAAACATTATTTCAAATTGACATTGGATTTAAAAAGATACGCAGAGGTGGGCAAGCAATTCGGCATTTTTCTGTCACACCGGGCAGTTGGTAAACCCGAGCAGAGAGTTGGTAGCCTGAGCGTCAGACTGAAGCTCCCAGAACCTTCAGTCTGACATGGCTTCCATTGAAAGCAATTTACAAGGGGGAGGGAATTTGATTTTTCCCTAACCAATCAGTAGAGATCAACGACTCACCCAGAATCTGACGTCATTAGTATCCATGCCTCGGGGGTGCCGAAAACAAGCGAGCATTGCCCGTTTAAAATGTCTCCGTCGTTGTGCATGCCCAGCTGCATCGCCTTTAATCCAGTTTAGCAGCTTCCTTAATTTGGTCCTCCATTAACGCGAGTAGTGGCGAAATACCTCAATAGCATCTGTAGGATCTGTAGCGGTCGCCATTGTTGCTATCCTCACCAGTTACCCACCGGTGTACAGCTTGACATCAGCGTGGCGCTGATTGGCTAATCGCTAGACCCGCCCCCACCCCCGGCGTTCATTGGTCCGTCCATCGTTTGGACGAGATCAATTGCAAATTCATTGCAGTATGCCAGACCAGAGATGCAAGCCTACTCAGCTGAGTGGGCGGGGTCTATGGTCTGGAACCAGGCTAGAGAGTTGGAGGGAAACAGTGTGGTTTTGACTGTACTGAGATGTTTTAATAAATGTTTAATTTTAGGTTTTAATTTTAAAGGGAAATTTCGGTTTATTTCAGCCTGTCTCCTATCGTCCTAAATTTGTTTCAAGTGACTAGTGACATAAAAATAATAGTTAGCATGTTAGCCGTTAGCCTAGATACAGCCAGGGCGCATAGTAGCGTCAGACCTGTTAAAACGTAAGTGAACAGGCAACCTTCAAGTGCAAAGTTAGTCCACTAAACAAGCTTTTTTTCCACAAAGACCGCCTCATATCGTTAGGATAAATGTCAGAGAACATATAGAAAATGACATGTAAACGTGTTGTCTTACCTTACCGGTGTGCTGCCATGTTTGTTTATCCCTCTCGCTCTGCTTTCCAAAGCGTGGCTGAAATATCACGAGAACAAGCAGCGATCTCATACCGTGCCTGAAATCTCGCGAGAACAAGCAGCAACAGCTGGAAGGCAGAACCGGACAGTAGCCTGAAAAGTTCATTCATTTATTTTATGAAAGATTTATAGAATAATGGCTGACTTTTTGCCAGACTTCGACTTTGTGGAGGAGGAATTTGATTTTGCAGAGTTTGTTGGCCGCCCTTATTTATTTGAGCCAGAATACACTGACGAAGAGCTTCGTGAAATTGAAGAACAGACGAGGAGAGAGGGAGAGAGGCGCAACAGGTAGAGGACAAGAGAGGAGGAATGGCTGCTGCAAGGCTGCGTAGCTCTGGAGATTGGTGGTGTACCTGTGAATGCTGTGCCCCAGTGCCCACAGAAGAGGAATGCCTCTGTTGCAAGGAATGGGACCGGTTGCAGCCTTATTTTCAAGGTCTGGATGTGACCGAGGACGAGACACCTCCACCTGGAGTAGTATCCAGCTGGGCTTTATCTAGAGCTCGCAAGATATATTTCATTGTTATTGTTATCATGGTTACAGCTTGTCTGCTTACCGTGATCACACATGGACTACATGACCATCAAAAGGCTGCTGTTATGCACAGTCAAACATGCCACTTACACAGCAGCGCAGCTCAGCACACACACTCAATTGGAGTGGAATTAATAGACACACACTGTGGCCTAACCTTTTACACAATCTCACTCACACACTACACACAACACAAAACACACAAATATAATTGAATCAGAGCCTGAACATTGTTTCCAAGTCTGTATCTTGATGAACTCTTCTGGAACTCAACTGTAACAGCATGTCAAGCCAAGCTTGGGTTGGGTAGCCACCCTGTGCTGTGGTGCACCCACATTAGCAATATGTCATCATGGGTAGTCGTGGTTAGTGAAGTTAGGTGCTCATCTGGTGCAGGGAGGCAGTTTGGTGTAGCAGTAGGCGCTCATGTTTTTCTCCATGTAATTTAACACTATCTCCTCTGTGTGTGTGTGTGTGTGTGTGTGTGTGTGTGTGTGTGTGTGTGGCCATTCACTGGGATCCTCTCCAAGATAAGCAAGGTAAGGAGAAGAGGACACTGGTCACTGTGACAGATAGACCACCGATATTACGTTTGTCAGTATAACTTTTCTTCTCTGGTTGATATAATTTGTTAAAATAATCATTTGACATATTGATGTCTTTTTATTTTTTTGGCAAGCTTTAGCATTTCTGCCCATAGTTGCATATTGTGGTACTGACCCGCCCCGCCCCCGGGTTTTCGTGTTGCCTGTGGCCACTTTGCATGAAGTCAAATGATACCGCGGTACAGTACGCTGTTCAAAACAAAGAGCTCTTTCAACAGCCACAGGTCTAAAGTCACACATTATAATAAACAAAGAGCAGCAAACAGAGATGGACACAGTTCCTCTGCTCATAATGCTGCATCAGACAATTTTATTTAATTTTCAGTTTTGCTTATAAAGCCCAGTATTACAAATCACAATCAGAGGGCTTTACAACATACGACACCCTCTGTCTCTGACCCTCACAGCAGATGAGGAATAACTTCCCCCAAAATTAAAACCTTTAAGAGCAGAAAACAAGAAGGAATCGCTCTCCCGGGACGGACAGACGTACAATAGATGTCATGTGTACAGAACAGACCAACATAATAACTATATATACATATGCAACTGGATAGCTCAGTGGTTAATGCTGAGCCACTGAGCTATCCATTCTAGACCCTTAGGCAAGGTTTTTAATGCTGCTAGTCGACCTCAGGATGAGTCAAACCGCAAACACAAAAGTCATGCCAGCTCAGACGGCGCTCAGGTCAACAAGGTCCATGTCAGGTGTTGAGGATCCAGGGCACCCTGATGGGAAATGGACTATAGCAGAGAACATGGAGCTGTTGGACTGCCACTATACAAGTAACCCCAGCGAGAGGTGCTAAATGCAGAGGATGTGTGATATATATGGATGCTTCGAAATCCAACATCTAGGCTGACAAAGAAACAACCAAGATCCAGGAATACATCAGGAGGGTGGCCCCCAAACAGGAGCTGCCAAGAGAATACCTCTGGGAGGACAAGCCCCTGCACAGCATGTCCCACCGCGAGATTAAAGAAAGAAGAAGACGAACCGACATCAAGAAATGAAAAAGAAATGTGAAGAGGAAGCGGTTCCTGTTTCATGTCCAGAGTGGGATCAGCTTCCAAAGAAGGCAACCCTGAGGTGTGGTCTCACCTCAGCTGGCATGGGACCATGACCTAAACACATCTTTGACTGCCACCCAGCGGAACATAATCTGGAGGTCAGCTTTGAGATCTTCTAAATGTGTGAGATTTAAGATGATGCAATATAAGATTTTGTGCAGAGCGCATATTACTCCTGTTAGATTATCCAAGATGGACGACAAACATCAAGATTTATGCTGGCATAATTAACCAAGGTTCTTTTTTCCACTTGCTCTAAAACACTATGGTTAGAAGTGATATCTCTTATGTCAGAGTAGTTTAATGTCAATGTCCCAGTGTGCCCCAAAGTATGCTGGTTGGGCCTGAAGTTGGACAGTAATGTTGGAGTAACTGTCGAGCGCCTGTGGACACTGGGTTGCTTATCTACTTACGTACTTTTGGAACCAGCAGTAACCCTTCAGACATGGTACCTAGACCCTCGGTCTGTTCAGACAGTCCTCTTAAATGTGGGTGGGGTTGTTGTCACTCACTGCTCCGTCCAGCACTCACTGTATTTCCTCATCAGCGGTGACACAGATGGAAGTCTGCACCTGGTTTATCATCCACAGAACGAGGCTGCACGCCCACATTTTCAGAACAAAATAGAACAGGCTGCAGTGAGAGTCTCTCTCCATGGGATATTTAAAAATAGCAGCTTTGTGCATTTAGTCCTTCTCAGGCAAGCTCAGGGGTTTAATGTTGCTGTAGCCCACAGGAAGTGAGGATTAGAATATATGACCTTCACATAACCTGGCTGAAATTAATATAAACGCTTGAAGATCCACTCATTACTAAAAGCGTGTGTCATATAAAAACTAAAGTGATGGTCAAAGTTGTCACAGTGAAATTTAAGGTGTGCTGATGGATTCACGTCATCAACTCATGCATTGAGTAACATTACAAGTTAACGTTCCACCTTAAAAGTCGCTGGCAGTCGGCCCAGTGAATAAAATTATTTTTTCTCAGACTCCAGCTGCTGTGAGAGGCAGCAAAACATCCTTTCATTTTATAGTTACAGTTTACTAATAAAACTCTCCACAGTATGAACAGTGGTTACATGAGCCTCAAAACCAGACACAACTCAGCCCTGAGCAGAGTGACCGTCCTCTACTGACCAATCAGACTGCAGTGTTCACAGCTCCACCATTCAGTACTAGATCTGTGTGCTAGGTACCCCAACAGAGGGGGGACCAAACATGGGGACGCTAAGGAACGCTTCTGTTGGGACCATCCACAACTTTTCACTGTGGGAAAAGAAAAAAAGTTTACGGATCTATTATGATGTTGAGATATGAAAATACTGAATTATGTTAGAATTCCATTTACAGGGAACTTTAAAAAGCCTCCTAAATGTCTTTCTTTCGTACAGTCAGTGGGAGGAGGACATGACCCATGTCGGTCATTTCGTAAGCCTGTCAGCATGATGATGTGAGCATTTAGCCCAAGAACATATTCATCTTAATTAACTGATAAGAGAGGTTGTGTTCCAACTACAGGGGGATCACACTCCTCAGCCTACCCGGTAAGGTCTACTCCAGGGTGCTGGAGAAGAGGGTGCGGTCGACAGTTGAACCTCAGATTGAGGAGGAGCAGACGCGGAATTGGGGACCAGCTCTTTACCCTTGCCAGGGTGCTGGAGGGAGCATGGGAGTTCGCCCAACCAGTCCACATGTGTTTTGTGGATTTGGAGAAGGCTTACGACCGTGTCCCCAGGGGCCTCCTGTGGGGGGTGCTCCAGTAGTATGGGGTTGGTGGCCCCTTGCTAAGGGCCATCCAGTCCCTGTACCAAAGGAGCGCGTGGCCGGCAGTAAGTCGGACCTGTTCCCGGTGAGGGTTGGACTCGGCCAGGGCTGCCCTTTGTCACCGGTTCTGTTCATAACTTTCGTGGACAGAATTTCTAGGTGCAGCTGAGTGGTGACGGGAGGATCTCGTCCCTGCTTTTTGCGGATGACGTGGTCCTCCTAGCTCCATCGAATGGTGACCTCCAGCTCTCACTGGGACGGTTCGCAGCCGAGTGTGAAGCGGCTGGGATGAGAATCAGCACCTCCAAGTCTGAGGCCATGGTCCTCAGCCGGAAAAGGGTGGATTGCCCACTCCGGGTCGGGGGGGAGGTCCTGCCTCAGGTGGAGGAGTTTAAGTATCTCGGGATCTTGTTCACAAGTGAGGGTAGGATGGAGCGGGAGATTGACAGGCGGATTGGGGCGGCGTCAGCAGTGATGCAGGCGCTTAACCGGTCTGTTGTGGTGAAGAAGGAGCTGAGCCAGAAAGCGAAGCTCTCGATTTACCGGTCGATCTACATTCCAGCCCTCACCTATGGTCACGAGCTCTGGGTAGTGACAGAAAGAACGAGATCGCGAGTACAAGCGGCCGAAATGAGTTTCCTCCGCAGGGTGGCTGGGCTCAGCCTTAGGGATAGGGTGAGGAGCTCGGACATCCGGGAGGGACTCTGAGTAGAGCCGCTGCTCCTCCACATCGAGAGGAGCCAGTTGAGGTGGTTCAGGCATCTGGTAAGGATGCCTTCCGGACGCCTCCCTTGGGAGGTGTTTCGGGCATGTCCAACCGGGAGGAGACCTCGGGGCCGCCCCAGGACACGCTGGAGGGATTACATCGTCCGGCTGGCCTGGGAACGCCTCAGGTTCCCTCGGAAGAGTTGACGGAAGTGGCTGGGGAGAGGACTGTCTGGGCTTCTTTGCTGAGGCTGCTGCCCCGGATAAGCAGAGGACGACGAGTACGAGTACGAGTAATTGATAACAAAGTTCTGACTTATTTACACCTGCCCTGTTTGCTTTGGTTCATTTGAACTCAAGTTCATTTGCCCCCCTAAGTGCAGTTCGTTTGGGCAGGTGTGAACACAGCAATCACACTCAGGTGTGCACCAAAACAACCAGACCGAGACCTTCATGAAGAGACGGTCTCGGTCCGGTTACAAACCAACATGAGCATGTTACAGTCCTGGAGGATTATTAATGTGCACCTCCTCCTGTACTGCCTTAATATGCACATTCAGCACATCCAATGCATCAAAACATTGTTTTCTAGTTGGAGCCACGCCTCGTTTTCAAACTGTATGCTTTGACTAAAATGAACAATGACAGCAATATAGTCCACGATGAGCAGCGCTAAAATCAACCTGCGTAGTTGTCCCTCCATTGTGACATTAGAAAGTGTCACATTTATCTTGCAAGTGTACTCTTCTTCAATGTTTGCTTTACTTCCTGGATTTTTCCCACATGGAAATTCTGACCAATCAAGAGCAGCTTTCTCACACAAGGCATTTGATCTGGTCCTCTTGTAAATGCTGCTGTGAGAGTTCTGAAGGCACCCTTAAAATGACTAACGATCATTCACTACAGATTGTGGTCAGTATTTGTCTGTCGCTGTGGTCCAACAAAATGTTGTCAAACATGTTTCTGAAAAAGGGGAACATCCCTGAACAAACACACCGCATCATCTCCATGAGCTTATGAATAATTAAATTCAAGTTTGTGCGTTGTCAAAGAATTGTTGTCTGGACCCACTTTGCATGAAGTCAAATGATACGGAGGTACTGTACTCTGCTCAATTTAACAATGAGCCATTTCAGCAGCCGCCTGTCTCAAGTCACACATTAAGATAAACAAAGAGCAGCAAACAAAGATGGACACAGTTCTGCTCATTATGGCAGGTAAGTGTTTTATAACTGTTTATATTCTTTTCTGACAGTACACTGAGAAATCCTCGAGGCTACCAAGCTAACAAATGTTATGATGCACTATAATAATTGATGTACGGATTAATGCAGACTGAATACGCACATTCTTCACACGGCTGGATAAAGACCGACAGTACCGAGGCCTCAGGTCTGAGGGTTCTGCCACCGTCACCATGTCGGCCACTTGCACTGAAATATTTCTGTTTCTCCAGACTTCATGTATTTATATTATGTGCTTACAGAATCAGCAGTAAAATGTCTCGTGTGACGCTGATCTGATTTTATAACATTATTAGATCGTTAATACTGAAGCTTCAGTGTTAGAGCAAGTTTTAATTTCTTTATACACAGTTAGCTAGTTTAGTTCAGTGGGTACCAACCTAGGGGTTGGGTCCCTGCAAAGGGCCGCCAGATAAATCTGAGGGCTCATGAGATCATTCATCAACTTATTCTGATGCACACATTTGTAATGATTTATGGGACTTTTATCTTTGTTTGTTTGCGAAGGATTGGATCATGTTAGCAGTTACTGAAGACGTATGACATTTGCTTTAATATAGGACGATGTAATGTTTACATTTGTCATGTTTTAAGGTAAAATCTGAAAAAGAAACAGTGTAAAATGTAATGGAGTAGAAGTAAAAAAGTAGCATAAAACAGAAATACTCAAAATTGTATTTATGATCATGTTTGTCAGAACAAAACATGTGAAGCAACGTTTTGCAATCGTGCAGCACGAACCTACAATAACCTCCCAGATGATGTTAGACGAGCCCCGCCTCTGACCACTTTAAAGTCGTTCCTTTTTTACACTGCGTACTCCACCCTGTAATGACTGCAAACTTATTTTTAATTTCAAATTTAAATCATTTTAAATAACTGCTTTATCTTTGCACTGCCAGACTGCACTTTTTTTTAAAGATTGTAAACCATTTAGTAATTCATTTGGCCTTATATATCTTTTTTCCCCTCTATTGTAAATCTGTATAAAATGTTTTATATTTTGCTGTGTATAGCACTATGAATTGTCCTGGTGTATAAAATGTGCTGTGCAAATTAAACTGCCTTGCCTTATGTGCAGTACATGTACTGTGTTATATTCCACCACTGATGTTACTATAAAGACAAAGACATGTCTGAATACACTCTGTTGCGACGTGACGTTATCTGTAGTCTGAATGTGATCACTATGCATGTGTGTCACTACAGGGCTGTGTGCTGTCTCATCACATGCTGAACGTCAGTACCATGTTGTTTATGACCCAAAGACCTGGACTGAAGCACAAAGTTACTGCAGAGAGAAATACACAGACCTGGCTACTGTCGACAACATGGAGGACGTGATGACCCTGATCAACATGACAGATACAAGCAAACTGACTGACACAGTATGTTCCAGCTATTTGAGTTCACTTTTCTCTGTCTTTCATTTCAAAGTCATTTTGATAAGTGTGTCAGTGACAGGTGGTTTGAAAGTATTCAAATCTGATCCTACATAGTAACTATAGTAAATATCTCCTGTAAAATGTAGTAGAGTAGAAGTATAAAGTGTTTTTAGTATAAACTTCCCTCATGGTGTTTGAGCAGACAGTGGGTGTTTCTCAAAGTCAGGGAAGGATCCTCAAACAGCCGAATTTCAAGGACGCTACGTCATCAACCCCGCTGAAGGACTGTTCCAATGTCAGGGATCCTTCTGAAGTTCACTGAGTCCTTCTTTCTTGCATGTGTTTATCCTGAGCACGTATAAAATCCCCACAATGCTTTGCAAAGGATTCGCTGGAGGTGAAGGCGGGGCCTCTTTGATGAAACCTGCGCCAGCAGAGCTCGGCAGGATTTAGATAATGCAATGGCGGTGACAACGACCACAGTAAAGACACTGGAATATCCTGCAGGTCAAAGCATCACTCATTTGTTTTGAGGTGAACATATTCCAAAAGATTACACAGCAGTATCATGTACAGGCAGCAGGTCAGCTCTTTCATATCAGATCTGTTCATATTACTGTAGTGGAGTGTGTGGTGACACCAGGCCTGGAATTTCCTCATTTTAGGGGCAAGGCTACTTGGCCTTTCGCGTTGTCAATTTTTTGAGGGCACAAAGGCCAAAAGCCAGGGCAGCGAGGCCATACAATAAAACAATGATTTTAAGTCCACGTCCATAATGAATTTAATTTAAGGACTGAGGATGTATAACTATCTCTGAAATGAATAAATAAAACGAGCTCAAGTAATAATGAGTATAATAAGTAGCCTAATAATGTGATTTATTTAACAGCACTAATAAGCCCAGTGTGTTTTAAATATAGAACAACCAGGTTCATGTATTTATAAGCAAACAATCTTAAATATTAGGCCTAAATATTTTTTGAGTGTACATGATAAACTGATTCACTGAACAAGACTGGCTTACAATTATTTCTGATGTGTTGTTAGACAGCTAACAAACTACAGCAGGGCTATTCAATTACTATTTCAACTGGGCCGCATTTCAAAACCAGATCATGTCGATGGGCCACGTTTTTAGCAGCGAGCAGCAGATCCACTTTTTTTTGCATACATATATATATTCATATATACAGGCATGGCCCTCCTCAAGTTGATGCATAAACAATAAAAAATCAATCAATCAATCAATCAATCAATCAATTTTATTTAGAAAGCCCAATATCACAAATCACAATTTGCCTCACAGGGCTTTACAGCATACGACATCCCTCTGTCCTTAAGACCCTCACAGCTGATCAGGAAAAACTCCCCAAACCCCCCCCCCATTAACAGTATCTAACAACACACACTATCTCTCTACCAGCATCTCACTCTCTCCTCTCCTCCACACACACACACACACACACACACACACCTCACCTCCTGATGCTTTCCTTACAGGTCAGTTAGACAGGATATAGTTTTATACAGTCCATGGCAGCAACAGTCATGTTTACAACAACAGAGTCACTGTTTAAAACCCAATAATATCTGACTGGAATATAAATATTCCTCCTGACATCACAACACTGAGTGAAGAAAGTCACGTTATCTCAGCATGAAGACAAACATCAGTATCAGTCATTCATCCTGCTCTCTATCCCTCCTCTACTGAGGACACTCACTGTCTGCAGGTCGCTGCCTCAGGTGCATGTTCAGATAAAGTGTTAGCCTACACACAGACAGCCTTCATTTAGTTTGTCTTTAACACTTTGCTGTTAGCCTCGCGAGCGTGATGTGCTTGTGTCGACCGCGATCATAAATCATAATAGCGGTGAATGAGAGACTGTGCACAGAGCAGATTTAAATATGGCTTTCTACATGCTGATCACATGTCTTGATAAAGTACTGGCTTGGCTGGCAGAGGTTTTATCACACTTACTTACTTACAGTAACAGGAAGCGTAGTTGTTGTCAACTAGAGTAATCTTGAAGTTATATTCCTTTCATCTGCACCGCGGCCTCTCTGCTGTTGAGTTTGTGTGTCTAGGCCCGTTTCCACCGCAGGAACTTCGGGGTAATTTTACAGGGCCGGGGCTGTTGGTGCGTGTCTCCACCGCAGGAACCACCCCCGAAGGACAGAGTTCCGGAACTTTTACAGGGGCTAAATAAGTCCCTGCCTCGGAGTAGGTACTCAGTACGACCCAGAGAAACTCCTGGCTGGGGCTTGGGGCTTACTTGGTGCTGATTGGATATACTCAAGACGGGATGTGACGTCAACAGAAAGCAACAAAATAGCCGGCATTTTTAAAACTCAGCAGACAAAGGTTAGCTCGTTCATAGCTTCCGCCGTTATGTTAACAAACTCAAACAGTCCGTGAAAAAAATATTTTTTTCCAGCGGATATCTTAGTTACAACATGATTGAGCTAGCAAAGCAGTTTTGTGTTGCTATGTGTGGTATTTATTTAGTTTTGGGAAATCACAATGTCTAGAAAGCATCAGCTGACAGGGACAGCAAAGCTAACATCAGGACGTCATCTGCCTCCCGTTGTCAGATACAACATGAAACTACTCCAGTTAGCTCAATCATGTTGTAACTAAGACATCCGCTGGAAAAAATATTTTTTTCACAGACCATTTAGTGTATTTAGTGTATTTAGTGAGTTATTACAGACACCGCTATCGGCTAACAGCTAACGGTGTCCCTACGCCGCTACGTCGCCCCGGTCAAAATGGTCGCGCAACAATTACGTCACATCCAGAGCCCGTAACTTTACAGGAACCTTCCTCCTACTCCGCTCTCTCAGTGGAGACACAGCGGTTGAGAGGGCCGAGCGAGAGGACGTTCCTGTAGTAGTTCCTGCCCCCCAAATAGTACCAGGAACTTCTTCAGTGGAAACAGCCCTTCTGTGTGCGCACGCACTGTGAGGAGTGACATGCAGAGAGCAGGGGAGAGGCTGCAGAATGATGATGAAACCGAAACTTTAAAAAGTGACGCCGATAATGGCGGAGCTTACTATTATTACGGTGTTGATTAAACTTGCCTTGGGTTGTTTTATACCGGGTCTCGGTGCCGATCCCCGCCCGGGCGTTTGATGAAGTCTCCTGGCTGGCCGGTGATAGACTGGTGTCAAACTGTCGTTACAGCCCGTCCGAGCAGTTCATGCCAGGCTCGAATCAAACCCCCCCCACTGGTGATGTACCCATCGTCTCATTTGATGTTGCCCAATAAGAATCCAGGATGTCATCGCATTATTTTTTTCTCAATAGACGCAGGTGTCAAAGCCGTGTTGACAGGAAAGAGGCAGAGGAGAAAACCGCAAAATCACCTGGGGCAGAGCGGGCGGGGCATCAAGGCCACTGTGGCCTTAGAGCAGATATTTTTTCCAAGGGCACAGGGCCAAATTGGGAGGCCCTCCTGAAATTCCTGCCCTGGGTGACACACACATAAAATATGGAACACTTTGGAATCACAGTGTGATTCTGTGTGTGAGTCTGTGTTCATACTGTAAATGATCATTTAGAACTTTTGTCAGCTGTTGTCTTTACTTCATTACTCCACTTAGGTGGAATTTATATTTCTGCATTGAATCGACGGCGTAGCGATGGCGTAGGCTCTGCGTCGACATGGAGCCTACGCCATCGCCTGACGTGCACCTTCCCAGAAATGTTACTACACACCACAGGACGCAGACCTCCTGTCTATTTCTGTAAAGTGAAACCATTTCCCTCAGTTTACTTTAATTTCACAGCAAAGAAACAACAAATGAATAAATTAGCATTTTAAGTCCTGTGTGTGATTTATCCTGGCTTCATATGTGCAGAGGAGATTTTCAGCTCGCCGCTAGGCTAATTTATACAATGTAAAATGCCACAGGCTTGTGCTAATAATGTTATATGTTTGTGTTCTTGTGTTTGAAATCGTCTCACGACTTTACAACACTGCACAGAAACCTCCGCCGCCAACTAGTGTTTTGAAGGTGTAACTGCAGAGTGACACAGACACACCACCGCACAAGTATAAATGCTCACAATGCTGTAGGCGACGTGAGTGGGCGACGTGCGTAGGCTCTGCTGCAAAAGTATAAATCCCACTTTACTCTTCAGTATGATCCAGAAATATATTCTCCCTAAAAGTCGCGTGACTCTGAAAATACTGCTACATTTATTAAAATGGTACAACAACATTAGAGAGTGCCAAAATAATCACAGCACCCAGAAACCTCTCAGTCTGCTGAGGGTTAGTGACAAACACCTGGGGACACTTGTTAGCCTGTTTCAATGTGTGTCCACTGAATGCTAGGAAGGACTCTTGCCTTGCCTGTGGAGGATCCCTCCTTGGAAGGACTCATCCTACCAACAAAGGATCCTTGACTTTGAGAAACACCCACCATTTCCCTGTTGAGCTCAAAATGTAACAATCAGCATATAATGTACGAAAATCCTGAGTGCTTAACATAAGAACAGTTTTGTGCATAATGTAGTAAGATATTACATTATAGGAAAACTATTACAGTATTAACTATATGTTGAATAATGTACCTGTAATTAATTCAGTGTATGGTGTAATAATTTAACAAAACAAAGAGTACTCTCCTTGTTTTCTTAGAGCAAAGAAAGTCTTCTAATTTCACATGACACCAGTGTTATTACAAAACTGTTATCATGTTATGTGCTAATGTTTTTCTTACATTATGTGCTGATTATTACATTTAAATCATTTCATTATGGGCTGTTATTATATTTCAAGTTGCTACAACATCACTTACACTGAAAGTGCATTAGCAGGAGATCTCAACCCCTAAAGTCCCCCAACTGGACCTCTAGAGCTTCTAATAAAGGCCTGGTGTGTATCAATACACTGATCAGAAGATTATAGTGATGTTGCCCATCAAATTTAACAGCAGAACCTACAAGGCTGTAATTTTTTTTACATGCCCCAAACTCAGTTTTAACATCAACTAAATAAACAACAACAACAACTAACTCCAACAGCACCGATATTCCGACCCACTCTGTATATTTCGGGCTCTAACTCGACCACATGTTATTCAAAACACACGCCATTCATCTCAAATGAAAGCTGAGACTCCGCTGTTTCCACGTGTATACTCCAAATCACTCTCCCTTTAACCATCACAGAGCTACAGCCCAAAGAACAACAACAACAGAAATCTTTGCCAAAATATATTTGTAATATGGCTCTTACCTTATTAATTTCGCCGTAAAATGCGCATTCTGCCGTTCATTCACGCTCCGTTTGCGTACTACCGAAAGTTGTCCGTCATTCAAATGAATCCGGGCAGAAAAAAAGGTTCCGGGGGAACAAAAACAATGACCACTCACAGCAGCCGACATCTCCCCGCAACACGTTCTGCTGACTCTGATTGGCTTACAGTGCTGTCAGTCTCTTTTTGGTGGGTATAGCGTCATTCTATTGGCTCTAACAAATCAAACGAGGTGTCAGTCACTCAAATCGGCCAAGCCGTGACGGAGATACGGGCCTCCAAAACTCAGAATAGAAACAGGTTCACGTGTAGTAGGTGTGTATTGGTCAGTTTGGAGTGGGAAATAGAGTAAAAAAAACGAAACAGACAGTTGTATATGTATATCCTAAACATCAGTAGGGATTTACAGAAACAAAAAATGAAAGATACAGGATTGTACATGACAAAAATCAATCAATTTTGGAGAGCTCGCCTGAATTTTCTGTACTAAAACCTCTCTAATATTGTTCTGCTTCACTTTATGAGAATCAACCTTTGCAGAGTTAATGTTCACATATTGTACTATGATGTGATAGAGGTTTAGAGCTGCAGCTGCATCATTCCAAAGGGATACTCATCCTGAAAATGCTTTGTTTTTTTAGGCGAACCTCAAAATGTTTCATTTGTGCTGTGTGCCATCTTCATTTACTCCTCACATATAACACATATACTGATATTTACACATCTTAACAAATCTCACAAGTGTTCCCTTTACCATGACACCAAAAGTATTCAAATGCACCTTGTGGTTGCAGAGATATATGCATTTCATTATGGATATGCAATTTTCAAGCAGGGGCCTATAAAATAGGGCCAGGTACCAACAGGTTTTAATGTCCAGTATGAACAGCAGGAATGATTACAGGAGGCAAAACTTGTTTCACTGTTCATATGAGCTCCTGAATGTTGTTTGAAGACAGACTTCAATTTTGTGAACCTGTCCTTTAAGAGTTTTACACATTGAATCTCTCAGCTGTAAAATCCTGTAATAAAGTGGTGGAGGATCAGACTGACAGGCAGCATCAAGACTGTTAATGGCAAGTTTATGTAAAAATGTTGCCTTGAACAAAAGCTAGAGCGAGCTCTAATTCTTTATCTCACTGTCAAATATTGCTTTTAGCAAGCCTGGATTGGACTGTACGATGACGTCAACAGCTGGAGGTGGTCACTGTCAGACACAAGTTTCTACAAAGACGGGGAGACAGAGTTCAGACGATGGGGGAATACACAACCAGACAGTTACGAGAGTAACGAACACTGCACAGCGATGTATGAGGATGGACTATGGAATGATCTCTCTTGTAATAACAGCCTTAAGGTCGTCTGCTCATATGTCAGAGGTGAGAATATGAACTAGTGAAGTTTTCCTTCTCTGCTTCTCTTTGCCTCTTTGTTTTCATTATTTGGGCCTCTGTAGTATCAGTCAATCCATCAAACCAACTTTATTTGTAGCACCTTTCATACAGGTGAGAGCAGTTCAAAGTGCTTTAAAGGTGACTGACAGGCTGAGAATAAGACAGAACAAATGGAAACAGTAAAACAGCTCAGTGTGTCTCCTGATGACATCACAGAGGGCTGATATGGACAGACTGCACACTTGTATGTTCACGTGAACACAGTGTGTGTGTGTGTGTGTGTGTGTGTGTGGTTCAGAAATACTGTTATTAATGTATTTTATTTGTTAAGATGATAATGTTTTACTTTGTTATTATTACATATTCATTAGTTTATCAATATTATATAATGGTTTGAAAAGTACCACAGAGAGGCATGGATGGGAGGCTGTATGTTACGGTGCCTCTACACAGCGCCTCACTGTGCTCTATTTTCAGGGTCGGATGTGACATTTATCCTCATCACCAAATCCATGACATGGACTGAGGCCCAGAGCCACTGCAGAGTAAATTACACAGACCTGACCAGTGTGAGGAACATGACAGAGAACCAGAAGGTACAGGAGCTGATACCTGCAGGAGAACGTGTCTGGATCGGCCTCTTCAGAGACTCCTGGAAGTGGTCGGATGGAAGTAGCTCCTCATTTAGGCCCTGGATACCAGAGCAACCTGATAACGCTAGAGGGAATGAGGATTGTGTGGCTGCACACTTTGGCTACTCCGGACAATGGCACGATGACAGCTGTGACGACAGGAGAGCGTTCATTTGCTACAGCACACGTGAGTTCTGACCCGTTATTCAAATAGTATCTAGATTTGTGTTTACTTCAGCATCAAATGAGAAAATACCAGAAATGATACAAAACATCAGGCTCTGGACAATAAATTTTAACCCTCATGATGCTGATCATTTTTATGGAGTTGTTTGTAAAGTGAGCAGCAGTGGTGATCAGCTGCAGATGATCAGTTTGTGTCGACTTAATGCTGAAAATATGCAACAGATGGAGGATGTAACTACCACATTTTCCCTGTTAGTGTTTAAACTGATGAAATTCTGAAGAAGGCAAATATTATGTCAACATATTATATGTTTGTTGTTTTAGCTGTGGGAGAAAAAACCAAACAGCAAACTACGACAAAACAAGTGTTCAGACTGAAGTTTCACACACAGGACTCCTCTCTGGATCCGAATGACCCTGCTGTGATGGAGGACACCTTGAAGAAGGTAAATCATGTTTTCTAATTTGATTCAAAACCAATCAATTGACTCTAAAAGCAAATAAAAAAATACAACTTTATTGATCCCCAGAGAGGAAATCCACATTGCAGCAGTACAAGAAACAGACTGAGGAGGAAACAGATAAAGAGCTATTTAAAATCATAAATACAGTAAAATAAGAAGATTTAATAAATGACATTCAGAAGCTATATACATGATATACATTACAATACTTTGGTCACATACAGGACATGACTTGAGCATTGTGCCAATCCATATGTGCAGAAGTAAAGAGTGTGTTAGTGCCACTCTGCAGGCCTTATTGATGTGTGACTAATGAAGAATCAACAGTCAGCAGAAACTTCACTATCTGCCACCAAATGCAGCAGGAAACTGTACAAATACAATCCAGCAATCTGAGAAAAGACAGAGAGTTTACAAGAGAAGACAAATCTACAACAGACCAACAGGTCGGCACCACCTTAGGAAAAACAAGTATATATGAAGCAGAGTGCTCCTAAAATAGAGCTTCCAGATGAGTCCAATATAAATAAGAATGCAGAATGTAATCTGTGTATGTGAGTGATGAGAATGATGAGGAGTTTTGTGTCTCAGCTCAAACAGAAGCTGAAGGACCAGGGGCTGGGTGACAACATCAAACTGAGCTGGAGGAAGCAGCCAGATGGAAAAGTCTTCCACAAGGAAGAGAAGAAGAAGAAGAAGACCAAAAAGGATGAGCTTTAAGGCTGAATTGTTGTGTTTGGTTTCATCAGAGAAAAGTGGATTTCTTTCCTTAAAGTCTTCATGTAATGGGTCAGAATAGATCTGCAACAATTAGCTGATTAATCCATCAGTCGCAACTATTTTGAATTAATCCTTTTAATTATTTTGCAAACAAAAAAGTCAAATATTTTCTGCTTTCAGTTTACGAGATTTGAAGATTTGATGCTTTTCTTCGTCATATATGGTCATGAAGTTAATATCTTGGGGCTCTAGATGAAAGAAGAAGTTTAGAATTTATCTGTTTTTTATTGTTTTCTGACATTTTGTAGATGAGATGTGGTGAGAGTAGAAAAGATATTTTAAGATGAGAAGGAAGCTCCAGTGAGGAAAAACACCTCTGGCACTCCCCCATTTTGTAGCGAAAACGCCTAACATGACGTACCCAAAGAAACAGAAACACTCTAGGTGATACAGAGACAGAGTAATGGGCCTCTGAAGTCAGTAAAAAATTGAATTTTTTGCCTAAGATAAAATAAAAAATGTGTTTCAGGATGAATAACTGTCTGTGGCTTCATCTGAGCAGGTAAATGACACTGTGGGGCTGTAGGCACACTATCAATGAACACTTGTTTCAAATTTGAAGAAGACTGCTCAAAGTATGACCATTCTACAGTGTTTTTACCATGAAAAGATCCAGGCGGAGCTCCAAATGACAAGGCGCTCACTCGGCTTCAAAAGAGTACTATCAGTGATCAAACAACACTCAGCCAGCTTCAAACATTGTACCTTATTGAAATCAGGTGTGATTATGATAGCTGATGTTGTTTATGACACAGAAACACCATAAAATATCACCAAATAAAGCCATATGAAACGTGAAAGTTATGATCCCACTTTCTAGATGGTATATCTCAGCCAAAAATAGTGGTAGGAGTGAGACTCTTACCTTTATAAACCAGCTAAGTCCCCGCTAACAGCTCCACATAAGATTGCGAGTAATCCTTTAACTTTTCCCGTCGAAAAACGGCATGACATGACTTGTCACCGCTCATCGCAATTTTGGACTTTGTGTGTTTAGGCTGCTCTGGTGCCAAATACATAATAAATAAAAGAAAAACGATGTTATTTTTGAAAAGTCGAGAGCTTCCTGAATCTGGCAATACCATCTGGCTTACCATGCCCTAAGGTGAGCCTATAAAGCACCAGCTGGCATGTAATCACTCATAGTTTGACTGAAACCCGTCTCTGAGCAGCCTTAAAGCTGGAGAGATAGTCTCCTCACTCAGAGAACCAGGGTTACAATGTAACTGCACATTCTCTTTTACATCAAGACTATCTCTCCACTCCGTTACATGTTCCATATGTTCGGGGAACTCTCTCGGACACCCTGTGAGGAGACAGTGCTGTTCCTAAGCCCACACAACAGTAACAAACAAACTATTTACAAATGTTCATTGTTTACACAAATAATGACACATAGATGTTGACACTGCTCTCAGTAGATACAAACTGAACTGTTCTTCAGAGTCAGTTATGAAATTCAAATCACTCTGTTTGCATAAAGTCAGACAGGTGAAACCAGTGATGGAGGAAGTATTCAGATCCTTTACTGGAAATGAGCTTGTGGCTAAATGTGGCACAATACATCTGTTCAGTCTGTATGAGATGAATGTGTTTTTGTACATGTTTTCTGAAAATTAAGTTATACACTAAAAGTACCAACACCACACTGTAAAAAATACTCCACAACAAGTAAAAGTCCTGCATTGAAAATATTACTTTAATAAAAGCATTAAATTATAGTCAGGAAATATACTTAAAGTATCAAAGTAAAAACAGTCAATGCAGAGAAATGACTCATTGAGAATGTGGCATGATGGGATATTATTAGATTGTTATTATCACTAATGCATTAATGTTCCAGCTGCTTTGCACTCTTGTATTTGGTTGAGGTGGGGTACATTTTTAAGGCTACAGCTAATGACTTTTTTCATGAAGGGTTATTCTTCTGGTTATGTTCTTGTTCAATTCATTGATTTTTGGTTCATAAAATGTTTAATTATACAGAGCTCAGAGTGACACCTGCAAATCTTTTCTTCTGATCAGCAATATCATGCAGCCCTAATCTGAATCTACAAGGTAACCACAGTTATTTTTTTAAAAAAGTGCAGTAAATTAAGGCCTGATGACACAGAAATCGTTTTAGCAGCTGGAGGCAGCTTTTGTACTTGTTTTTAATTAGAATGAAGATTTTTGCTCAGTGTTTGTGTGCTGCTACACACCTCACATTTCTTCACTCTAGGCGTCTGCTGTTTTTGCCAGAGTGCTCTGAACTCCTTCAGCTGCTTCAAAAACTTCAAGCCAGAGACGAAAAGCACCCAGTGTCATCTTTTTTTTGTATTTTTTCCCCATTGTCCAATTGGATGATTTGAGAGGCGGGCCTTCAAGTTTACAGTTGGTAACCACTGGAGGAGAAACTGGTGGTAGCGGTTGCTGGATACCCAGAGCTATACGGCCCAACGATAGACAGCAGGTTGTCAAACTCCCCGAGTCATCCTAAAATCTGCCTGTAAACGTCCATGATGGAGGAGAAGCTCCTGGACCAACTGGTGGTACTCCCCATGATCCAGCCTCTTTTTTAGGGTCTCATGTACCCACACAGATCTCTGTTTATCAGCTGACAGCCTCTCACCCTCAACCAGAGCTACAGACAGCACCCTCTGCCTCAACATGGCAGCAGCTGCACACTGATTACTGTGAAATAAATAAACAGTAGATTGATTACAGAGGAAGGTTAGTGTGAGGATGCGTTTTGTTTTTAAAGGCAGTGACGTTTACCTTGAGTTTTTTTAACCTGCAGAATGCTCTCTGTGTCATCAGGGCCTTAAGTAGCAGAAAATTGAAATACTCAATAAAAGTAGCTCAGAACTGTTGTTCAGTACAGCACTGAATGTACTCAGTTTTCACCACACTGGAAAAATGAAATATCGACCTGGTGATTTTGGTTCGTTTTCATTTGGTTCATCATCTTTTAGTTTAGTCAGATAAACCATTTAGTTCCATGATAGCGTGACGTGTGTGGTTGTGCTGCTGCCGTGGTCCTTCCAGATGCCTCCTGCTGCTGCTGTTATCATTAGTCATTAGTCATATTTCTACTGTTATTATACACATATGACTATTGTCACACATGTATACTGCCAGATATTAATACATACTTTCAACATATTGTACCACAGTAACCAGAACTATAACTATAATATTATTACTTTCATTAATGTTGTTGTAAGCTACTGTCATTACCGTCTGTCTCTCTTTCTCTTTCTGTCTCATTGTGTCATACGGATTACTGTTAATTTATTATGCTGATCTGTTCTGTACGACATCTATTGCACGTCTGTCCGTCCTGGAAGAGGGATCCCTCCTCATTTGCTCTTCCTGAGGTTTCTACTGTTTTTTTTTCCCCGTTAAAGGGTTTTTTTGGGGAGTTTTTCCTGATCAGCTGTGAGGGTCATAAGGACAGAGGGATGTCGTATGCTGTAAAGCCCTGTGAGGCAAATTGTGATTTGTGATATTGGGCTTTATAAATAAAATTGATTGATTGATTGATTGATCTCCCGAGTGTCTCTCTGCTCTCTGTCCTTCACAGATGTTTTTGGCTTTCTGTGGCTGTGGTCAGTAAGGAACCCTCATGTTGGACCATTAAACCAGGGCCGTGCAGAGAAATTTAGAGGGGCAGGTGCTAAAAGAACAAGTACAACTGTGCAGTAAAATGACATGAAATTTGACATGGATGTAGTCAGGGTCACCCTGAGCAGGCATCATCTTAAAATCATTTTAAAATTTTGAAACATGTAGGAATAATGTGCATATAAAAAAACTGGATGTAGTTCCCCTTTAAAGGGAAATTTCGTTTTATTTCGACCTGTCTCCTATCGTCCTAAATTTGTTTCAAGTGACTAGTGACATAAAAATAATAGTTAGCATGTTAGCCGTTAGCCTAGATACAGCCGGGGCGCATAGTAGCGTCAGACCTGTTAAAACGTAAGTGAACGGGCAACCTTCAAGTGCAAAGTTAGTCCACTAAACAAGCTTTTTCTCCACAAAGACCGCCTCATATCGTTAGGATAAATGTCAGAGAACATATAGAAAACGACATGTAAACGTGTTGTCTTACCTTACCGGTATGCTGCCATGTTTGTTTATCATTTAGCTCTGCTTTCCAAAGCGCGGCTGAAATCCCGCGAGAACAAGCAGCAATCTCATACCGTGCTTGCTCTTGCGATATTTTGGCCGCGCTCCTTGTCTCTACAACAAACATGAATATTCAGATCTCCTATGATCAGGCACCTATCAAATGTCACGAGAATATTAGACAGGAGATTTTCAAAGTCCTGAATAAAGTTCTTGTTATATTTAGGAGGGCGATAAATTAATGCAAGTAGCACAGGAGGAGACGAGTTCAACTCAATGAGCTGCAGCTCAAAACTAGACTGAGTGATATGTGGAATCTGTTGGCAGTGAAAGCTGGATTTATACACACACGCCGTCCCACCTCCTTTACTAGTTGTACGTGGGGAACTAAAAAAGTTACAGTCAGGAGGGAGAAGCTCAGAAAAACATACGGAGTCACCATCTTTCACCCAGGTCTCTGTGATAAACATCATGTGTAGATCACGGGAGGAGAAAAAGTCCTTTTACAGGAAGGTCTTATTTGTTAGCGATCTAGCATTAATTAAGGCCATGTTTAGAGTGATGTGGAAGTTTAGGTCGGGAGTAGTGCCATCAGTTGTCCCGGACACTTTTTGCAATGGGCGAAGGTTCTGGTAACTGACACCTTTAGAAATGTTGATAGAACAGTACTTGGGTGGCGGTGGTCTATTACTAATTATGGTTGGTATGAATGAGGGGGATACTGGTGGAGAATGAGCTACTGATGTATTAAAGATAGGCCCATCTGGGCAGCCAAAAACAGTGGGGGAGATGACCATGGGCTCAGTGCTGGCCTGAACATAGGAACTGATAGAGTGAGAGGGCATTGAAACAGAGTGCATTGTCTGCGGTGGCCTGTTGGGGGCGATAGTGAAACTGTTATTGCAGCGAGAGGGCACAGAGGAAGATGAGGGGGCGTGTGATGTAAACACGAGTCAACATGGTGATGACATAGACATATATACATAGACGCCGCATCGACTGCCTGAGCGCGTCCTAGCCGGCTGCCATCTTGGATGGGTCTCGCTTCGCCTCCACAGGGCATTCACTTCTATTGAGGAAGGAGCTGTAGGCACAAGTAAAATAGAATAACTCACTGAATTTTCAACTGATTGTCATGCGGTTTGGTTTGTTACAAACGGCACACATGTAGTTATGATACAGGATGCTTTCGTACATTAAAAATGCAGGATTTCATGCTTTAATACTTTCTGCAGATAGCAACAGCATGTTATTTAGGTCACAACACAGTTCTTTTATTCACCTCAACCCCAGAGTGGGATGGAGATATAAGGATGGATATATATATATATATATATATATATATATATATATATATATATATATATATATATATGTATATATATGTATATATACATATATACACATATACACACACATATATACACTGTATAAACACAATATACACAATACAAAACATAGTATATTAATAAATTTATTAATATAGTTTAATAAAGAAAAAGCTTGATTGTTGATTGAGTTTATTTCTCACACACACACTCTCTTTTATACCCACAGCCATCAGACTTAATAATTCTTTGTTAAACAGATGATCTTACAGACTTCTCTGAAATTTTCTTTTCGGGGATTAATAAAGTTCTTCTTATTCTTATTACACTGACTACTGTGATCCTTCAAAAGTAGTAAAAAACATTTTCAGTATTTACATAAACACTGAAATTAATTTTGGTATTGGTATTATAACTATGAAAATGGGACTGTGGTCAAGATAATTTGAAAAAAGATACAGAAGGATGAGCAGCAGGGGATATTTGCAGCACAGCTGGTAGAAAAGTGAATATGTGCACAAAGGTGTGCTATACATAATATGCTATACTGTGTTTTGTATTACATACATTACATACATACATATACTGTGTATATATATGTATATATATATATATATATATATATATATATATATATATATATATATACATATCTCACTCTGGGGTTGAGGTGAATAAAAGAACTGTGTTGTGACCTAAATAACATGCTGTTGCTATCTGTAGAAAGTATTAAAGCATGAAATCCCGCATTTTTAATATACGAAAGCATCCTGTATCATAACTACACGTGTGCCGTTTGTAACAAACCAAACCGCATGAAAATCAGTTGAAAATTCAGTGAGTTATTCTATTTTACTTGTGCCTACAGCTCCTTCCTCAATAGAAGTGAATGCACTGTGGAGGCGAAGCGAGACCCATCCAAGATGGCGGCTGGTGAGGACGTCGGCTCCGATAGGCAGCGGCAGTCAATGCGGCGTCTATGTATATATGTCTATGGGTGATGAGTGGATAGCATGCTGCATGTTAGCCATTAGCACTGAGTAGCCCAGTTTGTTTGGGTGAACTCCGTCTGACTGGAAAAAAGAGCGGCGGTTCCAGAACAAATTGAAATTATCGAGGAAGGAGAAGTCGGCTTGATTGCAGGCATGCTGGAGGTGGGTGTTGAGAGCCACAAGCCTGCTGAAGCATTCAGAGCTGGGGGATAGCAATGGCAGAGGACGGCTAATCCAGACAGACAGACCACATCTTTTTAGCAGACTGAAGAGGGTGTTGAAGGTGTTGAAGGTTGCCTGTTCACTTACGTTTTAACAGGTCTGACGCTACTATGCACCCCGGCTGTATCTAGGCTAACGGCTAACATGCTAACTATTATTTATATGTCACTAGTCACTTGAAACAAATTTGGGACGATAGGAGACAGGTTGAAATAAACTGAAATTTCCCTTTAAGTTGCAGAACTGGTCCAGTCACCACAGTCACGGAAAGCCACCACCATCATACACGACCCTTCACATCCGCTCCACAACTCATTTCAACTCCTTCCTTCAGGCCGTAGATACAGTGTCCCTCGAGCAAGAACAAGCTTAGTCAAAAAATCATTCATTTCATCCACCATCAACGTCATCAACAACTCACAATGAAATCTTTTAATGTCCTCACTGTATTTATTCTGCATTGATGTTCTATGTTTAAACTTGTGGTTTTATTCTATGTATTTGTGAAAGACGAATTTCCATTGCTTCTTGCAAGAGACAATAAAGGTTTTCTGATTCTGGTAAATGGACTGCACTTGTATTGTGCCTTTCTAGTCATCCAACCATTCAAAGTGCTTTTTACGTGACTAGTCACATTCACCCATATTCACATACTGGTGGCAGAGGCTACCATACAAGGTGCCACCTGTTGCAGAGTTTTTTTGACACACTCACACACCAATGAGACAGCCATTGGGAGCAATTTTGGGGTTCAGTATCTTGCTGAAGGATACTGTACCTCGACATGCAGGCTGGAAGAGCTGGGGATCGAACCGCTGATCTTCAGATTAGTGGAAGACCAGCTCTACCTCTGCACCACCCACGAAAGTAATAATCAGTCACACAAATGAAACTCATTATCTAAATGTCACTGCTGAGTCTCTGCCCATGGCCTCCTGTGTTGCAACAGAGGTTACATCACATGACCTTTCATCTGCAGCAGGTGAAAGGTCATCATATGATGTAAACTGACTGATAGCAACCAGGTCATTGTATTGATAGCTAAATTATTATTCATTGTTAAATGTTCTGCTTGATTACAATCACGTGCGGCCGTCGTGAAAAAAATGCCTTGACAAAAGGGCACTTTGGACATCAAGGGGCAAAGAGGCAGGTGGTGGAGCACCTTCAGCCTCCGCCTCCTACACATGCCTGCATCAGTCTAAATATCAACACAGGGAAATGTAATTCGTGGCCTGTTCAGTACAAAGTGAGCAACGATACATATGAGTCATCATGATAAATGAGCTTAGGCAAATAATTGTTCCCATTATAATTTCGCATGAAGTTGAAAGCGCAGTCAGAGGTTAATGTTTAACATGATAAGTAAATTTAACCGCTGCACATCTGCAGTCACAGACAGACCGAGAGGAACGGTAACACACAAGGATGGAAAAAGTTCTGAGCATCATCGCTCTGTCAGGCAAGTAATTTATACATTTTTAAAAATTACTTATTTCCCATTTGTAATATTATGTTTTGTTGCCTCTCTGTGACTTCAGTGTTCACTGTTCAGTGCTTCTCCTTCATCGGTGTTCAGTCTAACTTTAATGTAAAATGACGATTTGCATTAGTGAGTTAAATATCAAAGTACCAAAACCAGTGGTGGAAAGTATCAAAGTACGTTCACTCATTTACTGTGCTTAAGTACAAGTTAGAGGAACCTGCACTTTACTTAAGAATCTTGATTTTCTGCCACTTTAGACTTTTACTCCACTACATCTCAGGGGTAAATACTGTCTGTTTTACTGCACTTCATTTTGTGATAACTTAGTTAAGTTGCAGAATCAGATGAATAATTTAACATATAGTCAACACATAAATTATGATGTATTATTTCGATTAAGATAAAACTTAATTTATATATTATATTCACAGGCTACCCAGCAGTATATATATTTAATTGAGCTTTATATTCACCAGCTGCTACATTAAAGTGATGAACACATTAATGCATCAGTTACATAATCCAATGATGTTATATCTATTATTCTGAAATTTGCCATTCTGTATAATGAATCCCTTTACTTTTAATACTTTTAAATATATTTTGACGCTGACACTTTAATTAAAGAGGCAACAGACAGCATCTTTTCCTAAATATATCATGATGAAAATAATGTGGGCTGCACAGGGTAGTGGCCACAGTAAAATCAGACTATCAGCGTTTACATAGGTTACTTAGTGGCTTTGCAATCTTTGCAATAAGCTTCTGCCACCGGTGCTGAAATTTCGCGGAAAAATCTGCTTTACAGCAGGAAACGCGTCATGTTTTGTGAAACTGGTCGGTCAGCCAATCAGGGACTGGAGCTGGTCCTTATGAGGAGTTGGGCATGAGATAGTTGAGTCACGAGCACAATGGCAGACGGACAAAGTTTGGAGACAAGTGAAAAACGGCCTAGCAAAAGAAAAGGAGCTCCTCTGTGTGAGAAGGCAAAGAAGAGCAAAAAGGAGAGTGATAAAAGAAGAGGAAAAGCAAGAGTCAACCTCAGTCAGGCGTTCAAGAGATGGAGGGAGCTCCGTGACCAAAGAGGCTTCAAAACCCATGTCCAGCTAGCTTTCTTTCTAATGGATCAGTAAGTAACACGGCTAAATGTTAGCTAGACCAGAGAGGACTGGACTGTACTGGCTGCTAGTTCATTCCTAGCTGGCCAGCATCGCAAATCGGTCGGCTGACATCCTGGTTGCCATTCTACGGCAGCCCTCGGACAGTGATACCCCCCTCCCTTCCTTCTGTTCTCTTCTCACGGAGGCAGCTATCCACGGACATCGCCCAGCTAAGTTACGCCCAGCTAAGTGAACACTGGACTTTGTTTCCCATTCAATTTTAGCTCAAACAGGACGCATGGTTTCCATACTGTAGCGTTTATTCTAGAATGGGGACTGTTTACATGTGCATATTGGTATAATTCCACTGTGTCTACTGTTGTTTGTACTGGTACTGTACATATTGGTATCATTTACTGTGAGCTGTTTGTACTGGTACTGTACATATTGGTATCATTCACTGTGAGCTGTTTGTACTGGTACTGTACATATTGGTATCATTTACTGTGAGCTGTTTGTACTGGTACTGTACATATTGGTATCATTCACTGTGAGCTGTTTGTACTGGTACTGTACATATTGGTATCATTTACTGTGAGCTGTTTGTACTGATACTGTACATATTGGTGTCATTTACTGTGAGCTGTTTGTACTGGTACTGTACATATTGGTGTCATTTACTGTGAGCTGTTTGTACTGGTACTGTACATATTGGTATCATTTACTGTGAGCTGTTTGTACTGGTACTGTGCATTCTGCTATAATTATTTGCATTACTATTTGTTTTTTCTTCAGATAAATCTGATAATTGTTGCTCAGTCTCTTTACTCATTTATTCAGTAGAGTGTCCACACACCTTCTCATTCTACATATACATAGAGGTATACTGGTGGCTTTACAGCCTACACTTTACTGATTATCTCTGATCCTCACGGTCAATTTGGTCATTGAGACAGTGCGAGCAACACCGCTGACGCTAGGTGGCGCCAAGCTAAAAAAAAAAAACCTGAATCCTATCTGTTGCCTCTTTAAGTCAGATTTTCAATGCAGAACTTTTACTCGTAACATTTACACTGTGGTATTAATAATTTTACTTCCACCACTGCCTAAATATAATCTAATCATTGTGTGTCACTACAGGGCTGTGTGCTGTCTCATCACATGCTGAACGTCAGTATCATTTTGTTTATGACCTGAAGAACATGACTGAAGCACGAAGTTACTGCAGAGAGAAATACACAGACCTCGCCACTATCGATAGCATGGAGGACGTGACGACCCTGATCAACATGGCAGATACAAGCAGAATGGTCTACTCAGATGGATACAACAACGTTAGTTCACTTTTCTCTGTCTTTCATTTAAGTGTCATTTTTGACAATAATGTTAAAGACAGGTGGTTTAAAAGTGTTTAAATTTGATCCTACATAGTAACTAATTACTAAGTGTAGTACAGTAAAAGTACAGTACTCCCTGTGAAATGTAGTAGAGTAGAAGTATAAAGTGTAGTATAAGGCTGCTGTCAGCCCTAGAGTCGTCTCCTCTGGTCTGAATCAGGGACTCATGTTGTTCCAAAGTTGTATAATTGCCTAGAGTTGGTTCGTGTTCTCACGGCAGCATTTACAAGAGGACCAGATCAAATGCCTTGTGTGAGAAAGCTGCTCTTGATTGGTCAGAATTTCCATGTGGGAAAAATCCAGGAAGTAAAGCAAACGTTGAAGAAGAGTACACTTGCAAGATAAATGTGACACTTTCTAATGTCACAATGGAGGGACAACTACGCAGCTTGATTTTAGCGCTGCCCATCGTGGACTATATTGCTGTCATTGTTCATTTTAGTCAAAGCATACAGTTTGAAAACGAGGCGCGGCTCCAACTAGAAAACAATGTTTTGATGCATTGGATGTGCTGAATGTGCATATTAAGGCAGTACAGGAGGAGGTGCACATTAATAATCCTCCAGGACTGTAACATGCTCATGTTTAACCCAAACAATGTGTCATGTGACTGCAGAGTTCATTTGAAACTGGACTGAGACCACCTCTTCAATAAGGTCTCAGTCCAGTTGCATTTGCCACCATTTCTCACAACATCCTCCTTAACAGACTGGCCTCCATTGGAATCACTGACACACCCCTTTCCTGGTTTAAATCCTATCTCTCTGACCGTACTCAGATTATCCAGCTCAAAACATTCAAATCTCAGCCATTTCCAGTTCCTTCCGGTGTTCCTCAAAGTTCTGTCTTGGGCCCCCTTCTGCTTATCACCTACTTACTTCCTCTTGGTTACATCTTCCGTAAATTCATCATCCATTTCCATTGCTATGCGGATGACACCCAGCTCTATCTGTCCACCAAACCTACCTCCAACCTCCCACCCTCCTCCGTCTCTGACTGCCTTCAGGAAATCAAGTCCTGGTTCTCCTGCAACAGTGATTAAAATGAGTTACTTTTCATTGGCACCAAATCCACCTTAGCAAAAATTAAGAGTTTCACACTTGACATTGATAACTCCTCAGTCTCCCCCTCCCCGCAGGTTAATAGTCTGGGTGTCATCCTCAACAGCACTCTGTCAGCCTATTCAGTATGACTCCCATCTGCCTAGCCACACACATCCATAATTTACACAGAATTTTATTTACAGTAAACTTGTTTTGCTCTTGTTATTTATTTGTTTATTTTATGTTACTTGATTCCTTACCTCGTTGACTTTTTATTTGCTGTTATTTTCTCTGTCTTTGCCTGCAAGGTGACCTTGAGTGTCGTCAAAGGCGCCTATAAATAAAATGTACGATTGTTATTATTATTATTAGAATTATTATCACTTACATGGAAAGCACATTACAAGGGGATCTCTTAATGTCCAGTATGATTAGAGGAAGCAAAACCTGTTTCACTGTTCATATGAGTTCCTGAAGACAGACGAAAAACTGTGAACCTGTCCTTTATGAGTTTTGCAAATAGAAACTCTGTTATGAAAGCTGAGCCAAATCATATGCAAAATCCTGTCATAAAGTTATAGAGGATCAGGCTGACAGGTGGCATCAAGGCTGTAAATGGAAGTTTTATGTAAATATATTGCCTTGATCAAAGGCCAGAGCGAGGTCTAATTCCTTATATCACAATCAAATCTTGTTTTCAGCGAGCCTGGATAGGGCTGTACGATGACGTGGACAGCTGGAGGTGGTCACTGTCTGACACAAGTTACTACAAAGACGGGGAGACAGAGTTCAGACAATGGTCGCCTGGAGAGCCAAATAATGAATACAGTGGAGAACACTGCACATGGATGTATGACAGTGGCCTTTGGAATGATGCCCCATGTGAATGGCAATATAAGGCAGTCTGCTCAGACGTCAGAGGTGAGAATATTAACTCATGAAGTTAAAAACATATCAGGTTAGTTTCTTGACCTCTGACCCTTCTCTGCTTCTCTTTGCCTCTGAAGCAGGTTCATATAAAGTCTGTTGACCCTTACAACTGGAATATTAACACAGGTTCATTTCTAATTCAAAACTAGAATTACCGCCTGTGGTTGTGTGCCTTTGTAAACTAGTCAAGTTACAGTTTACATCCATGCCTGTCCAGACTCATGTAGCCATGACAGTCAACAATGCTGCAAAGACGCTACAGATTCTAAAACATGGATGCTTCACACACATCTTCAACTCTGAATATCTGCCAGTAAAGTGTTTTTGCAGAACGTTATGATGTCACAGTGATGCTGACCTTTGACCTTTGGGATATAATCATCACTTCATGATTTCATCATGAGACATTTGTGTGAAATTTAGTCATAATTAGTGTATCAATTCTTGAGTTATGGCAAAAACAAAATTTTTGTGACTTCACGGTGACTTTGACCTTTGATGCCAAATTTTAATCAGTTCATCCTTGAGTGCCAGAGGACGTTCGTGCCAGATTTGAAAATATTGCCTTAAGATGTTCTTGAGATCACATTCATGAGAATGGGATGGACAAATGGACGGAGGGACAACCTGAAAACTAAATAAAAAACTAAATAATACGTATTTATGTTGTATGCAATGGTGTCTCTTCACAGCACTTCACTGTGGTCTATTTTCAGGGTCTAATGTGACATTTGTCCTCACTGACGCCTCCATGACATGGACTGAGGCCCAGAGCCACTGCAGAGTAAACTACACAGACCTGACCAGTGTGAGGAACATGACAGAGAACCAGAAGGTACAGGAGCTGATACCTGCAGGAGAACGTGTCTGGATCGGCCTCTTCAGAGACTCCTGGAAGTGGTCGGATGGAAGTAGCTCCTCATTTAGGTACTGGAAACTGAAACCTAAGGAACCTAATAACAACTATGGGAAGGAGGCTTGTGTGGCTGCAGACTTTGGCCAATCTGGAGGATGGGAGGACTGGAACTGTGACTTTGAGAGAGCGTTCATTTGCTACAGTGGTAAGCTGTCATTTGTTTAGCCTTTAAATGTGGAGTTAGATTTCCTTTATTTGCAGATACAGTAGACAAACTCCTCAAACAACAAACAAAGAGAAAAGAAAATGTCCAAACTCATAAAGTTATGTAGATAATACATTTTAACATCTGTAATGTTGATAATGTTCATGAAAATATTTGGACAATTAACATGCTGTAGGGATCAGCTGCAGATGAGTTTTTGTTGTGTCATAAGTCCAGTTCAGACCAAAGATTCAAGATGAGGCAAATTGAAACAAGCAACTACTTGAGATGCGCCGCACTGCAACCAGATGAGATGGTGTATCATCTCTACTCAACAACTCTCTGTACTTCTGATCTGTAACGTTGACAGGAAGTGACCTCACGATGAGACGGTGTATCATCTCTAGTCAACAACTCTCTGTACTTCTGATCTGTAACGTTGACAGGAAGTGACCTCACGATGAGACGGTGTATCATCTCTAGTCAACAACTCTCTGTGCTTCTGATCTGTAACGTTGACAGGAAGTGACCACCATGAGGCGGCGTATCATCTCTAGTCAACAACTCTCTGTGCTTCATTCTGATTTGCAGCTTTTCAGACTTATTTTGTGGCTGAATATAATTTGTAGTTTCTTAAAATCTGAATGAGGATAGTGATAGTGAGATACTGGCTACAGTGATGAAACAAAACCAGCATCAGATGGACTGTATTCATAATCAATACGCACAATAATATAAATAACCAGCACCAATTCATCAGTCAGTGAGAATGTGTGTGTGGGCGGGTGTGGGCTGGCACATACAGCCAGCAGCAGCAGTGACCCACCGTCTGACACCAGCACACTGTGAGGACAGAAACAGAGGGCTCTGTGGGGATGGAGCACCTGCTGCAGCAGGCAAACACATCATCTGTGGTCATTTTGACTTGACCAGCGGACTTCACTACAAGCTGATTGGCTGTTGAAACAGGTGACGTGCTTTAAAACCAGCCGCCGGCCATTTGACCAGCTGAGTGTCAGGTGACACCATCAGCCAGCTTGAGTCGAGCTCAGACCGGTCAGTTCACACTGCTGCTACTTTTCTCTGCAATGTTCTAAAACAGTTTCGTCTTGTCGCGGATGTTTGGTCTGAACTGGGCTCAAGACTGGCAGAAACCAGCAATAAGGTCCATGCTAAGATAAGCTAAGATTTTCTTGGGCCATAAAACAGCTGCCTTTAGAGATTAAGCTGATGGAAAATGTAATACCTTATTTTTCCTCTATCGTTTAAAGTGTCAGTGCCTGTTTCAAAGAAAGCAATGAAAGTGATGAAGGTGAGGTTTGAGACACAGGACTCCTCTCTGGATATGAATGACCCTGTTGTGATGGAGGACATCTTAAAGAAGGTAAATATTTCTAATATTACAATAAACAGAATGACCAGGTCATTTGTTTGATTTGGCTGACTACTAAGAACGTTGTAAAAATGCTATATGCAGCGTAAGCATGTATGTCTCCATTATTGAGGGCAGATGTGTCAAAAATCATGCAAACAATGAAGCAGTTACAGTTTAGTGAGGAGTTTTTCTCTGCTGGTGATTTTCAGGAAAGCAAATGTTTTTGTGTCTCAGCTCAAACAGAAGCTGAAGGACCAGGGGCTGAATGACGACATCAAACTGAGCTGGAGGAAGCAGCCAGATGGGAAAGTCTTCCACAAGGAAGAGAAGAAGAAGAAGAAGACCAGTCCGAAAAAAGATGAGCTTTAATCTTTCAGTCCACTCTTCCGTCATCTTCAACTTGCTTTTCTGCTTGTTCTTCACAATAGCCCTCATTTATCAACCTAACTTAGAAACCAGCTCAGATCTGAGCATAGAAATCTTATGAGAGGATTTGTGTGTGACTCATGAAACATTCCTATCTTCAGTGTAGGAACGATCGGGTGTTGACAAATGTGACAACTGAAAACAATCGTCATTTACAAATTCTGCCCCAATAAATTCTGGGTTAATAGGCCACACCCCTAGAGTTTACAACATGGAGATACAGCAAAGAAGAGAGACCTCTCTAGGCTAGAAATGGAAACACTGATGTCCCACGTCCAATTTAATCAACTGTATGTGCAACCCATGTATACTTGTAATAGCATGAGTTGGACAGACAGTTCAGTGTGGTGTCAGCAGTGATGCAGTCGTTTTTGAATTACAGAATGAACTACATTCCATCCCTTACCTGTGTCATGAGCTTTGGGTACTTACCAAAAGAATGAGATCAAAGATACAAGTGGCCGAAATGAGATTCCTTCATTGGGTGTCTGGGCTAGACCCTGGAGGCAGTGAGGAGAGGACCTCCAACATCCAGAAAGAGCTCGGAGTAGAGCCTCTTCTCCTTTGTGTCCAAAGGGGCCAGTTGAGGTGGTTCAACATCTGATCAGGATTCTCAAGGCGCCTCCCTTTTGGATGTGTTCCAGGCACACCCAACTGGTATGACACCCCGGCGTAGACCTAAAACACACTGGGGAGTAGGGTGACCATATTTTGATTTCCAAAAAAGAGGACACTCGGCCCGGCCACGACATAGCCTACTTAAATGATACTCGCAGTTTACTCAAAGATGCCTTATCATTTTAATATATTTAAAATGTATATGTATGGATAGAAAATTCAGTAATATTACAAAATAATATCTCTCAAAGACAGAAATTCAGATAGGCCCCAATAGGGGACACATAGACACACTAGAGTGTGGCGATCCAAGCCCGATGGTACCCGACGGGTCGGGCTGGGTTTGGTCGAAAATGTAGCTATAAACTGTATTCGGGCTCGGGTCGGATTCGGTCAGCTTTATGTGAAAATGTTGTGTAAAAATAAATAAAATCCTATTGTCTGTCCTGTTTATTGCTTGGGCACTGTTATTTACGTGACAACACCTGAACATAACACACACAGACACACACACACACATTGGCTGTTTGTTTCTACCTCTCCCCTCGCTGGAAGTCTCGGACCTCCAGCCGCCCGCCTCCACCTTGATTAAACGCTGAAAATAAAATGAAAGCGGAAGACATGTTTTTCCTGTTTTATCTTATTTTGTTTTATTTCTCTCTCTCCTCTCGCTAGAAGCGTCGGACCTCCCGCCTCCCGCTCCCGCCTCCCGCTCCCGTCTCAATCACGGCGGTCTCCCTCTCCGCAGCGGAGCACCCACGGTGCACGCTCGGCCTGTTAAATAGCCTGTAACCGTAACACCTGTGTGACACAAGCTCAGTGCTTTGGTCATTAAATAATGTCGGGCTCGGTTCGGGTTCGGACAGAAATATGCGGCCCGTGCCGCACTCTAACACACACACAAACACACGGGGACATTATCATCAGTTTATAAAAACCCCCCGGACGGCCCGGGCGGGATGTGAAAAGTGGACATGTCCGGGCAAAAGAGGACGTTTGGTCAGCCTACTGGGGAGGTTATATATCTCATGATGGATGGATGGATTTTTTTTTGATAACTGATTACTCATTTAATTCGGGTTTCATTTTGAGGTTTGAACTGTTGGTCGGACAAACTAACATTTGAAGGCGTCACTGTGAGCTCTGGTCTTTCTCAATATTTTCTTTTCTTACATTTTACAAACTAAACAATAAATGAATTGATCAAGAAAATAACCATCAGATTAATCTACTATTGCTCCACCTCGACCAAGTACCAGAGTCAAAAGCTGCTGTAACATTCATGCACGAGTAATAATGATCTCATAAATTATATAATAGTATGCAGGATGTATCATACCAAATGCTCTCAATGAGCCATTTCTCTGCAGTGACTGTTTTTACTTTGATACTTAAAGTGCATTTTCTGATAATAATTAAATACTTTTATTAAAGTACCATTCTTAATGCAGGACTTCGTTCGAAAGTATTTTAACAGTGTGGTGTTGGTACTTTTACTTATTACATTTTCTTTCATAGACCATGTACAAAAACCATTCCTCTCACACAGAGAGAAGAGATGCATTGTACCAAATGTTCAGCCATGTTGGCAGCGTGGCTCAATGGATGCCACAGTTGGCCGGTCTCCACACTGATATTTGCTGTGCTTTGGTATGAAATTCATGAACCTCAGAGGATGAACCCAACTGACTTTGGTGAATTCCTGACCTTCTCCTCTAGCGCCACCGTGGGGTTGGCCTTTGTGATTCACACTGAAATATCTTGATAACAATACGATCACACACCATGAATTTTACCACAGATATTCAAGGTTCCAGGAGGATACATTCAAACAACTAAGGTAATCCTCTAATCTCTTGAATCAGATATCTGCATGCAGAATCTGTAGGCAGCAGTACAAGATTTTGGTATCAGATACATTCTGGTTTCCATGTGCATTCCAAGCAGTGTTGACCAATCACGTTTTAGCAGGCTTTGGTTCGCTGCAAGTAAACAGTTCATCTGGAGAGTAAGGAGACAAAAGCATGGGCCAAAATGCAGTCTTGGAACCCTTCAGCTGATGTCTGACAATTAATAGACTCACAAGTCAGTCTTTAGATGCTTTGCTTAACTAAAGACTGATGACTTTCTCCCTAAGTTTGTGTTTAGATGGGTGGATACAATTTCAGAGTTTAAAAAACTCCCTACGTTGCAGAACCAATAGTAAATCTGCAGGGCGGTCCTTCGGTGGCTCGCTGAACTCTTGTGCTCGTAAACATAGTCCCACTAGAAACACGTGTAGCGGTACAAAATGGCTCAGCCGCGCTCGCAGAAAACGCCGTCAAAGTTAGTGGATGTTTGTTGCGTTTGCGGCGACACATTCTCACCAACTAAAAGAAAACATAATCTTTTACAAGGCCATGACTCATCCGTCCGGCCGGACTATAGAGGGAATCACCTTGTTGTTTACAAATACTTCCGAGTAGAAACCCAGCAGAGCTTTTAGCTATATATACACACACATATATATCTATCTATATATATACACACATATATATCTATATATATATATATATATATCACATTTTTCACATCACTGTATCACCGTTTAGACTAATCCGACATTTGTAAAGTCTATAAACACAATGATTGAACAAACATTACTATTTCTTAGCCGTTAGCGGTGTCTGTAATAGGTAATAACTCATTAAACGGTCCGTGAAAAAAATATTTTTTCCAGCGGATATCTTAGTTACAACATGGTTGAGCTAACAAAGCAGTTTTGTGTTGCAATGTGTGGTATTTATTCAGTTTTGGGAAATCACGATGTCTAGAAAGCATCAGTGGCTGCAGCTGACAGGGACAGCTAACAGCAGCAGCAAAGCTAACATCAGGACATCATCTGTTAAAAGCCTCCCGTTGTCGGATACGACATGAAACTACTCCAGTTAGCTCAATCGTGCTGTAACTAAGACATCCGCTGGAAAAAATATTTTCTTCACGGATGAGCACACGTTTGATAAAACAGAGTTAAATCTCTCGGCATCCATTTTCAAGCTCTCTGTGTGTTTGTTTCCTTGCGGACGAGAAAAGGGGGAGCGCACATTTCCGGGAGGGCGTGTCCTTTTCAAAAATGCAAGACGCGTTGCTTTGTTGCTGGCCGTTTTCGCCGGTGTGTTAAACACACTTTAGAAAGGAGTGTCCCCAGACTATCAGAAGACGGAGATCTCTGATTGTCTGGTGGTGAGACTAGACAATTAATGTCTGACACCGTTTGATTAATCTGCATTCATACATTCATTCATTCATTCATTTTCTGTAACTGCTTATCTTGTTAGGGGTCGCCATGGTGCTGGAGCCTATCCCAGCTGACATCGGGCGAGAGGCAGGGTTCACCCTGGACAGGTCACCAGACTATCACAGGGCTGACACATAGAGACAGACAACCATTCACACTCACATTCACACCTACGGACAATTTAGAGTCACCAATTAACCTGCATGTCTTTGGACTGTGGGAGGAAGCTGGAGCACCTGGAGGAAACCCACGCTGACACGGGGAGGTCAGACTCTGCACAGAAGGACCCAGGGTTTGAACACTCATCGTGGATTCATACTAGGAACCCTCTTTTATCATGTATAGTAAAAAGGTGTTTTGCTTATTTTTTAAAAGATGTTTTTCATGTGAAGAAGGCCATGTTAAAGGTTGTTTCACCACGGGAGAAGCCAAGAAGTGAGATTCTGGTCTTAACTCAGTTTTCTCTTTTACAATTTTTATTGATTTTACATTAAACAGTATACTTTCGTTTACAGTGTACATACACCTCATAGAATATAGGAAAATAATAGCATAGTAGATGTAACATTCAAATACTTACAAGTATGTAAGATCCCTCACCCACTATGCCTCACTCTCAGAATAATGTTTTAATTGTCCTTATTCAGTGGTGTTTGCAAACCCTCATAATACTCTAAAAAGGGGGCCCATATTTTCCTAAATGTTTTCACTGAGCCTTGGAGGGTATGCCTAATTTTCTCTAATTTCAGAAAATACATGATGTCTCTAATCCATTTTGTGAAGCTAGGAGGAGCTTGTTCTTTCCAGGAGAGGAGGATGAGACGTCTAGCGATCAAAGAGGTGAAAGCTATAATTAGATGAGCTGTGCTTCTAAGGGAGTGAGTTTCAGGGGTGAATCCAAATAGGGCACATATAGGGTTGGGATTGATGACTCTTTGAGGCATCTTAGTATAGGCGCTAAAGATATTGGACCAAAATGTCCTAAGCCAAGGGCAGGACCAAAACATATGTATATAGTCCGCTGGTTGACCCTTACAGCGAGGGCATGAAGGGTCAACATTAGGGAAGAGTCTCGCCAGTCTTGCCTTGGTCAAGTGTGCTCTCATAACAATTTTCTGCAATAGATGGTGAAATGTCATTTAACTTAGAGTTTCTTGCTTTTTTTTGCCCTGGAAGAGTATTCAATTATTTGCCCTCGAAAATAAGCCTCGAAGGTCTCCCATAGGGTAGAATGGGAAACTTCTGGGGAGGTGTTGGTTTCAATGAAGAAGTTAATTTCTGAAGATCGTGATTTATAAACTGTTCATCGGCCAGGAGGAGAGGGTTAAGTTTCCAATTGCGAGAGCGCCTGGGGCAGTTGGGTAAAGCTTTGTGAAATGAGACAGTACCGTGATCTGAGATTGTAATACTATGATACGTACATGAACTAATGTTCCCCAGTAGTCTATTGTCTATCAGAAAGTAGTCGATCCAAGTATATGTGTGATGAACACTGGAGAAAAAGGAAAAAACTTTTTTGTTATAAAAAGATATCCGAAACGCCATTCTGAGCAATGAAATCATTAACAGCTTTGGCAGATTTGGTAAGGTGTTGGGCCCTGTTAGATGGTCTGTCTAATACTGTGTTTAGTGTGCAATTGAAATCGCCCCTTATCATCAAGTTGTAATGGTTATCACTTGGAAGAGAAAAAAAGCAAAACAAAACAAAAAAGAGAGAGAAAGGACAAAAATAGGGGAAATAAAATATGTATAAATGAAAAACTAAATATGTAAAAAAAAAAAAAAAAAAAAAAAGGTGACATACAAGCTTCTAATCATAAGGTAAAAGAAGGCATCTGGAAAGGAACAGGGGGCTTGGTCAGCACTTTTAACTAGCAGCTTGAGAACAACAGCTAACTTGCACTTGAACTCTGTTATAATGAACAAAAAGTACATTAAAGGGGATTACAGATTTTTAGCACAGAACTCTGCGCAGTAATACTACAGGCTCTATAGGCAACTGGAACAGTTATAAACTACTATCGCTAATAATAACAGACATCTATTTATATATGTCCACATGGACAGTGAACAGAACAGCAACATAAATAGCAGAGGGGAATTGTATATGTGTAGAGTGCAGCTAAGGTTTCCTTAGTTTCGTCTATCAGTGCGGCGCTTAGGGCATGTGCATATGTGAGTGTTTATATGTGCATGTGTATATGTGCGTGTGTGTGTGTGTGTGTGCGTGTATGTATATATGTGGGCCTGTATGTTATAGAGAGTGTGTCTATCATGTAAACAGTAGCCCGAGTCATGTGACTGAGCCGAGGTCCAACGGAGAGCCGTGGCTGAAAGAAAAAACAACAACAAAATACAAACAAGCCTGTGACCAGGGGCATATTACACAAAACTAGGATAAGGGATTAAGCCGGAATATCTTGGTTATCCTGGCTCAACTTATCCGTGATCCGGTTGCACAAAAGCGGGATAGTGGACAGCGGGATATGTTATGACCTAAGTTACCATGGAGATTTATTCTGTGGAGCTAGCCTGCTCCAGACCAGGGGCCTGTATCACGACGCGAGATCAACCTTTCCTGGGTTACCCAGACCCATCCGGGGTTGACTAACCCAAACAATGACAATCAGGATAATCGGTATCATGATGCTGGATATCAACTCGGTAACTCAACCCAGGGTTGCTTTATCAAGAGCCGTGAACGCGCATGCAGCGGACCAATCACAATCATGAGAGAAGCGCAGCGTCACTGAGCGTCCTAACTGAGCGTCCTCATAGAGCGCCGTATGTGAGGAAACGAAAACGTATTTCTCATGAGGATCAGAGATTAATTCTACTAAAATATGAGGAGGAGAAAAGCAAAGTTAGAGAAAAGGCCAACACTGTGGCAGCTGCAGGAGGAGGAAACATGCGTGGCAACGCATAACGGGATGAATAATGTTTAGTTTTAGTTTAGATTAGTTTATTTGCACATAATGTTAAAAACAGACAGTATAACATTTACAAGATTAAAAAAAGAAAAGTGCCGGAGAGGTTAGAAGCCACTAAAAGTTTATCAAAGAAATTCCCCTGTCAAAACATCAATGAAATCACATAATAGAGAAGAAAAAAATGGGTAAGGAAAGAAGAAATAGAGGAGAAGAGAAGGAAAAATCAAGACAAAATAAGGCAGCAAATAAAATGATGTGTAGGTTAAATGACTCATCACTGGTTCAAGTAGCTACAGTACCTGTACCTGTACATCTGACACTGATCACACCCATGAATCCCATGAAATCAATGCTGCGCAGATGAATTGCGTGTATTACAATTATCGTCTAACATCATTGTGTCTGATGAATTGGTCTTCTTTGTCATAACGTTATATATGCTACAATAAAGCTTAAAGCTGACGCCACAATTAAATCATATCAACACCAAATTGATAGTCTGAATAAAATCATCCTGATATTGAGCTGTGTTGGAAATTAACAGCTGTGCAGAAATATACCTAGTGTCCCTCTTTAAAAAACAAAAAGGAAAATCCCTCAAACACCATGAAGTGTAGACATGATAGGCTACTTTCCACATTTCCAGCAGCAAAGCTGTCAGTTAGGCCCATTATCTTTAACAGGGATCATTTCCTCCAACAAAACAAAATGTTGGCACTAATTAATGGTGCTATTAAGTGTTCGCAAATGATCAGTTTCTTTCTTATGAAGGGGTGGGATGAAAGTTTGACTTCTTCCCACTCCTTTTTGAACAATCTTTTCATTGTCTGTTGTTGTTGCTTTCTTTTCTTTTTTAATGTTCAAAATAAACTTTCAAATCAAAATCAATCAAATGAATTAAATTTGTCGTCATGACTGGGCTGCATTTCTGTCAGCGGAGTCATTTTTTTCCGAACAGCTGATTGGCCAGTGGGTGGTGCGGTTTATAGGATCAGATTCAACCCTGAACTTACCCTGCTCCGGAGCAGGATAGCCGTTCAGAGTAAGTTACCATGGTGATCTACCCCGATAAGAACTGAACCGGCTTCGTGAGACCGAAAACCCAGGGTTAACCCTGAAGTTACCTCGCTAAGACATTAATCCTGCTTCGTGATACAGGCCCCTGGCTAAGTTCCAAGATCTATTTAATCTCATCTCAGTCAGCAGTCACCACAAACGGAACCCAATAGTTATTCCACTGCCCACTGCACGTTGTTATCACATTCAGCCAGACCCACTGTCATTATTTAAACATTTGTGATCATTAATTGCAATCATTTTAGATAAATGATGATTTTAGATGATTTTGCAATCATTAGATAATTTACAGTTTCTCACAGACTATCTATAAAATACACATCCCATATAAATATAAATACACATCAAAGAGCAACATGATGTTCCTTTATTGAATAAGGATAAATCAAAGCAAGTAAACCATCAGCTCCTTTCAAAACTGAGGTCACACTCTGATTCTACAAGATAGAAAGCACGGAATCAAACATATTATACAACACAAGAATAAATACACATTCAAAGGTCTGTATACGATACACCCCGCATGTCTGCACACTGAAATAAATGCAGGACAAATCCATACACAACAAATGAACAGACAAATGAATGGATGCAGTAGCCTCCCTGCAAGCTTGTATACACACAGTATACAGCACAAACAACATAAGAGGCCAAATCAATTTAAATAGAATTTAAAAAAAAAACCAAATTCCTCTGCCAATGCAGGCCACATTTAACTGAAATTCACAGCATGCATGTTAACTAAAGTAATTTAACACATATTGGTCCCTGACCAGCCGACCACTGTCGTCATCAGGGAAGATGGCAGGATTGTCCCAGTCATGTGTGATGGCACTCTGGGGGCCCTCTCCTTCCTCAGGCAGGCCACATTGTGGAGGACACCACAGGCCACAGTGATGTCACATGCTCTCAAAGGGCTGACCCTTAAGTGGTGAAGACAGTGAAAGCGTGCCTTCGGGAGGCCAAAGGTCATTTCGATCCTGGCCCTTGTCCTGGCATGGGCATGATTATAGGCCTGCTGTGCTTCCTGAGGGTCTGTGTATGGTGTGAGGAGAAAAGGCCCCCAGCAACACACCAGAGAATTCACCTGTCAATACAAAATCTCATCATCACAACCTCATAAATAGAGGGACATTCTCGACACAGCCATGATGTAAAAAGTCGTTATTAACAGAGGTTGTGTGGCTCACCTTGTGATAGGCGCCGATAGATTCCAGAGGTCCGAAAGACTCGAGAGTCATGGACCGAGCCAGGCCACTTTGCCACAACATTGCTGATCAAATAGTCAGCATTGCAGACCATCTGAAATTATAAGATGAAGACTATTAAATGCTGTGAAAGGATTTCCTATTCACAAAATCGGGGGATATATATATATATATATATATATATATATATATATATATATATACTTATGATCAATCAGCATACACATGCACGTACACACACACACACACACACACACACACACACACACACACAAAATTGCATACATATAATGAAACAGCAGAGGAGCATGAAGCATGAGGAGCTAAGATAAGATAAGGTAAGGTAAGATAAGATAGAAGGAACTTTATTTATCCCAAAGGGAAATTCAATTAAGTCAGTGAGCTCATGTATTTATCAAAGAGTTATACAGTCTGATGGAGTTACATTTACACAATTTCACTCACATCTGCAGTCAATTTCACTTACAATTTCAACTGATTCATAATCAGAGTACAACTACGTTTTCGGAGATGTTAATTAACTATTTGGATTGTAACTGTGATGGTTTCAGCGGAGCAGTGAGTGTGTATTTGTGCACTACTTACGCATTCAGGCCGTCTGCAACTTTGCCATGCTTTCTCTCGTTGTTTTATTACTGTGGCGGTGTTGCCTTTCTTTATGATTTGATCCTTTACCTCTTCGTAAGCCTCCATGAGGATTTCTGCCTGCGACGGGGAAAAGTACGCCGCTCTTGTTGCCATGGTGAATCGGTGAATCTGTGATCGATGGCGGGGTCTATTTGAGGAAGCCGCGTGCGTGCACTGATCCAGGATTGGTTTCACCTGGCTTGATGAATCCGTGTCTGCTCATCCTGGCTTGGTCTTTGTACAACCAATTAAGCCTGGACGCTCTTGTTTTGGATTCGCTGAACCCAGCTCAGTCATTTATCCTGGATGTCTGAATCCTACTTTTGTGCAACGGGCCCCAGCATTACACCCAAAGCACCTACTAGACTAGATTATAAACAACTTTGATAACGAAAAAGGAACAGACAAAAAGCATTATGATTCCTGATACTTCACAATGTGTCGACACCAGTAACTTATCCGAGAGGTTGTAATATACTCAGTATGAAAAAGGAAAAGAAAGAAAAAAAATACGAGCATTACATAGTCAGAATGGTTTATGATGTGGAAGGTGTGGGAGAAGTACCTTGCCGGCTTTTTTGAAGAAAGGTGGAAACTTCATCAGGAGAGAAAAAAAACAGTTTCTGTCCGTTCTTGTCAGTGACTTGCAGTTTGGCAGGGAAGAGCATCCTATATCCGAATCCGGCGTTTCTCAGCTGAGACTTGACCATGAAGAACGCCGCTCTTTTCTTGGAGACCTCCGTGCTCTAGTCTGGATAGATGTGTATGTCGGATCCGCGGAAGGAGAGAGACCCAGCCTCTCTAGCCAGCTTCAGGATACGCTCCTTGGTCTGGTAATGGTGGATACGTGCGATGAATGGGCACGGAGGGTCGTCCTGTTTCTTTCGAGGTATGCCTATCCTGTGCGCCTTGTCTACAGCTGGAGTGGTGGGAAAAGCCTCTGCGCCGAAAGTTTCTTTCAGGAATGCTTCCATAAAAGCGATAGGCTGCGGGCCCTCTACCCTCCCAGATAAGCCAGTTATACGGATATTGTTGCGCCTCGATCTGTTTTCTAAGTCATCGGTCTTAAGTTTGAGCGCATCGTTTTCTTTGGATAAGGCCATGCAGGTGGACTCGAGAGTTAGTAGCCTGGTTTGCATGTCCCTGAATGACGTTCCCAGTTGTTGAATATTCTGGTCGTGGCACTCAATAGTTGCTCGGTCAGCAGAAAGTTCAGCAGGAAGTTTGGCAATGATGCAATCCTCCACTGACTTTAGTAGTTTCTCCATGTCAGCCAGCGTTAGCGTCGTGTCGCTAGTAGCATGCTGCTCGGTTTGGCTAGCATGTGTGTCGTTGTCATGATTATTTTTGGAAGATTGCTCGTCTGTAGGTTGGGTTTGCTTTCTAGTAGTTTTTCCCATAATTATGAGCCTTTCGTACAGGTCTGCGCAGGTTAACTGCAATAATGGAACACGTATGGTTCAAATTTTGGCCGGATTTTTAACAGAGCTCTTCCGGTTTGCAGCTTACTCCGTCATCGATTAAACCGGAAGTCCCGGTCTTAACTCAGTTTTGACAGAATATGTAGTTTGTAACACACTTTGTCTTTGTACAGCACAACACTCCTGCCAAATGTTTGAAAGTATGAAAAAGTGGATCCATTGTAGAATGAATCTTTATAATGTAATGGAAATGTCACTGCCTTTAAATGACTAATGATCATTCACTACAGAGTGTGGTCACTGTTTGTTTGTGGCTGTAGTCCAACAACATGGCAGGCCTGTCAGACATGTTTTTGAAAACGAGGAAAACTGCTGAGTTTTTTGCCTATTATGCAAATAATTGTTGCGTCAGAACACTTTGCATGACGTTAAAATGACAGTGAGGTACTGTGAGGCGTTTGTGTTGAACATCAGGAGCTATTTCAACAGCTGCAAGTCTGAAGTCACGCATTCAACAAACTGAGAGCGAACAAGATGGACACAGTTCTTCTGCTCATCACAGCAGGTCAGTGTTTGTTTTATCAATGTTTATTCTTCTGTTACAGCACTTTGATATATCCCTGTGTGGTACACATTATGATGCCAGTTGGGGAAAACAAAAGTTTGAATTGTTTTTTTCTAAATGAAATAGACCAAGTAAACATAATTTAAAGACATTTTCAAGAAATATTATTATAGGCTTACACTTATGGGTACGTTACCTTAACGCAACACAGAACTGTGATAAGAAATGTTTTTAAAGTCTTACTGTTTAGAATTGTAATTAAATTGAATACAATACTAATGTCTGAACGTTTCCCTCAGACAACACTGTACCACTGTGGAACAGCCCATAGAAATGAATGCTTAGAGAGTGTAAACATGATTTATTAAACTATCATAACCCTCTTCTTAACAAAGTCAGTTATATTTCAGTGTTTGAGGGCACCCCTTAAATTACACACAGCAGCACATCTTTTACTCATATTTATTGAGACTATTTATTTCAATATCCTCACAGTCATACAGTCAGACATGTTCGTCTGAACATGGGTGGGGACACATACTAAGTGAGGGGGTGTGGGCCCTTTTCAGCATCAAACACTTAATTTCCTTTTTTCTGGAGAAGTTTTCTGCATCAATTTATGACGCAAATGTCTTGATGCCGCTCTGACACACAGACACACTTGTTTTATTTCACAACAGTGACATGGTAAGACCTTGGGCAAACATTGAAATGTAACGTGACAACGTAAAGAGATATAAAAAGTTATCTGTAGTCTGAATCTGATCACTATGCATGTGTGTCACTACAGGGCTGTGTGCTGTCTCATCACATGCTGAACGTCAGTACCATGTTGTTTATGACCTGAAGAACTGGACTGAAGCACAAAGTTACTGCAGAGAGAAATACACAGACCTGGCTACTGTCGACAACATGGAGGACATGACGACCCTGGACAACATGGCAGATACAAGCAGAATGGTCTACTCAGATGGATACAACAACGTTAGTGCACTTTTTTCTGCCTTTCATTTCAAGGTCATTTTGATAAGTGTGTCAGTGACAGGTGGTTTGAAAGTATTCAAATCTGATCCTACATAGTAATTATAGTAAATATCTCCTGTAAAATGTAGTAGAGTAGAAGTATAAAGTGTTTTTAGTATAAACTTCCCTCATGGTGTTTGAGCAGACAGTGTTTCCCTGTTGAGCTGCAGTGGAGGGATGGTAACAAAAGGAGGAAGACTCTAACTTTGGAAGATCTCCACAGACAGATGAAGTTTGTTCCCCAGCTGTAGCAGCTCAAAATGATAATAATAATAATAATAACAATAATGGTAATCACAATAATAACTAATAATAACACTTTAAATGTAATAAAAGCTCAAAATGTAATCAGCATACATTAACATTAATTAAGAGACAATCATTTTTTTAGTTTATAATGTGAAGAATTGTAAAATGTCACTTTTATGTGGTAGTTCAGACATCGACAGTGACGATGTGTTGTTGAATGTTTGCATCAAAAGTCCTACAGTTCACTCAGTGTGATGATGTGTGTGAGTGTGTGTGGGCTGGAGAGCTGTTCAGATCGCACAGTCACACATTCAGTAAGAAGAAACGGTTCATGGTAATGTTAATGATGTGTGGAGGCTACCTCACCTTCAAAGATAAACACTTTATTTCCTGTGCGCTCCTTTTGAGTTAAGTTAGGGCAAACTTTATCAACTTTGAAAACTGCCTGTGACAAATTCTTAACTAATTCAGAATTTGCTACAAACCCATTTAACACTAGAAGCACCTTATGGAACATACTATGGAATCAAATCTGTTTCGTATGTACTGGAACCGTGTGGAAATGTTTTGTAACTGCGTGAAAAAGTTTTGTATGAATGCATTCAAATCTGTGAATATGTAAAAAATATCCAAACAAATACATTTAAATTTTGAATCCATACAGAGATCCGCAGGTGTGCATGACATTTTCTGAACAAATGAAAAAGATTTGCACAATCATGAAAATATTTTGCAGTTATGGATCAAAATTTCACAAGTATAAAAAACGGACCTGACGACCCTGCTTGTGTGCACAACTATTACTGTTCTCTTCTCAGTCTTGTTTTTCGTTTCTTCAATAAAAACAAGTACACAAATCAGCTTCACTATAACTCGCAGCACTCACAGACAAACACTTGTCTTTATCTAGACACATTTTCCCCACAAATACAACATGCTAATATAATAAGCACAAGCCTGTGGCATTTTACATTGTCTATATTAGCCTAGCAGCTAGCGATCTTTTCTTCTTCTCATATAAAACCAGGGACAACAGCAACATGTAACGGCACATAATTTGGCTCCATAACAACTCCCAAGGTTCACTGACAAAACAACTGTCGTGTACTAAACACATTTTTTTAACAATACGACATGCTAACGTTATTAGCACAAGCCTATGGCATTTTACATTGTACTGATTAGCCTGACAGCCGGCGATCTTTCCCTCTTCTCATATGAAACCTGAATAAATCCCGAAGTATAAATCCCTGAAGGATAAATCACACACAAGACTTAAAATGCTATTTTAGTGGAGGCTTTACTGTCTTCGCAACTTATTGTTTTGTGGCGATACGGGGGGGATGGTGCGGTATAAGAGGGTCTTCAGTCAATCTGGTTAAATTGTACACTTCAACTATATTGTTGCCAACAACGCCACCTGGGGAATTTCGCCCCAGGAATTACTTTTACACCAAGTGCACCTTAAGACACGCAAGTTCGTTTTACTCAAAGCAGATATGACACGATTCCTTGTTTTTAAAAAAGGCATATGCTTTATTACAAAAAGACAATTTAAAACGATAAAACACCAGTTACACAGGGGCAAATAAATGGGGGACTAAACTAGGGCTGAGGCTTACCGGGGTGAAGAGGCTATTGATGGTGTGGAGAAACCCCAACCAAAAATATAAGCACCCAGACACTTGTGAGAGTTACACAAGCACACAGTGAGGAGACCCAGAACCCAGGGGAGCACAGCACACGAAAAGGGGGGGGGGGGGGGGGACCCCGCCACCAGGTCACCACCACCACCACCGGACCTCAGCAACTAAAGGGAAACGAGGGGAAATTAGTGGGGTCACACCAACACAATTCAATAAACAGAAATATCCTAAACAAAACAGGCCATTGGCAGGCAATATAAATCATAAACTAAACAAAAACACAAACTGCCAACCGCCAAATAAAGAAAAGACAAACACTGAAAAAAATTAATCCTCTGCCCAAACAAAATATCAAAGCCAAAGAAATTAGGGAAATCAGACAACAGGCAGAGGGAACTGAATACAGTAACCAAGAAAACAAAACCAATCCACCACAAAAAGGGTTTAACCCCACTCCCCAGTCGAACTTCGTTAAAATTGAGTTAAATGGTCGGTAAAACATAATACCAAGGCGTACAACGCAGGCAGATCAACCAAAACGAGTAGACAAAACAGGTTAAAGCAAAAAAGGAAATCAAACAACAAAAGCTAAGCAGCCGCGGTGAAAAGCAGCAGCTGTGAGAAACAGCGATCCAAAAGCAGCCGCAAAAGAAGCAGCAAAAAGCAACAAAAAGAAAAAGCAGCAGTGGAAAGCAGAAAGCAAAAACAGAAAACAAAGCAGCAGCGGTCCCCCGTAGCTGGTGGTGATGTGTCCCTTTAAACCCTGGCCGCAAACCCGGTCAGCTGGTGCTGACGTCACTCACGCACCATTGGCAGAGGGATCTGAGGACCCGATAAATTTATTATCTATAAATTTCGCATGTGCATACAACAATTGGGAATGCAGGAAGCTACATACCAGTTAGCAGGTCGACCAGTATGACACACACAGCAGAGGAAGAGGGAGAAGGTAACGAAGGTACCTGTTATCTCACTGTTTACCTCGCAGGCATGCGCAGGCAAAAACAGATGTAATCTGTCCTCCTGTTGCAGCCCGTGGGAGTGACAGCCAGGCGCACATAAAACGTGCGCAAATTGTGCAAATTAATGAAACAACTACACAAAGAAATAGTAATAAATTAGAAAGCGCATGTGTGTTTTTAAATAAATAACATATGCATGTCACCTCCCAGTCTCCATAAATAACAAAACGCTGAAGCATAATATTTATGACCTATGATATGGTACCCTGATAATCATTAAATATGCTCTGTGTGGGAAGCTCTCTCAGTAAAAAGAGGCGCAGTAAACTGCTTCAGCTTCCACACTCACTGCTCCTCCTGGTGGATAGACAGACCATTGCAACTGGTTTCTACAAATTAAACCTAGGGGCGTTACCAGTCGGCCCTGTATTCTCTACATATTTTCTCTAGCTATGAGCCCGGCCAGGTGACGACAGAGACCTGTCAGGGATCGGTCAGGGCTCTACCACGGGACAAACGGAAACTGGAAGTGGCTGCATCTGTGTAATGTAAGACAATCCTGAGGGCTTAACATAAGAACAGTTTTGTGCATAATGTAGTAAGATATTACATTATAGGAAAACTATTATAGTATTATACTATATGTTGAATAATGTACCTGTAATTAGTTCAGTGTATGGTGTAATAATTTCAAAAAACAAAGAGTACTCTCCTTGTTTTCTTAGAGCAAAGAAACTCTTCTAATTTCACGACACCAGTGTTATTACAAAACTGTTATCATGTTATGTGCTAATGTTTTTCTTACATTATGTGCTGATTATTACATTTAAATCATTTCATTATGGGCTGTTATTATATTTCAAGTTGCTACAACATCAGTTACACTGAAAGTGCATTAGCAGGAGATCTCTTCATGTCCAGTATGAACAGCAGGAATGATTACAGGAGGCAACACTTGTTTCACTGTTCATATGAGCTCCTGAATGTTGTTTGAAGACAGACTTCAATTTTGTGAACCTGTCCTTTAAGAGTTTTACACATTGAATCTCTCAGCTGTAAAATCCTGTAATAAAGTGGTGGAGGATCAGACTGACAGGCAGCATCAAGACTGTTAATGGCAAGTTTATGTAAAAATGTTGCCTTGAACAAAAGCTAGAGCGAGCTCTAATTCTTTATCTCACTGTCAAATATTGCTTTTAGCTAGCCTGGATTGGACTGTACGATGACATTAACAGCTGGAGGTGGTCACTGTCAGACACAAGTTTCTACAAAGACGGGGAGACAGAGTTCAGACACTGGGGGAATACACAACCAGACAGTTACGAGAGTAACGAACACTGCACAGTGATGTATGAGGATGGACTATGGAACGACGTCCCTTGTAATAGCCGCTATAAGGTCGTCTGCTCATATGTCAGAGGTGAGAATATGAACTAGTGAAGTTTTCCTTCTCTGCTTCTCTTTGCCTCTTTGTTTTCATTATTTGGGCCTCTGTAGTATCAGTCAATCCATCAAACCAACTTTATTTGTAGCACCTTTCATACAGGTGAGAGCAGTTCAAAGTGCTTTAAAGGTGACTGACAGGCTGAGAATAAGACAGAACAAATGGAAACAGTAAAACAGCTCAGTGTGTCTCCTGATGACATCACAGAGGGCTGATATGGACAGACTGCACACTTGTATGTTCACGTGAACACTGTGTGTGTGTGTGTGTGTGTGTGTGTTATATAAACATATATCTGAGAAAAATATAATGTATTTGTTTAATTTTTGTAGATTTTACAGATATGTGGAGAGATGGTTTAGAAATACCGTTATTCACTGATTTCATTTGCTAAGATGATAATGTTTCACATTTTTATTTCGACATTTTCATTAGTTTATTGATATTACATACTGCTTAATAAACAGTGCAGTGCACAGACATGTTGCAGAGCAGGTGCTCATGTGGAACAAAAAGGCATCCCTTTCACTTTTTTTTTTTTTCCCTCCACATGAAAAAAATGTGCGCATGCAAAGTGCACCCTGCCGGGAGGTTTCCGTCCACCAGCACCAGAGAGTTTCTTAAAATAAATAATCATCACATTCAACAAATAATTACACAAATTTGAAAAATACTGTTTTTTCTGAATTAATAAAATAATAAACCAACCAATCTACCCTCTAAACAACAAAGTAGGCCTGTGCAGTGTTACTTTCGTTGACAGGTTGTCGATTAAAAAAAAAAAAAAAGTCAAAGTTTTTGACATTTTTTTTTTAATCGACAACCTTTTTTCCATGACAAGAATGAGACAATGACGGGCTAAAAATAGATCTTGATAAAAAAAACTAAGACAAAATCTGTGTTTCATTTTCGCTGATGCGACGAGAGTGTTGGTGGCAGACTATCAGACACTGACAGCCGAGATCAGCTGTACTTGTAATGATCTACAAATGCGTGTGTTAGCTGCTGAATGGCAGCAGAACAAGAAGCCACCTGCTGCTGGACTTTGCATCTGTTGATCCCCGCAGGACTCCATTCAGTCCAGACTGGAGAAGGTTTGTGGGTTGATGGTGTTTGACAGGCAGGTAGGAGGCTCAGTTATCTGTGAGTGTAGCTGTGCTGTAAGTAAACAGTCTGAACTCAGATCAGTTTTCTCTGACAGAGATGAAAGTTTAGTTTGAATCACCAACTCTGTGAGAGGACACCAGTTTAAACCTCCAGACTAACATGTTGCACATGAAGAAACAAGTTATGTTTCTGCTTCTTAACAGTCACATGGATAAGTCAGAGTTTACAATGAACCTGGGGACAAATCCTAGTTGGCTCACATTAGTTATTTGTTGAGAGCATAAATAGAGAGATGTTAAGCTTTTCAGATGATGATCAGTAAGTGTGTGCTCGTAAATCAAACACTGCTGGAGAAATAACAGTTTGTGAGTGTGTAGAAATGATTTGGAGTTGTAGGGAAAAAAGTCAAAATGGAATTTTTATACAACCTGTCATCTTGATTCTTATTTCTGATACATGAATCAGCCTCAATGGATTAGTTTAAGATTAAAAACATATAGAAAACATAGTGACTAAAAGTTGACTAAGATGTCATGAATTTTGTGTCTGTTCTCACACCGGGCAGTTGGTGAACCCAAATCTGACAGATTAGTACTACATCAGAGCGACACGGATGGGAGGCTGTATGTTACGGTGCCTCTACACAGCGCCTCACTGTGCTCTATTTTCAGGGTCGGATGTGACATTTATCCTCATCACCAAATCCATGACATGGACTGAGGCCCAGAGCCACTGCAGAGTAAACTACACAGACCTGACCAGTGTGAGGAACATGACAGAGAACCAGAAGGTACAGGAGCTGATACCTGCAGGAGAACTTGTCTGGATCGGCCTCTTCAGAGACTCCTGGAAGTGGTCGGATGGAAGTAGCTCCTCATTTAGGCCCTGGAGTCAGATGGAACCAAATAACGTTGAAGGGACTGAGTATTGTGTGGCTGCAAGTTTTGGAAACTCTGGACAATGGGAGGACTGGCCCTGTGACGTCAGGAGAGCATTCATTTGCTACAGTCGACGTAAGTGGTAAACTATAGTATCTAGAATTGTACTTACTTAAGCATCAAATGAGAAAATACAAAACATCAGGTTCTGGACAATAAATTTTAACCCTCATGATGCTGATCATTTTTATGGAGTTGTTTGTAAAGTTAGTATGTTGACAGGATTAGTGTTGGTACCTGTTCGGCATTCCTGCCTGTCGTACCTCCGCTAGCGCCTAGGACCCAGGTGCAGGGTCTGTAGCCGCGGGATCTACATGGCAGGGACGTCCTTCTCCCTGAGCCAAGCTTGCATACCTGATGGTGAACAATGACAGGTAGGTGTTGGGACCTGTGTGGCACTTCTGTCGGACCCTCTTCAGCCAGTGCTTGTGTACCAACTGCAGGGTCTTCAGCTGGGAGCCATCCTTCACTCATGTTTCGCACCTTTGATCACCAGGGCCCAGTATTTCAAAACTTGTAATCTGGATCAGAATAATCCGGATAATGAAATCGTCCTTTTCTCAGTCAGGGATCAAGGTGATCCTGCTGACTTTATCTGGGTATTACAAAACACTGGCAGGGTGGATCACTTTGATCCCAATCTGACTGGATACTGATTTCCAAATCTCACGACCCCGGATCTGAAACATGGCGGACTACTTTACAAAAGGAGCAGTTGGTAGCACAGCTTTCACATCAAAATGTAAATTTACCGTTATCTAATGTGTCACGTTTTTAAGACCATACGAAGGCCACCCACCATCTGATGTGAGCCAGCTATTTGAATTGTCACCTACTTAAAACGTGGGCGTACCGATCTCTAATTGAGCCGAGGTCATGCTAACGGTAGTTAATGCGGCTCCATTGACTTGCATGTTAAGTAGCTAGCAGGCTAGCGAGGTAGCTGGCTTTGTTGAAGTATTTTGCGGTCTATGGTTTAATTTAAAAGGGAATTAATCTAAGTACGTCATACATGAACTCTTTAAACACCAACCTGTTTAGAGTTTATTGTTATGTTATTGCCAACACAGCAGACTTTTAAAAACTAGGAACTAGGAAAAATACACAGTGCTAGTATGAATTATGCGGTTCATTCAGAAGTGTCAGAGGACTGAGTTGTTGTCCATGTGCATATTATTTTAATCCCTGTGTTGTTTCTTGCAATCTGTGTAAAGAAAAGAATGTGCTATACAAATAAATTTGCTTTGCATTACATTTCCCTGCCTTTGTCTGACCACAAACATATGTTGGATGTTTTGGTACAAACAGGTTACAATGTTAGGTGAAACTAGACGTTGAGAAATAGGTCTGTATTTGTTCCTCTTATTTACAGCAGTTTCAGGAAGTATGGGCAAACTATATTTTTCTATGCTTGAAATTACTCACAACTAAAACACTAATTTAGATTAAGTGTAATGAACATCTTGAGTAACAATATCTAGGAGAAGTGGAGCTGAGGCTTTGTCAAATCCACCTCTGAGGTGGGATCCAAATAATCCTGAAATTTGGTATCAAATCGATGCAGATCTCTGCCTTAACTTTTGAAATACCCAAATGCAGCCTTTATCTGGATTAAAGGGAGGATTGGATTACCAGATCTGAATCCTGAACCTCAGAATTGAAATACCCAGTTTTCAGATCAGATCAGGATTTAATCCAATCCGGCCAGGATAATCCTATCAGATCACTTTGAAATACTGGGCCCTGAACATCTCAGGATGGTGGGGCAGCAGTCAGGGACGTCTCCCTGCCGCTCCCTGCAGCTGGCACTTGATGGTCAGGTTTGTCCTGAGTGGGTTCTCAGTTTCCCCAGTTCTTGTCCTTCCTTCGCAGCCATAGCCAGAAACTTCCCTTTTCTGCTTCTTCAGCGAGTTCTTTCAGGATGTTCTTGATTTTTCCTGCCGTGAAGCCAGTGTCCCTTAGGAAGCGTTTGGTTGAGAGGCTTGCAAAGCCACGACAGCCGACTTCCACTGGATAGGTTGTTGCTCTCCAGCCTTTCTCCTGGCATTCAGCCACCAGGTCAGAGTACCGCAGCTTTTTCCTCTTGTATGCTTCCTGGATGCCCTGTTCCCATGGAACTGTCAATTCAACCAGCAAGACACGCTTCTCAGCCACCGACCACAGGACGATGTCGGGCCTCCATGTGGTGATGGTGATGTCGGTGTGGAACTGTAGCTGCCTGTCGAGGTCTGCTTTCATTGACCAGGTACCTCCAGGGGCCAGGACTGATGTTCTCTCCTGGGGGCAGTTCTTCACAGATTGTCCCGCTGTGACAAACTGGACACGCTGCTTCTGCTGGGATTTGGGTCTTCCGCTTGCCAGAACTCCCATGCTCTCTGCGTGTTCTGCCAGCTTCCTTAAGACCTGGTCATGCCACCACCTGTATTGACCTTGAGCCAAGGCTGTCCGGCAGCCACAAAGGATGTGACGTAGGTTTCCTGGGGCTGTTCCACACAGATCACAGTTCTCCTCTGCGCCATACCATCTCATCAGGTTTGATGGGCTAGGAAGGGTGTCGTATGTGGCTCTGACTAGCTAGCTGAGCCTTGCCTGGGGCATCTTCCATAGGTTGTTCCACCCCACTGCCCTTGGGAGAATGCCCTCCCACTTTGTCCATTGGCACTTCTGTGACCACCATGGCCTTCCGGTCTTTTGCCGATGCTTTGGACCAAAACTTCTGTGGCTCTCCCCAGCCCAGGCCATGTCTTCCTTGTTCGGTTATTCCAGCTAGCTGTTGATGTTTGAGTCTGGAGATGGCATCGTCCGCACAGTCTTCTGCCTTCCAAGCTCTGCCTGTTCGGGATCATAGCTCCGGCAGTCCTGACCAGTTTGGGCAGTAACGCGTTATTAGTAATGCGTTACAGTAACGTCTGTAGTTTTGGCAGTAACTAATACTCTAATGCATTCGTTTTTAAATTCAGTAACTCAGTTACCATTACCAAACGGTGCGTTACTCCGTTATTTTTGGCCAGGTTTTAAAATGGCGCGCAGCATGCAGCATTCCTTCACAAACTGAAGTTCCTTTTCACTAAAACATTTTAGCCCTAAACAATAAAAGATAGAGTCAGACAGTCAAGTCAGATAGAGATATATGAACAATTCTTAGCAGAGCATCTTAATGAAACACGTCTCTCACCATCTCTGAAGTCACTGTCAACCTGCTGGCCTCACCACAGTACTGTAAATTAAGCGGTAGCGCTTCTGTAGATTTTTAGTCCCAGTAACGTTAGGCTATATCCAGTGACGTGATATCCGTTGTTATCCCGAGGAAGCTTTTTTTATGGACAGACAATGTCTGCGGTGGGCGACAGACTCGACATCATCCTGTAGCTCTTCAAATGTTCTCTTTAGTTCATTTCCATATTTGTACCCAAGTACTGTAGTTGTAAAACGTTTAGCTGCCTGACAGCGAGTGACTCCACTGTAGAAGACAGTTGCATGTTTCCTATACCGTTCAATTGGTTTCTCAAGTTGTAGTCTAACAGCCCCTTGGTTAAGCTCCATCTGCTGTCGCTTAGGCGATGTAGCTACGAGCCAATACAGTTAGGAAATGTTTTGGGCTGCAGGGCTGAGTTTCCCAAAACACGATCCCTCTTAGCAACGTTGTCTTCTTTGCTGCTTAGAATAACTACACTGCAAAAAAGAAAACCACCTAGCGCCCTCTAGCGCCCCCACTCAGTCATGTACAGCCAGGACGTACTTAGAGTATAGATGACACTAGTGCACGTGCGTCAAGGTCATGGCGTGATGGCGGGCCAAGACGAGAGTCCTAAGTCGAGTTTTTTTTCGGGGGGGAAGTAACTAAAAAGTTACTTTTCTCAGTAACGCATTAGTTTTTGTTTTAAGTAACTGAGTTACTAACTGAGTTACTTTTTAATAAAGTAACTAGTAACGGTAACTAGTTACTATTTTTCAGTAACTAGCACAACACTGGTCCTGACCAAGTGGTCACTTGACTGAGTTCCAGCACCAGCCTAGTCTTCTCCAGCCTGTACCCAGTTGCAATGCTCTTCAGTGGTAGCTGCAGGGCATTTCTCCACTTCCGGATGTATTTGTTGGCTTTGGCATCCAGTTTTTCCACTGTTGTTGATGTTATTTCACTCATCTTTAGTGGCCACATCAGGCGTTGGTAAAGTGTGAACTGGTAACACCAGACTTTGTATTTGCCGGGAAGATAGCTCTGGTCAATCCTCTTCAGGCCCTGCTTCAGTTGGTTTGTGATGGTGTCCGCCATGTACCTGTCTGTGAGATCAGCTGTATACTCTCTGCCCAGGCTCGCAATTGGTTCTCTCTCTGGCTGCTTGGAAGGAGATTGTGTCTAGATGTTTACCCTTGCGCATTGAGAGGCTGCGGGACTTGGCAGATTTTATCTTCATCCTGGCCCAGGATAGAAACTTGTCAAGTTGAGAAGACGCACTTCCAGTGACCATGCGAGCGAGATGGGTGTGTGATGGAAGAGCTCCCCAGCGACAACCTGTTTTTTGTTTAAAACTATCATTACACGCCAAACCTGCAGTTATATTTTTCAGTTTAGTGCTTGATAGGTCACCAGGATGCCTGATACGAAAGGGAAAGCAACAAAGACGCTCAAAGAAGAGGACTTTAAGTCCATTGCTGAAGTAGTGAGAATGCTACTGTGAGAGGAACTGGAGGATAGCACGCAGCTAATAGCTAGCAAGCGAGAAGCGGTGCAATCTGAGCTAGTGTCATTGTCCACAAGAATGGGCTCGGCGGAGGGGGAGCTAAGTGCCATGAAGGGTGATACCAAAAATGTCTCGGCCACCCTTTACAAAACGCAGCACAGGCTGCTGAACTTTGAGAGAAAGATTGCCATACAGAAACAGGCATTGCAATGTGTGGGTTTATGGCCTATCTGAGCTCATGGAGGAGGACGCGCCAGTGCAGTACCTAGAGGGGATGATACCAAGATGGTTCCCCACCTTGGGGAGTGCGAGGTCGGAGTTTGAGCGTGCCCACAGGATTGGTCACGGTCCCAGCCGGGAGGAGGTGGAGCGGCCACGGACCTTCATCTTCTGCTGTCTCCGGTTCTCCACATGTCAGGCCATCCTCCGCGAAGCGAGGAAGCACCCTCCCACGGTGGACAACTGTACGCTCTGCTTCGCCACAGACATCTCGGATTACACCGCGAAAAGATGCCGCGCATTCTCCAGGGCGATGAATATCGCCTGTGAAAAGGGAGCTGGAGCATACCTGCTCTACCCCGCCACTCTGAAAATTGGATCTGGCCCCGACGTGCGCGTATTCACGACCCCGCTGGAAGCAGAGGAATACCTGGGCCGGCTCCCCCTTTCGGACTTGCGCACTATGGACCTCTAATATCTCATTTTGCATTTCACTTTTTATTCCCGTTGATGATGCAGTCATGTTCTCTGTTGCTTTCACCTGACTCTAGTCTTTCTTTATATTTTTATATTCTTTATTTTCTTGACATCTACAGACACATGGAAGAAGTCCAGGGCGAAGCATATCAGCTGATGTGGAACCGATCCATATGCGTTCTCCAGGTCAAGCCATATCACATGGAGGTCCTTCTTGACTCTCTTGGCGTATTGAATCTGGTCCCAGATTATCGTTGCATGTTCTGAGCAACCTGAGAAGCCAGGGACTCCCGCTTTCTGGCAGCTTGTGTCGATATAGTTGCTTTGCAGCAGGAACTTGGTCATTCTCTTCACAATAATTGCAAAAAAGATCTTGCCTTCTACATTCAGCAGTGCGATGCTTCTGAACTGTCCAATAGTAGATGACTCCTGCTCTTTTGGAATCAAGGTGGCCACAGCTCTACGCCACTCTGTGGGAACTCTCTGTTGTTTCCAGATCATCCTCATTAGTTTCCATAGCTCTTTCAGGACTTGGGGGCATCTCTTGTAGAGCTTGTATGGAATGCCATTTGGCTTGGGGGCGGAGCTAGACCTTGCTTTCCTTAAGACATCCTCCACTTCACTCAACTTAGGTGGTACCACTTCAAACTCTTCTGTTGGGACTGGTGGTTGGGGAACATAGCCCAGGGACCCTAGAGGGAGATGCCTTTCTGTGTCTGAAATCTGCCTCCTCACATGGTCTTCCAGATCTTCTTTGGCCATGACCAAAGTGCAGGGCCGGCTCTTGGCATAGGCCATATAGGCAGTCGCCTGGGGCATCACATGCTGGCAGGGGCTCAGCTGCAAGCCCTCAAAAAAAAAAAAAAAAATAGAATAAATAAAATAAAATAAATTCTAATAATAATTTACAGCCCCGACTGGTGCCCTTTCCTCATACTCTGTCTTGAAAAAACAAAAACAAATAAAGACAAAGTAAACAACAACAACCCCCCTGTTATTTGTCATTATTTGACCTGGCCCTGAACCTGTTCTGCATCGTGCTCAGTCACGTCACTGTGGGAGAGGGGGGTGGGACGAGTTATCTGTGCGCATCTCAGGTACGTAGCGGTTGTGACTGACAAACAACAAGAGGTCATAATTTGTCAAATTACTGAGTTATCATCATGAAAAGACCTCCAAGCCCTCAGGTGCCACATACAGAAAGCAGAGGAAAGAGGAGGCGGAGGTCCCAATATCGAAGTATTTCGTCTTTTATAACATTAAAAAATGCTGTTTGACTTTTCATTTGTACGAGCTAGCAGCTTGCAAAGTTGAAATAAAGCAAAGTTGCCTAATAATGCTACTGTGGATAATGATGTGATCGCTGCCAAGGATTGAGTTAAGCTGCTGAGCTGGTTTATTGCTGTTTCTATCTGGTTAACTACTGGCTGCTTAGTGCTGAAGAATATAAGTTTAGCCAATTATTTGTGGTCTCTGATACACTGCTATGTTGTCATTTTTATCATTATTTTTGTTGTTGATATTAATATTATTATTATAATGTCATTATTAGTACTATTGAATGTTCCAGTTTAACCTTGTTTCTAATTACAGTAAATGTAGGTCAAATAAAATAAAGTCTATTTGTACAGTGCTTCACTTTATATGAAGTAGAATGACACAACAGACTTAAAGCAGTGGTGTAACAGTATGGATGTACTGTATGTTTGAATACAGCTACAAGTCAGACAACAAGCAGCAGCACGGCTGGATTCAGCACACCACCTCACTACCTCACCACTTCCAGTGAGACACAGCCTGAATCAGGTGAGTTCTGTAACTGTATGTTACTGCTGCAGTCATGTTTCTAATGTAAATATGGCCACATCCACAAACATTTTTGCTACAGTTCTATCAAATATTCACAAATACTCTTATCACAATATTCACATCACTTCCACATGCAGCTCATCCTGGCCTGTACATCTGGAGTGTTGTTGTCCATTTGTCCACACATGGAGGCTATGGAAGTCTATTTTTACAATGAAGAATATAAGTTTAGCCAATTATTTGTGGTCTCTGATACACTGCTATGTTGTCATTTTTATCATTATTTTTGTTGCTGTTATTAATATTATTATTATACAACAGTTAGTTCCGGCCCTGCAATCTGATTGGTCGAGAGACAGTAAAACCGTGACGATATTGGAGTACAACATCACAGTCATTTCACTGTGTATGTATCACTCCGCCTCACAGCTGATTGCAATCAACAATCAAATCAAAACTGACGGTTAGTGTCAGTTAGGTCAGCAGTTGCGTTGTAGGCTAATTAATTCATCCACTGTCAAACAGCCAAAAATATGGATTTATTTCCTAAAATAAGTTTTGAATTGAACTATGAATGGTCATCAGAGAAAGATGAGGGAGAGGAAAAGCTGAATCCATCTGAGCACACATCCAGGTTTGTCAGTGTTTCATCAGCGGAGCTCAATGACTTGGAGAAAAGCAACATACTGTCAGATCAGAAGGCAGAGTCGGCTGTGCCTGTGAAGCCACAGTCCACCGTGTAGTCACCAGAGACTTATTTCACCGGCTGCATAATTAATAGAAATGTGCAGATAAATGTGTATAAAGAGTAAGTGCCTGGTGCAACATGTCTGCATTACATAGCAACGGTGACAGCAGAGTCCTGAGGGAACTATTTTTGTTGGCGGAAGACAAATAAAATGCTTAAATTATCTATTTTGTCCTCATTTTTCAACATTTCTTAATCAGCCTTGCTTATTTAACTGTTGAACCGTTGTATAAAAGCAATATCACACGAGAGGGAGTGATGTTGTACTGTGATATCGTCACGGCTGTGATTCGGTTGTAGGCACGAGGCCGCAGGTGACGATATCACAGTACAACATCACTCCCTCTCATGTGATATTGCTTAATTATAATGTCATTATTATTACTATTGAATGTTCCAGTTTAACCTTGTTTCTAATTACAGTAAATGTAGGTCAAATAAAATAAAGTCTATTTGTACAGTGCTTCACTTTATATGAAGTAGAATGACACAACAGACTTAAAGCAGTGGTGTAACAGTATGGATGTACTGTATGTTTGAATACAGCTACAAGTCAGACAACAAGCAGCAGCACGGCTGGATTCAGCACACCACCTCACTACCTCACCACTTCCAGTGAGACACAGCCTGAATCAGGTGAGTTCTGTAACTGTATGTTACTGCTGCAGTCATGTTTCTAATGTAAATATGGCCACATCCACAAACATTTTTGCTACAATTCTATCAAATATTCACAAATACTCTTATCACAATATTCACATCACTTCCACATGCAGCTCATCCTGGCCTGTACATCTGGAGTGTTGTTGTCCATTTGTCCACACATGGAGGCTATGGAAGTCTATTTTTACAATGTCAATAAGTTGGCCAAGCCTTTAAACATTTCTAAACCTCCATAGCAACAGAAAACAATGGGAACCGTAGCTTGCACACAGATCCCAGTTTTCATTTGAATGCAATATTGCCACATATTTGACTTTTTTAAGAGGAGTCCATTCAAGAATACCAACAATATCTATTATTAAAACCTAATCCAGCCTAGGGCACCAAAGTGGCTAGAGCCGGCAGTGCCACTCTTTTTCTCCTCCAGCAGGCTTCTGGCTATTCTGTAAGGATTCTTCAGGAACTCGGAATGCTGGCTCTCTTTCCTCTTTCTCCTCTTCCTGATGCGTTCAGCCCTCCTGAGTGAATTTTTTCTTTTTTATCATCTTACTTATTGTTTTGTTTTAGTTTTCTGATGGTGGAGAGAGAGGAATCTCAGGTGCAGGGTCCATTTAAATATGATTTGCATATTTAAATCGAGGCGTGGACGGGGAGGGGTCGGGTACTCCAACACATGCGCTCAATTCAACGTTGATTGGGATGTAAAAAGGAAATGTGCTTGGATTTTTTGCGTACGACATTTTCTCGATTTAAGCGTACGTCATGTTTCAGTAGGAAATCCACGCAAGTCTTTGTACATGAGGCCCCTGGTCATGCTGCCACCTGTATCGACCTTGAGCCAAGGCTGTCCAGCAGCCACAAAGGATGTGACGTAGGTTTCCTGGGGCTGTTCCACACAGATCACAGTTCTCCTTTGCGCCATACCACCTTGCCAGGTTTGATGGGCTAGGAAGGGTGTCATACGTGGCTCTAACTAGGTAGCTGAACCTTTCCTGGGGCATCTTTCATAGGTTGTTCCACCCCACGGCCCATGGGAGAATGCCCTCCCACTTTGTCCATTGGCCTTGCTGGCATTGGCCGACAGACTTCACAAGGAGTTTGTCTTCCTCCATCCTTAGCAGTGGTGATCAGCTGCAGATGATCAGTTTGTGTCGACTTAATGCTGAAAACATGCAACAGATGGAGGATGTAACTACCACATTTTCCCTGTTAGTGTTTAAACTGATGAAATTCTGAAATGTTTCCACAGCTACGACAAAACAAGTGATCAGACTGAAGTTTCACACACAGGACTCCTCTCTGGATCCGAATGACCCTGCTGTGATGGAGGACACCTTGAAGAAGGTAAATCATGTTTTCTAATTTGATTCAAAACCAATCAATTGACTCTAAAAGCAAATAAAAAAATACAACTTTATTGATCCCCAGAGAGGAAATCCACATTGCAGCAGTACAAGAAACAGACTGAGGAGGAAACAGATAAAGAGCTATTTAAAATCATAAATACAGTAAAATAAGAAGATTTAATAAATGACATTCAGAAGCTATATACATGATATACATTACAATACTTTGGTCACATACAGGACATGACTTGAGCATTGTGCCAATCCATATGTGCAGAAGTAAAGAGTGTGTTAGTGCCACTCTGCAGGCCTTATTGATGTGTGACTAATGAAGAATCAACAGTCAGCAGAAACTTCACTATCTGCCACCAAATGCAGCAGGAAACTGTACAAATACAATCCAGCAATCTGAGAAAAGACAGAGAGTTTACAAGAGAAGACAAATCTACAACAGACCAACAGGTCGGCACCACCTTAGGAAAAACAAGTATATATGAAGCAGAGTGCTCCTAAAATAGAGCTTCCAGATGAGTCCAATATAAATAAGAATGCAGAATGTAATCTGTGTATGTGAGTGATGAGAATGATGAGGAGTTTTGTGTCTCAGCTCAAACAGAAGCTGAAGGACCAGGGGCTGGGTGACAACATCAAACTGAGCTGGAGGAAGCAGCCAGATGGAAAAGTCTTCCACAAGGAAGAGAAGAAGAAGAAGAAGACCAAAAAGGATGAGCTTTAAGGCTGAATTGTTGTGTTTGGTTTCATCAGAGAAAAGTGGATTTCTTTCCTTAAAGTCTTCATGTAATGGGTCAGAATAGATCTGCAACAATTAGCTGATTAATCCATCAGTCGCAACTATTTTGAATTAATCCTTTTAATTATTTTGCAGATGAAAAAGTCAAATATGGGGCGGCACGGTGGTGTGGTGGTTAGCACTCTCGCCTCACAGCAAGAGGGTTGCCGGTTCGATCCCGGGCGTGGGAGCCCTTCTGTGTGGAGTTTGCATGTTCTCCCCGTGTCAGCGTGGGTTCTCTCCGGGCACTCCGGCTTCCTCCCACAGTCCAAAGACATGCAGGTTAATTGGTAACTCTAAATTGTCCGTAGGTGTGAATGTGAGCGTGAATGGTTGTCTGTCTCTATGTGTCAGCCCTGCGATAGTCTGGCGACCTGTCCAGGGTGAACCCTGCCTCTCACCCGATGTCAGCTGGGATAGGCTCCAGCCCCCACCGCGACCCTCAAGAGGATGAAGAGGTTAGAAGATGAATGAATGAATGAATGAAAAAGTCAAATATTTTCTGCTTTCAGCTTCCCAGATTTGAAGATTTGATGCTTTTCTTCGTCATTTATGGTCATGAGGTTAATATCTTGGGGCAAGAAAAAGAAGTTAGAATTTATCTGTTTGGGTTGTTGGAAATGAAAGCAGACATTTTTCATTGTTTTCTTTTTATTTCATTTTATAGATGAGATATAAAGATAAGATGAGAAGGAAGCTCCAGAGAGAAAAACAACTTTAAATCAAAGCTCCTGCTCAGCTGTGAGTCAGGGCTGGGGAGAAGGAAGAATAGGGAGATATAAAAAGTAAAAAGGGTAAGAGAATGGAGTCAGCAGAACTGTCAGATCATAACTGTTTTAAACGTCTTACATCAAAATATCTTAGAAATCATGTGTCTCTAAACCACAAAGCACAACAGGCCTTTTTCACAGGAGTTATTTTGACTTGTCACAGTGGGAGCAAAAACACAGGATTCCATTTAGCTGCATCCTGCATCTCACTGGAGCACTTCGTTAGCCATCATTATTACAACATATTGTACCACAATAGCCATAATTGTTATTGTCATATTATTACTTAAATTAATGTTGTTGTAAGCTACTGTCATTACCGTCTGTCCTGCATCTCTCTCTCTGTGTCTCTCTCTCTCTCTCTCTCTCTGTCTCATTGTGTCATGTGGATTACTGTTAATTTATTATGCTGATCTGTTCTGTACGACATCTATTGCACGTCTGTCCGTCCTGGAAGAGGGATCCCACCTCAGTTGCTCTTCCTGAGGTTTCTACCGGGGAGTTTTTCCTGATCAGCTGTGAGGGTCCAAAGGACAGAGGGATGTCGTATGCTGTAAAGCCCTGTGAGGCAAATTGTGATTTGTGATATTGGGCTTTATAAATAAAATTGATTGATTGGTGGATATAGGTAGTAACACTTGTGCTTTACCTACTACAACACGTCAAAATGTCTGCAGGGTGAACATGTTTATTCTGCATCACCCAGAGCTCAAACTCAAAACCTCAAACACCAACAACAAGCCAGGATCTTGTTGAGCTACTTGATTGGTATCACAGTGCGACCTCGACAATCACCAGAGCTGCACGTATATAAAGGCAGATTTCAAACTAACTGTCAAAAAGTCAGTCAATAAGACACAATTCTGAGATTTTTTGCACTCTCTACACAACATAGAGATGTCTGAAAATTCATTTTAACGAAGGTAGTTTTCTCTGTAAGTGACAAACTGATATTTCTTATTTCCACTTACTGCTATAGATTTAGGGTGTTTTCACACTGCAGCACAAACACTGAGGTTTTCCACCAATTTAAGCTCATCTGAAAGCGCGGGGCTTCATAACCGCACTGCAGTGCCACGTCAAAGTAAAAACAAAACTATGTCAATATATATATATATATAGTGTGAACAGAGAGAGGACTGAGGCCCCATCAGAGCTGAAGTTGACCAGAAAGAGAACTGAGTCCTCTTTTAAATGAACTGACAATGTGAACACAAAAAGAACTGAGTCCCTTTTCTGTTTGTCCACTTTTTGGTGCACTTCAAGAGGACTGAGTTCGGTTCATTAAAAAGGACTTTATTTGAAAACACCCTTAATTAGGATATCAAAAAGAGCAGTCAAATTCTACAAACGCCTCCTGCCATTACATGGCTCTCCTTTTCAGCTGTTCCTGAGGCTCACCTCCTCTAACAGCACACCAGGAGAACCCTCACACAATCCAACCCAAGAAAAAAGAAACTTTATCTACTATCGGACATCTATCACAAAAACCCCAAAACAAACTTCAGCGCCATTTGGCTCTAAAAAGACACGATGCACGATGGCAATCAACAACATGCAAAATATATTTGTATTCAAAGACGTTATATAGTAAAGAATCATCTGGATTATTCTTATTCTGTAACCTTATTAAGAATGCAAATTTCCTTAAAATTATTCATGTGTTTTTTTTTAATGTTACTCTAACATCTCAAATGTTCAGATCTATAATTTTCTTTGTCATATTCTATATTTTGCAGTAAATGTAAAATGTTGTGGTTTGGTTTGAGAAATAAAATTATCACTGGGAAACATGCTATTTGTATGTGTGCTTTTTTTTTTTTTTTAAACTAAAAATGATTCATTGAGAAATCCAATAATATGTAATGAAGTAATGTTACTATGAAAATGAATGTTGAGTTCAGGGTAAATAATTTTAGTAAATGTTGGTTCATTTATATATTTTAATAATAATAATAATAATAATTTTATTTGTATAGCGCTTTCAAAACACTCAAAGACACTTTACAAAAACAGAAAAAAACAAGTTAAGATTTTTTTACAGAGTTCATTCATATGATTATTTATCTTGTAATCCTTTTTTTTTTTTTTTTAAAAAACATGTATTAAATACTTTACTTTAAATATAACTTCAGCATCAATACACCAGAATGATTTTTTTTCCTGATTTAAAGAAATGAGCGGCCTCTGTGATCGACAATGTTTCTATAAAGTTGCATTCTCTCTGACAGCACTTGAACGCAACGTGTTGTCCGAACGTCATCACGTCCGGCTGTTGCCATGGAGACGGAGTAGCAACAGCGCTGTAAGTTCTGATGGTTCAACAGAAATTAACGTTCAAAACCTGCTTCATTCATCGCACGACACGTAAGTTCAGCTTTAAATATTAGTCCTGGATATATCTTAACATGTATTTTAATATGTATTTGAATAGTTTTTGTGACTTATTTTGACGCGACGCTCACCGACACGTGAGCTAACTAGCTTATTTTCAGTTTCCACCGTTTCCACAGACGCCCACGGTCACAGTAACAATAAGATAGAAACGGTTTTGAATGATATATCTGCTCCGTGGAGCTGTATTTTAAATGTCTTTGGGGCTTTTCTTTAAATTGAGAGACTGACGTACAAACATCTGGTTTCATTTTACTTTATTATCAGAAAAAAAACCTGAAACTTGTCTTGCAGGACGTCAGCTGTTACACATAAACACACAACAAACCTTTAACCACACAATAAAACTACATTACGAGGAAAAGCGGCTGCAGAGCAACAAATTATTTAAAATATCTAGTGTTTAATTAATTAAAGGTTCATGTGCTGTTGCACTCAGTCTGGTGGAGGCAGCATCAGTCCACTAAGTGCAGTGGCGTTAGACACCACAGAAGAAGAAGACAGCTGAGCTGAAACAGTTGTATGATAGTACTGAACTGTGCAGCCTGTGTGTGTCTGTATGACATTTACATACATGCACACACATGCACTACATTCTGTCTGAGCTACAGATAGAGTTTATGAGTGCACTCCAGGGTAAAGCAGCGTCCACACAGATGCCCAAATATTTACAGGTGGAAACTTGTTCAATCTGTGTGTCCTGGACAAAAACTGGTGGAGGATACAAGTTCATTGGAAGACCAAAACCTTCTTCTGCTTGTGTCGTCTTTGGATTAATTATAAGTGAATTCCTCACACAGCCCTGAGGTGCTCCCGAGATAGTAACAATCAGCAACTTTAACTGCCTGTGCTCTGTTTGCAAAAAATAAATGATGGTGGTTTTAGGCTCGTCGAAATGCTTCAGGATGAGCTGAATGTTACAGCTGCATCTTCTGTGCTACCATCCTGCGTACAGTCAAAACAGGCACAAGCTCAGCTACGAATGTTGCAGGACAGAAATGAGTCACCGTGAGCTGCCGGTCAGATTCACCGTGTCCACGTCTGCAACCATGATAAGATCTCTGTCTGTGACGGCTTCTCTGTGTTTTCCTGATAAAAGATGGAGACTGTACTGGAGTCAGAGCGTGAGGAGGAAGTCAGGGGTGGAGAGACATGGGAGGAGGAGGAAGAGGAGGAGGAGGAGGAGGAGGAAACTCTGCATGTTTCAGCTCCTCAGGAGCCTCTGTGAGCCCTCACAACACACACACACTGAAGGAGGACAGGAGTTGTCTTTAAGTGACTGATCAATAACTGGTGTTGTGTTCAAATTATCTATTAATATACTGAGGGCTTGAAAAAGGTCATTTTTGTACTGGCTGAAAATCAGTTGGAAACACTTTCCTCAGTAAAGTCATTTCTAAATCGTCTTTAATGATTGTAGAGTGAATATCTTCAGGTTTTGGACCTTTGGAGAGACAAAGTAGTCAATTTCAATATGTCAACTTGTGCTTGGAGAAGATGTGACGGGCATTTTTCACAACTTTCTGACATTTTATCGACCAAACAAGCGATGAGGTAAATTGAGAAAGGTTAGGGCTGGGCGATGTGGCCCTGAAATAATGTCACAATATTTCAGCTTATTTTTGCGATAACAATATTCTTGACAGTATGACAAATTAGTAAAAAACTAAATAAAAAATAAATATTATTAATTTAAGAAAACAGAATTGCAACAAAGAATTACAGTTTGCTTCAAATATTCAGTAAAAACTAAAGAAAAATGATCTCTCATTTCTTTAGTTTGTGAACGACGACAGTAACTCAGAGTGAGATTCAGATTCTGCTACAATATTATTAGTTCAACAAAATAAAATCTACCACAGTTTACACATTAAACAGCTCCCAAATACAAAAATGGCCCCCTGGGATCTCTCTATATATGTATATATATGTATATATGTATAAGTATGACACCTTTTGTGCTTAGAGGGGAGCTAAGACACACCTGGCCACTCTCAACCTGCAGACATGCAAAACCAAAGATACTCTAAAACTGAAGATAACGCATTACAAGCTGCACCAGTGGTATGAAATGATTTACACTTGTCTCTGAGGTGGGCGTCTCTCCCCCACATACCCTCACCTCATTTGGAAATGTAGTAAATGTCATGTGGATGGATGAAATCAGATTCAACCAATACAATGCCATCGACAGTAAAAATGTAATGTTTGCTTCTAATTTTGCTGCTCGTTTTATCTGCTACTTTAAAGTCTGATATCACCTGAGTGTAAGATCACGGCAGTTGTTGACAGATCTCACAAGAGTATGTTGCAAAAACAGAGACAAGTGACTTGCTCCTGATATGTGTGTCTGAAAAAAGTGTCAGAATCTTTAGAGGGGGTGGAGCTTGTGAAAAATGGGCCCAGTTTTTACTTCAGTGACTGAAGCAAATAATCTGTACTCACGTTCACTTCTCCCGTTGAGATGAACGGACCCAGGGCTGCTGCTAGTCTCCTAAAAGGCCGGGACAGTGGTGAAACCCACGTGACACAGATACAGGAAATGAATCCAAAGTGGGCCGTCTCAGTCTCTGACAAAACCAAACACAAACACACACAAACAGACGTAATGATTAGCTTTCTTAGCTCTGAGTCAAGCAGCAGACACTTTTGAGACAGAAAGGTTGTATAAAGTAGAGGACTTCTTGTGTCCAGAGTCTCCTGTCAGCCAAGACCAAGGCGACATCAACTCTTTAAAAATCACCCCTGCAGAGACCAAACAACTTAAACCCCAGAGAAATGCAAGTGAGAAGGAGCCGGTAGACGTAAAGATGCATACAGATACTTGAAATACACTGTTTTACAAGCCAGTTATAAACGGCTGGTGTATTAGATAGCAGAAACACTCTGTACAATAACAGCTGCATCTCCTGTTAGAAAAATGTTTTCATCTAAAAACATAAATGTGTGTGATGATGGGTGAAGACTCTATGACAGTCATGATTCACTGTCTTCTCCTGCTGTCCTTCACCAGCCTGAAGTGGGACACAGCAGACGAGCTGTGTCCCGAGTCCTACAGGGTTAACTCCCCCGACGAGATTCGACTGTTGGCCATCGCCGACAACTTCCAGCGTCAGTATTCACACCTGTATCCTGACCGCAAATCACTGCTGCTGCTCTGCCCTGTCAACGAATGTGGTGTGAAGGTAACTCTCACAGTCCAACTCATCTTACGAGACGTGTTTTTGCTTCGTCCTTCTCTTTTCTGTTTTTGTACCTCAGAAAGACAAATGCCACCTTGTCCTCTAATCTTCAAACAGCTCATGTACTATATCTACGTCTAATTCCTGTGTATTTTTTTTACATTCAGAAGTTTGTCTCCACGACTCTTCGGCCCACGATGACAATCTACCCTGAACTTTTCACCTGGGAGGGCTGTGCCTCCTTTGTGGCTGACTTCCTGTCTCTGGTCCCTTTGGAGCCGCCTGTGGACCTGGTGAGAAAGAACTCTAATGCAGAGATTATAATTTGATCCACTTAGGCTCCGATCACAAAGAAAGCGTTTTAGCAGCTGGAGGCGGCTTTTTGTTATTGTTTTTAAATGAGAACTAGTCCATGCCCATTGGTAGCTTTGTCACCTTCTACCTATGCCAATCCTCAATGCCTATGTGCAGTTTCACATAGATTGACCACGTCAGTGAGTAGAAAAACGTGGGACAGACAGAATGACTGACTGACAGAATGACACACTGACAGTTTCCGTGATTCGCATTTCGCATTTTAGCCATTTTGAAGCATTTTTCTGTTGTTATAGCGCCACCCAGTTGCCAATTAGAGTTAAATTTCTCCAGTCACCTTGAGGCGTCCTGTTCTACATATCTACCAAGTTTAGTAAAAATCCATATGGCAGTTAGGCCTAGATAAGAAATGAGCTCTCTAGCGCCCCCATTTTGTTTGATGGGGTCAATAATGGAGGGGTCCCCTCAGATTATGTGTGGTCATATGCCTACAAAGTTGCGTGGTGATGGGTGAAACCCTTGAGAGGTTATACACCTTTATGTGATGAGCCACGCCCTCCGCAATATTCATTGCCTTATAGAAGCTCAGTTTTAGGAAGTTTTCCAACTTTTGCTTGAAATGTTGAAATGTTGTCGTGGGACAGATAAAGCTCTGAGTTGCCCTGCACTAAAATGATCCACTTCATCATATTTACAACACACTGATATTTAAGGATGATGGGAGACAAAGCTGTGGTTGGTTGTTCCTCGTCACATACGCACCGCACTGCTGTGCTGAGTCAAGTTTCAGAAACGCTGGATCCTACACTTCCCATGATGCAACTCAGTAACATCTTTCATTAGAGCCCTCGTCTGCAAAACACACTCATTTGTAACGCAGACTTTCTGTTCAAAGCGTATTTTCTACTTCTTTATTTTCAATTTCTGTTTATGTCGAATAAACTGACCTTTATGTGTGAAACTAGTGGAATGCCCCTTTAAAATGACAGTACAGTCGTAGATACAGGCAGAGCACCTCAGGAACATGTTTCATCTTTTCAGAAAGGTGGATGAACAAACTCTTTAGAGGAAAACAGAGAATACAGTAGAGACTTGTAGAAGCCAAGGCAGCTTTGAGAGGCAGCTAAACACATGTTCACATACACATCCATAAATACACACAGACTGTCAGTGTGTATTGCTGATAGTGTCGGTGTGTGCGTTGCTGTCCCAGCCCAGGTACCTGTTCTCCCCCAGCTCGGTGCTGCAGAGTCAGAGAGCCACATGTTTTGAATCTGCCGCCCTGCTGTGCAGCCTGCTGCTCGGCGCCCACTACGACGCCTACTGTGTCAGCGGCTACGCTGTCAAACAGATGTGTCTGCTGGACCAGAGCCTGCAGGAGTGCCCCCTGCAGGACACTGAGGTCAAGGTAAGTGCTGCTCTCAGTGCTGTGTATGTTCCTCCCACAGTCAGACAGCTCGTTGACTCACAGATACAAATGTGTCTGCTTGGTTGTGTCTTGTATGTGCAGAGTGTGACCTCAGAGCAGGAGCCACAGGAGAACAAATACACAGTGAAACATGTGAGGGAGCTGAAGAGTCACTTTCTGATGCAGCAAGAGAAGAAGAAACAGGATGCGGAGGCTGCATCACTTCAGAAACAAAAACTCCAGGAGGTAACGTGATCTTTTTACTATAAAACCAACACAGTGTGACAGCTGTAGTTTAACTGTAGTTACAGAACAATGCCGGATCGTACTGATGGAAATAAAATAGCTCATTAACTCTACACCATGTTGCACCTGAGGGTCCAGGGGTCAAATCCACTGTCCTTATGTAAAAAAGTCATTGTGTGGGGCTGAAAGAGTTGAAATCACTGTCAAAGTCACTAAATCATTATAGTTCACTGGACTGTTATTCATTGATTCATACTGTAGATACACGGAAGTACCAGATATTATCAGGAACAAAAATTTGAATTTTTAAAATGTAAAAACAATTCTGTTCTACAAGACATCACATATTAAGCTACTTATGGGTCAAATAACAAAGAAGACCAGAAACAATACACACTGAAAATGACGTTTTGATCTAAAGATGGAAAATCTTCATTTTGTGCGTTTTTTCATGCTGATCGTGATATATATTTTTGAAACATATTGTCCCTGTAATAAAGGTCCAGCTTGTCATTTTGAGAGCGTCAGCAGGTTCCCATCCTGAAACACAGCCATCAACATTTACGTGTTTCAGTTCTCTGAGTGAAATTGTGTTCTGATCGTACACCATGTCCTAACTCGATGTGACGCGACAAGAGCGTCAGCAGCTAAATTAGTTTGACTGTATTGTTTTCTGTTGGACTGTCCTAACTGCCCGTGAGCAACGCGACACGATGCACGTTGGAAGCCCCACAGTGGATGAGGAACGGCTGATTCACGAGGTTTTAATGAGGAGTTACCTACAGGATACCTCCTTATTTTACTACAAACTAACTGAGGCAACGTCTGCTCAGCACCGTTTGATTTGAATGGACACAACATGAGGATTTTCTACCTGGAAATTATTGTAAATTAACATTGAGATTCAGTCTATAATGATTTCTTTGTTTCCCTGGCACAAAAGGGGAAATAAATAACGACAAAAACAAAATGAACAACATTATAAAAACATTGGTATCAACTATCAGCCAAGTTGTTCTTTTAAACATCAGTTGAGTTTCTAACCCAGTGAATCCCTAGTTTCAAGGTGTACACCTAACATTAGTGTCATCAGTTCAGCATCTGACCAAATGTCTCCCCTTCTGTTCCCCCGAGATACGACGTTGAGTAATGGCCTCAAGTTCGGCATTCCGGCTGTCGCCATCTTGGTTCAGCAGACAGTCTGTCACTCAAAGCAGCCATGCCCTTAATTATGCATAACTTTAAGCCTTAATAACATTTAAATGGGTGAATTATATAAAAATGCACCCTCTGTACGGCTATCGAGAAGGGGGAATTAGCTATAGACGCCAATACTGTTTTTGTAAGCTTAACAAAGTTTTTTGTAGCTTAACCATTTTGAAGTCTATCGTGTTTTGTGTAATTCCAAGTACATGAAAAGCTCCTTGGGCGCAGACCAGTTAGACCCCTATCTTTTAAAGGTTGCTGCCCCCATCATTGCTGTGCCTTTTACGCACATTTTTAATTTAACGCTCAGTTTTGTTTCAGTTCCAAAAGTCTGGAAGTCAGCCCTCGTGACTCCTCTACATAAGGGAGGCGGCACTAATGATCTGAATAGCTATAGGCCTATCTCAAAACTATCTTGCCTGGCTAAAGTGTTGGAATCTTTTGTAAATGAACAGTTTTGTATTTTTCTGTCTGCAAATGCTATTTTAAGTCCCTGTCAGTCTGGGTTTAGATCCGGCCATAGCACCATTACAGCAGCAACTGTGGTTCTAAATGATATAGTTTGAGCGTTAGATCATAGGAGACACTGTGCAGCCTTATTTATAGACTTGTCAAAGGCTTTTGATACTGTTGATCACATACTGCTTCTGCATAAATTGAGAGTTTTTAAGATTAAAAAATGGTGTGCCACAAGGGTCAGTTTTAGGCCCATTGTTGTTCACTTTGTACATAAATGATGCCTGTGCCTCTGCAGAAAACTGTAAAGCATATTTTTATGCAGATGACACAATTCTTTATGCTTGTGCACCATCGTCAGAGGAAGCTGTATCAAACCTTCAGTGTGCATTTGACTGCGTGCAGAAAACTTTTGATTCTAAATGAAATCAAAACTAAATTCATGTTATTCACAAGGTCAAGGAAGTGTGATCCTGATGCCTTTTCCGTCTGTTCCCTTAATGGCACCCACATTGAACATGTTACAGATTACAAATACCTTGTGAACTCACGCATAGCTGTAAAACAGCTTAATGCTCAATCAGTTTTCCCTGAATAAACAATGGTTGATGATGAACATGGCGGTCTGTGGGGACTGACTGGCTTCTGGAGCCAGCCTCAAGTGGCCGTTTGAAGAACTGCAGTTTTTAGTACTTCTGTGCTGGCTTCATTTTTCAGCCCTGGAGGTCGCCGCTTAGTTCTGACAAATCATTACAACTTCCACAAGAAACGTCCCTTAAATAAAACTTAAAGTTAGATAATAAACTTGTCTGTCTCTTCTCTTTCTACTTTGACCTTTGACCTTTTCTTTATGAATAGGACAGTGAGCAGCGACCTGCCGAACCCCTGCAAGGACTGTGGGTGCACTGTTGGGTGCTGGTGCTGTCAGGGAGTCGGAGCGTCGAGGAGAACTTCTTCATCGACCCCCTGACCGGGAGGAGCTACAGCACTGATGATGACAACTTCCTGGGCATCGAGAGCGTGTGGAACAATCACAACTATTATGTCAACATGCAGGACTGCAGGAACGGCTGTGCTGTGAGTCCACCACTAAATACACTCTATACATGCCTGTTTCCTGTAAATCTGCTCATGCGTGTGTGTTTATGCGTGTGTGTGTGTAGGATATGGTGTATGACCTGGAAGATTTAAAGATGTGGGAGCCAGTCCTGTACGGTGCAGCCAGTAAAAGGCAGCTGATTCTTGACATTGTGAAGGAACAGGAGAGGGAGATGATGAGCAGAATAAACGATGGTGATGAGGTGTGTATGTGTGTTTTTTACATCTGTGTATATGTAGTGGATATTTAGAGGTATGACTGAAATGAGGTTTTGGAAGCAGAAGGCGGCAGGCGGGCAAAAACCTATAAGAATATTTTTTGTTTTTGGCAGTAAATCACATTGAAAGACAGATAAATCAGTCAACTCAAAATTAGATTCAAATGTTTGGACTGAGCAGCAATGTCCAGGGCTGAAAAATGAAGCCAACACAGAAAAACTTCAGTTCCTTGAACGGCCACTTGAGGCTGGCTCCAAGAGCGGGTTGTCTCAACAGCTGATTTTCCTATTTATGACAACTGTATGAGGCTGATTTTTTTTAAAAATTATAATTCACCAGTTTAATTTCATAAAAATGTAAAATTATGTAAAATTACAGGCGGGCCTCTTTAAGTGATGGACGCTGTCTGCTGATAGTGTCCCCAGCTTCTCAGTCAGATCTACCCCTTGTCCTCCACAGCTCCACCCTCTCGTCCAGGGCTATCTGTCTATCTATCTATCTATCTATCTAGCTGAGAGTCAGCTTGGGGTGCAGACTTTAGCAGACTTCACTGATTTAATAACCCAGAATTCCTTTCAATACTGACATGATGTTGTGGGTTTTTCAACTGAAGAAAAAAAACAACTTATGAATGTTTAATAGGGTTGACCCAAAAAATTCGAAGCTTCAGCGCTTTTTTTTCTCCGTTTTTTTGGGGGAGGCCTTAAACGCAACACTAACCCCCACCTGTCCGATACTGACAACGAGCGCACTGAGAGCTGGCAGACATGTCCAAGAGGTCATCAGATGTGTGGGTACACTTTAAAATATGCCCCGACAACCCCCAGAAAGCAGAGTGCCAGATTTGCCAAAAGCAATTGGCATATCACAACTCAACAACAAATTTGGGAAATCACTTGAAAAACGTAAGTAGTAACTAGTAGGCCTAATATGCATTTTCCAGTTCCACCGGTCCTCTCTGAGTCTGGTGTCAGAGACACTTCTGATGCTCTGAGTTGCGCATCTGTTTGATTGTGCTGCAGTGTGCGCCAAGGGTTTTAATTTACTGTTCAATCAAAAGATAAACACTACTTATCACCGACCATTAGTGTTTTTCGTTTGTGAATATTTTTATCTTAATTCTAGTGTTGGAAGAAACTACGTTTTCGCCATAAATTTTCGTAGTCGAATGCTTCGAATTAAATTCGTTCTGAGCTCCGAAGCTTCAAATGTCCATAAATGGATTCGAAGGTCAGCCCTAATGTTTAAAACAGCTATTGATAGTGAGGTCTATTAAAGTGTTACTTGAAGGGGCGTCGGTGGCTTAGTGGTAGAGGAGGTGCCCCATCAAGGCTGTTGCCGCAGTGGCCCGGGTTCGACTCCAGCCTGTGGCCCTTTGCTGCATGTTGAATCACCAGAGGCTCCACAATACCATATTATCAGGATACTTTAGTTACGACACAATATTATTTCAATTTTAAATGGGTTGCGATATTTTTGCAATATATTGCGATTTATTACCTGTTTTCAACTGTAAATAATGTCCCCAAATGAAAACTTTGTCAACATCTGTTTTATCTGCTAAGATAGACATGTCAGACTGTTCATCTCACTTGAGTCATTTTGTGTGCAGCAAAATGTATCGAGTGGACTGTAATGCCATGATTTACCAGAGTTACAGCCAAACAAACACATGCATTGACATTGAAACAGGAATGAAATTTATTGTAAAGTCAACATTATGTTGTTGTTGTTTGTTTTAAAGGAGGAGGAGCAGTCCAGAGTTCTTAAGATGCCACGATCCTGGGTCAGTTACATCAAAGTCTCAGAAAAAGGTACATGAACATGAGTTATTAATCTGATGCTACAGTGAACTGATGCTGCACGTTACCCTGTACCCTCTTTACCTCTTTATTGTCAAGGTCAGGTTAGTGTCTATTTGTAACCAGTTATGGTGATGACACACCGTTAACCTGTTTTTTGCATCTTACTGGTAATCTTATTTTTTATATTTGTTTATTTAGCACTCTATATATCAAGTATCCCTCCTACTTTGTGATGCAACCGCCATGCAACAAAGTCCGTCAGGATAAACACAGTTATCCATTACATCTATAAAGATGGTGATGTTAGTTATCCATTAAATCATCTGAGTATGAGTAGTAAATAAAGTGCATACAGCAGAGAAAACACATGTGTAGTAAAACCAAACACATGCCACCTGATGCTGTGACACCTCCACAAACTGTTGCCTCTCGTTTCTCGTTCAGACCTGGAGACCCGCTGGCCCGAAGGACAGAAGGTGACTCACTACAGAAAAGCAAAGCTGGAGAGGTTTGCACTGTACCTGAGGTCAGACGGCCTGGTCACACGACTGACTACATACAAAGACCTGGACTGTGAGTGGTTAACAGAAACCTCCCACTTTTGAAAATAATTCAGCTGTTATTGTCTCACAAAGTTGGCTCAAAGTTAGAGAGTGAAATAGCAGAAGAAAGGAAGAAAACCAAACTGGAGAAGAAGGTTAAACTTCTGGAGGAATACATTCATAGAGAGCACAAACTACAAAGTTAATTTGATCCCCAAAACGATTGTAGCACGAAATTGCAATGAAATTTAATTCAGTTGAATCCAAAGCGTAAAATAAAAAGCGTATCCATCTGGTCGCAGAACACTCTTCTCGGGGTGTGTTGGTGTGTGTGTGTTACAGACAATGAGAAAGAAAAAATTAGCGGCATACAGTTCATTCAGATAATTTGGAAACAGGCTGCACTGAAGTAACTCTTAGGAGGAAAGAGAAATTCCCTCGAGACACGACCAAAAAGAGAAATTTTTGCAGAGCTTTTCATATGACAAGCACACACACTGGATTTATTTTAATAACTTAAAAATGTTTGAAGTGTGCAGCTGTATTATCTAGTACAATAGAACAAATAGAAATCCCTAGTGTGCGTAACATGATGTGTGTGTGTGTGTGTGTGTGTGTGTGTGTGTGTTACAGGCACAGAGGTCGTCATGGTGAAGGAGTGGTATCAACACAGAAAGGACCACCTGGAGGAGCGGGAGGTCAACAAGGTCGAGAACTTCACCTCAGAGCGCTTCAAACGTGGAAGAAGCTTCCACCTCTTATGTACGTCTGCTTTCTGCTGCTGTCCAGTTAAAACCTCACATTGCCTTAAGATGCATTTTAACCATCCTGTAGCACTCCATGAGGGTGACATGAGGGCCTGACGTCCTCTAGTGGGACCTGTGCTCACAGCCCAGCATCGTGCAGCTCCATCATTCCCCAGAGAACACCAGAACTGGCAGGTCCACCATCAGCGCCCTGTTCTCTTCAGATGAGAGCAGGTTCACACTGAGCACGTGTGACAGGCGTTAAAGAGTCTGGAGATGCTGAGATGAATGTTTTGCTGCCTGTGACATCATCCAGCATGACCGGTTTGGTGGTGGGTCAGTGATGGTCTGGGGAGGCAGATCCTTGGAGGGTCACACAGACCTCCGTGTCACAGCCAACAGTACCCTGACTGCTGTTAGGTACCAGGATGAAATCCTCAGAGCGACTGTTAGACCTTACGCTGGTGCAGAGGGTCCTGGGTTCCTCCTGGTGCAGAGGGCCCTGGGTTCCTCCTGGTACAGCGGGCCCTGGGTTCCTCCTGGTGCAGAGGGTCCTGGGTTCCTCCTGGTGCAGAGGGCCCTGGGTTCCTCCTGGTACAGCGGGCCCTGGGTTCCTCCTGGTGCAGAGGGTCCTGGGTTCCTCCTGGTGCAGAGGGCCCTGGGTTCCTCCTGGTACAGCGGGCCCTGGGTTCCTCCTGGTACAGCGGGCCCTGGGTTCCTCCTGGTGCAGAGGGTCCTGGGTTCCTCCTGGTGCAGAGGGCCCTGGGTTCCTCCTGGTGCAGAGGGCCCTGGGTTCCTCCTGGTGCAGTGGGCCCTGGGTTCCTCCTGGTGCAGAGGGCCCTGGGTTCCTCCTGGTGCAGTGGGCCCTGGATTCCTCCTGGTGCAGAGGGCCCTGGGTTCCTCCTGGTGCAGCGGGCCCTGGGTTCCTCCTGGTGCAGAGGGTCCTGGGTTCCTCCTGGTGCAGAGGGCCCTGGGTTCCTCCTGGTGCAGTGGGCCCTGGGTTCCTCCTGGTGCAGTGGCCCTGGGTTCCTCCTGGTGCAGAGGGCCCTGGGTTCCTCCTGGTGCAGAGGGCCCTGGGTTCCTCCTGGTACAGAGGGCCCTGGGTTCCTCCTGGTGCAGAGGGCCCTGGGTTCGTCCTGGTGCAGCACGTCCTGGGTTCCTCCTGGTGCAGAGGGCCCTGGGTTCCTCCTGGTGCAGTGGGCCCTGGGTTCCTCCTGGTGCAGTGGGCCCTGGGTTCCTCCTGGTGCAGAGGGCCCTGGGTTCCTCCTGGTGCAGTGGGCCCTGGGTTCCTCCTGGTGCAGAGGGCCCTGGGTTCCTCCTGGTGCAGAGGGCCCTGGGTTCCTCCTGGTGAAGAGGGCCCAGGGTTCCTCCTGGTGAAGAGGGCCCAGGGTTCCTCCTGGTGCAGCAGGCCCTGGGTTCCTCCTGGTACAGCAGGCCCTGGGTTCCTCCTGGTGCAGTGGGCCCTGGGTTCCTCCTGGTGCAGAGGGCCCTGGGTTCCTCCTGGTGCAGAGGGCCCAGGGTTCCTCCTGGTGCAGAGGGCCCTGGGTTCCTCCTGGTACAGCAGGCCCTGGGTTCCTCCTGGTGCAGTGGGCCCTGGGTTCCTCCTGGTGCAGAGGGCCCTGGGTTCCTCCTGGTGCAGAGGGCCCAGGGTTCCTCCTGGTGCAGCGGGCCCTGGGTTCCTCCTGGTGCAGAGGGCCCTGGGCTCCTCCTGGTGTAGGACCCGGCCTCATGTGTGTGTAGGCAGTTCCTGGATGATGAAGGCATTGATGCCATTGACTGGTCCTCTCGTGTCCCTGACCTAAATCCAACTGAGCACCTTTGGGACGTTATATATCAGTACATTTGACGCTGCCACGTACCACCACAGACTGTCCAGGAGCTCACTGATGCCCTGATCCAGGTCTGGGAGGAGATCCCCTAGGACACCATCTGCTGACTCATCAGGAGCATGCCTAGACGTTGTCGGGAGGTCATACAGGGACGCAGGGGCCGTACACACTACTGAGTCACATTATGAGTTGCTGTGATAAAATCCATGCAAGCTGGAGCAGCCTGATGGGTTGATTATTTTAGTTTCCATTGACAGTCGTTACATCATTTTGTTCTCAATAAATTATGTAACATACATCAGTAAAAATTCTAAACTGGAATAATGCGTTTATGAAACTAATGTGTGATTTAAGTGTTCTCTTAATTTCTATGAACAGTGTTCTATGAACAGTGTTTGCTCAGTTCACAGGTACACATCGTCCAGCACAGGCACAGAACACGAGATGGAGTTCGGCAGTGCTCATCTTGACAATTTGGTGCGGAGGGTAAAGTCACCAAGTTAGATGACGGAGACCTTCGAGGGCCGGGGGGACTTCCTCTACTATCGACATGTCGTCCTCGGTCGACACGTCCAGTTCTCAGAACCAGATGTGGACACCGATCCAGATGACCGACCGCTGCTGGTAAAAATATAGAAACCAAAAATTCTCACTTCGTTTTATGAACCTTATCAGTAGCTCAGGATAGTTGAGAGTCGCTTAATGTGCATGAGTGTGTGTTTTTGTGTGCAAACAGAAAATAGTGGAGCGTTTCCATAGGAACAGATCCAAACCGGCCAGCGAAGACGTGGCCGAGCGAGTGTTCCTGTTAGCTCAAAGACGCATCGAGGTGACCTATCACTTAGGGGATCACAGATTTATCCCTTCAAAGAGGAGCTTCACCAAACCCCGAGAGTCAACAGAACAAAAGAAGGCCGGGGTCTTCACATCTCACATGGTCACCAGCTTCCAGGTACAGACAACAAACACACACGAAGGTATACAGGAAGTTTCAAACTAAAAGCCTCTGAGCAATGGCGATTTTGAGGGGTGACCTGGGGTGGCCGGGGCCACCCGTGAAAACTCATTGGCCACCCCTGTGGCCACCCCAGATCTGATAGGTAGTTGGTCAAGTCCGTCAACAAAAGAAACAAGAGAAATGCTGCCAATCAATGATGATCAGCTGATTTAGGGCCAGTTTTACATTTTTAATTAACACAGTAATGGTCGTACTGAAGCTGTGAGAGCTGATTTCTGCTCAGCGGACGTTTGGCCAATGGCCATGCAGGTCTGATAGGTGAGCCATCAGCCATGAGATGAGCACGCCCCATCTGCTGCTGCTGCTAATGAAACGGGAGGACGGTCACAGTGACAACGTCAACTGCAGAACTGCTGGATAAAAACGGCACGCTGAATCAAAGCCAGCGTTTCAATTTATGCCTTCATCAGGGCCCTGGACATGAATACTGTCTGGGTTGAAAACCACTTTTTGCACATTTTCATATGGTGCCGTAGCATTGTTTCGACCTCTCATTGTTCCGACCTCTCATGAGTCCAACGTCCCGTTGTTCCGATATGTGATTATTACTGTATTTGTGTACGATAGAGGATCAGCAACACAACAAAAGTAGGCTACTGGTCGAGATACAAGTGTCATAGAGAGGAGAGAGTGAAACACCATAACCTCCTGATATTAATTCTGGGGTCCGGGTTGTGTGGGGAGCTTTCCGCGGTGCTGAACGGCTCCCGGCGGGCGTATTTCGGCCTTGATGGTGCGCCACGCCCGCGACCGGCTCTGGGTCAGCTGGGAAAGGCTTGAGGCGGAGCAGGCTCACAGCTTATGTGTTTGCCACTTTCTTTTTCATTTTAACCCACACCATGATCTTTTCCTGACCCTAACCAAGTGGTTTTTGTGCCTAAACCTAACCAGACCTTAACCACAGGGCATCATGATGATTTTGGAACAACGGGACTTCGGAACAATGAGTTTAATATGGTCGGAACAATGGGATGTCGGAAAAATATATGTATATATAATATATGTATCTCCAACAAATTATATCTAATTATATCTGTAAAGAACAACAAATATTCCTTTTTTTAGGCTACAAGCTTATTTTATCTTTTTGCTTACAGATGGACTTTTTAATAAGGCCTATCTTTAAGTATTAAGCTTTGATTTGAATTTTTTGGCTTGTTCTGTTGCCTGGATTGCTGTGTTTTTATGTAACCACAAGATGGTGCCTCAATTAGTAGAACAAACACAGGTAACAATACAGGTGACACAGATGATGAGCTGATGACTGATTAATGTTATTCTATAGGATGAGTAATCTAACTTGTGGAGAGATGAGGACTTTAATCCGCTATAAGGAAATGGCTCTTAGAAAATGTGTACCCTATTCTGAACATAATTACTGATTAAAAATCGACATGTTAAAATGACCAGAAATTCCTGAGGACTGTGTTAGGTGGAGATGGAATTTAAAAAAATGACTTTTTTTTTTCCAAGTATTTTTTTACCTGCATAGACACCTTTATTTGACAGTTACGAGACAGGAAATCACAGGAGAGAGAGGGGATGTGACATGCAGCAAAGGTCCTCCGACCAGGATTCGAACCGGGGTTGGCTGCGTACGTGGCATTATACTTTATATCATTATATTATATGCCATGGCCACCCCACACTAGCTTTGTGTCCCATCTTGGCCACTCCAGTAAAAATGTCCTGGATACGCCACTGCCTCTGAGCTGTTTCTGGGATCGTACACTCCAGTAATAACATTTGTGTGTGTGTGTATCTGTGTGTGTGTGTGTGTGTGTGTGTGTGTGTGTGATCAGGTGGATCTGTCTGAGAAGCCTCTTCAGACTCTGACTCTGTATGAGATGCTGGCGGCTCTGATGACGGACGAGGAGGAGGCGGTTCTCCAAATCAAAGCGTCTAAGAAGGAGGTAACTGTAGCATCGAGCTGTGTCACAGCTCATAATGTTTTATAGATTCTGGATTTTTGAATGACAGAAAATGGTCACCTGAGCAAACTATTTTTTTTTACAGTCCTCCCTCAGTCAAACATGTCCCAGTTAATCACCAGTAGAGCCCAGTTCAGGTCAAAGATTTGCAATTTGCCAGTTTACACCAATGAGACTAGACGAGACGGTGTATCCACAGCTCTCTGTACTTCTGTTCTAACCTCCAGCTTTTCAGGATTATTTTGTTGCTGAGTATAATTTGTATTTTCTGGAAATATGAATCGGGACAGTGACAGCACAGGACACTGAACTATAACATGAGTCCTCATTATAAATGTCTTGTATATAAAATGTCTGTATTCTTGCAGCCTTTGACTCTGTGCTCCTGCCCCCCCCCAGATGGGGGCGTAATGCTGGGTTCATACTACATGACAATTTTGTTCCGACAGTCATCTTGTCAGATTAGGCGACTGTGGAGTCATCAAATTCAGGGGTTCATTCAGGACGTGTGTGATGTCATCAGATTATTCTTGTTCTATTTTTATTATTATTACTATTATTTCAGTCACTGTGTCTATTCATGTCCCAGCTGAACTGTTACCATAGTAATGTAAAAAGCGCCACCAGATGGGCGGAGCTACATTTGAAGTCCTGCAGGCAAACTATGACAGTCACTCCACAACAAGTTCCTGAAAATGTTTCACAATAAAAACCTGTTTAGAAAATGAAGGGATTCTCTCAGCTGAAATGATCAGGGGCTTTTAATTTGAAACTGATACAGGAAGTGTTGAGTTTGTAATGACAGCGCGATGCATTAAATGTAACAGGACAAATGGGAGCGGATTAAAACTGAAAATAGAATGAGAAATGACAGTATGTTTCTAAAGTAGTGTGTTTGAAATGTAGCCTCTGCAGCTGTGCTGAGTAAAGGCCCAGACACTATCTGTGAGTTTGATTCCTTTATATCCTCCATTATGAAGAAAGAACATTCTTTGCTAGCTTGATGCTAATGACAGTACTCAGCGTGTTGATAACGTGCCTCTGCTGTTTCCTTTTTACTCTGTGTGCTAACAGGAAACGACGCCGTACGTCGACAGTGTAAAGCTAACATTGTGTAGTCTGAACCCGGCATTACAGTTAGCACAGCGTGGTGTTGCTACTTTTACTCAAGTTCAAGGTGTGAATACTTCTTCCACCCCTGATGTGTGTGTAGGTGAGAGACATTGTGGCCTGTAGAGAGCAGGAGGAGGGAGACGTTCAGCTTGACTTCTCCCCGTGGACGACAACAGGAGCTGCCAGACATTGTGGCCTGTAGAGAGCAGGAGGAGGGAGACGTTCAGCTTGACTTCTCCCCGTGGACGACAACAGGAGCTGCCAGGGCCCGCAGCCAGAGACAGGAAATGGTGAGACATACACACACACACACACACACACACACACACACACACACACTACATGTGTAACTTGGTTGTGTCAGATTTCCAATTTTTAACAGCTCTTGTGTAAAGAAAAGTTTACCTGTGGATTTACCGTATCTGTTTTACTCCCCACTGATCAATTCCTGGATATAAAATACCTTTAAAATTGCCACAAAATTCTAGCCCATCATCGCCAGACCAAATCACAACTGCAAATCAATTTGGACCCTATTTTTTATTTTTGATCTATCATCAGCCGTGGATCAAAATGCCTCTAAACACAACCAATCAGAGCTGAGCAACGGACAAAACAGACTGCCGCGTGCATCATGAGCTGTAATGGTGTAGCATCAATGTACTGTGAACAAGTGAAGATATTTTTGCCATCAGAATTTAGATAAAAGGTGTTTTTCATTCATTTTCTAACCGCTTCATCCTCTTGCGGGTCACGGGGGGGCTGGAGCCTATCCCAGCTACATCGGGCGAGAGGCAGGGTACACCCTGGACAGGTCGCCAGACTATCGCAGGGCTGACACATAGAGACAGACAACCATTCACGCTCACATTCACACCTACGGACAATTTAGAGTTATCAATTAACCTGCATGTCTTTGGACTGTGGGAGGAAGCCGGAGTGCCCGGAGAGAACCCACGCTGACACGGGGAGAACATGCAAACTCCGCACAGAAGGGCTCCCACGCCCGGGATCGAACCGGCAACCCTCTTGCTGTGAGGCAAGAGTGCTAACCACCACACCACCGTGCCGCCTAAAAGGTGTTTTTACTTTACTTACTTAAATATTTGAAACACAAGGAAAAGGCCAAACTGTTTTTGGTCAACTTGTTGATCCTTGAAAATGTATCAGGGCGCTCCTCTCTACTGGTGTCAACACCCCACATTAGATAAATGGTTGTGATTGGCCTGTCGCATCTCCAAATGTTGGAAATCTGTCCAAAGCAGAGAGAGAGCAAATGCATCTGCCAGAGCAGGAACACTGCTCACAGATTTGTCTGGTTCCCAGGCAGCAAAATTCTCCTAAAAATGTAATTCTGTTTAAACGACTAAAAAACCTCTAGAATTACTGCTGTGTGGTTTCACACCTCTGCGAACCAGTCAAGTTGGATTTACAGTTTTCATCCATGTCTGTGAAAACAACTGGTTCTTCGTACACACGTACTCAGCAATCTGGAAATCCATCGGTTAAAAAAAAAAAACAAACAAAAATTCTTCCTTTACCTCTGGAGGCACAGCCTGGAGTTTTTCGACTAACCGGAAGTGAAGGGGCCTCACGCCCTTCACTTCCGGCGGTGCCCCCAGGGAATCGCCGTGTTGTTTACAAATACTTCGGATAGAAAACCAGCAGAGTTTAGCTATATATCACATTTTTCACGTTACTATATCACCGTGTAGACTAATCTGATGTTTGTTAAGTCTATAAACACAATGACTGAACAAACGTTACTATTTCTGTGTGCACATAATTGATATGGTTATCGTAGATTAGCTGGGCTAACCGTTAGCTGTTAACGTTAGCCGTTAGTGTTGTCTATAACCATAGACTGTATAAAAATAAGGTAATAACTCAATAAACGGTCCGTGAATAAAATATTTTTTCCAGCAGATATCTTAGTTACAACATGATTGAGCTAGCAAAGCAGTTTTGCGTTGCTATGTGTGGTATTTCTACGATGTCTAGAAAGCATCAGTGGCTGCAGCTGACAAGGACAGTTAGCAAAGCTAACATCAGGACGTCATCTGTTAAAAGCCTCCTGTTGCCGGATACGACATCAAACTACTCCAGTTAGCTCAATCATGTTGTAACTAAGACATCCACTGGAAAAAATATTTTTTTTCACGTTGATGAGACGGCATTACTGGAGCGGTCGCTATGGACGCGGAGCTTGCTGTTTCTGTAGGTACACATTTCCTGGGGACACGTCTCGGCCACGCCCCCTCCATTGTGATTGGTTAAAGCGCAGCATCGTTCAGACTGAAAGCCCCCCCCCCCCCAGTCGTCTTTCACACAGGGCTGCCGACAGATTCTACAACGTAGATTGCAGAATCTGTCTTGAGAGGTTACCAATTCAGTATCTGACCAAACATCGCTCCTTCTGTTGTTGAGATACGTTGTGGTTTCTGTGCTTGTTGCAGGAGCGTGTGGCTGCAGAGGAGCAGAAGTGGCTGCAGGAGAAGGAGAAGGACATCCTGGCTCCCCACCTCATCCGGCTGGGCAACAAAGAGACTCTGAGTGCCGAAGACGCCAGGCAGCTCCACCAGGACTGCTTGACCGAGTTTAAACAAAGACTGGTGGAGCACGCCAATCTCATTCAGGAACACTATGAAAAGGTACAGCCAGGGCTCCAGACTGTTTTCCACTGGTAGCACTGGTGCAACCAACTGAGGAAGTTGGTCTCACCAGCACATGATTAGTTTGCACCCTTTTTATGTTCTTATTATTATTGAAATCTTTTTTTTTTAAGCCAAAAATAAAAAAAAAAAAATAAAATAAAATTGAATAATGTGATACTTTGGCTCTGATGCAGCTGCCTCTTTGTTACCTCACACAGCGTCCTGCCCACAGCGCCATCTGTAGGGTTCAACTTTATGATTAATGGCCTATCAACACTAAAGGCAGCTGTGCCACAGACGAAATGAAATGAACTGAACTCTCTGACTCAGTGACCAAGGGGACTGGTTGATGAAAAAAATCCACCGGCCAAACATATTTTCTACCGGTCGAAATAACGGGTGTGATTAGCAGATGGGCGGCAAGTGATAGTTCAGTCAAGCTTGTTTCAAACATGCATATTTTTACTGGTCAACATGTTTGTATATTGAATATGACTTTAGTAATTAAGTATTTTAAAATGCTGCAATAAAACAACTTTAAATGATCAGAGAGATAATTGGGGACCTGTTGAACAAGAACATTGCTGATAACAACCTGATCTGATTTTTTAATAGACATTTTAATTTAATTAAAATTTTAAAATTTCATTTATTAATGTATTTAGTTATTTATCTTCTGCAGATACATATTTCTTCTAGCGTACTTAGAGAATTGTATTTATTATGCCCTGTCATGTCTCTCTTTGGCTAATAATGTGTGTAGTATGTTCATGATCTACAGGCCACTCTATGAATAGGTTGACCCGTCTTGGTCACGGGTGGGATGGGTTGCCTATGTAGAAATAAATGGGATACGTTATGATTTTGGCATCTCATTATTAAAAACTATGTAGTGACACTACAGGAAAGAAATGACACATCTGTTTTAACAATGGTAAACAAGACAAAAAAAGAAACCCTCCTATATGAAATAACCTTCGTGACCATTTGAGTATAGATTACAGTTTACAAGGTGTACTTGAATGCACCAAGGTTGGTGTTCAAAGGTGTGTCTCAAATCACCTCCCTTAGTACACTTCTGTGTAGTATACTATGTGCACTATGTATTCATTTCGACAGGGTAGTGTTGTCTCAAACCAAACACAGCTGTTTTGCACTCCCTGGAAATGACGACCGCAAATTAGCTAGTTAGCAAACTAGCATTAGCATTCGCGTGATTGTTTGCTGTACCAAATCATTACAGACTGCTAAATTAACCCAACAAACATACTGCTGGCTTATACCCGACAACAGTATAGTGGTACTTAGTGCAAAAAACACATGTATTTGTACAATGCAGCAACATTCACGGTTGCACAGTCCTTGGCCGCTATTTCCAGTTTGAAAAGTGGTCCCTCCCCTTCTGCTACGCAGCCAAGATGGCGACCATTGAGTGTGAGAAGTGTCCATAGTTCCACACTCAGCTTCTTGACAATTTTGAGTGCACCATCCAGGTACTGATAGTGCACTGCATTTTTATAGACTTCTTAGTGTGAACGCACTTCTGCACTCTAAATATTAAGTGCAAGTACAGAAGTACGCGATTTGAGACACAGCATAAGTCTGTGCACTTTATCATACAAAGCAATGTAGATTTCAGAGTTTACAGGGTGCAACTGAATGCACCCTAAAGTCCTTGTCACTGCATGAGTGTCAAACTGGTCTCAGACAGAGACAGAAGCAGTAAGGCAAGGCAAGGCAAGGCAGGTTTATTTGTAGAGCACAATTCGTACACAAAGTAATTCAAAGTGCTTTACAGAACAAGAAAATGCATTAAAATCACAATACAAAATAAAAACATAAATAATCATTATAAAATGAACTTTAAAAGAGAAGAGTGCAGATAAGATCCTTTCAGTCATATGCACAGTGAAATAGAGCTGTTTTGAGCCTAGATTTGAACATTGTCAGAGTAGAGGCCTGTCTCACATCTTCAGAAAGACTGTTCCAGATTTTAGCTGCATAAAACTGGAATCCTGATTCCCCATGTTTAGTCCTGACTCTGGGCACCAGCAGGAGGCCGGTCCCTGAGGTCCTCAGAGTCCGAGATGGTTCATATGGTACTAACATGTCAGAGATGTACTTTGGTGCTAGGCCGTGGAGAGACTTGTACACAAGCAGAGCTGCTTTAAAGTCTATTCTCTGAGCCACAGGAAGCCAGTGTAGAGACCTGAGGACAGGACTAATGTGCTCGTAGTACGACTGTAAATGACTCCAAAACGCAGCAGAGACTCAGCACAGGTTTCTATAATGTGACTATGGCACAAACATTTACCCGCCAGTGTGGCAGATAGTCTTCTGAGATTTAATCAGCACACAGAAATTCTACCCACATTTGGTGCTTGGCAGATGTTAATGTCCACCCTGACTGGGAGGTTTATTAGTCCAGACTTTGAAAACATGTATCTCCATTTTGACTTTCTACAGTGCATGGAGTGTCCATGATATTCCCTAGCAACCGTTAGCATTGGTATCCAAATGACCAATGGAAAGACGTTTTATTTCATCATCTTTTCAGCACATTGGGTGTCAGAAGTTTCCATCAAAGCACATAGAAAGTCAAAATCGTCAAAAGTGGAGATACGTGTTTTTCATCGGACCGACATTTAGTAACCAACGAGATAGTTTCCCAGCATAACTGTAGAGTAAAAACAAGAAGAAAAGAGGTTTGTCCTGGTTCTCAAGAATGAGTAACTCATAGTTTTATGATTTCTTGCAGTTGGTCCTGCTGTTGCCTTTTTAATGACATCTGAAACATCCTGTGTGCTACATACTGTCCAGTGGAAACCTAGAAAGACTCACGCTTCTTTAAAGTTCAGGTTGTAGAAGCTTCAAGTGACAGGGTGTTACGTCTCTGCAGTGAAAATGGGCTGTCCAAGTCACATGACCTCAGCTGCTTTTATCTGTTGTTGTTTACACCAGAGTCACTTTTCTCTGAGGAGACGTGCTGTGTGTTTATTGTTTGTTTAGAGTTTATATGTCCACAGAAAGAATCTCTGCATGAGAACTAATCCACTGCAGGAATCACTGATGCTCTGTAAAATCTGTGTGCAGGAGACGCGGGAGCTGCAGAGGAAACAGCAGTGGTACCAGAAGAACCAGCTCCACATGACGAAGGAGGAGGAGGAAGAGTACCAGACCTACTGCTCTGAGAAAACACTACAAATACATGTTGCCAAGAAACGCCTCGTCATGTAAGTACTGTTCTTCTCTTGTGATTCTTGTACTTGTATCCTTGTGAGGACCCTCACTGACATGACGCATCCCTAGCCCCTGACTCTCAGGGACTGTTAAACTTGGTCTGTGAGCCGCTAATAAAGACAGAGAAGAAGAAGAACAACTGCAGCAGCTGTCTAGAGGGTAAAACATGTCGCCGTGTGGACGTCTTTCACAGTTCCACAGGAAGACAGCAGGACTGCGCCGAGGGTCTAACTCTGCCAGCTGCTGGACAGAACCATGATCTGTTCAGAGATCAGTGACTGGTTGATCAGTAGCTGCTACTGCAGAGTGAACAGAAAGTATTTTGGCCTAACAGCAGATGGTGTGTGTGTGTGTGTGTGTGTGTGTGTGTGCGTGTGTACACGTGATTCCTGATGTGTGTTTCTTTGTGTTTGATCCAGGCACAAGGAAGCAGCTTCTCAGAAGTACCAAACTCTTGATCAGAAGCTGAAACGAGACCCCCGACTGGCCCCTCACCTGCTCGGCTGAGCCTGACACCCGCCATCTAAGATATTTCTACTGGAGGAGTGGATTTAATGAGTTATTATCTCTATCGTCTGTACCCTGTGAAGAGTCTCATGTCTGGAGCAGTTAGACACATTTCAAATAACAAAAATCAAGAACTGAAAATATTTCCAGCAGTGCTGCGAAACATATATTTCTAACAGTTTGTATCTATGAATGATAATGTGTCTCAGTCTGTTCATCTGACGCCTGTGTGCACCTCAAAGTGCCTTTAAAAGCAGCAGCTGGATTTACATCAATGTGTTTTGGATCTTTACAGTCCTGATGAGTCCCAATATCTTGAGTGACTCCCGTGTGTAAGTTGCACTAAAGATGATAAGACACGTTCACCAGAGTCAGCATTATTAACGAGTAGGTTTTCACCTAGGCCAGGGGTCGGCAACCTTTACTATGCACAAAGCATATTTTAACCTTATAATGAAGGTATCTAAATCAGCTGATCAACTTTACTAAAGGCTCCAAACGAGCATTCATTAATATCTTAAAGTGGCTCCTCTGCAGTGGGCTATCCATGATAATCTGCTGCTTTAACTTTGCAGCGTTGGCCATGAAAGCAAAAAAAAATCTCTCCTCACACTATTGAATTCTCTGTTTTCCTTTTTTGAATTTGGAATCAATCGTTAGCCTCACTAGGAAGAGTCAAAATGAGCCACCGCCATTAAGGTGTGGCAAAATGTAGAGGAAAAGGTGCCAGGTCGTAGACGTACGACGCACATTTAAGTTGAAGAAATGTTAAAAAAAGAAATGTTTTAACGGTATATTGGCTTCACATTTTTACAGTCGGAGAATGTAAGAACAATGATGTATGAAAATAAAAATGTTAAAAAAATAACAGTTATTTATTTCCTTTTCTTTTTGACAAATCCATCGGGATGTTTAGGGAACATATGAAATTTTTCCTTGGTGTTTTGGTGAATAACCATGTTAAGAGAAAGTATAAGATGGCAGCACACAAAAACTACAACAGTCAAGAACCACAAATGAAACAGAAACATTGAAGCTAAAAATAAACAATATCATGTAAAATATTTACAACCCTGATTCCAAAAAAAGTTAGGATGCTTTGTAACAGAATGCAACAACTTGTAAATCCTTTTTGACCTATATTCACATGAATACAGCACATAGACAAGATATTTTATCTTCAATCTGATTAACTTTATTGTTTTTTGTAAAGATAAACTCATTCTGAATTTGATGCTTCAGCACGTTCCAAAACAGTTGAGACAGGAGCAATTAAAGCCTGGGAAAGATGTGGAATGCTGGAAAACCCAGTTTAGTACATTCCACAGGTGAATAAGCTGCAGGTGATAGTGTCATGACTGGGTATGAAAGAGACATCCTCAAAAGGCTGAGTTACTCGTGAGTAAGGATTGTCACTTGGTGAAGAAATGCTCTGGCAAACAGTCCAACAGTGTGAGAACAACAGCTCTCTACACACAGATACAAAGAAGAACAGTTTCCCACTTTGTGTCGGCCCATCTCAGAGGAGTTCGGCCTCAGAGACGTCGGCACTGTTTGTGGACGTTGTTGATATCTGGCTGGTCATTTGTAGGTGCAGCGATGTGTTCACTGACGGTGGTTTTCCAAAGCGTTCCTGAGCCCATGTAGTAATGTCCTTTGTATAATCATGTTGGTTTTTAATGCAGTGCAGCCTGAGGGGTCAAAGGTCACGGGTATTCGGTCTTGGTTTTCAGCCTTGCCCCTTACATGTAGAGAATTCTCCAAATTCTCTGAATCTTTTGATGATTTAACAGATTGTTGATGGTCAAATCTATAAATTCACATATCTGCACAGGAAAACTTCTAAACAGGTGTTTTTGATCACTCCACATCCTACCCAGTCTTTTGTTTTATAATTTTTTTTATTTTATAAATAAAGTGTATCACAAAACTAAATACCTTGTCTCTGTACTGCATTCAGCTAAAAATATGTCAAAAAGGATTTGCAAATCATTGTACTCTGTTTTTATTTACATTTAATACAGTGTCCCAGATGTACTTCAGATGATGCCTCAGTTTAAAAAAAAGGATGACATTTCAAATTATAAAATCACAGAGTCACATAAATATCACACACAACCTACATCACACCTGGAATACACACAATAGAGTGTATACAGTAACAGTACACAATATCACAATAAAAACACTGCAGTAAAGTAAAACAAAAAATGTCTCCTCAACCATAGCTTATTATCCAAACTACATGTCTTTTATATATCTTCCTGAAACCAAACTTTTGTTCGGTATGCATTTGTAATTAGTTTTCCGAGCTATTTAGGCAGTAGGACCAGATAATTATACATAACTCAACAGTGTCAGCCATAATTAAGTCCCAGTGTCTTCAAACAAGTACTTCCTAAATAACAGCGTCTTAGCTTATTACTGTTGCTAAAATTGGTCAGATTTGTTGCCATATCAAACATAAACATTATTAATCATAAATAAACCCGTTTCAAACATAACGTGATCAGGTTTTGGACCTTGGGATCAGCTGCAGACTGACCGTGCAGAGATGACTGCCATCTTGTTTTTACATGGATTAGTGTATCGTGCTCTCACTACCACATGATGGCACACATAGTGTCCACGAACGAGGACAACAGGTCTGAGTTAAGTAGAATGAAGAATAATGTCAAGTAAACCCAAAATGTGACGTCCTCATATGAGGACAAACAACAAACATTTAGGTTACAACTCACCTATGAAGCCTTGGTTTAATCCACCTAACGATAACAGTCTGACAAAAATGGTCCTCAAACGTTAGCAAAGGTCCAGATGATCCAAACCCAGTAAGTTATTCAGTCCAAACACATTATTAAATTCATGAAAAGCCATGGACTCCCACTGCATCCTTTCAAATGCTCTAATCTCTCCAAAATGGCCGCTGCACTCTGACCTTTTAATTGACACCTCATGTGACCCAAAGGGAGCTTTCATGCCCTGCCCGCAGCCTACAATAGCCAATGAGAGCATGGGTTCTAAGGAAGGCCCCGCCCCTCTTTATGTGGGGAGAAATCCAGCCAATAGCAAGTGGTTGTGTCTATGACTGACGCTTCATATAGCCAGTTAAATACCAAGCAGGACAATGTGCAGCTTGAGAGTTTTTTTTCCCCCAACATAGACCATTTCAATATATATGATTATAATATAAATAAATAATAAACAAATGTTTTTTTCGTTGTTGTTTTTTTTTTTTTTTTTACAATAAAATCTTGAATAGACTTTTTTTTTTTCTTTTGGAAAACCATCTGGACACAACCTCAGAAACAGGGAAGGGGCTTCAGAGGCATGAAGCCTCACAGCTGATGGATCAGCTGATAGATCACATGGCTCCTTTCTATTCAACCAGTTGGAAAAAAAGTTAAAAAAAACCCTGACTCATGCACACCTTTGAAGAGTCTCCTGAACAGGTGCGTATAGGAAAAACTTCAGCAGGTCAAGAAAGAAAAAAGATTCCGCACACTGTTGTCAAACTTGCAAAACATTTAATGGGACAAGGCAGCTACGTTTCGGTCATTACAACCTTCGTCAGGCAGAGTTCAACCAGTTGGCAGATCTCATTCAGAGCGTCCTATTTAAACTGCTCTGGCCTGCCGACTGTTGCTGCTTCCTCTGCAAGCCACATGACAACCTGCCTCCACCAGAGCTACTGGACTGATTCAAAAGATTGATCCAGGCCATGTTTGTTAATAACAATCATACAGTCTCAGTTGTGATTAAAACTGAATTAAAACAAAGGTTTGGGAAGTGATGGTTACAGTGTATGAGGGGCTTCTGGTAGATGTGGCGTGGGGTCTGCAGTGCATAATGTGGCCTGTGGATATTGTGTGTGACAGTAAATAAGACAAAAAGATTTGTTTGCGTATATGACACATTACTAGTTGATTACACATCAGATGGAAACAGGTACAGAAGTTTGTAGTTTGATCTGAACAGATTTTTAGAGAGTAGGCTCTATTGTACGTCAACTGTCTTAAAGCTGCGTACATTTTGCACTGTAGGCCATACGTCACAATGCGCTTAAATATTCACTCCCAGCACACAATGTTGATGTTGATGAGTTCACTCAGTAAAACATTTAAAGATGCCGAGCTTTTGACCCTGAACACCGTCCAGGCACTGATTTGTTTCTTCCAACTTAAAAGCCTCTGCACCAAACTGCCTTCAGAAAACCTGTCATTTAAACCTGCTCTTCTTTTTGCAAAACTTCACCTGGGGAAATCTGGGAATCTTGTGAACGGTTTTGGTGCTCTGATGGTTTGAGCGTCTTCATTCTGATGTGGGAGAATATCCAGAAAATCCAAGTGTTAAAAATCATTAAAACATGAAATGATGGAACTCTTTCATTTGTTGTCGTTAGGCCCCGATCACACAGAAAGTGATTTGCCTTGTTGTTTGTTCAATTGAATGCCACGAGTAAAAAATGCTTGTTACGTCACTTGCTGTGTCACTCTGCAGTTACACCTCCAAAACACTAGTCGATTTCTGTGAAGTGCTGTAAAGTTCAGTTGATTCAAAACACACATTAAACACACATTAAACACACATTAAAATGCTTAATAGAGACAATTTCAAACACAAATCAGCTTCACTATAACTCGCAGCATTCACAGACAAACACTTGTCTTTATCTGGACACATTTTCCCCACAAATACAACATGCTAATATAATTAGCACAAGCTTTGGCATTTTACATTGTATAAATTAGCCTAGCAGCTAGTGGACTTTTCCTCTACTCATATGAAGCCAGAATAAATCACACAAGACTTCAAATGCCAATTTGTGGAGGCTTTATTGTCTTCACAATTTATTGTTTCTTATCTGTGAAATGAAAATAAATAAAACCTCCTGAGATGAAAAGTGTGTACATAATCAACAGGATGCATCATACGCTGACTGTATCATTAGAGACGTTCAGATCCACCCTCCATTCCAATGGACGGATATTTAAAATAAGAAATTCGGAGTAAAAGCTGAAAATCTTTTCTATGATTTTTGACATGTATGTTAATATAACATCTCATGTTTACTATAAACACAGTTAAACACCAATTATGAACTTTAACAATATGATTAATAGACTGAAGCGTCCCTCGCACTTCCTCCTTGCTTCACAGTCGGCCATGCTTGTTCAAAAAGGGGGCGTGGCTCTAGTGCAGTCCACTTTAGATGAGACACACTTTGGTTTATAGACATCCAATCAAATGAGTCTGTGAACTTGGGTGGAGTCACATGACAGTAATCATAGATCTACACATCCTAGAAAAGTGACATCCATTGGAATAGACAGGGAATCTGAACAGGTTAATTTACCACAACACAAGCAGATAAATTCTGATGTCTTATTTTAATCAACCAACAGCTTAAGATATTAAGTTTATATATGACAAAGAAAAACATCACATCTTTATATCTGAGAAGCTGAAACCAACAAAGAAGACGTTACAGTAACATTAAAAGTGACTTTGGTAACTTTTGGGGAAAATGCTTAAAGGTTGCATCCATGATAAGGTGACAGCATGAGAATAATACATATCATTATTTTCTCTATAACTTGTTTGTATATGTTTGACACATCACAGGGAGACAACAACACATTTCTGGATGCAACATTATTCTCAAATTAAGACATTTTTCCTCATAAAAATACATTTTAAAGGATTTAACAAAACATTAAAGGCTCTTTTTTAAGGTGTTTTTTTTCATTGGAGTTGCCTTCAGTTGAATCCTATTTTATCTCATCTGATAGTATCTTAATATTTACAAAATCATATCGTGTACTACCTTATCTAAAACTATTATATGTATAAAATGCCACAAATAAGAGAAATATGTTTGTCAATGTTTGGACAGGTCACCAGACTATCACAGGGCTGACGCATAGAGACAGACAGGGAGAACATGCACAGAGGGCTCCCCCACCCCAGGGTTCAAACCAGGAACCCTCTTGCTGTGAGGCAACAATGCTAACCGCTGCACCACTGTGCCATCCTAAAGAGAAAAAATACATTTTAAAGATATCGCAAAACATCAGAGCTCATCTTTTTTAAAGGTGTTTGTTTTTGTTTCCTTGAGTCAAATCTTATTATAAAGTATCTTAACTTATTTTATCTCACAGTATTTGAAGTGAAAAATGTCAGGAAATAGTGAAAAAGGCTGAAATAATTTCCAACAGCCCAAACACATAAAGACTAATGTCTTGTTATAATTGACCAACAGTTTAAGATATTGAATTTGTGATAATTTATGACAAAGAAAATCATCAAGTCTTATATTTGAGAAGCTGGAACCAGCTAACAAAATGACTAAAAGGATAAAGTGATTGTTGAAATAGTTGCGACTGATGGATTAATCAGCTAATTGTTGCAGATCTATTCTGACCCATTACATGAAGACTTTAAGGAAAGAAATGCACTTTTCTCTGATGAAACCAAACACAACAATTCAGCCTTAAAGCTCATCCTTTTTGGTCTTCTTCTTCTTCTTCTCTTCCTTGTGGAAGACTTTTCCATCTGGCTGCTTCCTCCAGCTCAGTTTGATGTTGTCACCCAGCCCCTGGTCCTTCAGCTTCTGTTTGAGCTGAGACACAAAACTCCTCATCATTCTCATCACTCACATACACAGATTACATTCTGCATTCTTATTTATATTGGACTCATCTGGAAGCTCTATTTTAGGAGCACTCTGCTTCATATATAACATACTAACACACTCTTTACTTCTGCACATATGGATTGGCACAATGCTCAAGTCATGTCCTGTATGTGACCAAAGTATTGTAATGTATATCATGTATATAGCTTCTGAATGTCATTTATTAAATCTTCTTATTTTACTGTATTTATGATTTTAAATAGCTCTTTATCTGTTTCCTCCTCAGTCTGTTTCTTGTACTGCTGCAATGTGGATTTCCTCTCTGGGGATCAATAAAGTTGTATTTTTTTATTTGCTTTTAGAGTCAATTGATTGGTTTTGAATCAAATTAGAAAACATGATTTACCTTCTTCGAGGTGTCCTCCATCACAGCAGGGTCATTCGGATCCAGAGAGGAGTCCTGTGTGTGAAACTTCAGTCTGATCACTTGTTTTGTCGTAGCTGTGGAAACATTTGAGAATTTCATCAGTTGAAACACTAACAGGGAAAATGTGGTAGTTACATCCTCCATCTGTTGCATGTTTTCAGCATTAAGTCGACACAAACTGATCATCTGCAGCTGATCACCACTGCTGCTCACTTTACAAACAACTCCATAAAAATGATCAGCATCATGAGGGTTAAAATTTATTGTCCGGGACTTGATCACAACAACAATCTGTCCTTTAACGCTGAGAAAACAAAAGAGCTCATCACTGACTTCAGAAAAATGAAAACTGTTCAGCCACCTGTTGACATAAACAACACCCCTGTTGAAATTGTTAACAGCTTCAAGTTCTTAGGCATCCAGATCACCAGCTCCCTCTCCAGGTCTCTGAACACCAGGTGTGTCATCAAAACAGAGACTTGACTTTCTGAGGTGTGTGAGGAAACACAGCATGTCAACAAAAACCCTCATCTACTTCTACCAGTCCAAAATAGGAAGCACCTTGACTGGATGCATACTGGTATGGTTTGGCAGCATAACAGCACAGGATCATAAACACCTGATGAGGATGGTGAAAATAGCGTCAATAATCATAGGATCACCATTACATCAGATACAGGACATGTACACCACCTGCTGGAGGAAGAAAGCACTTTGTATTTTAAAGGACACGAGTCACCCAGCACACAGCCTTTTCTCTTATCTTCACTCAGGGAAGCATCTGCAGAGCATCAGAGCTCCAACCTCCCGCCTCACAGATAGTTTTTACCCCCAGGTAAAGAACTCACGTGTGCTGTAGCAAATGAACGCTCTCCTGATACCACAGGACAAGTCCCCCCATTGTCCAGAGTAGATGAACATGTGAACCACACAATGCTCAGTCCCTCCTTTGTTATCAGGTTCCCACTGTACCCAGGGCCTAAATGAGGAGCTACTTCCATCCGACCACTTCCAGGAGTCTCTGAAGAGGCCGATCCAGACACGTTCTCCTGCAGGTATCAGCTCCTGTACCTTCTGGTTCTCTGTCATGTTCCTCACACTGGTCAGGTCTGTGTAGTTTACTCTGCAGTGGCTCTGGGCCTCAGTCCATGTCATGGATTTGTTGATGAGGATAAATGTCACATCCGACCCTGAAAATAGAGCACAGTGAGGCGCTGTGTAGAGGCACCGTAACATACAGCCTCCCATCCATGCCTCTCTGTGGTACTTTTCAAACCATTATATAATATTGATAAACTAATGAATATGTAATAATAACAAAGTAAAACATTATCATCTTAACAAATAAAATACATTAATAACAGTATTTCTGAACCATCTCTCTACATTCATAAAAACGTCCTTAAAATCACCAAAAATAGACACATACAATATATTGTTTTTTAAATACGGATATTTTTGTCGTTATTACACACACACACACACACACACACACACACACACACACACACACACACACACTGTGTTCACGTGAACATACAAGTGTGCAGTCTGTCCATATCAGCCCTCTGTGATGTCATCAGGAGACACACTGAGCTGTTTTACTGTTTCCATTTGTTCTGTCTTATTCTCAGCCTGTCAGTCACCTTTAAAGCACTTTGAACTGCTCTCACCTGTATGAAAGGTGCTACAAATAAAGTTGGTTTGATGGATTGACTGATACTACAGAGGCCCAAATAATGAAAACAAAGAGGCAAAGAGAAGCAGAGAAGGAAAACTTCACTAGTTCATATTCTCACCTCTGACATATGAGCAGACGACCTTAAGGCTGTTACTACACAGGAGGCTGTTCCATAGTCCATCCTCATCCATCGCTGTGCAGTGTGCTGCACTGTTAATATTGCTTGGTTCTCCAGCCCTCCATCGTCTGAACTCTGTCTCCCCGTGTTTGTAGAAAGTTGTGTCTGACAGTGACCACCTCCAGCTGTACGTGTCTCTGTACAGTCCAATCCAGGTTTCTTCATACTAATATTTGACAGTGAGATAAAGAATTAGAGCTCGCTCTAGCTTTTGTTCAAGGCAACATTTTTACATAAACTTGCCATTAACAGTCTTGATGCTGCCTGTCAGTCTGATCCTCCACCACTTTATTACAGGATTTTACAGCTGAGAGATTCAATGTGTAAAACTCTTAAAGGACAGGTTCACAAAATTGAAGTCTGTCTTCAAACAACATTCAGGAGCTCATATGAACAGTGAAACAAGTTTTGCCTCCTGTAATCATTCCTGCTGTTCATACTGGACATTAAGAGATCCCCTCATATTGGACTTTCAGTGTAAGTGATGTTGTAGCAACTTGAAATATAATAACAGCCCATAATGAAATGATTTAAATGTAATAATCAGCACATAATGTAAGAAAAACATTAGCACATAACATGATAACAGTTTTGTAATAACACTGGTGTCATATGAAATTAGAAGAGTTTCTTTGCTCTAAGAAAACAAGGAGAGTACTCTTTGTTTTTTTTTAAATTATTACACCATACACTGAACTAATTACAGGTACATTATTCAAGAATATTCTACCCATTAATATGTTTATATAAGTGTATAATCGCTATAAAATAAAATTCGTTTGGTTTTCGTAGCCTTATAATTATGCTTTTACATACATATACAGTACAGGCCAAAAGTTTGGACACACCTTCTCATTCAATGCGTTTTCTTTATTTTCATGACTATTTACATTGTAGATTCTCACTGAAGGCATCAAAACTATGAATGAACACATGTGGAGTTATGTACTTAACAAAAAAAGGTGAAATAACTGAAAACATGTTTTATATTCTAGTTTCTTCAAAATAGCCACCCTTTGCTCTGATTACTGCTTTGCACACTCTTGGCATTCTCTCCATGAGCTTCAAGAGGTAGTCACCTGAAATGGTTTCCACTTCACAGGTGTGCCTTATCAGGGTTAATTAGTGGAATTTCTTGCTTTATCAATGGGGTTGGGACCATCAGTTGTGTTGTGCAGAAGTCAGGTTAATACACAGCCGACAGCCCTATTGGACAACTGTTAAAATTCATATTATGGCAAGAACCAATCAGCTAACTAAAGAAAAACGAGTGGCCATCATTACTTTAAGAAATGAAGGTCAGTCAGTCCGGAAAATTGCAAAAACTTTAAATGTGTCCCCAAGTGGAGTCGCAAAAACCATCAAGCGCTACAACCAAACTGGCACACATGAGGACCGACCCAGGAAAGGAAGACCAAGAGTCACCTCTGCTTCTGAGGATAAGTTCATCCGAGTCACCAGCCTCAGAAATCGCAAGTTAACAGCAGCTCAGATCAGAGACCAGATGAATGCCACACAGAGTTCTAGCAGCAGACCCATCTCTAGAACAACTGTTAAGAGGAGACTGCGCGAATCAGGCCTTCATGGTCAAATAGCTGCTAGGAAACCACTGCTAAGGAGAGGCAACAAGCAGAAGAGATTTGTTTGGGCCAAGAAACACAAGGTATGGACATTAGACCAGTGGAAATCTGTGCTTTGGTCTGATGAGTCCAAATTTGAGATCTTTGGTTCCAACCGCCGTGTCTTTGTGAGACGCAGAAAAGGTGAACGGATGGATTCCACATGCCTGGTTCCCACTGTGAAGCATGGAGGAGGAGGTGTGATGGTGTGGGGTGTTTTGCTGGTGACACTGTTGGGGATTTATTCAAAATTGAAGGCACACTGAACCAGCATGGCTACCACAGCATCCTGCAGCGACATGCCATCCCATCCGGTTTGCGTTTAGTTGGACGATCATTTATTTTTCAACAGGACAATGACCCCAAACACACCTCCAGGCTGTGTAAGGGCTATTTGACCAAGAAGGAGAGTGATGGAGTGCTGCGGCAGATGACCTGGCCTCCACAGTCACCGGACCTGAACCCAATGGAGATGGTTTGGGGTGAGCTGGACCGCAGAGTGAAGGCAAAGGGGCCAACAAGTGCTAAACACCTCTGGGAACTCCTTCAAGACTGTTGGAAAACCATTTCAGGTGACTACCTCTTGAAGCTCATGGAGAGAATGCCAAGAGTGTGCAAAGCAGTAATCAGAGCAAAGGGTGGCTATTTTGAAGAAACTAGAATATAAAACATGTTTTCAGTTATTTCACCTTTTTAAGTACATAACTCCACATGTGTTCATTCATAGTTTTGATGCCTTCAGTGAGAATCTACAATGTAAATAGTCATGAAAATAAAGAAAACGCATTGAATGAGAAGGTGTGTCCAAACTTTTGGCCTGTACTGTATACATATATATATATATATATATATATATATATATATACATATATATATATGGCTCTCCTCTCAAGATGGCGGCCTCTCTAAAGCAAGGGGCTTGCTTTAGAGAGGTCGCCATCTTGCGCTGCCATGTATGTACGGCAGACCGAGCGGACAATCCAGCCAGCCAGAGAACATGTTTCGCATGTATAAATAAACCAACGAAGACAGCGGAAGGAAGAAGGAGGAGGAAACAGCAGAGTGTTAGTAGTTCGTCGATAGAGAGTAGTGAAAAGTTTTTTTAGTTATAAAGTTTGCGAATGGACCACACTTACCACGCAACAGGAGAGAATGAACCCGAACCGTGATCTGCGAGGAAAAGAAGACGCAACTTCACTCCTTGTGATGCACTCTCTGCGGCGCTTTTCCTCCTGATGATATATCTCCCCAACGATGGTAGCAGTAGCACCGAATCCCATTCTGTGCAGCAAAATGGGAGCGGAGGATTCAGCCTCTCTTCTCGTCCGCTCAGCGGTGTGTCTGTTACGCTAGAAGAGTCAGAGTTTGGGACGGAGTCTTTTACCCCCTGGAGTGTTACCGGAGTTTCTGGAGTGCTCAAATAAACGGGCCTTTTTCCCGAACGCTCCTCTGGTCTCCTGCTTGTGAGTGATTCATTACAATATCGTAACATAGTTTAGATTTCTAAATAAACATTCAACTCATCGCTAGATAGACCTACTCCTGAAAAACTTGTGTCTGCACAAGGCTGTTTGTCCCTACGAGGCCACCGTCATTTACTCGACGGGAGGGGCGAGCGAGTGAGCCCTGCAATCTAGAATTTGACCACTGATGTCACTGTTTTCAACGGTTTTCAACCCATTTTACACAGTGGCCCTTTAAGCACTCAGGATTTTCGTACATTATATGCTGATTGTTACATTTTGAGCTCAACAGGGAAATGGTGGGTGTTTCTCAAAGTCAAGGATCCTTTGTTGGTAGGATGAGTCCTTCCAAGGAGGGATCCTCCACAGGCAAGGCAAGAGTCCTTCCTAGCATTCAGTGGACACACATTGAAACAGGCTAACAAGTGTCCCCAGGTGTTTGTCACTAACCCTCAGCAGACTGAGAGGTTTCTGGGTACTGTGATTATTTTGGCACTCTCTAATGTTGTTGTACCATTTTAATAAATGTAGCAGTATTTTCAGAGTCACGCAACTTTTAGGGAGAATATATTTCTGGATCATACTGAAGAGTAAAGAGGGATTTATACTTGTGCGGAGGTGTGTCTGTGTCACTCTGCAGTTACACCTTCAAAACACTAGTTGGCGGCGGAGGTTTCTGTGCAGTGCTGTAAAGTCATGAAACGATTTCAAACACAAGAACACAAATCAGCTTCACTATAACTCGCAGCATTCACAGACAAACACTTGTCTTTATCTGGAAACATTTTCCCACAATACATGTTAACATTATTAGCACAAGCCTGTGGCATTTTACATTGTATAAATTAGCATAGCGGCGAGCTGAAAATCTCCTCTGCACATATGAAGCCAGGATAAATCACACACAGGACTTAAAATGCTAATTTATTCATTTGTTGTTTCTTTGCTGTGAAATTAAAGTAAACTGAGGGAAATGGTTTCACTTTACAGAAATAGACAGGAGGTCTGCGTCCTGTGGTGTGTAGTAACATTTCTGGGGAGGTGTACGTCAGGCGATGGCGTAGGCTCCATGTCGACGCAGAGCCTACGCCATCGCTACGGCGTCGATTCAATGCAGAAATATAAATTCCACCTAAGTGGAGTAATGAAGTAAAGACAACAGCTGACAAAAGTTCTGAATGATCATTTACAGTATGAACACAGACTCACACACAGAATCACACTGTGATTCCAAAGTGTTCCATATTTTATGTGTGTGTCACCACACACTCCGCTACAGTAATATGAACAGATTTGATATGAAAGAGCTGACCTGCTGCCTGTACATGATACTGCTGTGTAACCTTTTGGAATATGTTCACCTCAAAACAAATGAGTGATGCTTTGACCTGCAGGATATTCCAGTGTCTTTACTGTGGCCGTTGTCACCGCCATTGCCCCAAAAAACACACTCCAACTGAAGCTGACAGAATGAGAGCAGTTATCATGTCGTTATCATGTGAATAGAAGAGGGGAGGTGGACACTTAGCGCTCCATCTCTGCTGTAAATAATTCTTTTAAAAACTTTCATGTTTTATCTAAATCATGTTATTATAAAAATCTCATTACATTGGAAAGTGTAAATTAGGAGGTTTCTGTCAATATTTTCTTTTCACGCTTGTATGATAAAAACTCCTGAAGATATTAATCCAAATAAATGACATATTTATCTAAATCCTGTCGAGCTCTGCTGGCGCAGGTTTCATCAAAGAGGCCCCGCCTTCACCTCCAGCGAATCCTTTGCAAAGCATTGTGGGGATTTTATACCTGCTCAGGATAAACACATGCAAGAAAGAAGGACTCAGTGAACTTCAGAAGGATCCTTGACATTGGAACAGTCCTTCAGCGGGGTTGATGACGTAGCGTCCTTGAAATTCGGCTGTTTGAGGATCCTTCCCTGACTTTGAGAAACACCCACTGTCTGCTCAAACACCATGAGGGAAGTTTATACTAAAAACACTTTATACTTCTACTCTACTACATTTTACAGGAGATATTTACTATAGTTACTATGTAGGATCAGATTTGAATACTTTCAAACCACCTGTCACTGACACACTTATCAAAATGACTTTGAAATGAAAGGCAGAGAAAAGTGAACTCAAATAGCTGTAACATACTGTGTCAGTCAGTTTGCTTGTATCTGTCATGTTGATCAGGGTCATCACGTCCTCCATGTTGTCGACAGTAGCCAGGTCTGTGTATTTCTCTCTGCAGTAACTTTGTGCTTCAGTCCAGTTCTTCAGGTCATAAACAACATGGTACTGACGTTCAGCATGTGATGAGACAGCACACAGCCCTGTAGTGACACACATGCATAGTGATCAGATTCAGACTACAGATAACTTTTTATATCTCTTTACTTTTGTTACATTTCAGTGTTCGCCATGAGCCTCAGCATGTCACTGTTGTGAAATAAAACAACGATAAAAACATCTAAATACAGCCTGACTAACGTAGGCAATAACCCACTATTGAGCTTAACAACAAGTAAGCCAGTCTGGCGCACAATCACACCGTGTCCCTCCAACTTTCTGGCAGATTCAGGTTCACTGACAGTCTGGTGCGAGTGGAGACAGACGCTCAACTGCTTTCCTTCTTCCACGTCTTCATAACCCAAAACTTAACTTAAAATAATGTTTGTGTCTCTCACATCACGGCACTGATAATTTTTTTTAAAAGAAATCTGACATGTGGTTTGGTGCTGCAGGAACACTGTGTGTGCAAAGAGCTGCAGCCACTGCACGATGCGATTCCTTCGGAATATTTTACAATTACAATTTATTTATTAAAGGTAGGGACAGTACATATTAATGAACATAGTACAGTAGTACATGTAAAAATGCCAGATTGTAGCCCACAGCTAATTTCAATCTGTCGTCCCTAAGCAGGTTGTTGTTACATTAGTTAACACGTAAATTACAAATTTTAAGGCGGTGGATTATATCTAAAAAATGTGATTTTAATTTTATGAACCAACAGTGAATATAGCAAACGTGAACCGGACCACAGGTTAAGTTAAAGGGTTCTGATGGGTAGGTAACAAAAGAAATGTAGAATAGAAATATGTTTGTAAGAGGCTAAATTAAATGTCAATAAACCAAACTCCCCCCCCAGAACACTCTTCCTCCTCCTCAGCACTGAAATCTAAGAAATTGTCCTCAGAGTGTGTCTGTGTGTCAGAGCAGCATCAAGGCATTTGCGTCATAAATTGATGCAGAAAACTTCTCCAGAAAAAAGGAAATTAAGTGTTTGATGCTGAAAAGGGCCCACACCCCCTCACTTAGTATGTGTCCCCACCCATGTTCAGACGAACATGTCTGACTGTATGACTGTGAGGATATTGAAATAAATAGTCTCAATAAATGAGTAAAAGATGTGCTGCTGTGTGTAATTTAAGGGGTGCCCTTTAGTGTTTGAGCACCAGACTTCAAAAATGTATTCAAATGTAAAACATATAATCAAACACTGAAATATAACTGACTTTGTTAAGAAGAGGGTTATGATAGTTTAATAAATCATGTTTACACTCTCTAAGCATTCATTTCTATGGGCTGTTCCACAGTGGTACAGTGTTGTCTGAGGGAAACGTTCAGACATTAGTATTGTATTCAATTTAATTACAATTCTAAACAGTAAGACTTTAAAAACATTTCTTATCACAGTTCTGTGTTGCGTTAAGGTAACGTACCCATAAGTGTAAGCCTATAATAATATTTCTTGAAAATGTCTTTAAATTATGTTTACTTGGTCTATTTCATTTAGAAAAAAACAAATCAAACTTTTGTTTTCCCCAACTGGCATCATAATGTGTACCACACAGGGATATATCAAAGTGCTGTAACAGAAGAATAAACATTGATAAAACAAACACTGACCTGCTGTGATGAGCAGAAGAACTGTGTCCATCTTGTTCGCTCTCAGTTTGTTGAATGCGTGACTTCAGACTTGCAGCTGTTGAAATAGCTCCTGATGTTCAACACAAACGCCTCACAGTACCTCACTATCATTTTAAGGTCATGCAAAGTGTTCTGACGCAACAATTATTTACATAATAGGCAATAAACTCAGCCGTTTTCCTTGTTTTCAAAGACATGTCTGACAGGCCTGCCATGTTGTTGGACTACAGCCACAAACAAACAGTGACCACACTCTGTAGTGAATGATCATTAGTCATTTAAAGGCAGTGACATTTCCATTACATTATAAAGATTCATTCTACAATGGATCCACTTTTTCATACTTTCAAACATTTGGCAGGAGTGTTGTGCTGTACAAAGACAAAGTGTGTTACAAACTACATATTCTGTCAAAACTGAGTTAAGACCAGAATCTCACTTCTTGGCTTCTCCCGTGGTGAAACAACCTTTAACATGGCCTTCTTCACATGAAAAACATCTTTTAAAAAATAAGCAAAACACCTTTTTACTATATATGATAAAAGAGGGTTCCTAGTATGAATCCACGGTGGGGATTCGAACCCTGGGTCCTTCTGTGCAGAGTCTGACCTCCCTGTGTCAGCGTGGGTTTCCTCCAGGTGCTCCAGCTTCCTCCCACAGTCCAAAGACATGCAGGTTAATCGGTGACTCTAAATTGTCCGTAGGTGTGAATGTGAGTGTGAATGGTTGTCTGTCTCTATGTGTCAGCCCTGTGATAGTCTGGTGACCTGTCCAGGGTGTACCCTGCCTCTCGCCCAGTGTCAGCTGGGATAGGCTCCAGCACCATGGCGACCCCTAACAAGATAAGTGGTTACAGAAAATGAGTAAATGAGTGCATAATAATAATAATAATAATAATAATAATATAATAACTTTATTTATATAGCACCTTTAAAAACAAAAGTTTACAAAGTGCTTTGACAAACAAAGCAAACGCAGGATATCTATAGCAACAGAGGCCTATAGTTTGGCACACCGTGCGCCTGGTGCAGCTACTCCTCTTTCCCACCTCCGTCCCTCCTACCTGCGCAAGTCGGAAAGAGGGAGGAGAGAAGGCGTGGAGTGGGTTTTACACACATCACACCAATCAAATGAGCCCCTCTCCTCGCCCTTAAATGCGCCACGCGAAAGCGTAATGAGAGTTTACTCAATTTGCCATGGCAGAAGAGAGCAGCAGCGTCAGACGGCCAAACTTCTCCCAGGAGGAAACTGATGTTTTGGTCCAGGAGGTCCAAGCTCGCAGTGTCCGAATATACGGAACTGCGAGCAGACCTCCACGGGCTGATGATGCAAAGGTAGCCTGGGAGGAGGTCACCACAATTGCAAATCAATGTTGCCTTTCTCTCCTGCGCGTGCGCTCTCTCTTTCTCTCTCGCAGTCTCACTCTGTTTCTTTTCTTTTGACTTTTCTAAGATGACAGATGCTGAATATATACTCCCTATCTGATGCTGTGGCTGTTTGTGCTTGGCTGAGAGGGATGTGAACTCGTTCGTTTGCAGCTGTGTTAATCAAATCAGGTTGGGTTTCCATTACGCGTGCCAAACGTGCCAAACGGTGCCAATCCCCTTTGATCTGACATCAGATGTGACAGGACAGTCGGTATAGAGATACATTTATGTGCTGATTGCAGATAGTTGCATTGAATAATGTTTTTTGGGTATTTATTGCATTGTTAATGTGCCTGATATTCTGGAAACCTGCCTGTGAGGTTTTGGTGACGTGCGCACTGTCCGCCGGTCAGCCAAACTTCAGCTTACACCGGATGCGCTCCGCCTGCTCTGACAGTAGACCTGGTTTCAGCTGGCGAGCTTTTAGCGCACCTTTGGCGAAGCCTTTTGGCACGAAACTGTCACTGCGCCAAGCTGGATCTGTCGACACCTCCTCCTGCTGCGCCGCCACACCCATCTCAGCACACCTCTGTCTGCCAAACTAAGAAACTGAGAGCACCTTGGGTTGCGCTGCTCGAAACTAGCTCTGCGCAGGGTTCGCCATCCTGCACCGCGCCGGGAAACTAGAGCCCAGAGAGTCAAAACAGTGAGGGCAAACAAAAGCAAGACAAAATTAAGCTAAAATTGAGGTGAAGTAAAGCAAAACACAGACAGAATGATAAAAGAGATACGTAAGAACAATAAAGGCAATAAAACTATTATTTCTAAATACTTAGAAACAAAAGAATAGAAGGATAAAAAGACAACATTGCATAATGACAATAGAATAACAAAGAATAAACAATTAAAAGGAATAGAATGAAATAAATAAAAAGAATAAATGAAAAGACGACATCACATAAAGGCAAGTCTATAAAAATGGGTTTTAAGAAGAGATTTAAAAGATGTTACTCATTCTGCAAGCCTTATCTCCTCAGGCAGGTCGATCCAAAGTCGAGGGGTCCTGGTGGAAAAAGCGCGGTTGCCTTTAGATTTAAGTCTCGACTTTGGAACGGCCAGGAGGGCCCTGCCCGAGGATCTAAGGCTGTGCACTGGCTCATATGAGGTACACATTTCTGCTATGTAACTTGGGAGCAGACTCAGACGGGCTTTAAAAGTGATCAGTAAAATATCAAAATCAATTCTAAAACGCACAGGGAGCCAGTGGAGGGAAGCCAGGATTGGGGTGATGTGATGCTGTCTGTTAAAACCAGTAAGAACAGAATGCAGATTAATCAAACGCTGACAGATATTAATTGTCAGACATCAGCTGAAGGGTTCCAAGACAGCATTTCGGCCCATGCTTTCTGCCTCCTTACTCTCCAGATGAACTGTTTACTTGCAGCGAACCAAAGCCTGCTAAAACGTGATTGGTCAACACTGCTTGGAATGCACATGGAAACCAGAATGTATCTGATGCCAAAATCTTGTACTGCTGCCTACAGATTCTGCATGCAGATATCTGATTCAAGAGATTAGAGGATTACCTTAGTTGTTTGAATGTATCCTCCTGGAACCTTGAATATCTGTGGTAAAATTCATGGCATGTGATCGTATTGTTATCAAGATATTTCAGTGTGAACCACAAAGGCCAACCCCACGGTGGCGCTAGAGGAGAAGGTCAGGAATTCACCAAAGTCAGTTGGGTTCATCCTCTGAGGTTCATGAATTTCATACCAAAGCACAGCAAACCATCCAATAGTTGCTGAGATATATCAGTGTGGACCAAAGACCGGCCAACTCTGGCATCCATTGAGCCACGCTGCCAACATGGCTGAACATTAAAAGATAGTGAAACAGAACGTTTAACAACATGACTATTATGCTTCTTCTTTGATACACCTCTAGTTACATACATAATGGCATGTAGATGTTGACACTGCTTTCAGCAAGTTCCTCTTCTGAGTCATTTCTAACATTCAAATCATTTTGTGTTTGCATAAAGTCGGACTGGTCAAACCAGCAGAAAGAGGAAGTATCCAAATCCTTTACTTTCTTCACTGGAAACGAGCCTGTGGCTACATTTAGTACAATGCATCTCTTCTCTCTGTGTGAGAGGAATGGTTTTTGTACATGGTCTATGGAAGATAATGTAATAAGTAAAAGTACCAACACCACACTGTTAAAATACTTTCGAACGAAGTCCTGCATTGAAAATGCTACATTAATAAAAGTATTTAATTATAATCATAAAATGCACTTTAAGTATCAAAGTAAAAACAGTCAATGCAGAGAAATGGCTCATTGAGAGCATTTGGTATGATACATCCTGCATACTATTATATAATTTATGAGATCATTATTACTCATGCATGAATGTTACAGCAGCTTTTGACTCTGGTACTTGGTCGAGGTGGAGCAATAGTAGATTAATCTGCTGTCAACTTCCTGTCAACGTTACAGATCAGAAGTACAGAGAGTTGTTGACTAGAGATGATACGCCGTCTCATGGTGGTCACTTCCTGTCAACGTTACAGATCAGAAGTACAGAGAGTTGTTGACTAGAGATGATACACCGTCTCATGGTGGTCACTTCCTGTCGACGTTACAGATCAGAAGTACAGAGAGTTGTTGACTAGAGATGATACGCCGTCTCATGGTGGTCACTTCCTGTCAACGTTACAGATCAGAAGTACAGAGAGTTGTTGACTAGAGATGATACACCGTCTCATGGTGGTCACTTCCTGTCAACGTTACAGATCAGAAGTACAGAGAGTTGTTGACTAGAGATGATACGCCATCTCATGGTGAGCACTTCCTGTCAACATTACAGATCAGAAGTACAGAGAGTTGTTGACTAGAGATGATACACCGTCTCATGGTGGTCACTTCCTGTCAACATTACAGATCAGAAGTACAGAGAGTTGTTGACTAGAGATGATAAACCGTCTCATGGTGGTCACTTCCTGTCAACGTTACAGATCAGAAGCACAGAGAGTTGTTGACTAGAGATGATACACCGTCTCAGGGTGGTCACTTCCTGTCGACGTTACAGATCAGAAGTACAGAGAGTTGTTGATTAGGTGTATCATCTCTAGTCAACAACTGATTGACTAGATCAGGGTGTTCACGTCCTCCATGTTGTCGATAGTAGCCAGGTCTGTGTAATTCTCTCTGCAGTAACTTGGTGCTTCAGTCCAGGTCTTCAGGTCATAAACAAAATGATACTGACGTTCAGCATGTGATGAGACAGCACACAGCCCTGTAGTGACACACATGCATAGTGATCAGATTCAGACTACAGATAACTTTTTATATCTCTTCACTTTGTCACGTCACATCAGAGTGTATTCAGACATGTCTTTGTAGTAACATCAGTTGTGGAATGTAACCAACTTTATACTTCTACCCCATTACATTTTACACTGCAGTTGTTTTTTTTTCAGATTTTACCTTAAAAACATGACAAATGTAAACATTATTTCATCCTATATTAAAGCAGATTATTATCAAAAAGACATTTCTCCTCTAAACTTTTGTTTCATTTCAACTATCCAGTACTTCGCAAACAAACAAAGATTAAAGTCCCATAAATCATTACAAATGTATGCATCAGAATAAGTTGATGAATGATCTCATGAGCCCTCAGATTTATCTGGCGGCCCTTTGCAGGGACCCAACCCCTAGGTTGGTACCCACTGAACTAAACTAGCTAACTGTGTATAAAGAAATTAAAACTTGCTCTAACACTGAAGCTTCAGTATTAACGATCTAATAATGTTATAAAATCAGATCAGCGTCACACGAGACGTTTTACTGCTGATTCTGTAAGCACATAATATAAACACATGAAGTCTGGAGAAACAGAAATATTTCAGTGCAAGTGGCCGACATGGTGATGGTGGCAGAACTGTCAGACCTGAGGCCTCGGTACTGTCGGTCTTTATCCAGCCGTGTGAAGAATGTGTGTATTCAGTCTGCATTAGTCCGTACATCAATTATTATAGTGCATCATGACATTTGTTAGCTTGGTAGCCTCGAGGATTTCTCGGTGTACTGTCAGAAAAGAATATAAACAGTTATAAAACACTTACCTGCCATAATGAGCAGAACTGTGTCCATCTTTGTTTGCTGCTCTTTGTTTATCTTAATGTGTAACTTGAGACAGGCGGCTGCTGAAATGGCTCATTGTTAAATTGAGCAGAGTACAGTACCTCCGTATCATTTGACTTCATGCAAAGTGGCTCCAGACAACAATTCTTTGACAACGCACAAACTTGAATTTAATTATTCATAAGCTCATGGAGATGATGCGGTGTGTTTGTTCAGGGATGTTCCCCTTTTTCAGAAACATGTTTGACGACATTTTGTTGGACCACAGCGACAGACAAATACTGACCACAATCTGTAGTGAATGATCGTTAGTCATTTTAAGGCAGTGATAGAGGATATGACAGAACTTATTCATTCATGAATTAAGAGGAGTTTGTTATTGGGCTAAATGCTCACACCATCATGCTATGGTGCTTACACTGGCATTCTTAACATGTTAAGGAGCATGCGTCTAATCTCCATGGGTGACCAGGGCTGACCTTCTCAAGATCGAGCCACAAGAGAAAGAACCTGATTTTGGAGATGCTCCTTTATTGATAGAAAGAGGACTGAACAACACTTGTCATTTGTTTTCAAAGGTGAGGTCACTGTCAAATATCACGCCAAGGGTTTTGGCTGCAGACTTCAGATTTTCAGATGAAAGGCCAAGATGGTTTTGTAAAGTAGTCTGACTGCAGTACATGTCATAAAGTGTGTGTGCGTAAATATACAGTATATAGCTGGTGTAGCTGGTGCTTGGCTCCCCTGGTATTACTATGTATTGGGCCATGTGCCTATTCATCTTAGCCGCTATGATGCCTGACAGGAGCTTCCATGTTGTACTGTATCCATCTCTGTTTGCTGCTCTTTGTTTATTTTAATGTGTGACGTTAGACCTGTGGCTGCTGAAAGAGCTCTTTGTTTTGAACAGCGTACTGTACCGCGGTATCATTTGACTTCATGCAAAGTGGCCACAGGCAACATGTTCTTCTTTATTTAAATGTAATTTTTGGGATCATAAACTCACACTGTGGTCTGTTTGTTCAGGTGCACCAAACGTCTGGGTCAGAAAACAGGTCCGCTAAGACTCCATGATGAACGACTGAATGCTGATGGTGATGAACCTGTCAGTTTATTAGTTTATGATCTGCTTTCACAGGTTGTGTCCCTTTAAAGGGCCAGTGTCCCGTGTTCAGGATGATCTCTGGCTTTCATCACAGACAAAGAAAATGACTTACTTACGTGACAAGACTACTCTAGTTATCATGGCAATTGAGCCAGGTTAACTCCATAACTGTTTTTCCAGCCTGGTAACCATGTGGCAACCTGCAGGACTGAAAAATGAGGCAGATGTGAAACTGCCAAAAACTGCAGTTCATCTAAAGACCACTTGAGGCTGGATTCCAAACAGAGTAAGTCCCCATAGACATCAATGTTAAAATGTTTACAGTCTGGTACAAAAAACAGTTTTGATTTCCGTAGCTAATTTCAACTTACGTGAGCAGTTATGTCAGTCGGAGGCCTCCATATGGGGAAGACAGGCAGGATGCTTGGAGTTTTCTAAGAACCTGATGAGAATGGTACAATTAAGAGTTTTTATCTCTGGTGGAATTCACTTACATTTTAGTGTGCCATCAGCTTATTAACAGCATTTTAACCTAAACAAATAAAAGCGTAAAATATCCAGAAAGGTAAGTGTCACTTTAAGGGTGCAGCTGCTTGAGTGACAGGCTGTCTGTAACTACATCCATTATTTATAGTCTATCAAAGCTAGCGGCATTACTCGTGCAACATGCTAACGTTACCTTTAACAGGCTGACTTGCAAAATAAACCATTAACAACATAAAAATGGAAAAACTCATGGCTGAGTTTTCTGACCGAGGCGGCCCACAGAAAAATCAAAATCACTGGGTTGTCTTATTTCACAGTTTGTGGCCAGTTTGTACTCCAGATACCTAAATGTACGCGCATAAGCACTGAAACAGTGAGCTTTTATTTATTTGTCACCTTTAAAACACACATGGCTGATCAGAAATGAGATTTCAACATGAACAGATGAAAATAATATAGATATAACAACTCAAAATACACAATGTAATGAAGAAAGAACCAGTTTAATTCAGCCCTGATCCTGTGCTGATGTGCATCTGAATGTGACATTGGTGTTGATGTTTATCAGATATACCTTAAAGATAGAGTAAGAACTTTCCATCCACAGAGGAAGTGATATTTGTCAACACTTTGTGATCTTCTGCAGAACTGTAACAGGAAAAGAAGATGTAATTTTTTCATCATTTTGTCCAAACAACTCGTGCAACTTGTTTTCTCAGCTTTGAGGCTGTCTGCTCTCCATGTTACAGTAATACACCAACATTTATTCTTAGGCTTGTATCTAGTGGACCGAAAATGCAACAGATTTTATTATTTTAGTATTCTACCAAAGTTTAATTTGTAGTTCCAATATTATGAATTTATATAATGAAAGAATCGATACTGCATCCCTGTACTGATCCAGTATCCATCCATCCATCCATTTTCATCCACTTATCTTAGGCCGGGTTGTGGGGGCAGCAGGCCAAGCAAAGCACCCCAGATGTCCCTCTCCCCAGCAATGCTTTCCGGCTCCTCCTGGAGGACCCCGAGGTGTTCCTAGGCCAGATACGATATATAATCCCTCCAGCATGTTCTGGGTCTGCCCCGGGGCCTCCTACCAGTGGGATGTGCCCAAAACGCCTCCAGCAGGAGGCGCCCAGGAGGATCCTGATCAGATGCCCAAACCACCTCAACTGACCCCTTACGACGCAAAGGAGCAGCGGCTCTACTCCGAGCTCCCTCCGGATGTCCAAGCTCCTCCCCCTATCCCTAAGGCTGAGCCCAGACACCCCACAGAAGAAACTCATTTCAGCCGCTTGTATCCGCGATCTCATTCTTTTGGTCACTACCCAGAGCTCATGACCATAGGTGAGGGTTGGAACTTAGATGGACCAGTAAATTGACAGCTTCACCTTCTGGCTCAGCTCCCTCTTCACCTTCACCTGTTCCCTGTTCATCCAGTATTGCCATGCAAAATATTGTGATACTATTCTGTATTGATTTTTTCCCCCACCCATACTTGATATAACTTAGAAGCAAATAAATGACACAGAAGCAGCCTGATTTAGTGGTGTGAGTGCATTTGCCACTCAGCATTTTATGCCCACCAACAAATTTCTTACATGGCAAAAACAAAATGTAGAATCACGTAGGAAAGAAGCAAGCACTCTCAAAATAAATCCACTCAACAGGTGCACGGCCAAAAGCAGCAGAAAAAAAAGAAAAGAAGCCAGCACTCACAAATGTCCTTTTGGTAAATTTAATAAACCAACTTGGGTGGCGTTACCAGAAACAGACGTTTCGACGGAAAGTCTTTTTCAGTGTGTCACACTGAAAAAAACAAAATGTAGGACAAGCAATGTTATACTTCTAGAGGAGAATTGAATTCCATTTTCAAATACACAGAGCAACAAATCTTGAACCTATAATAGAATCTTTGCTATAATGTTATCAACTTCCTACAAATAAATGTGATGCTTTTCTTCTACTCAAACATTGGTATGAATTGCTTGAATCATAAATCTATTATTGTTACTTTGTGATCATCTCATGAAAGATTTGAACTGACAGAGTAAAAAGCAAAGCAGTAAAGCATGCGGTAGTTTGTGCATTATTGTTGAAGTATTGATGAGACACAACCTGCACAAAGTCAGAAGACTAGTTAGAGCAGAATTATTATGAACGTAGTCAGTGATGCTGTAATAAGACGTGAATTCAGGAAATACTTTATGCATATTTTAGTCAGGGTTGAGTAACTGAGAGCGACAGGGAGCAGAGGTCTGACTCTGATCCTAGCGACACAGAGAAGTTGAAAGCTTGACAGCCTATAGGAAGGTAACTCCAGTGGAGAGAAACAAGGGAGCAAATGTGTCTTTTCATTTTGACTCGTGTTCCAGATTATCACAGTGGATAGAACAATAAATCACATCGGACTCAGCAAGATCGAAGAACGATTTTTATCAGATGGCATATTAAAAATACATACATGGTGCACAAAAGCCTTTACTGTGTGAGTTCACCATAACAAGTTTATTATTTTAATTTTAAATTAAAAAGTAATTTTCTTTGTCTGTGATGAAAGCCAGAGATCATCCTGAACACGGGACACTGGCCCTTCAAAGGGACACAACCTGTGAAAGCAGATCATAAACTAATAAACTGACAGGTTCATCACCATCAGCATTCAGTCGTTCATCATGGAGTCTCAGCGGACCTGTTTTCTGACCCAGACGTTTGGTGCACCTGAACAAACAGACCACAGTGTGAGTTTATGATCCCAAAAATAATTACATTTGAATAAAGAAAAACATGTTGCCTGTGGCCACTTTGCATGAAGTCAAATGATACCGCGGTACAGTACGCTGTTCAAAACAAAGAGCTCTTTCAGCAGCCACAGGTCTAACGTCACACATTAAAATAAACAAAGAGCAGCAAACATGGAAGCTCCTGTCAGGCATCATAGCGGCTAAGATGAATAGGCACATGGCCCAATACATAGTAATACCAGGGGAGCCAAGCACCAGCTACACCAGCTATATACTGTATATTTACGCACACACACTTTATGACATGTACTGCAGTCAGACTACTTTACAAAACCATCTTGGCCTTTCATCTGAAAATCTGAAGTCTGCAGCCAAAACCCTTGGTGTGATATTTGACAGTGACCTCACCTTTGAAAACAAATGACAAGTGTTATTCAGTCCTCTTTCTGTCAATTAAGGAGCATCTCCAAAATCACACTCACCCTCTTGTGATTGGACTTTGAACTTATCCCACAGTAGTGTACCATGAGGTACCGTGGTACTACGGTACTCCAACATTATGGTATGATATGTACCGTGGTTGGTACCAGTATACCGTGCAACACTAAACTAGTGGCAGTGTGTCTGGAGCTGCTAAGGAGCAGCAGCCACCCAACATACACTAGGACTTTGTAACAGAGATTTTCAGTGATATGGAGGGCCAGGCAGAAATACTTTGAACCTAGCAGACAGTAAAAATAATGAATGTAGGCTCTGCAGAAACACTCCCAAGGTTTCTAAAAAAGACCTTTTGAAGCTCAGTGGAAGTCTCAAGCATCGCCATCTTAGCAATGCCTAACTCCTTGCTGATCTAATAAATGGGCAAAGAGGACCGCTGTCGCAGTCTCCACAGTGAGACACAGTGACCGCAGCCAGTTGAATCAGCAGAAGAGAGACATTAATGGTGAAAACCTACCAAATAACTGGTTTCTTAAAGAAACTCTCCATAACCCTTCATGTACAGCAAAACAAAATTTGGGAGAAAGTGATAACATCAGGAACCAGGATTACTGTTTTCCCTGACGTTCTGCTACAGTAAATTTACCAACTTATTTAACATATGTTTCTCTGCCACATAATAGCTCAGTATTTACACTCTGTGAACTGCAAATATACACTGTTTTATTTTCGTCTTTACAGGTATGTTTGTGAGAAATGACCTACAGAACAAAAAGCATTTGCTGTGAGGAGATACAGATGTAGGGGTTAGGAGGCCTCAATACAGCAACGTAGTCAGTTGAGCTAGCACTGCAGTACAAAGAGCAATATGAAAAAACAGTCACATCCAACCTACTACTGATGTCAATACTGTGCAATCTTCGTAACATTGACAACTCTGGCTTTAAGGTCAACATACCTCCCTAACATGCTTATTTTGGTTCGTCGTAGACCCCTCTGGTCTGAATTCAAACAGTCTCGTGTTGTATAGCGTAGATTTGGTCATGATCCCTGCTGGCTGGATCCAGGCTCTGGTAGACGGAGTCTTGATATGTAGAGGCTGGCGGATGGTTCTCATAGGTAACACACTGAAAATTAAAACAACTGTTTATTTGCCAAGACCTTTTCTTTTCTTATTTGTACTCAAATAAAGCACTGTGGTCATGTAATCCAGTTTTTTGTTTTGATGTCTTTTCTGCCCTCCTAAAGTCTACTACTGCAGCTTCAATACACCACTTAATTTTACAGTCCTTAACAGTTGTTTGGTATTAGTGGCCATCAGAGAAGCCCAGAGAAAGACTAAACAGATATAGATAGGGTTAAAGAAAGTCACCTCCACGTTCGTGCCGTTTGAAGTCATTGTCTTCTGTTTGTAGAGGAGCAGCATTACAAGAGCCGACAGCACCGCCACCATGAGCACACACACAACCAGAGGAAAGATGTACACTGGGTGAAAGACAGAGCGCGAGTGGGGAAAAGGGGAGAAAGGAATTTGAAAGAAGTTATTTTATTATTGGTCAGAAACCTTATGAGACAAAAAAAGTATTGAACATTTGAAATACTTTAAACCGATCCAATAAGATAAATGGTAAATGGGCTTGTCAACAGTTAGGCCCTGACAGTGCAACATCAGACATGTATCTAGACTCTGGCTTGGTTAAGCGTTTCCATTGCAGACAGTAGGCCTACTCTTACATGTGGGCGGAATTGTTGTCACTCAATGGTCTGTCAAGCTTTCACTGTATTTCCACTTCACCTGTGACACAGATGGAAGTCTGCACCTGGTTTATCGTCCACAGAACGAGGCTGCACGCCGACATTTTCAGAACAAAATAGAACAGGCTGCAGTGAGAGTCTCTCTCCATGGGATATCTAAAAATAGCAGCTTTGTGCATTTAGTCCTTCTCAGGCAAGCTCAGGGGTTTAGTGTTTTGTTTTCTCTAAGTGAGGATTAGAATATATTAGGGCCGTAACAGTATGTGTATTTGTGTCGAACTTTCAGTTCGGCATGACACTGTACCGAATTATTGGGCGCAGGATATTATTTTAATTTATTTTGTTTTATTTTAATTCCTTTTTTGCAAGCCGAACCATTTAAAATATCTAGTTCCCTGACGGACATAATTGAGTGACGGACCGAGTTCGACCGTAAATCTCCACCTTCACTTTGTGCAGTGCATTCTCGCATTTTGACAATATGGCAAGTGAGCCTGACGAACCTGAAGACCCACCCGCAAACCTTAAGTCCTCTGTTTGGGAACACTTTGGTTTCAGGGTAAAATACGACGATGGAAATAAACAAATGGACAAGTGTGCCGACACTGCAGAACAGCGGTCGGGTATGTACTTGGAAACACGTCTAACATGCTAACGCATCTAAAGCGACACCACCCGAGTTTGAACGTTAACCGGCACGACTAGAAAAAGCAATCTGGTACAAACTACGATATCGTCGTCGTTTAAAAAGAAAGAGCGTTTCCCTGACCATCGTGCTAAAGAAATAACCAACGCCATTGGAGTTGAGTAAAATTGTTTAAGCTGCACTTTAGATATAAGCATGTTTTGTTCACTGCACTTGTGGGAAAGCTAAGTAAGTTCCTAGTAAAACTGAATCTGAGCAGGCTTTAAAGCTGACCAGCTGCACTATACTTTTTATTTTATTTGAGTAAAATTGTTTAAGCAGAAATTTATATTTATATTTTTCATTCAAAAAATGTGTTAAAAAAAAAACAGCAGGATTTTATTTTTCACTTTTATATTTCTATTTTCATTCAAACAATGTGAAAAAGCAGGATTTTATATATATTTGTTTCATTCAAAAATTGTGTAAAAAGAGTTAACTGCTGTGGTGGTACGTTTTAATAAGGTTACCAATAAGTAAAAGATATTTAATAGTTGTCTATTTTTTTCCATTACTGTACCGAGGTACGTACCGAACCGTGATTTTTGTGTACTGTTACACCCCTAGAATATATACAGTTCACATAATCTGGTTGAAATTTATATTAATTTTATGAACGCCTGAAGATCCACTCATTACTAAAAGTCTGTGTCATCCAAGAGCGACAATAAAAACAAAGAGTCATCAGAGTATGCAACATAAATCATCTCCGCCCCTCCCTCAGCTCCCACACCACTTCGATCCTTGTTCACAGCCTCGTCACTTCCTGCATTGATTACTGTAACTCTCTCCTCTTCGGTCTCCCTCAAAAAACCTACAGCATCTCCACTGGCTCCCAGGTTAAACACAGAATTGATTACAAAATCCTTCTGTATACCTTCAAGGCCATCCATAACCTCGCCCCTCCTTATTTGTCGGATCTCCTCCACACTGCCACCTCCTCCCGCTCCCTCAGATCCTTCTCCTCCATCCACCTCTCTGTGCCCTCCACCCGCCTCAGTACCATGGGGAGCAGAGCCTTCAGTCACTCTGCTCCCCAACTCTGGAACTCACTCCCACCGGACATCCGTAACATCGACTCTTTTCCACTGTTCAAATCTAGACTCAAAACCCGCCTGTTCAAGATATCATACTCTCTGTAACTGCATTGTTCCATTTCATTCTGTGTAGCTTTTATCTGTGCTTTTATTGTTTTATTTTATTGCTGTACAGTGTCCTTGAGTGTTCTGAAAGGCACTTATAAATGAAATGTATTATTATTATTATTATTATCATTATTATTAGAGTTATCATATTGAAATTGAAGCTGTGTTGATGGACTAATGTCGTCAACTCATGAGTTAAGCAACATTTCAAGTAAAATTTCCACCTTAAAAGTTGCTGGCAGACGGCCTGGTGAATTAAATTATTTTTTCTAAGTCTACAGCTGCTGCAAGAGGCATTGAAGAGAGACTGATTGATGCATGGATGTCATGATATCATTTGTAGGTACAAGCTTCTGTAAGGTCAAAAATATGATTGGATTTTGATATAAGACTATGAAGAAATTGATTTTTTTTTTTTGTAAAAACAAAGTCACAGATTGTTAAATATATGCACAAGGCGGCCAGGCATGGTATCTAAAAAGGTTAAAAAGGTGTCTTTCATTTCAACTTTAACGTGTGTGATGTGTAAAGTGTTATTCTCTGCAGTACTTAATAAATGATGATGTTGTACTTGTGAGCTGGTTGGTGGTTGCAGGGAAAACTGGTGAAGGTGTGAAACTTCCTGCACTGGAGCTTGTTATTGGTGTTGGGGCTGATGGGACAGACGCTGAGGAAGGTGGAGGACTCCAGTTTGGGCTTGAAGTGGTTGGAGCTGTGAAAAACAAAAACACAATAAAACAATCAGATTGTGAATCACAAAAGACACAGATGAATCCTGATGAGAGAAATAAGATGAACAGACACAGTTTATAGCATAGATCGCATTAATAGTATCAACAGTACAAATAAATAAATAAAATGCAGTGTTGAGTATTATAACAGAGTTAATGTTTAGAAATATTTGAAGTAGGTTTGTTGAATTAAACACCACTATAAATATTATTGTTTTCTGCTGAATAAATTTAGGAAACTTCATCATTATAAAGGTGAACAGTGGTGGTGGAGACAGTTGACTGTCACTGGTCACTGAACATGACATCTTGGCTGTGTTTGTGGTGTGGGTGCCTTTGGGAGAGTTTTTCATGAAAATATTGAATCAATATTATGGCTTACTGTGCAGTTAATTACAGACTGCCCAAGAGCTAAGTAACTTAACTAGCTAATTTACCAGCCTTGGGTAAGTAACCCTCTGTGCTGACAATGCCAATAGAAGTGTATGTTCGCCACAGCTATTAAGCCAACATGTTTCGAAGAATGTCAGATGATAATACAGTACCTCTCTGTGAGGTTGGGAAATAGAAATCTATCATGTTAGTTACGTTATGCATGGTTAACATCAAAATGGCCATTGTGAGATTAATGTCCACCGCTTCCTGGCCAGGAAAAGGGGTCGGCCCGCTGCCACCTCCACTGTTTCACTGGTGCGTTACGCTGGAATTCCACTGGATGCGTGTCCATTGCGGAACGGCTGCGCTGATTTTCTGCTGTGTGCTCCGCAGTCCGTCAACACCCACCGGCTGCGTTTGCTGCGGAGCGGTGCAGCGCCGCAGGACAGCGGGAGTCACGAGGACCCACGAGATCTTGTGAATTCACGCATAGTCGCGCGATATAACAAGATATCGTTTCTATAAACAGAACCATAAAACCAGAGGAGTAGGAAGACATCTCGGTGCACCTCCATGATTAACATCTCCTCGTCCATGGTGTCAACGGGGTGAAATGACGTCTGGAAATCTCTGACCTGTTGACTTCAGGCCTGCCTCTGCCCATTATGATGTTTTCAAGGTGTAGTGCAGGGAAATATGATCAGCCGTGAACACTGTGTATTTTATTTTGAAAATTAACCGGATGTTTTATTTTGTTTCTGTGCACGACTTCCTGCCCCGCACGATCTGCTCTGTGCGGAATTGCTGCGTATCTGTTGTGGAGGGCTCCGGAGCGCCACAGCTGTGACGGAGCCGGAAGGCAGCACAGCCGCAGCCAGTGGAAGCACACACATTGACTAGAACTGAAACGTATCGGCTCCGCTGATGCTCAGTACTGCCCTGCCTTAGCCAACCTCAACCCAGGATGTGTTTGTAATATTGTGATTTATGAAAGAAAGAAGAACTGATAGTTTTGTACTCAGTGATGTTGTTGTTCTTCAGCCTTGTACTCAAATTAAACAGGTTTCAACGTTAAGCTAATTCTAGGCCCACTACTCCTGGTGAAAACACTCCCGACCGACTTTTTTTCACAACGTTTCGCCTGCATTTCAGGAGGAAACTGTTGTTTTAACTGTTTGTTTGATGTCACGTTATGTGTAGAATTCCTTCAGTGTTCATTGTACAGGATGTTTAGCAGGAGACACTGCTTGTTGCAGATGAGTTTCAAGCTATGGTGGCTGAGGTGAAAATGTGTAAACGCCATGAACCTTTCTACAGCCAGTGTTTGGTTTGTCTGTTCTGGGCTACTGCAGAAACATGGCAGTGATCATGGCGATCTCCAAGTAAACAAGGGTCTGCTCCCTACATAGATATTCTATTCTCATTCTAAGGTAAGAAAAACACAATGATTCTTATTTTAAGGTGATTATATACTAAATAAAACAGACTTGTTAGAGTATATTCCATTTCTGCCAATGTACTGCCATAACTCCACCACCCTGATCCTTCCAGGAAACAGAGACAGCATCTCTGTCTACATTATCTAAAGTTATTAAAGATACAGAAAAGGCTGCAGGTGATTTAATGACTCTACCTATATATACTTAATTAATTAAAGTGGACATGTAGACTGCATGCGGAGCATTTGCAGGTAAAATACACAACATTACGGTACTTTTTTAATCAATCAATATCAATATATTCATGAAATATTACTTGGTGGTTAAAAACCAGCTGCATCTATTTTAACGCCTTTGCGCCCGTACCAGCAGTCCTTGTAACTCTCTGACAACCTCAACCCTCCTCTTGATGTCACAAGTCACAAAGAGCATCTTTGTATCTGTCATATTGTTTCCACCCACTACATTTTTGGAATTTTAAGCAAAAACAAGACATATTTTAATAATCGTTTGTTTGTTTTTTTTACTGTGAAAACTGATTGATGCAGTGAACAAGATGTGGATTATGAAGAAACATTATCATAATTTTCATTACAAACTCACCATCTATGACAATGATCGGAAACAACACGTAGACCTCTGGGGAGAAAGCTCTGCCATAACCACACCGGTACCGTCCAGTGTCCAACTTGGTCACCTGTGAGATGGTCACACGCAGTTCATATGGAGATCCTTCTGTATATTCGATGCTGTATCTGCCACTTTGAGTTCTGTTGCCATCTGTTTCGATGAGAACGTCGTCTTGTTTTTTACATTCATCCTTACAAAAGAACTTCCAACTTCTGTAGGCACTATTGCCGCATCCTTGAGTGACTTCTTCTCCTTCAGTCTTTGTGTAGTGAAAGCCAGACTCTACATCCAACAGTCCCACTGAAAATAAACAATCATTGGTTACTATCTGTACTTCCTGTAAGATGCTGCAGTCTGATTAGAGCATTTCCTGCTTCACATTAACACGGACACACTGAGTCACATCGGGAGCTGCCCAGTTTAACCACAGTCTGTGACTGGTGGAGGAATGATTTAATCAAACATCAATAAAATGAGTGTTCATACATTAAAGGATAAGTTTGGTATTTTTCAACCTGGTTGTTATCCTTTAACTACAACTCACACTCTTATCACAATTTAATTTTAATTCCTACACTTAAGAAAACACAAAATATACTGAATACACAAAATATATGAGGTTCAATAACTTTCAGTAGAAACTTACCATCTGAAACTCTGAGTCCAAAGTCCTGGTATAAATATGAACCCAAAGTTTTGCCTAAACCACACCTGTACCGTCCTGCATCAGACTTGGTCAGACGTGTGATGGTCACAGTCAGAATTCCTATTCCAGAAGATCCGTTGCTGTATGCAATGCTGTATCTGCCGTTCTGAGCTGTGACATCATCTGTTCTAATGAGAATATCCTCTCCTTTACATTCGTTCCTACAGAAGAACTTCATGTTTCCAGTCAGAGTCAAGTGGCAACTAATCGAACCAGTTCCTCCTTCAGCTCCTGTGTAAATGTTGAGTTTGGCACTGACGAGCCCAGTGTTCCCACCACACAGTGCTGTAGAAAACATGGACATTAATGGTTAGTGCTTTCTTTGAAACAGACTAACTGTGAAACAGACTGTAGATTAATGAAGGCTAATCCATCACTTCACAGAGAAGCAGAGATGATACAGAGGCAGCCATTAGCAAAGATCAACTTTTCACTGACTTTGCAGCAGCTGTTGTTGTCCTTGCAGCTGCAGTGGGAGAGCTCTAGACGTATGTTGCCTCTGGGCAACATATGCTTTTATTAGGGGTGAGGGAAAAAATGGATAAAGCATAGTACAGCGATGTCTTGCCTGGCAATTTTTTTAATCAATACACAGACACAGCCAAGTATAAGCTTTTAATATTGCAAATTCAAATTAAACTTCTGGTAGCCCGATAAAATAATAAAATCAATTGCCTTTTCAGTCCACTAGATACATGCTGCTGCTGTAAAATGACTAGAGTGAGATGAACAGACCAAAAACTTTATCTTATTAGGTAAAAAACAGATTTTGACAAAGTTTTTCCTAAATCTACAGATGAAAAAAGTTAATGCTAATGCTAATGCTAATGTTAATATTGCAGCGTATGTTACCACAATACTCAGCATATCCAAATACATTTAATATCGCAGTAATATTTTATTGTGACCAAAGTAGCATGATATCATCGCAGCGGTGGGCCTCTGGCAATTCCCCCTTGTTTTTATCTACACTAGGTGTGTGTGCATGTGAATCAGTTGGTCCGCAGCTAATCTCGAAACGACTAGACCAGTCAGCTTAATGTTTTTTGAGCACATTTATGAATGCTCAAAGACCTTTCATTGTTGCAGTGATGAACAATTGTTGAAAAATGGGTTTTACTGACTGTTATTGACTGCTGACTCCTTACTCCCCCTAACTGGCCAGTAGGGGTTGCAGTTCTCTGGAAATCTTCTCAGCTATAACAAAAACCTTAAAGCCTGTTTTGGCCTTTGTCATGGCTCAAAAACTGACATCCATACACGAGTTAAGTCTCACTTTTAACCAGAACATCTGCAGGATAATTCCATAACAGATATGTTATGATCCAGTCGAGTAAGGCCCAATGAGAGATAAAAGAGTCAATTGTTATCTTTGCCGCCATCTTGACTGTAGGGGAGCCAGGAGGGACAATTCCACTGGGCGAAGCTGGGCTGCGGTCCAACAACATTCCTCCACCGCACGGCGTCACACCACACCAGGAGCATTTCAGAGGCATAGCGTTTTGCCTGCTTGATTTTGCAAACTTGCAGAGTTTGATATGGTAATCTTTCCTTGATATTTATGCTTCTACCATGAGTAAGCAGTCGAAGTAGATGGTTTGTTTTTTCATCTGTTTTGGGCAAATTTATTCAAATGGCACATTTCACAGAAAAAGGCAATTTAAGGCAATAATTGTGTCTATTGTTCATTCCTCCTTTGTTGGGCTGTAGCCTACAGACAAAGCTAATATCAATAAAAGTTCAATTGTGATTGACATTGATCACAGATTTGTGGCTGTGTTTTAGTAATAAAAAATACATTAATCTTCATATTTACATTGTATTTATAGTTCACATACAGTGCCTGTTAGCAGGAGAAATCGATCTGCTTTGTGCAACGTGCTGTTGCTCTGTCAAAAATAGACGAGGCATGTACTTTATTAGCTTCTGGTAGTAAGCAGATCTGCACTCTGAGTGCACTTTTCTAGTTTCATGTTTGTTTTTATTTTTACAATATCCATACTTTCTAATATCAAACACATCACTGACTAACAACTGATGCTGAATGGTTCAATTCATATCAGTCCTCACCTGATGAGAAGCAGAAGAGCACAACATGTTGGATGTTCATTCTGAAGTTGATCCTGATGTTGAAAAATCATGAACCTGGAGGAGAACTGTCTCTGTCACTTCACTCTATTTGTCTGTCTGTCTAATCAGTCAGGAAGCTGAAGTTGCCCAATTTGATGTTTCCTTTCCTCTCCTCTCTCTCTTTCTGTGGTTTACAAACTTCAGTGCTTAGGATGATGATTATGGTGATGATGATGATGATAAGCAGGAGACATCTTGCAGTTCTTGGTACATGGTTTTCATGATGAAGCTGCTGTGAAGACACATTTCTATGATGCCAATAACCAGTTGCAAAACTGCAGTCGAGGTCAGGAGTGTCATTGACTACAACACTCATAAATCATTGGGCCAACTGCCTGCTACTGATTGGCTCTGTAACCTGAAGAATGAGGTAGACTCCCTTCCAACACAAGCCCCTGTTGGCTATTGTGGGCTGTGGAGAGGACATAGAAACTCCTGTTGGCTCAAGTGAGGTGTCAACTGTTGTGGAAATTGACCAAAATTTGAATAATAAAAAGAATATCAAACAAACTTGTGCCATTTGCTAAGGCTGTGCAATTAATTGTTTGGTGATTGCGATTACAAAACCGAAGGTAAACAATTTTTGGTAACGGACACCTGGAGATGTTATTTTGTCTTCTACGGAAACTGCACGTATGCAATACTGCCCCTCCCCTCCTCTATTCACTCCACGAGCCAGTCAAGTAGGTGAACTACGAATAATGCGAGGGGCAGGTGATTGTGGAAGATTTCAAAAACAGTGTGCGGAAAATGGCAGAGGGAGAGCAAGAGAGCAGCCCTACCATTTGCAGATAGAGGAAGTGGCTGACATCAAGAAATCCTACAAGCACCTAGAAAAAGCCAGCCTGAAGGCCAGCACAGAGGCCTTGATCATGGCAGTACAAGAACAGACCCTGAGCACCAGATCCATAAAGGTAGAGATCCACCATAGTAAACAGGACCCCAGGTACAGGCTGTGCAAAGAGGCCCCTGAGACAGTCCAGCCCATAGTAGCAGGATGTAAGATGCAAGCTGGGAAAGCAAGAGGCACAAGCAGTGTCAGAAATTAGCAAGGGCCATGAGCCATTTGGCCCGCAATTTATCCAAGAATGCCCCCAAAAGCCATGTTCCAGGGGCCAAAATTGCCCCCAAGTTTTCGAACAACTATATGTATTTATATTTTTAAGAGTATTACAATCTGACATTAAAATATAATTTTATTTTCATTAAATTAATTTACCGTCACGTCTACAACTTATTTTCCAGACATAATCAACGAGATTGCACTGATTACGTGAGAGTAATCTGACAGAGAAGGGGAGGGGGCTTTGCTGTACCATAAGTATAAATTAACCATTAATCTGTATCTACACAATGACAAATTAAGGTAGAATGAATGTTAAATTTTAAATTAACTTACTTCAGTATTGCACCTAAGGAATTTATAGTAATTTGGCCTTTTAAACAGTAAAAGTAACTGTAATGTGGTGAAACATTAGTACTGCTATCAGTAGATTAATGGTTAAATCATCACATTTAAACTGGCTGAATTATAGGAAATCTGAGTGATATTTTGCAACCACAACTTTATGTAACCCATCATTTATTTCATTTATAGTGGTTTCTACTAAAGAGTGAAGACACTATCTTAGCTGGTTTTGCTTTTCATGTGCTTATTGTTAGAACATAATTACAATTTTTTGATGGCGCCCAAACATTTTGAAAATGCCCCCATTTTTTAGACCGTGGGTGGCCAAGATTGCCCCCAAAATATTTTGTTAATTTCATACCCTGGGCACAAGCAAGTGGCTGGGATACTATACAGGACCACCTGTGCCGAATATGGACTATAAGTCCCCAAGTCCCAATGGGACACACCACCTAAAGTGGATGAGAACAACAGGGCTAAGATCCTGTGGGACTTCAAGTTCCAGACCTACAAGCAGCTGCTAGCTAACCAACCAGACACAGTGGTGACTGACAAGAAGCAGAAGAGGGCAGCTGTGGTAGATGTGGCAGCTGACAGTAACACCAGGAAGAAAGAGCGTGATAAGACTGAGAAGTACCAGGGGCTGACGGATCAACTGGAGCAGATGTGGACAGGGACTCCTAAACTGGGAGAGTGGCTCCAGAAGAATCTAGGTACAACATCTGAGGTCTCTGTCCTAGTGATGTCATGAAAACCGATACTCGCGATACCTTTTGATTCCATGATGAAAAAACCCCGGCGATACTCATTTTTTGAAAAACAGGACGAACCGATACCAGCGTAAGAATCGGTGCTATGACTCTTCCAGAACTGATGGGGACAGTATACGCCATACAGCATTACAGTCCATGCCTACATTCAGAGCGAGGGGGTGACAAAGAAGAGGAGAGAGCGGCTGCCTGCGAAAGCCCACATTCAAAACCAGTCACGGCTGCACTTTAGGCCAGAAAACAGATCTGCTAACAATGCAGTTTTAAACACCACTTTGTCTGTTTATTAATTGCTTTAACTCGTTCCAAGTCCGGTGGTCTCCTGTGTGTGAGCTAACGATCATGGATTTCACTCTCAGCAGCACGTGACAGCGCATGTGCGTCTACTTGCGAAACACAGCCGTTGGGGTGCGTTTGATTTATTGTACTGGGACGTCTGATTTTTCCACAACTGGATCACAGATGTCAAAAAACTACGTTTGCACTGGAACAGGACAAACAATAAATGAAACCAACGAAATTCCACTCATTCTTGGGGTTGGCTTAAACGCTGTCAGCCGATTTAAATAGTAAATATTTAAATAGATTATTGAGTTTATTGCGGTTGTTGATCAATGTTTTTAACAATGAAAAATAGGTAAAGAGAAAAAGAGAAAAAGAAAAAATATAAGTAATATCAATCTGTTGATAGAAATTTTATTTTATATGCAAATATTTTAATAGAGTGTTTCTTGTTTAAGTACATGGGAGCTTAGGATTTTTTTTTTTTTTTTTTTTTACCGTGGTATCGACTTTGGTATTGAGAACTGTGTAATTTTACTAGTATCTGCACCGCCTACTGAATTTTTGGTATCGTGACATCCCTACTCTGTCCAGAATGCAGTCCTAGGAACAGCTGAGATACTGCCCAGAACCCTCAAGCTTCTGGTAGAGGACCTGAGCTTGAAGAAGACACATTTTTATACATATATTACTGTAAACGATGATACAGTAATTACAAGACAAATGCTGCTGGCCTCCCCTCTCCCCATTTTCAATCAGGATATTTGAATTTAAACAGAATCATCTTAATTCAACACCCCTGAGAGGTTTGTTCTGAGAGGTGTCTGTCAGTTTACTTTTCCCTAAACATTTACCTGCAGCAATACAGGGTAGCATACCTGTGTATGTGTGAAATGTGAGTTAAGTAAAAACTGATCTTAAATGAAAATAAAAAAGAATTCATCGGCGGATGCGGGTAAAGACCTGATAACTAATAAACTGTATGCAATGTGCGGACAGAGTCACAGAGAATAAAATAAGGTCAGTTTTAGACTGCCCGCATGGCTTATGGGAAGAATCTCTTACAGTATCTTAATGATAACCTTACTTGGATGATATGACCGTGTGTCAAACTTGGAACTTTTAAAGGTAAAAATTGATTATCTATTGTTCTCATTACAGAGCAGTGGGCTAATCAATTATAAACATTAAAGACAAAAAATGTATATTGGTTCTTGTTTCTTTCTTTTCTATGTTTTTTTTTTAAACTTTTTGGTTATTTTAATGTGTCTGATACAATTTATAGGCCTGTAAATACATAAATTCACAGGTGAGACTGTGCAGCCTGTTATTGCCAACCATTACCTTCATTAATCTCTTGGAATCTGTTCATCTTCTTCTATTTTACAACAGAATATGTCATTAAAATGAATAAGAATATTTATTGGGGATATCATTAACACTCCTTGTGTTTGTCCAGGAGGACATCAACGAAGATATGTCTGACAGTAACTCTTTGTTAGGAAGATATTTAAAACAGTTGTGTAGTGACCTTATCTAGTAAAATGCAAACGTTCACATACACACAATTTAAAATTAACATTTTTCACAGGTTTAAGTTAAAGATCTAAGACTTAAGGTTAAAAATCTGGAGGTTAAAATCTGTGTCAGTGATCACTTCACCTTTTCCAAGATTATCCATTCACCTGACAGGTGTGCCTTGGGCTGGTCAAAATAAAAGGCCACTGTTAAATCTGCAGTTTGGTCACACAACACAGTGACACAAAGTTGCAACAAAATATCTTAGAGAAATAAGTCTTTTTTGCGAACAGAAAAATGATCAGATCTTTAGTTTGAACCTGGGAAAAACGGGAGCAAATTAAAAGTGTTATATGAATAACAATTTTTATTTGAATATCTGGAGCACATCCTGTAGCTGAGAGGCAAAAAGGCAGTATATCCATAACTTATGACTTTCCTTGAAGAGCATTCCAGTTTTCCCCCATGTCTGAGCCAAGACATTATTATTTATGATGATTAAACATGATCCTATGCGCAGGTGTTGGAGTCAAGGCACCCAAAGGCAGTATATAAACAGTAGGTTTCCCTCTCAGGAGGACACCCTCCTACCTGCTACTGCTGCAAGTGCAACTTCACCTAGTCATCACACGGTAAGGCTGCCTTTCATCACTGCATCAGCTGTTTTCATTCATATCTACAGAAAAGACTTGTCATCTTTTCATTATTACATTTAATTTTCACTTTCACTTTTTCATGTGTAGTTCATTACCAGGACTTGTTTTATTTTGTCTTCCTGTATCACCAAACACTGTCGCTCTAAGAAGAATTTTTCAGCTTTTAGTTTTGTAATTTAAATTCACATTTTGCATTATTATTATACTATATCTTTACACAGATGGCATCAAGTCTTCTTCTCATTGTGGTCCTCTGTTTGACCAGTGGACTGTGGATTGGAGCAAATGTAAGTAATATGTACATTTACTTTAAAAAGATCTTTGGTGTTATAACACCTAAACTTTAACATAAAACCAGTCCCGTGGGAGCTCTTCCAGCCCAAAAACATGCTTCTAAAATGAAATATGAATGTTTTATTAACATTTTGTAAAAAGAAAGTGGACAAAACACATTTGTCATATTAAATCTAAAGTTACAAATGGAGGCAAATCTAAGATGAGTCTGACACTAAAGATGTCTTTATCTCCACAGGCATCATGTGAAGGTTGGTATTTCTCAGAATGGTGGAGGGGAAATACTGTAGTTGCCACTTTGTCACTGCACATCAGATTATTGATAGCACTACAATTTTTTTTTTCATTTTTAAGATTGCTCTGTACTCAACAGCTTCTTTTTGTTGGGCTGTCTATAAAGACTGAGCTGAGGAACAATATTCTCACATCCTCTCTGGCTTTGAACAGCTGGAGGCTTTTTGCACAATTGTCCTATTCATCTACAATTGTGTTACAGATCACTGCTGCAAAAGTTGCCCTCCTGGTTGGGCTCACTTTGGCGAACGGTGTTTGCAGTTCCACCACACTGAAAAGACCTGGTCTCACGCCGAGGTACATTTTGAAATTCACCCAGTGAATTTTGGTGGGCGACCCGCTCTACCTCTGAGCCACAGCCGCTGTAGCGTTCTACACGAATGAGACATTCATATAACACAGCTTCACTATTATCTGCTACTGATATGACACTTTATTGGTTTGAAACACAGAGAATTTTATTGTGGACTTTGTCTCTAATATTTTTTAATCTCTCTGTCCTATTTTTTCTCACTCTTTGTCCTTTTTTGCTCCACATTTCATTTTCCTTTATCAGCATTTCTGCACCACTATTGGTGGAAATCTGGCATCCATCCACACCAAAGCTGATTACGAGTACCTCAGAAATATGATTTTCAGACTGACTGGTGCACATACAACCACTTGGCTTGGAGGCTACGATGCATCAGGCGTGAGTCCACCTATTCTTTAACGTACATGTTGTACCCAATCTTTGATAAGAAGCACTACAGTTTAAACATCATTGAAATACATTAAATGAAATTAATGAATTAAGTTAAAGGCTATGTAAAAAATAAAAAGCACATTCGTCTTTCAGGAAGGTGTGTGGCTGAATAGTGATGGTTCACCATTTACCTTCAAAGACTGGGGCACAGGGGAGCCCAACAACAGTGGTGGAAAAGAACACTGCATGGAGATTAACTTTGAAGGTAAAACTTGATTAACTGTTTTCTTCTTGGTTGGGATTTTTACTGAGAAGCAAAAAAAAAAGGATCTTATGTAACTCCTAATGTGGTGTATCCTTACATCATTATTGTATTTTGTTTTATTCATACTTTGAATTTTGTTTTCCTTTTTGTTTATTTTTAATATGAACTTTCATTTGCAACAGTGAAGCAATAACCCAGGTTTAGGAGAGTGTGATATGAATAAAGTTTTGTGATGTAAATACCGTCTAGCAGAACCTTTTAACATGCTATTATCTGTTGTCCACAGGAAAGAGTGTTGTCAACGACATCAGTTGCGATCACAAGAGTTCTTTTCTCTGTGCCAGACATGTATAATCACTCCACTCCATGACACTTCACCATGGTCACATCCCCACTGACGATGTCACTTCTGAGAGGAAGTCAGGCCTCCATGACATCACTGCTGGAGGATCTTTTGACAGTTCTAAACTGATTTCAGCCTTATCAATAAACACATACTGTATATCCTGTTCAGCAGTGTGCCTCATATCTTTGTATTACCATCTCATCCACCAAAGTTTTTCCATAAAACTGTTCGAAAACATTTTCAATCAATTGATTTTACTTCAGATTATGGTTCAGTCAAAAAGATTTCATATAGGTTCATACCATAAAATCACACAGTCACATAAATAGCAAACACAACCTATGTAACACCTGAAATTTACACAAATGCACACTACACAATGTATTCAGTAACACAACACATGGTCACAATAAAAACACTGCACTAAAGGAAAACAGGCTCCTCAACCTAAGTTGCCACTTCTCAGTGCAGTGAAGTACAGTGTGTCCAGTTTTTGGTACAATTTATTGCACCTTGTATTGTTCATTAAGTTCCTAATTTTTATAAAACACAAAACTAGAGGCAGAAAATACATTTAAAAAATACACTAATTAATTTTATAAGATCAAGCAAGAACGATTTCTGTAAGAAATTATTAACTTATAACAAAAACAATATTAGAGGAATATGGGACATACTAAAAAGTATTTTATTGATAATAATAATAATGAAGTTTATGACATGAATGATGTGGTTAACAGTTTTAATCAATTCTTTGTAAGTGTTGGACCTGAGCTCACAGGGAGAATCCCAAATCCGAGGACGTCTGAAAAAGGGAACGATATATTGATAGACAGAAATCCCAGCTCTGTTTCTTACAGCAGTGGATGAGAGAGAATGTGTAAGTCAAACCAACGATACCCTGACAACTACTTTTCATTATTTGTAAATATTACTTTCTTTATGTCTGTCTACTTGTTTGTATGTCCATGCCTTTTTTTTTTACATTTGAAATTAATTTCAAATATCAGTATTAATACCTTATTATCCAAACTGCACATATGTGCTGTTACACGAGAGGCACAAACTGGGGCCACTTTAACCCAGCCAGAATGAAGACATCCATTTAATGTGAGGGCACCATCTACAGGACAAACTGTGCTACAGCATGTGTTATTAGATGGGAGGAGGTGGCCTTTACAAAAAACTGACCTGACACACTCCCACTCCATCATGGAGTGTAACTACGTTTGCAGTCACGTTCACAGCTGAATGAAGCTCCTTTCATTAAAATGTAGGAAATAAACACAGCAGCAAGCTTTGGGGCAAACTTCCCTCTCTGCAGCAGAAAGAGGAACTGCTGCAACTTATAACTTAACTACAACCATGGAGAAAAAAAAAGCTTAATCCAATTTTATGTTCATCATATGTATTACTTATATTTAATCTGTGTGCTGCTATTGTTTACCTTAATTTTTGTATATTATGTTTTTATCATAAAAAAATAACTTGATACATTGATATATATATAAATAAATAAATAAATAAATAAATAAATAAATAAATAAAAATAAAACTTACTCCTAAGCTTCTTTGGTAGCATTTCTTTTTTTTTTGTAAACATCTTTTGGCTTTTCACTCTGTTTATAAGCTGCTCGCTTTTTGTTAACAGTTGTAAATATCTAGCACTACAATTAAATGAGCGCGACTGTTTTGTAGCGACTGGAGAAAGATATATTTTATCCTTTATGTAATACGACCCTTATATGTTAACCTCTGTATGACAGTAGGCATATAAATGTCTATGTTAGTTTGAGCAGGTAACGTTGTGGGCCGCCTGCCGGCAACTATTAAGGTGGAACATTAGCTTGTAATGTCACTCAATGGACGAGCTGACGACATGAATCCATCAGCACACCTTTAGTATTCTATATGACAACTTTGACCATTACTTAAGTTTTTATATAACATATACCTTTAGTACTGAGCGGATCTTCAAGCGTTTATATGTATTAATTTCTGCCGGGTTATGTGAACTGCAATCCCCACACTGAGAAAAAAAAAAGAGCCATGTAGCGTTAGGCTACAGCAACACTAAACCCCTGAGCTTGCCTGAGAAGGACTAAATGCACAAAGCTGCTATTTTTAAATATCCCATGGAGAGAGGCTCTCACTGCAGCCTGTTCTATTTTGTTCTGAAAATGTGGGCGTGCAGCCTCGTTCTGTGGACGATAAACCATGTCAGGGTTCGACATAACCCATGGCCCGATGGCCCGGGGCCAATCAAAAAGTATGTCGGGTAAGTTGACTGACAGGTCACAGGCCCGCTTGGGAATATACAAGGGACCAGTAAAACTCTGAACTACTGGCTCGGGGGGCAAGTGGGGAAAAAATGTTATGTTGAACACTGCAGGTGCAGACTTCCATCTGTGTCACTGCTGATGAGGAAATACAGCGAGCGCTGGACGGAGCAGTGAGTGACAACAACCATGCTCACATTTAAGAGGACTGTCTGAACAGACCCAGGGTCTAGGTACCATGTCTGAAGGGTTACTGCTGGTTCCAAAGGTACCATACAGAAAGTGTTTGGTGGAAACGGGGCTTAAGCCGGCATCGATGCAGACTCACTGTTGGAGGGTTTTAAAACTTACTTTCATTCCTTAGTTGGTTTGGGATGGCACTCAATTTGACAGACCCTCCGCGTGAAGGCAGAAACTGATTGAAAGTGAGTAGGGAGAGGGTGGAGGGGTTGGTTTGAGAAAGGCCCAGGATCATCATGAGTAATATGGCCAGCAGCAGCGTTGTACTTGTCATTACATGACTTTGTTTGACATTAAATGGACAAAAGAAGCAGAGAAATTACTTCATTAAAGGAGGTATATAGTGGGTGCACAGGCCTCCTGAGTCTAAAACGCTGCCTCTGTTTAAAAGGTACAATATTACAACCTCGGTTGTTGTTGTATTATTGTGAACAATGAAGTGATTCTACGGACCTATAACAATATATGGGCCTACGCTTTTTTTTTTACCTGGGACTGCTGACTTTTGTCCATGGATACCCTTTTCCTCAGTGATATGACATGTCAGAGGTCAAGGTGTTGACAGGTTGATCTGATGCTCTGAACAAAACTGGCTCTGGGGCAGGTTAGCTGTTAAGCACAAGTTATGATGGTGATTTATCCCTGTAAAAAGAGAACCAGTGTGTGTGACAAAGTTAAAAGGTAATCACAATGGTATATTTAGAAAAGTCTTAGGTATAGGTTTATCTGTTTAAGGAAGCGGTCTGTTTTATTTTACTCAATGACTTATGGAGAGGGGGTCGGATTTAATGAATTCATACTTCCTCCACCTCCTTTTTGGATGTGTAAATCAAACTAACTATACACGGCACAGGGTACAGGACTGTAAGAAGTTTGGGAAACACTATTTTGGAGAAATGGATTGACAGATGGATGGACAATTTTAACCAAAGCCAGAATGAAGGCTTCTTGAAAAATACTCAGAATTTTTGTGAAATGGATGTCTGTCACACCATGCAGATTAAGGAGGTAGATTTAATCTGACACTTTACATCAGCAGATTCAGACAGGCTGGAATATCTCTATTCTTGTTTATCTCAGGTTTTCCCCACACATTTGTTTATTTGTGGCCACCTGCCACAATCAAAACAAATGCCACCACAAATAGATTTTCTATTTTTGGCGCTAACCGTTCATTAGGAGCCCTGCTGAAATATGTGTGTGTGTTAGGTTACTTATAGCACCACACTGTTGGAGTGCTTGGCAAACATGGAGCAGCAGAAAGTTAGTTACACTGAAAGTAAAAGTTTATCGTTCATTGTACTGGGTCTAACTTGCCTCCGCAGCAGCTGCTCCGCTCCATCGATCTGCTTTGATCAGGTCAGGTCAGCTCTGAATGGAGTGACAGATCAATTATCTAGTCAGTGACTCACAAAGTGCTGATGAGTAAAGAAAGAATTCATGGAGAGCTCTGCCTGCGCTGCATTCACGGTCCACAATAATGTCAGAATTTAGTGAGGGAACACGGAATGTTTGATTCATTTGAAAGGGGAAAAAAAGGTTTTCAGAATTGTATGTCATAATACTATACTCTGCCACTCCTACGACACTCCTCCACTGACTGAGCAGAAGGTGAACCGGTTGAATGATCAACTGATTTTTATTTTCAAAATGTCCACATGAAAATACTGATCTTTTATAAAGAGGTGAGACAGACTGCTGAACAGGATTTATCTGTTTATTGAATCAACTCATAAATCAGAAGTGTCAATATATCTTCTTGCAGTGATGTCATCGAGGCTTGACACTCTGGCAGAAGTGACATCATCAGTGGGGATATGACATCACCATGGCACATGGACATGGTGGGGATCTTCACAGCCGCCTTCCACAAACATAAGGTTTCTTTATGGTGCAAACATTGTCGTTAGGTTTACCTAGAATTTAAAAAGTTAAAAAAAGAAACAATTAGGGTTGCACAGAATGATAATTTTACTTACTGATTCATCTTATAACAGGTAATCAGTGCGTACCCCTGTAGTTCATCTCCATGCAGTGTTCCTTCCGGCGACCGTTGTTGGGCTCTCCTGGGCCCCACAGACCTTTAAAGTTTATGTACTTGTGACCATTACTCCACATCCACACACCCTCCTGAAATAAAGTTTTCAGGGTCAGTTCAGTCCAGTCACAAAAATTATATTATTCCATCATGTAGTCCAAATCACACGTCAGACTCTCATCAATGCAGCTACCACACTGAAAACAGAATCAGTATCAGGCTCACAGGGAACAGTTGCATCACATCATGTTTATTGTCAAATCACTCACCTTTGCCGTGTCATGGGCTCCAACCCAAGTTTGGTCATTTCTGTCAGTCACTCTGTTGATCAGGGCTTTGAGAAAGTCGTGCTCACCTAGGTTAGCAATCGAAGCCAAATTCCCACCGAGGGCAATGCAGGCACACTGATAAAAGAGACAAAGTGTGAAGTGAAAAAGATAAAGGGAGTGAGAGAAAATCACTCAGAGATGTAATGAGTTCAATGAGAAGAAGTGAATTAAGCTTCTTTTACTGAAAGATTCTTGTAAGAACACACTAATCAAAATGAGACCTATTATAATTATTTTTCATATTTTTTTTCACACATATATATATATATATATATATATACATATATATATATACATATATAGTTACAATGAAGGATGTTCATTATAAACATGGTCAACGTGTCAAATAAAGAGGTAAATGTATGTAAAAGTAATCCCAGTGAGCTGAAACCTCAGGCCCCAGATCGTTCTGAATACTGTTTCCAGCTGTTTTTTCTACTCTGTCTCGAATATGATGTCATAGCGTGTCAGCTAACCTACATCACTAAATGAAGCTACATGCTACCGTCACAGAACTTTTTAAACTTGGTTGCCAATGTTATAAATTTCATGTTCCTGTTGGAACAAACCCGGTCTTGATTAGAAGCTTTTACTGGTGATATTTCACCACGTCACAGACCCAGATGTTGTAATTCCAGGTTTGGCCACTATATAAAATTGGCTTCAAGCGCCGCTGCTGTTCCTGGGGGCTTGGTGAACACAGGTCCCAGCACAGACAGTATGAAGAAGATAAGGTGTTTTTTGACTATTAAGGCATGTGAACATGTTCTAGTAGAAACCTTAAAGAGAAGTATAAACCTAAAAACGAGCATAATGGGTCCCTTTTAAATCATATGTAATGAACACAGTTTGGCAGTTGTAACTCATATTATTCCATGAAGTACCTCTGCATCAGCCCAGTCCTTTGGAGCATGGTGGTACATGTAACAGTTATCTTTATACTGGGTCCAACCAGAAGGGCAGGTCTTACAGGGGTCACAGCAGTCTGAAACACAGTTGTAGATGATTAGAACAACAGTAACACAAAGACTGATTATTCTGGCCAGTATGATACAAGTGTGACAGAAGAAAAATATTCTTCATGTTTGCTTGTGACCATTTTCAAATGTTAAAGGATAGGTTTAGATTTATTCCGGTGACTGACAGGACGAAGATGTGGCGAACTGACATCGCTGAAGCCTCCAACTTTTTTTTTAGCTTAACCCATTTTTACAGTAAGGTCAAAATAGGAAAGGTTCACTAGCCAGTATGGACAAGTGATGACTAACTTTTCCAGTATGCATATAGCATGTGAATACTGTATTAAAATAGACTTTAAATATTCAAAAATATCTTCAAGGATGTCTTAACTGTCCATGTAAAGTATCAATAAACCGCAGCAGCATCTAGGTTAAGGTGAATACAAAAACACAAAAATGGCAAAGTGTCTTTTTATCACTTTAGTCAAAGAGGAGTTAGTGCCTTCAGCCCAGGAGAAGAGGTATCTACTGCGAATATGTGGAAGAACAGTTAACCACTTGATTTGGTTATCTTCCAAAGTTAAAAGTTCCCTCTGTGTGTTTTCCTGTTGAGCTGCAGTAGAGGAACAATAATACAGGGAGGGAGTTTTGTCCTAAAAAAGACTTTCACTTATAGGATAACTTTGGCATATTTCAACCTGGACCCTATTTCCCCATGTGACTTGGTGAAAAAAGACTGATTAAATTCAATCAAAAAGGCCTCATCCACATTGTTAAAATCACATAAATAATATTTGATCCTGTAGAAGCAAAAAAGTCAAGGTCTCGAGCCGTGCCAGAAAGCTCGCGACCTCGCTCTTCTCCTCTCAAACGGACTTTCTTTGTCTTCCATTAGATATCAAAAACTCAAATACTCAGAGGTCAAAAAATCACTGGAGACACGTAGAATCAGATGCAACTGAGCTTAATGTGCTCGCAGGCAACAAACACATCACAACTCAATGAGTCAAGCTCCGGAGCGAGACTGAAGTTTCTTTGTTTGCGCTCGCTCTTTTATCGTAGAATTTCTGCTGAGTCATCTCTTTTCCTTAAACTTTTCCACTGGGCGCTGATCATAAAGGTGTCACATTTCTGCTGAGTCTTAGTCCTTCCCACCATATCGGTGTCACATTTCTGCTGACTCAGCACTTTTTAGTCCTTCCCCCTCTAGTGGCAGGCCTTTTTGCCTTTGTTCAGACACGTCTGGACATGCCCAGACATGCCCAGGCATGTCCTAATGGTGTAATCTTTTTCTCCCGGCCTACTACTACTGTCTACTATCACACTTCCAGGCAATATATGGTATGGTATGTGTGTTTTCAATATATGAATATGCAAACTTGCGTAAAAGTGCTTTGCCATACATGGATACATAAAACATGGTTACATGAACTCCAACCTTAATCAACTTATGCAAAATGAAACATTTACCTGATTAGTGGTTAAATCTTACACTACAATCCATGATACTGAAAATCTTTCAGATAACACTGGAATACATTTTCTGTAAACTACTATGGTTATTATATTCTCTTTAAATCTCAATCATGTTTCCACTGTTGTTGGACAACAACAAGAGATATCTCATGATATTTCAGAACAAGATGTCCGCTCAATGAGGCAACAACAAACAGACCGGATCAAGTGAAAGGTAAAAAGACACTTCAGATGAGATATAACCACTTTTAATGGTCATAGTGTGACAGTGTTTAATTGCCCCATTTGCTTCCATTGCAGCCCATCCTGTAGCTGCCAGCTGCTGCCCGCTTGCTCAATACTGGACCAATTTCAAAACATTATGTTCACATCAGTCCAATTTACACAGGGAGACAGAGTGCAGGTTGAAAATATCAAACTTATCCTTTAAGAAGATACCAACTTGATTTGTCTGTCTCAGACTGCTGAAGCCTCAAATTAGCTTTGGATTAACTTTTGAACAAATCTTTGCACAGAGGGAGGACGGTGGATTTTGTTCCCCATCACGGACACTCAAAGTGCAGTAAGAAGGCATCTGTTAATGGCCACTATGAAAAGGAAGAATGATTACAGAAAGTAAAACCTGTTCAAGTGTTAATTGGGCACATGACTATTGTTTTAAGTAAGGATAGACCGATACATCGGCTGGCTGATATATCGGGCAGATATTTGAGTTTTTTACTTGTATCGGCATCGGCCGATATGCGCGTGGGTTCGCGGATTTATTTTTCCCTGGCACTTTTTTTCATTTGAAAGTATGTGGTTAAGTTGAACAAAGCTGTTGAATCCTACTGTGTACAGTAGTTGTTGTTTTATTTATGCTTCAGCTTAAATATTTGTTTATTTTATAAAGACATTACTGGAAGATTTAAGAGCACTGGACTCTTTTTTTTATTTGAATGTATAATAATAATAATAATAATAATAATAATAATAATATTCTCCCTGTTCTACCTCAACTTTCTATCTTGTTTTAGTATTTTTTACTGTTCAATAAATGTTTCTTATTTTAAACTTGAGACCTGCAATATTTGTTATCATTGTGTCATTTTTTTTTTTGATGTAAACTGAGGGAGCAAAAGCAGAATCGGCAGTCCATAATCGGTTATCGGCTAAGGGTGATGGAAAAAAATCAGTATCGGCAGCAGCCCTAAAAAATCCATATCGGTCTATCCCTAGTTTTAAGACAGAACCTGTGAACCTATCCTTTAAGTGAACAAGTGCTTGAAGACAGTGGAAGTTTATAGATATTATAAATCAATAAAGCTGTACTTGTCTGCTCAGGAAAGCAGCAATCTTAGAAGAAAAACATTTGAAAACTTATAATAGTTTGAACAGCAGTCACAAAGTGCCAGCTGCTGTATTATAACCATACAACTTTGAGAAGTACCAACCTTGACACTGCGCCTGTGAACGTAAAGAAAAGATCATTGGCACTGAACTCAACTGGAACTTGTCTCTTTTTTCTAACTTAAGACTTGAGCTTTATTGTGTATGTTATTGCTCAGTATCCATTACCTTACTCACTACATTTCATCACACTGTTAGTTAGTGTGAAGACAAAGTATGGAAATGACATATGTTGAAATCATGATGCTGGGCTCAGAGACACGCTACTAGTGTTTAAAGATCAGGTGTTATAACACAAACATCTTTCTGAAATGAATGTATATATTACTTACATTTCCAATCCACAGTCCACTGGTCAAACAGAGGACTGCAATCAAATGAAGACTTGATGCCATCTGTGGAAAGACACAGTATATTAATGAAACTGTATGCACCATAGATCAGTATATTAATTGTCTAACTGTTAACTTAAATTACAAAAATGAACTTTTGAAATATTATTTTTTACAGCATTTTTTATTTTTTTAGTGATATGGAAAAAGAAAGTGAGCACATTTTACAGGAACAGTAAACTGTAAAAAAGGGGATTTTCCGTTAAAGTGAAAATTAAATGTAATAATGAAAAGATAAAAAGTATTTTCTGTAGCTATGAATGAAAACAGCTGATGCAGTGATGACAGGCAGGAATGAGAGCCTTACCTTGTTGTGATGATCAGGTGAGGTTGCACTTGCAGCAGTAGCAGGTAGCAGGGTGTCTTTGAGAGGGAACGCCTCAGTTTATATATTTTCTCTGGTTGTTTTGACTCCAACACCTGCAATGTGTTTTTCTTTGATCTCAAGATAATGTTTAATTATTGTAATTGATGTTTAATTTATTGGCTCTGACTTGAAGAAAAACCAGAATGTTCTTCAAACAGTTACAAATTAGAAAATGGCACTCAAATGATATTTGACCCCAGGGAAGGGAGAGTCCAGGACGACATAACCACTGGTCAAAGTGAGTTGTGCAGGTGTGCTCCTATAAATACTTGGGCATACAAATAGACAATAAACTGCAATAGAGTGCCCACATTGAGTATCTGTGTGCAAAGCTGCCTCAGAGACATCCCTTTCTTCGTAGATTAATGCCCAGTTTAGACCAAAAATCCATGACGAGGTGAGCAGAAACAGGCAACTACTTGGGATGCGCCACTCTGCAACGTTCTACAAACCTCCCAGTTCACACCAATGCAACTAGATGAGATGGTGTATCATCTCTAGTCAACAACTCTCTGTACTTCCGTTCTGTTTTCCATAGGGGTGAGTTTGTGTACAAAAATCTCTAAACGTTTAGAGTGGGTCATTTTTTTTGTGTACACGTGTACACGAGTTTCACCGCTGGGTGGTGCTATTGCATTATACCAGTAAAGCCCCAGTTATCCGAATACCAACCGAACGGGCCATTTAACTGACGGTTACAGGCCGCCACACCGAAATATCGCCATTCCGACAGTCCGCCATCCCGAATTCTGGTCCCTGAGTCCTGATAGTAAGCTATGGTGAGCCTGTAAAAGCCGTATTTCCCATGCATGTCAGCGATTTTCACCAGGGACGCACCTGAGTAATTCAGGCTGACATTACCTCTTTTTCAACGAACTCCTCTGGTAATTTTAAGAAAAGGCATGGCATATAGGTCCACAGTAACTTATTATTATTATTATTATTATATTATTGGGTCTTATAAGAGTGGGCTACAATGAGTACCGGGCCATTAAATCACAGCATCCGTGGTGAGAGGATTGTGTGCGCTTTTACGCACGTGTGTCTGGGCGTCTGTCTGTCCGTCCGTCCGTCCGTCCGTCCCGTCGGGTCTCGACCTGACTGCAGTTCGTCCAGATGCCATCGAATGTGAGTATTTGCCCACTCAAGTCGGTTAAGACGACGAACTGCAGTTAGGTCGAGACCCCGATGAGGACAACGAGCATGCAGATGAGCTTCCCTGAGACGGTTTCTGACAGTTTGTGCAGAAATTCTTTGGTTATGCAAACCGATTGTTGCAGCAGCTGTCCGGGTGGCTGGTCTCAGACGATCTTGGAGGTGAACATGCTGCATGTGGAGGTCCTGGGCTGGTGTGGTTACACATGGTAATGTACTGCCAAATTGTCTGAAACGCCTTTGGAGATGGCTTATGGGCGAAATATGGAAAGAATACAATAAAGATTTGTAGAAAGAGAGAAGATTAAAATATTCGACTTCAAGAGGGCAGTGTGCAGACTCAGATTCTGTGTGAAATATGAACTCATCATTCAGATCTTGTTCAGCATACCAGCACTGTCAGCGAAAGTAAAATGGCACGTTATATTGTGGCGACCGGCACCTTTAAGTACACACCTCTCCTGCGTCACACACGCACACCCAATGGGATGGATGGCTGCTTAAAACAAGATGGCGCGAACTCACCGGGTGACTCAACGAGGAAGAGGCTCAGACCGTCCCAGTGTCCGCGTTTCAGTCTGTCAATCCCTGGCAGCGTGTAAAGTCCGCCATTTCTTTAGTCCGCCTGTTCACCCCATCCGGATTCACCCTTCCATCCCGCCGTTCCACCCATAACCCGCCCTTTCAACGCCTTGGACGACAATTCCCGGGAGCCTGCTGCCGTCTCCTCTGCATCGGAGCGCTGTCTGAAGGGGAGGTAACGCCGGTCTGGCTTTCATGTGCAAAGATGCCCTGACGAGTAGGAGGTCTCACTCGTGACACTTTTGGAGAGGCTCGTTTTGAATAAATATTGACTGACTGGGGAAGGGGTAAAAAGACTGAGAGAGTGACTCTGGGGTTTGAACTGTGCACGTTGTTATTATTGTTTGCATTGCTGTTGGTTGTTGTTTGCACTTGGGCTTTTGTATAATACACTGAGGGGGAGCTGAATTGTGTTGTGTTGTGTGTTTTGTGGCTTGCTGCTCATTTTTCTGGTGTACAATTGTTTGGTGAGGGAGTTGGAGGCTCTGCCAGCTCCTTTGCAGGGTTGCTGGTGTTCAATTAGAGATCATATTTTCTTTGTCAGAATGACCCTCTGACTGGCAACCCGGTATTAGGCCAACAACCGCTACAATATGTTGCAACTTCTTTACTTTCATTCTCATTCATTCATTTATTCTTTCCACGTTTTGGTTGGCTAGTTGGTTTGGTAGAGTTCAAGGGCAGTAAATACAATGTATTTGTAAAGTAATTTTGTCTGTGGTCCTGGTTGCTTGTTTCTCTCCCAAGATCTGGCAACACTGAACACAACACAGCATGGAGTGAGTAGCAAGAATGAGTGCGGATAGCGAGGAAATAGTCGAGTAGTAGTTTACTGTTCATGGCTAACAAGCAGAGCTGCTAACAGCAAGCACTGCAACTTACAAACAAACAACAAATCCACAGTCAGACACACAAGGCTGCTTCTAAACTGCTGAGTTAAAGTTCTAACTCACACAAACGGCTGATGCTGCAACGAGTGTGAACATTTTCATCATGTCTCATCAACAAAAATTAAACATATATTTCATCTTAGTTTTTATTATCAAGATCTGTTTTTAGCTTGACATCGTCTTGTTTTCATCATGGAAAAAAGGTTGTTCACGGAATTTTTTGTCATAGTTTTCATCAATGAAATTAACACTGCCTGGAAGCAGCAACAACAAAACTAGTCTTGCACAAGATATATGATATATACCGTAAGAAAATGGCAGCCAGTGGTGCAACTTTTTATTCAACACAGCCCGTTTCCTTAATGTTTAAACATCATTGGGTCATAATCAACATGAGTCAATACAGTATTAATCATTAGCACACTGGCATTATCATACTGAGCATTAACAGGAGGAAAAGACAGCTCTCTTGAACAAATCCCTCAGGGCTGTTGAATCAAGATGATTCAGTTTAACTTTGAACGAGAGGATGGGCATGAGTCAACAGGCCAGTGGCAGTTCTGTACTTAAAAGGAACTATGCCCATTTTAAAATTCATATGTTATTCCTATGGTCTAATGACTAAGTAGAATATATCAATATATTTTCAAACAAGATATAGATTCAGACAATGCCATTTAAATCGACATAGGGTCAAGTTGCATTACATAATGCCGTTCTTCCGAAAAGCCATGCTCGTGTGAATCTCTCCTCTGTCTGGGGCTTCCAAGAATATGGATGAATAATGATATAGCTAACTGGCAAAATGTGTTTCAACAGAATGTAAAAGCTGGTCAATTAGTTCACCTCACTGTTATGGATACATGCCGCACAGTGAAGAAAGAAAAACAAGTGCTGCACAATGATTTAGCCTTAGCTAGCTCATTAATGTTGTGTATTGTAAATTAAATGGGTTTTATGAATAGGTGATACTGTCTTTGCCAGTAACATGTTGGATTCATGTTAATGTGGATTGTCAGACACATTTTAATTTAAAAATAAAATAAAAACTAAAATTAAGGCCCTATCTATACACAAAGATATTTTTGTAAATTTATATTTTCCTCTATTTGGGCCTCTCGTCCACACGCAAAATGAGTTTTAGGTCCCTAAAACAAGAGATTCTTTAAAAAATGTCCTTTGAGGTAAAGATTTATCAAAACTCCGGTTACTCCATTTACCAATAAAAACATTTCATACACCAGACCTATATAACACTGACCTGCCGATTAGGGCTGTAGTCAACCAAGGGAAATCTTGGTCGACTAAAGTCGCACATAATCTTCAACTAATCGATTAGTCTTGGGAAAAAAAATCTGAACGTTATTTTTACTTCTGCGGTGGTGTGTCTGTCACTCTGCAGTTACACCTCCAAAACACTAGTCGGCGGTGGAGAGCTGTGTTAAGTGCTGTAAAGATTAGTTCAAATCAAACTTTTTTTATATAGTTGATTCAAAACACACATTAAACACACATTAAACATGGCTTAATGGAGACAATTTCAAACACAAGTACGCAGACTGGCTTCACTATAAATGGCAGCATTCACAGACAAACACTTGTCTTTATCTGGACACATTTCACATTTTAAATCCTGAAGTATAAATCCCCGAAGGATAAATCACACACATGACTTATAATGCTATTTTAGTGGAGGCTTTACTGTCTCCACAATTTATTGTTTCTTATCTGTGAAATACAAGTAAATACAAGTTTCGTTTCCACTGAGGGAAATGGTGTCAGTATACAGAAACAGACAGGAGGTCTGCGTCACCGCGACGCTGAGTGTGAGGGTGGGCGAGTTCAACTTTCTGTCAACAACGAGGGTGTTTTGAAAACACCCCCATTTTCACAGGTAACTTAGCCTGTCCCCCTGCCGCAGGAAATAATGGATTAATACTGGAAAGCTGTTGATGTAGCACTTTTCTTCTTATGAATGTAACACGGCGATTATTCATCTGAGAATTTGGTCGGAGGATAGCGACCAAATGATGGACTAGTCGACCAGGAGACTACAGCCCTACTGCCCATGAGCTTTTCAACTGCATTAGACCCATTTATGAGTCAGCTGTCTTTCTGTCAATGTTAGAGACTTCAGTCTGCATTTTGCACTCCATGAATGTGACTACATAAAATGCTCACAAAAACAGAGGTTTCATGTCATTTTTAACATGTAGGACTTTATGAGGGACAAATCTCAACTTGTATGAGGTTTTGAAAGATGAAGCTTAGATGGCTGTTTACTTGAGTGAGAGAAGAAAATTCAACAATCTGGGAGATTTGCCTCTGAAGCCTGTGTTGTATAAAAAAAGTACATAGCTACCAGCATCAGTATCACAAATTGAAAGAAGTTGAAGTTTCTATATAAAGAACAATATTGCAGTAATTCAATCTTTTTCACATTTTTAATACGTCTCTATTCTTGATTATGTTGTGTGTAAAACTGTGTTAAATATTGACCTCATAACTTAATTTAAGAGCATCTTCACTGCCACAGAGCTCAGGAAATACTGTTTTATTAACCTCCTTACATTGATGTCAAAGTATTGAGAGGATAAGAAGTGTGAGAGTGGCACTGTCTGTTCTGTCAGTACAGCCAAAACATCCAAATACCTTAACTCTGAACAAACGCCCCTGAGGGTTTACTTATGAAGACACTGTTTAACAGACATCCTGGTTGTGTAATCCCTCTGTCAGCCACGTCATGTATAAATCTTGTAATGATCAGTCATTATAGAAACGTGTTAATAAACACAGAGCTGTGGAGATCATGTCTGCTCAAAGTTAACGTGTCACTGGACAGAGAGCAAACAGACTGCTGCTTTATCTTGGCCTACTGTACACCTTCAACTGTGCACTGTATCAACCCAGTGACCGGAGTTAATGTCAAGCACTCTATGATTTTGCACGCTGTGGATACTTCACATTTCTATGTTATTATTTAGCGGATACATTGAAACTTTATAGTCAGGGTCAATTTCCCCAAAAAGTGAACCCCGAGGGCATTTCATCCTTGTGCATGTTTTCCAACACCATGCACAAGGATGGGTGCAAAATACCAGAGGGTTGATGTAGTCTCTGACAGATACCAAAAGCAGTCAGTTAAAGCAGGTACAAGGATCAAATGAAAATGGCGCCACCAACCAGTATGACGTAAAATTGAAAGTGAGTCAGTTGCTCTTCCAACAGACTGGTCCAATTTTATGGCACTTGAGGATAACAAAGCGGATCTTGCTCTCTTCCTCTCAAACCATCTGATTAAACACAGCCCAAAAGGGGAACCAGTGATTGTAGTGGCGGGGGGGTTTGCTGAAGCGACCACTGTCATGTCTTCAGATCCAAATCTCACAGTCTCCCCTCTACAGGCTGACCATGAGTAAGCGGATACTATGCTGACTTTGCACTGCATCCATGCTCACATGAAGACAATGGTTGTGTCAGCAAGAGACACTGATGTGCTTCTTCTACTTCTGGCACACTATGACAAAATGGGATGTATATCTCTATATGAAGGCTGGAACATCAAAAGCACCAAAGTATTTTCCATTGCATGAAATTCAGAAGTTGCTATCCCCTAATCAACTGGACACACTACTTGCCTTCCATGGGGCCACTGGCTGTGATGGTGTGTCTCAGTTCAGTGGCCACAGTAAGAAAAAAGCCTGGCGTGTGCTGTTTCAATATCATCACACAGACCTCCTTGGCCTTGGCAAGGGCCCTCTAACAGAGGACATAGAGAGATCAACTGAGGCATACATCTACAGGCTGTATGGTGTGCCTGAAGTGGACACTTGCAACAAAACAAGAGTGAAGTTGTTTGGTGCAGGCCGCACACAGGAGACTCTGCCACCATCCTCAGATGCAGCCAAATTCCACATCATGAGGGCACACTATCAGGCCTATGTTTGGAATCAAGCTCATGTGCCACACCCCAACCTCTCTCCAGTGAAATGGGACAGATGCTCTTGGATGGTCATTTAGTGCCTCAGCTATCCTCTCTACCGCCTATTCCAAAATTACTGAGATCACCTTCTGCGCTTGTATCAAGGGGTGCCTGAGTCGATGCTGCAGCTGCAGGAGAAGCGTAATGCGACTACATTTGTGAGCATGTGTGTGAGAGTCTGTGTGTGTGGTTAGGGTAGGGGTATGGGGCACCATTTTATCATAGTATAGCATATTGAAAATACAAAAATTAAAATATTCCAGTAAAAATCAGCAATTTGTTTGCCAAAAAAACACCTTTATGATTTTTACCTATATGAATTTTAAGCAGTTTTCCTACATTATATCATAAATTTGAATATGGAATTGAATTCCCCATATACGAAAACCCCCAAAAACATTTTGTGCTGTTTTTTTATCTGGTTTAAGTCAAAAGATAAGTCTTTAAATTAGATTTCAGCCGGGCGATGGCGGCCATATTGGATTTTTCAATTTTTCAGGCATTATGAGGCATTTTTGTGCTGGGCATAGAGCGGATTTGGATTCAGCACCACTGAAAATGTGCTTGAAAATAAGCACATTTTCTGAAATTCTGCCTTGTCCATTATGTTTCTACAACGCTGTAGTTAGGGCTGCTCGATTATGGAAAAAATCCTAATCACGATTATTTTGGTCAAAATTGAAATCACGATTATGCAAACGATTATGGGGCGTACGTGATGACTTATATTGTTTACATGACGGCATGTCATTTCTGTCTCTACTAGGGCTGCCACTAATGATTATTTTCATTGTCGACTAATCTGTCGATTATTTCTTCGATTAGTCGACTAATCATTTCATCAAAAAATGTGTTAAAATGTTGAAAAATGTCGGTCTGTCTCGCCCAAACCCCAAAATTACATCATCTAATGTCTAGTTTCATACTCACGCCAAAGGGTTTCAGTTCACTGTCACAGGAGAGTGTGTAAAGCTGCCAATATCTGATTGTAAAAAGCTACAGTAAGAGTATTTTGGGGTACTTTTATAGCACTTTTCTATGAAAAATGACTCAAACCGATTAGTCGACTACTAAAATAGTCACAGATTATTTTAATAGTCGATTGGTCATCGATTAGTCGACTAATCGTGGCAGCCCTAGTCTCTACATGGTCGCACGTTTACAATTCTCCTCTGCTCTCTGTATCGCACACGGCAGAGTTTGGCCCTGACGTGCACAGCCTTAGTTGTAGTTGACGTGTAGTAAGGTTAGCCCAAAATCATGTTTAGGGTTAATATAACCGCTTTTTGTGGCACTATCACGTCGCATTTGGTGGCTGTCACTAGAAACAAAGCGATGACTCACTAGAACACATCTATCAGCTGTGATAGCCAGTACACAGACACACAGACACAAAGACACACAGACACACAGACTCATGCAGACACACACACGCACAATGTGTTGGTTATTCAGTCACTACTAAATATGCATGTCACAGATTCCATAGATACACATTCCTGGGAGGTAGTCAACCTTATGTTAAAGCAACGCCTCAACCCAGCACTGACATCATGTTTTTCTGGGTGTTGTCAGGTCAGGTTTTCTCACAAGCTACATTATGCATACTACATATATTCGTTTCACCCAAATTTTTGCATTTTCTCCCTCCTTTGATATCTCTGAGTTACCTCACCTGAGCTTTCCTGGGACAAACAGCCTTTTACTGTGAATTAATTCAGACTTTTAAATAGATAGAATAAGAGTTCTCAATTTTAACCTGAGCCTGATGGGCCTGAAAAGCCCGACAGGTCGGACCAGGTTTGGGCCAAAAATGTAAGCTGATTGGCCGGGTCGGGAAGGGCTCGGGCTGTGGGGGGAAAAAAAACATTTTCTGTACCAGGCTGTTATCGTGGTTATTTCTGCGGTGAGGCTGGGCATTTTAACAAGGGGGTCTGTGGGGACTGACTCACTGTTAAAAACAAGTAGTCATTCAAGGACCTGCAGTTTTTGGCACGTTGGCACGCTTTGTGAAATAAAATTTTAAGTAAATGAAAACGGAATGCATTTACTTACTAACCCTTTTCAACCTTTATTTAATTGACTACAGTACAAAGATACGATATTTAATGTTTAATCTGATCAACTTTACTGTTTTCCAAAGTCATTCTGAATTTGATGCCTGCAGTTGGGTTGTATTAAAAATTAGGAAGTCTGTCACATGCAAGTATACAATAAATTAACATATTCTTTATTCAGAGGATAGTGAAGGCTTTCTTAATATTGCTATTGTAACAGAAAGATTAATTTATCAATTTAAAGGTATATTTATTTTTGTTCCATCCAATAATATTTTAACTTTGACACAATCCAAGAGAATCCTTTTATCAGGGACATTTTGGTCCCAGGGTCTCAGGTTAGGTCTTATACATAGTAATAATGGCTGGATGTAGATGTATGTATCAGTATAGAACATTTTTAGGTTCACATAAAGATAGGTTAGTGTTTGAGAATTTCTGCAGTTTCATTCTGAATTAACAATTGGTATTAACAGCAGCAATCTTGAATAATCTTCAAATAGCCCCCAAAAATCACACTTTGTGAATATCTAATAAATGATCTATTTGTATTTACACTAATGTGGTACTGGCAACTTACACTTTTCATGTTTTTATTTTTAAGAAAAGCACACCACCCTAACTATTTTATTTATCTTCCTATCATTTAGAAAAGCAGTTTTGATGTCAATGATATCATTTTAGTCTAAAATAAAGATGAAATGAACATATTATTAAAAATAAAAGGAAAAAACTCAATAGATACTCAACCTGCTTTGGGAAATAACATAGGCAAATATAAAGCAAACATTTTGCAAGGCTCTCTTCCTCCCTCTCTCCTTCTCAGTATGTGTGTGTCCATAGGCATAAACTGCCATTCAGGTCTTTAATAATTAAAGAAACAACTTTGTGGTACTGAAATCAAAACAAGCTTCAAAACTGTTGTGATAAAGTTGGTCTCCCTCTCAGGTTTAGTGTCAGCGTAGCATGGCGGGAAAAGTGCTTTCCCACACACACATTCAGCCTTGCAAATGTTAAGTAGTACGAGATTTAGGGATGCAAGATAATACCTGCACATCATCGGTATCAATATCAGCTTTAAAATTAACTATTAGAATCAGCCAGCATGCTTTTTCTTATTTGCACTATGAATAAATATTACATACAATAAGGCATTCTGTTTCAAGTCTCCATCTGCACCTTAAGAGTATGCATGCATAATGAGGTTAATTCCACTACAGAAGAGACTTGAAGATCATTAAAGGAAAAAAGTGGATAATATATTGATATCTGTTCAGCATATCAGATACTGGCAAAACATCCAATATCGTGAATCCCTAATAAGAGTCCACCACAGCTTCATGACACAAAATCCATTTGTCACAGCTAAATACTGCCCCACTGTGCATCTACTGCACATCAATAGAGGAGAAATCAGGCTTGACAGAAAACCCAATTAACACACACACAGTCACAAAACAAGCCTCATACAGCACAGTTAATTAGTGCAGGTCCTACCTTTAGATGAGCTTCTTTATTAATCTTCTGCCTGAATTGTGATGGACTCCTCAAAGGTCGTTGTATTTTCTTAAAAAAAAACCAATGCGGCGAATAAACCGCTGTCAGAGGTGTTAAGGAGGGACGCCATGTTATTCCTCCAACGCATCTGTTCAGAAGATGTCCCTTAAATTGCTCTCCATGGTTCAGGTTCTGTAGATAACGTGACTGTAACCCTGTTGCCAACTGGCGGCCAGAAAAAGGTAAACTGACCCGTCGCCATTTTGGTTGCAGTTGTCCTTGAATATTAACACCTTCGTCTTCTTGTCACTCTTGTGTTTGCTCTGTGCTCCGCTTTGCAGAGTAAAAAAATAATCCGCTTTGTCCTGAAAACAGTCTCCAGTGTTGGCGGTGAAACTTCATATTCCCCGATATTACCGTTATCTTCCTGCTGCTCACTGACAACCGTTTTCAAACAGCTAGCAGTTACCGTTGTAGCTAACTTAGCTGTGTTGCTTGTTAGCTCAATTAAGCTAGCAGGTGGTGCTAGCTTTGATATAAAATGGTATTATATGAGACAGAAGTTAAAAGTATAATACCACTGAAGGGGAAATGAAGTTGTCCGCAACATTTTAAGTAAATTCGCGCCGGTGTCAGTCAAGTGGACGGAAATAAAAACACTCACAGCTTTTCAATTAGGAGCTCAAACTGGCACGCACTTCTGCCCTTGTGATGACGTAACAGCTACGTCGCACGGAGGCCGCTCAGAGCGGAAGGAAAGCGGGAGGGGGCGGGGCGAGTATTTAAATAAAGCTAATCTACCTTGGGGTGCGTTCCAAATCGTATAATTTTTCTTTTTAATTTTAGTGGACACTGCAGCTGCCCTTAAAAAGTACTATAATAAATTTTAGTTGTTTACTATGAAGAGTAGCTTAGCTTGAGTATCATACAAAAATACCCCTTACTGAAAATACAAATTTGTGTTTGCCCCCCTCACACAAGAAGCTACGGAGACCGGGAGGTGACATGCATATGTTATTTTTTTTTAAAACGTACACGTGCTTTATAAAACGCGCACGCGATTTATTACTATTTCGCTGGCTATCAGCGCGTCATACTCCCACCAACTGCAGCAGGAGGACGGACATCAAGAGGACAGATACCATTAATTCATTGTGTAGTCCATTGTTTGACATGTTTGACATGTATGTTCTTATACTGTGGTTCTGGCAGAAGCATCTAGGTTTTGTAACCTGGATTTGAGTGTAGCTTTTCAGTATACAATTTTCAATTTTATTTATAAAGCCCAATATCACAAGTCACAATTTGCCTCACAGGGCTTTACAGCATACGACATCCCTCTGTCCTTAAGACCCTCACAGCTGATCAGGAAAAACTCCCCCAAAAAACCTTTAACGGGGTAAAAAATGGTAGAAACCTCAGGAAGAGCAACTGAGGAGGGATCCCTCTTCCAGGATGGACAGACGTGCAGTAGATGTCGTACAGAACAGATCAACATAATAAATTAACAGTAATCCATATGACACAATGAGACAGACAGAGAGAGAGAGAGAGAGAGAGAGAGACAGGAAAGACAGTAATGACAATAGCTTACAACAACATAAATAAAAGTAATAATGTTATAAATGTAATTCTGGCTATTGTGGTACAATATGTTGAAAAAAAACTTTCATATGACATATTGATGTTTCATTATTTCTTCACTCTTCCCTCATCATTCACATTAATCAGGTCCACCTGAGCATTTAAAACAAACACTTCCTTCTGCTCCATAGCTTTCCCTCTTCCAAATGGCCCAATATTGCACGCACAGCCTTTTAAACTATTGTTTTCATAAAAAAAATAAAAGTAATAACTCGTGCGTGCGTTTTAAAAAAAATAACATATGCATGTCACCTCCCGGTCTCCGTACGAAGCCCCACAAGGGTCAATCAATATAAAACTCCATGCCAGTCATCCCACGTCCCTAAAACACACAGCACTGCAAGTGAGTTAGGATAAACTTTGCTCACACTATAAGAATAACAGTGCACACACTACTTAGATGACAGCAAATGAGCCCACTGCACACACTACTGGTACACAATAACAAAATGCACAGCAATCAATAGCTGTGTCACAATTCAGGGCCTGCAGCCTTTGAAGGACGCAGTCTTCGCGGTTGACGTCGGTCACGTCCTTTGAAAAATGCATCAGCCAAAACCAAATGGTCTCTGAAATGGGACGGTCTGGTCTGTGGAGGAATTCCTGGTTGCATCACCAGTTGCTCTCGCCCCGACCCATTGGCGTTCCTGCTACTTAGCAACCAGCTGTGCTTGACAAAAGAAGAAGTAAGATATACAGTGGTGGAAAAAAGTTTTCGGACACCTCATGCATTTGTGAAATATTGCATTAAGAATCACTCTTAGGTCTTCAAGTGCAATTTCTTTTATTACAGTCACAGCCAAAATACTAAATAAATCCTAAAAAAGCCATTAAAAACTTAAAATTGATTGGTTCCATAAAAATACATAAGAAATTTTGAGTATTGGGTCATTTTGGTACCAGTGATGAAGGTCGTTCTTTTTATTAAAAGACACAATTTTTGTTGCCAAGCTTCGTGTCTACATAAAGCCAGCACATTTGAAAGTTCTTCAGACACAAAAATGGCTAAAACAAGGAACCTAACGCAGGAAACACGCCTGAAGATAAAGATTCTCAGCCAGGAAGGGTACAGCTGCCGCCAGATAGCCAGGAAGTGCAGATGCAGTCCTTCAGCAGTTGGATACACTCTGCAGAAATACAGACGAACCAACAGCTTGGAAGACAAACCAAGATCTGGGCGTCCAAGGGTTTCTTCAGCTAGAAATGACCGCATCCTGATCCGCATGTGCAGGCAAAACCGCCCAATGACATCACAGGAGCTTCAGCAGCAGTGGTCAAACCAAACTGGTGTCCAGTGTTCCACCCGCACTGTACGTGGCCGACTTTTACATCATGGCTTAAGGTCCTACAAGGCTATCAAGAAGCCCCTGATCAATGAGAGACAGAGGTTAGCCCGGCGTCGTTGGGCCCAGGCACACAAGAACTGGACAGCCAGGAATTGGAAGAAGATTTTGTGGTCAGATGAGTCCAGTTTCCAGCTTTATCTTCCTCCTACTAATGTGAGGGTACGCAGAAGGCCAGGCGAAGCATTATCTCCAGCATGTACAGTACCTACTGTCAAGCATGGTGGAGGCAGTATCATGGTTTGGGGATGCATGAGTGCTGCTGGTGTTGGTCATCTCACTGTCTGTGATGGCACATTGAACTCTACCAAGTATTGGACCATTCTCCAAACCCACATGCTCCCTTCTGCGCGTGCACTGTTCCGTCGAGGTAAAAACTGGATGTTTCAACAAGATAATGCCCCTTGCCACACATCCAAGGCCAGTAGAACTTGGCTGCAGGAGCACAGTATCCAGGTCTTAGAGTGGCCAGCTCAATCCCCGGACATGAGCCCCATTGAAAATCTGTGGTGGATTATCAAAAGGTCTGTTTCAAAGCATAAACCAAAGAATTTAGAAGAATTAAAAGCAGTAATTCAAGAAGAATGGGACAAGATTACCCCTCAACAGTGTGAAAGGCTCGTGGGGAACATGCCAGCCAGGATTAGAGCTCTACTACGTGCCAGTGGCAGGACTACTAAATATTAATTTGATGATGTGATGGTTTATTTATTTTTTGTTCAGTTTTGAACACATTCTCTGTTATTTGTTGACTTTGATACCGACAATGTTGAGAACTGACATATTGAAACTGTCAAGAATTTAGTTTTGTTAGTTTTTCTTGTAAACAATAAACAAAAAAATATAATTTGCATTTGTTTGTATCTGTCTAATGCAGCCACACCTTTTGAAACACAAAAAAGATTTTTCCACAAATATTTCATGATAATATTTGAGATTGTGTAAAATTTTAAGGGTGTCCGAAAACTTTTTTCCACCACTGTATATATTTTAGTTAATACTTGAGAAGATGATTCACCACCAGAGACACCATCATTCAGCGTTGCCAGGTGGGAAATGTGGGATTATCGTACCAGAGACTCAAAATTATCGTATTTTGAGGGAAATTATCGCACATCCGTCATAACCAAAATAACAATCCTACTGATGCGCTATAGGCAAATATAGTCACTCTTCTTCTTCCGTTTGGAATCTCATTCTCGCTCGACTTCCTGACGGGTCCTAGCATCTCGTGGGGCGGGTACAGCTGACCATTCAGCCAATCATGCTCATTGTTCAGAGACAAACATCACCCATATCTCACGCTAAGCAAAGTGCGATTGGCTGGAAACATGTCACATGGGAACAGATGCCTTCAGGGCTCACAAAAAAACTCTGGCATACTGATTACAACCACACATTCATGAAATGGTCAAATTATCGTACATTTGGCGTTTTTGGGATTATTGATCGTACATCATACAGAGGGCCAAAATGTCTTACAAATATGATAATTATCGTACACCTGGCAGCGCTGCTGTCATTTGATATATTTCAAGCTGTTTTTAGATTAACTTAATTAAAGCAACGCAATGGAGGATTGCGCTTTTTACCTCAGGGGGTCCCCCTACAGACAAAAAACGGTATTGTCTGTTACAACTGTCAAAAATCTTTCTGCATGTGCATTTGTTGACAAGCCAACGATACCAGTGAACTTCCTGAAGCTGGCCGTGTAATGGTAATGTCTTCAGAACAGGTAAAGTATCCTTATAGCATTTTGTACATACATGATTAGGCCGATTGCTTTATTTATTTATTCATTTTCGAAACTCAGAAATGAGTTGCTCTCTGCATGTCAGGGCTGACCTCCTCCTCACAGCACGTGCACACACACACACACACACACACACACACACACACACACAACAGAGTGAGGTCAGACAACAGCAGAGAGGCCACGGTGCAGATGAAGGGAATATAACTTCAAGATCAGTCTAGTTGACGACAGCTACACGTGTTACTGTGAGTAAGTGTGATAAAACCTCTGCCAGCCAAGCCAGTACTTTATCAGTACATGTGATCAGCATGTAGAAAGCCATATTTCAATCTGCTCTGTCCGCAGTCTCTCATTCACCGCTATTATGATTTACGATCGCGGTCGACACAAGCACATCGCGCTCACGGTGCTAACAGCAAAGTGTTAAAGACAAACTAAAGTGAAAGCTGTCTGTGTGTAGGCTAACACTTTATCTGAACATGCACCTGAGGCAGCGACCTGCAGACAGTGAGTGTCCTCAGTACCATCTGTCGGGCGTCCCTCCTCCTCTTTCAGCTCTCGCCAGAGTATGAAAGCCGGGCCAATATTAATCCTTGTTCGAGCTCTTGTTTTATCGCTCTCCCGTTTTCTTTTCTTTGTCTCCTCGGACAACACCTTCACCTTCTTCCTTTTCTTTGTCGCTTCAGCCATGACAACCATGGCTGTCTAACTTCGTTCACCTCGGTTCGGCTACGCTACTCTAAAGAGAGGAGGAGGATATGATGTGTGCCGTAAAACAGCCAAATTTTGTAGTCCTTTTTGTGTCCGGGTTCCTACCCGAACCCCGAAACTGCATAGTGCCAGCGCAAGTGAAACAGACGCTCTCAAGCAATGACGGAGGTTTCATCCAACCTATTGTGAGTTGATGTACCATCACAAGGATCTTGGATATATATTTTGAGGGCTCAAAAACTCCATTGTGTTGCTTTAAATTAGAATTGTTTAAGCTGTGTGATTTTAGCGAAAAGTAATGTGAACAATACTTAACTGTTAAGTCTGCACCGGTGTTTGAGTGGGTGGAACATGTCAGGTGGTATCCACGTGAATGCCAGAGCCAAAGGTTTCGAGCAGAACAATGCACTGGAACAAAATAATCAAAGTTATTCACTTCACCTGTCAGTGGTTTTAATGTTTTGGCTTATCTGTGTATATTTTGTCGAGCCGTGAGATTTACATTATTACATTCCCAGGTTTATGACAAAATCACTTGATGACATGTCGAGAGAGGAGAGGGAGAGACGCTGTGCTGCTGCCAGAGGAGCCGCGGAATGAGTTCCCTCTGAGCGCTTAGTTGCTTCAAGAGTCTGAGAAGTAAAACATTCAGGACACCACAGTTTATTCCACACTACTGAAGCTGCTCCTCTGTTTGGAACCAACGCAGAGTACGTAATAATTTCAGCCATGCTTGTTGCCGCCTGTAACTGTATGACCACAGTATGTCAACAAGAGGAGGAAATACAGTGAGTGCTGGACGAAGCAGTGAGTGACAGCAACTCTGCCCACATTTAAGAGTGCAGTTTGCTGTGGGAACACTAGGGTCTAGGTACCATGTCTGAAGGGTTACTGTTGGTTCCAAAGGTACCATACAGAGAGTGTTTGGTGGAAACTGGGCTTTAGGTTAGGTTGGAGTTAGACGTTAATATGTGATGGTTAGGGTCAGGGTAAGGGGCGAGGGAATACATTAGGTCAGTGAGGGTACAGTGCAGGCCAGGGCAAACGCTGACGACATTAACTCATTACTAACTGGCACAGGACAAAGAGACAAAGAGAGAGTGTCAGCACGTGTGTGTATGTCTCCACCTTTGGTTTGCACGTTGAGCTGCTGGAGCAGAGAATGAAAACAGGATCTTCAGAATTGCATCACTCACCACATCTGACGCTCCATGGACCGGAGTGGTGCCAACACAAGTCAGCCTCAGGGTCCACACACACACACACACACACACACACACTAGGAGGCTCTACACGAACCAACACTGCCCTCTAGTGGCTATAAGGTCACAAGGTCACTCTAAGTATCACAAACACTGAATTGAACATTTTTTAAATCTCCTCATCAAACTGACCACTTGGAGGTGCTCAAGCCATATTCTTTCAGACAAAGCCACACACACACACACACACACACACACACACACACACACACACACACACACACACACACACTTACTTAAAGCTGTGAGAGAAGGACATAAAGCAGACATGTTTCTGACAGTTCGACTCAAACAGCTGGATTTCCGCTCCATCCGAAAGGAATTTGCTTTTAATAGTTGGGGGGTGAATGAAACGTATTATCCCTTCATGCTGACATGTGATGTAGCCAAGTGTCTGTCTGATATCCTGAGTCACCGTGGTCCCATTTAACTCCAGCACCGTTTAAAGTGGAAACAGTGTCATGTGTTACTGTTTACACCACACTGACAGAGAGAAAGAGAGACAGAGAGAGAGAATGAAATAAAGAATTCATAAAAAGAGAGAGACATGGAGAAAGGTAAAATTTATGAAGGGAGAACGATTCAACACAGACTACATGAGTCTGACAGAAGGAAAAAATAGCTGTTTTCCTGGCAGTGCTTTCTAGAGAAAAACAAAGAGATGTCAAAGGTGGATTTAACCATCCTCCTCTCAGTACTCAGGATACGTCTCATCCTGCACATATATATAAATTAATTTTGTTCGCTCTTATAAATACTTGGGTCTTTATGTAGATGAGTACATGAATTTTGTTCAAGGCACAACAGTCCTTTCTGAATCGGCAGGTAGAGCACTAGGGGGAGTTATTGGCTAAATTAAGATACTCAAAGATATTGGTTTCCTTACATAGACCAAACTTTTTTCAGGCTTGTGTCTGTCCAGTCCTGGACTACAGGGCTGGGATCTGGGGTCATGGTGGTTATCCTAAGAGTGCAGCTGTACATAATCAGGCCATTCGATATTGTTTGAGTGTGCACAGATATATTCCAATGCTGGTGGTCACAGGGGATACGGGCTGGGAACCCAGTGAAGTCCGTTGGAAGGTTTGGGCTGCCAGATTATGGAATAGGTTACTCAATATGGATGATAATAGATTAGCAAAAAAAATATTCAAATGGGACATACAACGGAATGGACCTTGGATAATGGATACGTGTGATTTGTTTTGTAATAATGGATATGAACAAGTATTCCTCAGAACAGAGAAAACTGACATTGTGACTTTAAAGGAAAGGCTGCTTTATGAGGTTCAGCAACAGTGGGCAGATGAGATTTGGAGTAAACCAAAGCTACGTACCTACCGTGACATGAAATATGAGTACTTTATTGAAAACTATGCTCTGTATAACCTGTCAAAGAAACAAAGATCACTCTGTGCACAGATTAGAGCAGGCATATTGCCACTTCATATTGAAACTGGGAGGTATGTAGGGTTGGAAGAAGACAGTCCAATCTGCTCAATGTGTGACCTTAAAGAAGTAGAAAATGAGTATCATTTTGTCTTGTACTGTCCTTTTTATTGGAAGATCCGCGAAGAGTTGTTTAGTAATACAAAGATTAAGGTAGATTGGATAAATGCGGATGATTCACAACGACTGACTTGGCTGTTTGAAAAAGAAATATTTGGGCTGGCAAAGTATTTGGAGAAAGCTTGGGATATGAGAAAGGGAGCATTGTATCAGTAGATGTATAACTTTACTTTTGTACTGCTGTAAATTGGTTTTCTGTTGCTGTTGTTATCAAATCGGGTCTGTCCTTGGGACCAGATTAGATCCAGTGAGCGTGGTGACTGAAAGGAGGATGTTACAGATGCTTTTGACCATCATGGACACCCCCTCCCACCCACTACATGACACCCTGACCAGGCAGAGAAGCTCTTTGACCAACCGGTTTATCCTGCCTCGGTGTTCCACAGAGAGACACAGACGCTCCTTTTTGCCCACTGCCTTAAGACTTTACAACTCATCCATGTGCTGACCTCCCCCCTCTCCCTTTTCTGTTTCCTACGGACAGTCTGCACTTTGGTTTCTACTGCTTGCACCTTGTGTCACTGTGTTTTTGTTAGTATTTTTATAATATGACTTGTGTTTTTATTGTCTCTTGTTTTGTATTGTTTCTATTGGCTGCTGTGGCGCTGACATTTCTCCTCAAGGGGATTAATAAAGTACCTACCTACCTTGAGCAGCACAACTGGAAATTTAACTTATGTAATGAAATATGAAATGTATATTGTTATTTTGTTTTGCAAAGGTGTCATATAATCCCGTGGGGGATGGGCCACTAAGTGGCATGACACTAAAATAAAATCAAATCATTCATCATTCTTATATACTGTCCATAGTGTATACGGGATACATGTCAGGAGTGCCCTTGTTCAGATGAGGGTCCATTTTAATACCCAGAACACATTAAAGACAAATGTAGAAACCAAAAAGGAACAAGCAGCAACCTCAGAACCAATCACCTATCGGTCTGATGACAATAAGCCTCTGAGGGCAATGGACAATATTTTCAGGTCTGGTGTCCCCAGCAGATATAAGGATAAGGGTTAGATATCTGTGCCAAGACTTCCTTTTCTGTGTGTCGGGCATTATTTTAAGTCTGATTAGCAACTTTTTGTAGGTCCAGACGACATTTGGGCTAATCTCTATAAACAGATATCTGCATATGAATGCAGATTAAATTTTAAAAAAACTAATATAAAGCTAAATCATGGTCAGACATACACTATTCAAACTAAAAATGTAAACAAGCACTTCTGATACCAAAATCTTGTAATGTTAGCAACAGATTCATATTTAATAAGGATGCATCTATTGTGAAAGTGCGGGCCAGTGCTGATGCTGTTTATTTCCCCTTTTGTGCCAGGAAAACATCCTCATTATAAAAAAAATAATACTTCACTGCACTTCCTTTGAATAAGCACAAATTCAATTATATTTTTTAAAATATCCTTTTTTCACATGAAAAACATATTAAAAACTGCATCAAAGTCCTTTTCACTATGTATGATATATCATAACTCCCTGTCTAATATTTATTCTATACTGCGGTGAAAATATCAACAATTTATTCACACTTCTCACCAAAACCTACATTTTACAAGATGACATTAAACACCTCAAGAGTACGCTATAATTTACTTTGCCCAGTACTAATTTTTAAGGAGTACAGTATGAATGCATCATAACGTAACTTAGTGCGACCTCCACCTACCAACGCCAGCTGGTCAAGCACTGGGCTCCTGAGTGAAAGTCCATGGTTTGTTGGACCCATCCACCAACACCTCCCGCCCACTGTAAAGGGACTTTACAGATCTTTATACTACATTGTTACAGAGTTTCAAACTGACACCATCCAGCGCCTCATCATATTGCTGCAACAACCTCCATCTGGTTGTGTTATGAACCGACACTGCCCCCATGCATGTCATACTACTGCGATAGTGCCGTCTGGCCAAACAGCAGCGTATCATATCACTGCAAAAGGTTCCCATCAGCTGTGTCACAAACTGATGCCACCTAGCAGTGTATCATAACACCGTGAAAGCTTTTGGTGTTGGTGTCTGGTCACCAGTCACCATATTGCGGGCCAGATTTGGCCGACAGGCTGCAACCTGAATATCACTGTCCTACACGCGTGGCACACGGGAGTCAGTTGCAATCTGCAAATCATCGCTAGATGCCACTAAATCCTCCACACGAGACCTTTAACTCTGCTTTCATCTCTGGTTTGGTCTCCACCAGCACCTAAAACATCTTTAGCTGCGAGATGTTCCACCTCCTTCACCAGCTAGTGGCTAACTCTCTGTCTGCTGTTCTGTGCTTGGCATTTAGTTGCAGGAAGGTTGCACTCTACTGGATTTTTAAAGCCCTGACACAGACCTGCAGTGGTCAAAACATGTTGGCTCTTTTATGATTTTGCCACTACAATAAAGGGTTTTAATATTTGCCTGGATTGTCTTCCTGCTGTTTCCTGTTCTCCACGAGGTTTTGATCTACTTTTGTATATTCAGAGCAAACAGTTGTCTCTCTCTGTTTCTAGGTTGCACTCTTTGTTTGCATTAATCATTCATTTGAATTGTTGTTAATATAAAAACACTGATTAATGCATTCATTTTGCTTCTTGTTTGGAGATGCATCCATCTTACTGTAAAGCAGCCACTCAGTGTCTGCTGCAGTGCATCATCACCCTTCTGGTGCATTTAAGGCCAGCTCAGCAGATTGAATCTCTGACCTTTTCTGACAAGAAGATCTCAACACTAATCCGTCCTGCTGCTCTGCAGCTGATCGCTGATGTAGTCGCCCATGTAATGAATCTGTTCAGTGACCCTGACATCAGCCCAAACCACTGATGATACAGATTGTAACAATAATACATTTGTCTTTTTATTTTTTTTATATGCGCATCAGCACAGTAAAAATCTGTCAGTGAAAACTTCTGCACATTTATGTATTTGTGTCTGTCAAACAAAACGTCGACTCTAAAATATCAAAAACACATGAGTACCAGTGGGAAAATAAACTTATATTTATGAACTCATTAACAGGGATTGACAGACATGAAACATTTACACAAATATCAGATGTCATACTTCTTAATTACAGGCTGCATAAAAGACAATGATTCAGAATATTTAACTCAAATTTTACAACAGTTCTCATTTGTGTCACACCAGTTTTTTATTATGAAGAATATTTGACTTTACATTCCTATGACTGTACAGTTAAATGGCAAAAGAACTGATCTATGTACAGCAGGAAATACACAACAGTTTCTGTTGTTGCAGTCAGAGCCATACAGACGAAGCTGATGTTTAATCACATACTCACTAAACTGCTGCTGCAAGCTGATGTCATCTATGACAGGAAGTGGTGTTTGCTCATTTCATAGCCATCAGAGGAGTTACACTGTCACTGTGAAGATTTACATTTTAAAGCGCATAGTGTGTAATATTCAAAAGCATTCAAAGAATTTAAAGAAGTTTGTTTGTACACTGACTGTAATATTCTGCACTGTTAAATTGTACAACACTGGAGACAGAAGATAAATGACGGATAAATGAGCACAAGATCTAACTGTTTATCCTTCTTCACAAAAATGTGTTTTGTCAGGCTTCACAAAACAGATCTCAAATAACCAAAGAAACCAAATGTTTGGAGAAATGTTCATAAAATGACACATGTTGACATTTATCTGAGTATTTCTGTTTGACGGCATGGTATAGTCTCAATAAGAGCATCACATGCCAGCAGTGACGTGCTGGGACAAGCAGAAACAAAAAAAAATGTTACAATTTGATTTAAAAGAAAAGAAAATTATGGTCAAATCAAAGTTAAAATCAAGAGTTTAAATGCAGCATGTTTGTTACTGGTGATTAAACGTTGCATCATCTACGTGTTACCTGCATGTACACGTTTCAAAGGTAGAATTGTCATTGTGGAAATTTATAAAAGATACTGCAGAGAGCAGCAGCAACAACAGTGGAAATTAGTGAGTAATCTGATTACATCTTACTGGTTGGTCAAATCTAAAATAAATCTTAAACCATAGCCTTAAATCTTTTTTTTTCCACCTCTCAAAAGTCTCAAAAGATTTTTGAATCCCTCTTTTAGATTTGAGCATGAAGTTGTTTTGTGTGCAACGTTCAAGCACCCAGAGGAAGCTTCAAACACATTACATAGCTATGGTGGTAAAGACCGTAAATCATTTTTCAATTAAGAAAACATCAAATAAATGCATTTAAAAGAATGTGTCACCAGCCAAAGGGTCATTTACATATCAATTCAACACCGTGTTTAACCCTGAATTTGTGAATAAAGCTTTGTTTGCCTCCACAGTGAATGAAGAATCCAAAAAAAGCAAACATTCTTCATGTACTGAAGTAAACAGCGACTGAGTTTAACAACAGCAAAACTATATCAAAGCATCTGTTCACAAACTCATTAATCTACTCGTATGCTCAGTTCTTCCCAAACACACTATAAAACACCACAGGTGGCGCTCTCTGAGCACACGCATGCATATGAGCTGTGCTTGAGGAGAGTTCGAACATCGGCCCAGGCATGAGACTGTTTGTACTGACGGGTTGTTTTGCTGGAAATGCATGTGTTTGGAAAGCACTGATCCTAAGACTGGATAAATGAGACTTGGGATATACTGCACGGGTTGTGTGACAGTTTGTCCACAGATGTAAAAAATGTTTGTCTTTTTGGATTCTCCATTCGCCATGGAGGAAAGCGAGAAAAGCAAAGTTTTCTTAACAAATTGTTTGTAACATACAGTCGGTAACTGATATACAAGTGGTTATTTTGTGGGTCAAGTATTCCTTTAAGTCTGGCATGTCCAAAGTCTGGCCCGGGTGCCAATTGTGGCCCACGGCATGATTTTTAATGGTCTATGGCTTGCTGTTAAAAATGTGGCCCACCACGCAGTACTGATTAATCAAACAAGATCTCTTTGCATTTTTTTGTCAGCAGTTTGTAGACATGCACCAAGTAGGACTTACACAGACAGGACTGAGTTGTTTTCATTAACAGACAATAAAGAAGCAAAAGTACAGCAGACATTTCCTGTGAGGCAGCAGACATGGCTACAGCTAACAGGTGTAAAGTCGTGTAAACTCTTTTTCACTGTTGAGTTTGTCTCATCTGTATGTGATGCAAGCAGCAGCTGGCCCCCAGGCATTTTGACATTATCTTATCTGGGCCGCATTCAAAAAAGTTCGGACACCCTGCTTGAAGTCCTACAGATCTCTTGCAAGCTACCAAATGTAGGTGTCCCATATACTCATACATCTTATCAAATTATATTATTTCTGAAAATAGTTTTCTTTGCGGGTTTCTTACCCACATGTATCTCCTTTAATTGATACTGTAACTTCACGCTGTGAGGCCTCAAATCCATCTGTTGTTTCCTCTCCGTGGCACAATGCCATCATGTTTTCAACGTCTTCGTGTGTTTAACTGTACACAGGAACTCTGGGTGGAGATAAATGCTGAATGTGCACAGGAAGATCGTGAATCTCACTGAACTGCAGAGACTCTTAAAAAAGACTTTACAGCTGGGAATTAACTGATGACATGCAAGATATGAGAAAAGATGCTGTTCACAAATCTCCATGAAATGAAAACAGAAATTGTAGATAATCTTTATAGATGTCACAGACACTGACACACGATGTGTGAAACTGTGTAACTCCCCTCAGGTGAGTCTTTGCACAAACTCTGTAAATGGCTCTGGCTGCATGTTAAGGTAGCACCACCCTGTTGACAGCAGGGGGCGACACAAGCTTACAAAAAAATAAGAGGTGACGAAAAACATTACATTTTACATAGCCCTCCTGTCCCATGCCTGTCTCGTATCAGGCCTACAGTACTGTTGTCAGGGTTGGTAAGGTTCCTTTTTCATTTCTTAAGTGGTTCATATACATTCTGGAGAAAAATAATGTGTACAAGAACATCTTCATCCAAACAGTACCATCATTTAAAGACCTCAACCTTTTCATTGTTCAGATCATATTTTGCAAATGGATCTCTGTAACCTGCTTATTTGCCCCCCAAAAAACAGAACTCAAAAAGCAATCCACAAAATGCATCATTTGGTTCCTTTGAGATTCCTCAAAACACAACGTCATTTAAAGGCAGTTTAAGTGTTTGCATACATGATCACACAACATTTCTCAAGTCCCACTAGTTTTGATTCTAAAAACTTTTTCTCTTCAGTTTTTGTGACGGACGATCACCCGTCATCCCCTGACGTGCATCCTGCTCCCCTCCAACCCTGACTGTTCGCATGATGTTGATTTGATTGACAGCGTGCAAATCAATGACACTGTGTTGAACTGTATTTTCTCCACCTTTCAGAGGCGCTCCTCTGTTCAGACGGAGTCCAGTGAAGGTCACGACTGTTTCCAGCAACCCGGCTCAGCTCGCTGCCTCATAATTGGATTTTTTACCGTCGTGAAAAAAGGGCTGACACTATAATTGCAGTCTTAACTTGGAAAACAGATTTCACGGCCAGTTCTTCAGACGCAGTGATGATAGGCAATTCTGATGAAAGTTACTGCTTAACGAGCTGTTGTTTTTCTTAATGCAGTTATTGTCCTGTATGTCGACCATTATCATTACCTACTGCAGCAGCACTGCCCCTTTCTATTAACTTTAATGACTCTCTCTCTCTCTCTCTCTCTCTCTCACTCACACACACACACACACACACACACACACACACACACACACACACACTGTGCTCTCAGAGCCATAAAAACTGCACTAGGCAAATTCTGCAAAAATACAAACAGTCCAGCTGTGACAAAAACCACTGGTGCTGGCAGGAGATAGTCTCCGCCCACAGGAAGTGATGACTCTACAGTGACACCCAATCAGCTCAACAGTCAGTGGTTGTTTGACCCATCCACTCGGACTTTCTGCGCCTTAGCTTTCATTCATGTTTTGCTGTGTTTCCCCCTGACACCGCCGTACGCCATTAAACTATAACGGCGACCAGCTGCACATCTTGTCGATGTTAAGGGACAGCTTTTTTCGTCAGTGTCTGATGCTGCAAGTCAGTGCCCAAGCGCCACATTTCAACAGGAGTGAGACTGGGTTGTTAATGGCCATGTGTCCCACATTTTGTTGATTAACTTTTCCAACAAATGTTTAAATTTTTTTGTAAGTATGCATGAATAAATGAACCTTCTGATTCAAAGTTTCTAAAATCGACAGTTGTTCTTTTAGCCTGCTTGAGGCCATTTTAGATTTGACTGTATTATGTGAGGTTATTTTTGTTCAAAAACCATTGTTATCATAAATTAATATTTATCACATTACGAGCAAACGAAAAAAAAGTCTGCAGAATTCTGCATTTTGGATCACCGCTGAACACAATTCAAAAATCTGCAGATTCAGGTTGGGCCTGACAATCACGTGATAGATACATAAAATTTAAACTATTCAATATAAAAATAATAAAAATGTAATTAATATCAATAAAATTGATGTAATGAAACATTGTACGACTTTTTTAATATCAGTAAAGTGCTTTGATACAGTTAAAAAACAAAACCATCCTCTTGTTAAAAAATAAAAGCTCCACATCTGAGCTTCATGTTGCTCTGCTCTCAGTTTAGCTGCTACTGGTGAAGTGCTCAGCCTTTTGATTGACTGCAGGACCCAACAGTAACGCTGTCCACCCAACATAAAAAAATTAAGTAATCTTGCTTACAATTGATTGGATTTCTTAATTCATAAGGAGAGCAGGGAACTGTTTTTCTCTCTGTGAATGTAATCTGATTTCCATACATGTAATTTTACTTTGTAACACTTGAAAAACAAAAGTTATCATATGTGCATCCTGGGCCATTTAAATGCATTTGACAGAAAAGATGTGAGTGACTGCAGAAACATCAGACGCTATGACTCGCAACTCTGTCACTCGCAACTTCGTGGTCAAACTAGCTGATGTTAAAGTCTGAGAGAGTGCAGGGCGAAGTTCTGCAGATGAGCCTGATAAGCTGGGTGTATACAGCTCAGAAATTTTTCCACCCAGTGTGTGTGTGTGTGTGTGTGCAGGAGGAGAGAAGCAAGGAGCCTGTAAATGACACAGTGACAAATCAGAATAGTATTTTCCCTGTCTAATCATCTTAGGTGCTACGAAACACTTATCAAGGTAGGGAAAACCCTGTTTTTTACAAACTGCATCCACAGTTTGGCAAATTCCATGATTTTCTGCGTTTTACAGCTGATTTAACTTTTTATTGTCATATTCTACGATTACATCCGTGTTTTTCGCATCGTGGGAATCATAGGGTCGTACTACCTATTGCTATCATGTGCAAACAGTATTGCCCAGTGCAGCTTTAACCAAACCATACACATATTAAATCTGCATCACATACACTGAGAGTTAAAATTCAAACCCAGATTTTTCCAGTCGTGTCCTTCCACCACAGTCTGTTCTCACTCAGTAAGACTCTGCAAACATCTGCGACAGCTTTCATGTGTCGTACATTCAGGCCGGTCTACATTCCAACATCTTCTTGAAAGCTTTCCTGAAGCTGTCGTCCAGGAAGGCGTAGAGGAACGGGTTGAGGCAGGAGTTGGCGTAGCTCAAGCTGGTTATGAAGTAGGAGATCCCGATGAGGAGTGGCGTGGTCCTCAGGTCGGTCGTCAGAGCAACTATGGTGCTGAGGTGGAACGGCGTCCAGCAGAACAAGCAGACGGCCAAGACGATAAACACCATGATGGTGACTTTCTTCTTGGCCTTGTCCAGCGCCTTGGCGTTGCTGTTGAGCCGCATGTTCCTCAGCTTGTAGAGCATCATGGTGTATAAGATACAGATGGTTGAGACCGGAATGGCGAAGCCCAGGATGAGCGTGTAGATCCGGCTTGCTTTGAACCACAAACTCTCAGGGCTGGGGAAGCTGAGCACGCAGCTCTTCCTCCCATCATTGGGGTCTGTGTAGACGCCGGCGAAAACAGTGAAAGGCATGACGATGAGGATGACGAGGATCCAGACACATAATGAGATGATTTTGGCTGCACGGTAGGTGCGGTAAGGCATGCGCTTGGACCTCACCGTGGCCCAAACGACCAGGTAGCGGTCAATGCTCATAACTGTCAGGAAATAGATACTGGAGAAGATGTTGTAGTGGTCTATGCTGAGGATGACTTTGCACAAAACCTCACCAAAAGGCCAGTAGTGTAGCAAGTGTTCAGCAATGTTGATCGGCAACACCAAAGTGAACAAATCATCGGCAATGGCCAAGTTCAGGATGAACATATTGGTGACTGTTTTCATCTTGGGGGCTTTGAGGATTACATAGATGACAGCCGTGTTGCCTGTCAGCCCCACTGCGCAGATCACAGAGTAGATGACTGGTAAAATGACATAAAGGTCAGCGTAGAAGTAAAACTCAGGGGGAGGAGTACAGTTCAGGTCAGTGCGGTTTCCTGAGTAGAAGTCCACAGAGTCGTTGCAGACCGGCAGTGCACCGATGGGCACTGACGCATTTTCCATGTTTGAAGAGACGCTAAGAGTCTCTGAGTATTTTGAGACAAATATACACTGATGTCAAATAATTAAATATCAGTTTTTAAGAACAACATCACTGTCTTTGTTTTCCGTTTTAGACACCTTCCCACACAGGACACACCAGTCATTTGTCAGTGAGCCTTAAAAGTTAGTAATGCACAGTTCAGCAAACAAGCTCAGCCTCTGACCACTCGCAGACCACAGAGAACAGCCCAGTCTTTAGAGCAGCAGTTCTCAATCTGAGGTCCAGGGACCACCAGCAAGTCACTGAGAAGATAAGAGCGGGCACACTTGTTAATTTAGAGTCATTAGTTTCACTTTTGTTTCAGTTTCTGTGATGTTACAAAAAGCAGCTGTTCTCATGCGCTCTTACCTCCCCGATTTACACTGGACAGACACTTACAGAGTGACGCAAGGAAGCCAAATGCTTAAATAATAATCCTGTCAGATGGAGTTTCTCCGGAGAAAATGTCACCTTAGGAGAGTTCGTCCGTGGAACAACGTGGATCTGTTTGGCGTCCCCGTGAAAACGCGCCAGACGCTCCGCTTCATGCTCACTGAATGAGCGCTCCACTCTCAGCTTTGTGTCGCAGCTTTCCAGCTCTTCACAAACATCTGACAGTTTGTGTATCTCCACTCGGATCCATCCCGTCACTTTGCTGTTCTTATGTCGGGCTCCAAATCACCTCCAGTCTGCCGGTGTTGAATTTATCCTCGCCAAAGATATCCTCCCTCCTCCTCCTCTGATTCTCTCCTCCCCCGGTTGCAGATAATTTAAATAAGTTTTATAGGCTGAACGTGCCCAAGATAAGGTTAACGATGGTTATTTATGGTCTCGGGTGGTGATGTTTTCTTTCCGTGCTTCATGTGCGCTCCGGAGACCGCGCCAAGGATTTACGCACGAGTGGCGCGTCCCTAGACCTGGACAACAGAGAGATGTGGACATCAATTAGTTGCCTTGCACACATTTGAAACATCACAGGAGACTGAGTGAATGTGCTTCAGCAGACAACAGGTGCAGCTTTTACTGTCAGCAGCCTGGAGTCGATGAAGAGACACCATATGTCCAGGTGTCAGCGCTCGACAGGCAGAACTAGATCAGACTACGTCTTTTTTAATCTTTCTATATGACATGTATCATGAACACATAAACTGACAAAAACTAAGCCTGTAAGAGCAAATTAGAATGATTTAGCCACACATCATAAATTCTTCTTGTCGGGAAAGTTGGTTAACTCACTTTTATTTCACAACATTAAAAAGCGCGTATTAGAAACATTAGAAACACTTAAACATAAGCAGTGAATGACAAATCAAAATGTATTATAATAACCAATGTGACAGATATTAAAGTGCACAAAGAGTTTAGGCAGGTTTACCCTTCTCCGTGTCCCCGGTGAAGTCACTGTCCTCCGGTCTTACCTCTGAGGGAGACGCGCTGCTCTCCAGCCTCTGCTCCGCTCCGTCTCTCCCTCCGTCTCTCTCCTAGAAGGCTGTGACACCGACTGACGTCACTTCGAGATCCCCGTGTCACTCGAGTGGTCTGTGAGGTAAAAACAAAAAAAGAAAGGTTTTTTTTTGCCAACATTGCCATAGAAAAAAATATCTCCTACATATGGGATGTTGCCTTTTATGTGTGAAATATAATCTCCTGTGTACCGGATGTTATCTCCTACAAAGGAGATGTATCTCTGTGTTTGAGATGTTATCTCTTACATTAAAGACACAGTCCCATACTACTGGCTGAATAAGGCTGTTCTGAGAGTGAGAAAGTTGTGCAGAATGAAACGCTCAGTGCACGATACAAAGAGCATAAAAAGTCCAGCCAAATGCAGCATAATGTTGTCTTTTACTGCTCAGTTAACGAACTATAAATGTCCACTGTAATGTGGATGTGTTGCTCTGTGACCATTTAAGAGAGATGCTGTGGGCATTTTGCACAAAGGTGTGCGTTTGAAAACAGCGACAGCTCTGACAGATCAGAGTATAACATCTCTGTGAAGTTTAAATTCCTTCCTGTAGTTTCTAAAAATGCCTCTGCACCTTATTGATCTAGACCTGCAGCTTTATTTTTCTTGTACTCTCCATCATTCTGTCGAGTGTGTTGCCAGTGCAAAGAAAATATTTATACTTTGCCACATGGATAACTGCAAATATGTGCTAGTCCATAGCCACTGAGTGCACAGTTGCCAGTTTCACATGATGTGTGTTTGGGATACAGGTCATAGGAAATTGCAGATTAAATAGTCAACTGAACCCATTAAGAAGAGCAATGTATTCAGACAGAGTGTTTGTGAATGTGATAGTATGATTGCTTTATTGAAAGTACAGTAGTACCATTGCCAATAGTGGGATAGTTAGTGGGCTAAAACTGTACATTAGTAGTTGAGGTAGCACGTTGAAAGGCAGATAGTTAAAGTGTTTATATGTTGTATTGACTTAAAAGTGGGGCGCACTGGTAGTTCACATGGGAAAGGTGCGGCTAGCCCTTGTTGCAGCGGCATACCATACCATGACGTAGTCATACCAAATATTGGGAAAAAAACAACACCAACATTGGTCCACAGGGGGAGCCACAGCGATCGGTCGCATTTTAGCCATTTTGAAGCATTTTTCTGTTGTTATAGCGCCACCCAGTTGCCAATTAGAGTTAAATTTCTCCGGTCACCTTGAGGCGTCCTGTTCTACATATCTACCAAGTTTAGTAAAAATCCATATGGCGGTTAGGCCTAGATAAGAAATGAGCTCTCTAGCGCCCCCATTTTGTTTGATGGGCTCAATAATGGAGGGGTCCCCTCAGATTATGTGTGGTCATATGCCTACAAAGTTGCGTGGTGATGGGTGAAACCCTTGAGATGTTCTACACCTTTATGTGATGAGCCACGCCCTCCGCAATATTCATTGCCTTATAGAAGCTCAGTTTTAGGAAGTTTTCCAACTTTTGCCAAGAGGGAACTTTAGATATTGCTCCCTAGATTATGTTCACCCAGTTTCATGCAGATTGCTCAAACTTCCTAGGAAGAGATCCATTTGAAGTGTTTTTCAAAAAATTCAAAATGGTGGAAAATCTATATAAGCGGAAGTTATGGGTTCTTGAGGCAAATGTGTTCCTCATGAGGAGAGGCATCTCTGTGCAAAGTTTCATGTCTCTACGACATACGGGGCATGAGATATGCCCATTCAAAGTTTGACATTTCAATGGGTTGCTATAGCGCCCCCCTTTGGCCAATTGAAGTAATATTGCTTCATTGGCATCCTCCCATGACCCTCTACCACTGTGCCAAATTTCACATGGATTGACCAAGTCAGTGAGGAGAAAAACGTGGAACAGACACACACACACACACACACACACACACACACAGAGTTTTTGTTATTATATAGTAAGATAGAATAATAGTGAAAATAACAAAATTAGTTTGGCTAAAATTTTTTCATCACACAGTTGCTGCAGATTTGTCGGCTGCACATCCATGATGAGAATCTCCCGTTCCAGCACATCCCAAAGGTGCTCTATTGGACTGAGATCTGGTGACTGTGGAGGCCACTGGAGTACAGTGAACTCATTGTCATGTTTGAGATGATGTGAGCTTTGTGACATGGTGCGTTATCCTGCTGGAAGTAGCCATCAGAAGATGGGTACACTGTGGTCATAAAGGGATGGACACGCTCAGCAACAATACTCAGGTAGGCTGTGGTGTTTAAACCATGCTCAGTTGGTACTAAGAAAATCTTCCCCACACCATTACACCACCAGCAGCAGCAGCAGCCTGAAGCGTTGATACAAGGCAGGATGGATCCATGCTTCCATCTGAATGTGGTTTTTCCAATCTTCTATTGTCCAGTTTTGGTGAGAAAACCCGTGTGAATTGTAGCCTCAGTTTCCTGTTGTTAGCTGACAGGAGTGGCACCTGGTGTGGTCTTCTGCTGCTGTAGCCCATCTGCTTCAAGGTTGGACAAGGTGTTGTTGCTTCAGAGATGCTCTTCTGCACACCTTGGTTGGAACCAGTGCTTATTTGACTTCCTGTTGCCTTTCTATCATCTTGAACCAGTCTGGCCATTCTCCTCTGACCTCTGGCATCAACAAGGCATTTTGGCCTCCTGGATATTTTCTCTTTTTGGGACCATCCTCTGTAAACCCTAGAGATGGTTGTGCTGAAAATCCCAGTAAATACTCAGAGCAGCCCGTCTGGCACCAACAACCATGCCACGTTCAGAGTCACTTCAATCACCTTTCTTCATCATTCTGATGCTCCGTTTGAACTTCAGCAGCTCGTCTTCACCATGTCTACATGACTAAATACACTGAGCTGCTGCCATGTGATTGGTTGATTTGCATTAACGAGGTAGCTGACAGTTTCCTAATAAAGTGGCCAGGGAGTGTAGATGTAAACAGCTCATTCTAAGCCAACATATGATTCTTATTTTCAGGTGACTTTGCATTAAAGAAAACATACTTATTATATTATGTTCCATTTCTGTCAGTTTCCTCAATCCAACAAACTGGATCTTTGATCTCAGCTCATTCAGTGATGGAAGGACTGGAATCAAATGAGGAAAGTCAGCCGGTCTGCCTGGAGGGAGGCACTTTGACGTCTTCTGTGCAAATCCAGAACTTTCCAAACTTCCTCTATGACATGTTAGATGGATGAAATTGTCTAACACATTAGTGCAAAATTTCCAGAAAGTTTGAGACAGTTTTTAATGCCTGAAAGACTCCGACAGACCATGCGTCACATAGCAAATATAAAATATCCTTCCTGACTGCATCATCCATCTGCTTTTCTCATTTCTTTGTTTCCAACTCCGGCTCTCCTCTTTCATTTCACTCTACAGGAGATGACAGCCTGAAAATTAGGGATCATGGGATTGATGCTTCACTTCAACTCCAGCTAAACGTCCTCCTCTCACACTCTCTCTTTGTCTTTGTCTCACGTCTCGCTCAGCTCTTGTTTTTGTCTCTTTGAGTCAGTATCCGAAGGGGATCCTGTCATACTGCAATTAAATTATTAAATCCAATTAAAATCTTAAAATCATCACAATCATTTTGGATAAAATGATTTGCAAACCAACATAAAAGTGATACGCAGTTTGCTAAAAAAATTCTTTTCAAAAAACCATTTCCCCAACGTTTGGTTCAGTTGCCTTCGGGTTTATGATTCCTCCTCATAACCTTCCTTTTCCCTTTAATCTCATTATCCTCTTCACTGCTAAAGTGGATTAAATGGGTTGAATTCAACAAAGGGTCATCACTTTCATCTGGATTCATGGAGAGGCCAGTCAGCCCCAACATTTTACACACTCAGTTCAGTAAACACTTCTGTCTTAATCCTCGTCTTTCCCCTCACCCCCCTCTCTTCACCTCCTGTAAGCCGCTGGTCCTGCACACTCTGATCCCTCACCTCAGCACAATAGAACTTTCCTTTCACCAACACCTCAGCCTCAAGCTCAGCAGCACTTAGTTTTCTTTGCTGTGACCCTGTCACTCACTCACTCGCTCTTCTGTTCTTTTTGCACTGCAGTCCTCCAACTTCACTGCTTTCTTCCTCACAATCCTGACTATGGAAACTGACTTTAACTAAACTAAAAACACTTAACATTATGTACAGATATTTTCATTTCTATAATATCCTATAATAGAAAATAATATTCGTATTTATTGTTTGACAAAATAATTCAAGCTGAGATTTCAGTTTACAGTTTTTCTCAATTGCTAAAACACAATTTCTGAAACCTTGCTCCATTTTCTGAAAACATTAAACAGAAAACCTCAGCTTCAAGCACTATTTACAAAACCTCTGACTCCTCGTGCAAAATGAAACTTTCGCCTCAAAACAGATTTACCTGTGCTCAAAACCAAACACTGCTCTCATCATAAACAAAGTGATCAAAATGATATACACTATCAAGCAGTCAGTAAACAATACACCAAAAAATAGAAAACACGTTGTTCAAAACATATAGTTCTCAGGGAGAAGTACATTTTTAATCTCAAAACAAATTTCATATTTTTCCGTCATTGTCTTTTGATGAATGAAAACATGTTCTATCATCGTAGCTCAAAATTGATCAGAAATTATATTCTGCTTTGCTCTTTGCAATTTTTTTTGTTCTTCCTCCTCCTTGTACCCCTGTTTTTACAGTAGTGTACCCTGCATCTCACAAACTTGTCCTTTGTTTCTGTGATACTGTAATTCTTGTTCTTTGTTGATATGAACCTGCAACCAGTCAAAATCTACTGAGCAGTCAGTACTGTAAACAAATGGAAAGCACGATGTTCAGGACCAATTTGTTCACAGTTTTTCTCGATTGCTAAGACACATTTCTGGAAAGCTGCTCTCCTTTTCTCTAAACTGTGAACACAAAACCCAGTTTTCAAGCTACATTCACAAAACCTCAGACTCTTCTTACAAAACCAAACTTTCACCTCAAAACAGTTCAATCTGTGCTCAAAACTGAACTATGCTGTCAAATCGTGCCCCGAGTCAATCAAAATTAAAAACACTACTGAGCAGTCACTAAACACTACATAGAAAAATAGAAAACACAATGCTCAGGACATGAAGCTGTAGAAATAAATGTTTATTGTTCACTGTAGGCTAAATGCATGTTGCAAAACAAAAAACCTGTGCATTTAGCACTTGTACATAGTAAAAAAAAAAAGTACAGAAAACAGAAATCCTGTGCATTTACACGTAGCACTTGTACAGTACAAAAACAAACAGAAATCTTGTGCACAAGTGCTTTAGCACTTGTATACAGTAAGCCTACGTAAAAATAAAGTACAAAAATATACAAATGAGAAGTGCATTACTCAGCCACAGCATCATTTCTCCGTACTGGGTCAGGCCACAGGACTTCATCCACATCACAGGCCACATTTTGTCTGGCCAGGCAACGGGGGAAAAAACCCCTGACATGCTGTATCCAGGCTTGGCATGCCTCCACACCTATGTCACCACAGGCTAGTTCCATGGCTTGCAGGAGATTTACCCTGGTGTAAGGTTGGCGTTCATATACCTTCCACTGCCATGAGGAGAAGAATTCTTCAGTGGGGTTCAGGAAAGGGGAGTACGGTGGAAGGCAAAGATTGATAAAACCTTGGTTCATATTGAACCACTCTCTAACCTGGAGGGCTCTGTGAAAACTCACATTGTCCCAAACAACAACATAGATGGGACGCTCATCCTGCTGCCCTAACAGAGCATCTCGCATGTGATTGAGGAAAATGAGGAGCTGGTGAGTGTTGTAGGGCCCCAGGTTGGCATGACGGTGGACAACCCCATGATTGCTGATGGCAGCACACAATGTGACATTGCCACCACGCTGCCCAGGGACACCAACAATGGCCCGCTGGCCAATCACGCTACGGCCTCTCCTTCTCCTTTTGGTGAGATTAAACCCAGCTTCATCCATGTAGATGTATTCATGGGGTCTTTCCATTGCATCCAGCTGAAAAACTCTCTGTAGAAATAGATATAGTTTTGTAAGTGATACAGAAAAAGTGATTTAGGCCACTACAGTAAATCACTACTTACAGTAATCAACACTGAATGTGTCTGGATATAAACCAACCTGTACATACTGGAATCTTTGCTCTTTGACTCTGTCTGAGTTGCGTTCAAAGGGCACTCTGTACAGCTGTTTCATGCGCAGTCTCTTGCGCTTGAGGACACGATCAACAGTAGAGAGGCTGACACTGTTGATACCCTCAAAATTTACATGGTCCTCAATGATCTTCTGCTGAATTTCACGCAGTTTAATGGTGTTGTTCTCACGGACCATGTTGACAATTAGGTTCTCTTGGTGTGGGGAGAACATACCTGTCCTCCCACCCCCATGTGGCAGTCTTTCAATTCTACAAAAAGAGAGCATGCAGTTACAAAAATATACATGGAATACTAGGCCTACAAACAGTTAGACTAACCCTCCATTACAATACTACAGTACATTGGTACAGTGATGTACTGAAACATATATTTAAGTATACTGTGGTACAGTATATAGTATAGTCATACAGTCATTGCTGTCAACATTTACATACTATAATGTCAAAAAAGGTAATTACCTGTTCTCTTCTCTAAATCTTCGGATTATGGTGGACACAGTGAATCTACTGATGTTTGGTTGTACCCTTTGTCCGGCCTCCCTCATGCTCATACCATGGACAAGAACATGGTCAATCACAGTAGCTCTGATTTCATCAGATATTACTGTTCTTTGTCTTCGCTGACCACCTCGACCTCCTCGACCTCCTCGACCACCTCTCACACGAACTCCTCCTCTCAGATTTCTATCCATTGTAGTGCCTCACAAACCAGTGCTCTCTGAACTGGCTTATATATGTTCCCTCGCATCATTAGCCACAAGTGTGATCAATTTTGAGTTGTTGTGTTCAACCGGTGACACCTGTGCTTTAACTGTGTTTGACTTTTGCCACCTGTGCTCACCATTTTGCAACACAGGTGCATCACAATGAAAATGTGTTGGCAAGTTGTGTCTAAACAGGTTTTTTGTTTTGCCAAAAGAGTGACTGATTCAATCATTGGGTTCAGGCAACTGAGCAATGCACTGTACTACAGTATACAATACAAAAATCAAAGGAGTAAACATGTGATCAATGTGCTTCTTCTTGTCTTTGGGCTGGGTCAGGCAATATTTTCCCTCCTGACTTTCTCCGTCCCACCTTCAACAACCTGTTTGCTCTCTGAACTGGCTTATATTGGTTGTGTCACATGATTTGAAACAAGTGAAATCAATTTTCAGTGATTGTGTTTAATCAATGACATGTGTTCTCGATTTGTATTTGATTGTTGCCACTTGTGTTTACCAGTATGGATGACATGTGCATTAGAGTGCAGAATGTGTTTTGAGAATGAGAATGTGTTTAGAGTTCTGCTGAAAAATCTAAGTGAGATCTGCAAATTGTGTTTTACCATGTGAAATGGTTTAAGGTATTGACAACAGACTGCACACTTAGCTAAATGAGTTCAGGCAACTGCGAACTTTGTTCAGCCAGTGGGTTTCAGTGTTTCAGCAATTGAGAAAAACTGTAATTTTGGCTTCATTGGGCAAAAAACTCAATAATAAACTTTGAGCATATTGTGATCAAACTGGACAGAGAGTAAACTACTTCCGTGCGTCCTATTCTTCAGTCTTTAGAAAGTCTAGCCTTGGTGGGAGATGTTGGCCAATCACAGGTAATTTCTGAAGCCTCTTTCACACTGCCTGTTTAAGGTGGGAATAGCGCACAGTTATGCCGCCTTGCCGAGCTGTGTATAAGGTTCAACTGTGATGTCAAAATGATGTCTGAATAAACAGGACAGCTGGCAGGATGATTGTGACATTGGTGTGATGTTTTTACATGTTATGCCTGTGACCCACCAGGGGATATTCAAAAAGTAGCCGTTAGCAGTTAGCGGCAAACTCAAAGAAGAAGAACAGCGGCCGTATATGTGACGTGAATGAAGGGTTTACGTTCCACAGCTTTTACAGGTATGGAGCCACAAACACAAAAATGTGAGTGGCAATGAGCTGGAGCTAAGAGAGGTGAGCAGCGTCACTCAGCTGGTGAGAGTCAAACAATCATTCCTCGTGGTGACAAAGAAAAAATCTGTAATCTTCAGTTGTGTTACTGAGATAAAGCTGCCCCCTAATAGTCGACCAAACGTTAGTCGACCAGAAAGGTCATTAGCTGGCAAGATTTCAGTGTTTGCTTAGTCTCACACACACACAATAAAAAAAACTATTAACTGTGAAAGTCTATCAGGAGCTGCATCTCGCCAAAATAAATCCAAACCTATATGACTGGACCATGTGGGACTTTAATGTGAAAGGACAGACACAGGAAGTGTCCACGCTCAGCAGTCAGACAGGAGTCAGGTTAATCTCCAGGGCTGGTACCTGCGGTTATTCCACAGGCTAGTTAATAACATGTCGGGCAGGAAATCCAAAGTGTGGGATCATTTTGAGAAGGTGAAGGACGAACCCAAGGTGATATGTAAACTCATCTTCATTGGTCGACTACAAACATGACGTATCATCTGAAACATGGAAGTAGCTACATGCCCATTAGCCCACAGCGTCATTAACAGGCCGTAAACATGTGGGCGACTAGTCGACTAATGGCCCTAAATGACGACTATCGGTCGACTTGGATAATTCAGCCCTAGTGATGACAGTAGCTAGTATTAACTATTTCCATTGTAAGACAGTTCCTGGCAGTGAGAGAAGAACAGTAGGTCGTAAAGCAGTTACATTTATTTGTCCAGGGAGTGGTATCTAAGTACACAACACATTGTTTAATTCTCTACATGTTAACATCTGGCAGACACATCCTTCATACAGCCACTCAGCAGTTCCTCAGGCAGGAAAAAGGAGAACAGCAGTGTTGTTTACAAGTGAAACACATTTTTTAAATCAATTTTGATGTAAAGCCAAGTTTGAAAATGGACTGCTGTTGACTTGGGCATGACTTTTACGGTCAGTGATATTTATAAAGTGTCTTACAGGGAATAATTCCAGCAAAGTGATGTAATGATCAATACAAACCACCCGACCTGGTCAGAATCAATGCCATTGCTTCAGTGCAGGAGGAACTGGTCTGGGCGACATTGATGTAGTAACATACTGATCAATAACACAAACAAAACTTTCACGTCACATATAAAAAAAACCCCACTGACCGACCATATAAGTATAAATCATTAAACACTATTCTGCCACAGATGTACCAGTGGCACACATACTGTACAGGCAGAGGAAATGGATGCACAACACTTGTACAGTGAAATCAATGCCCTGTAATCACTGCTCTGTGGCTGCAGTTATGCTCCTGATAAAATGTTGCTGCAAGGTTTTGAAAATTTTGCAAAATAAAGTGTGAATTTGTGTTTCCGTCAATTATAGTTGTGTTAATATATTCAAGAGGATGTGAAAAGATTACATAATGAAGTGCCAGTAACGCTCAAACATAATGCTGTCCTTTACTCAAGATGCATTTATGTTTCAATGGATGAATTTGCCTCTTCTGATCCTCGTGTACCTGTCAAGTTAAGTTGGGTCAGTTTTATTTATATTGCCCAAAATCACACATGACAAATTTGCCTCAAAGTGCCTCACAATGTTTACAGGATATGACACCATCCATTCTTCAGACCTTTGGTTCAGGTAAAAACGGTATAGAAAGGGAAAAAGGGAAGGAAACCATAAGAAGGACAACAGGTAAGAACTGAACTCTTTTCTCTCTCACAAATACCTGAAAATAAAACAGACTAGACAAACACACGACGAAAAGCTCAATGACACCATTCACAAAGGTGGAGAGAGACAAGGACACCATTCACACAGAGAAGGAGAGAGACTAGGGCACCAATCACACAAAAGGAGGGAGTCAAGGGCGGAGAAAGAGAGAAAGAGAGAAAGAGAATCAAAGGCATTGTTCACAGAGTCAAGTCAAGAGTCAAGTCAAGAGCACCATTCACGCAATGTAAGAGAGATAAGGTCAATGTTTAAACAGAGGAGGAGAGAGACAAAGGCCCCGTTCACACAGAGGCAGAGTAATAAGCGCAATGTTTGTACATAGGAAGAGAGCCAACGGCACCATTTGCACAAAGGGAAAGAGTCAATGACATCGTTTGCAAAAAGGAAAGGAGGGTCAAGAGCACCATTCACACAGTGTGAGAGACATAAGGGCAATGTTCCCACAGAGGGAAAGAGACAAGGGCAATGTTCACACAGGAAGAGAGTGAGAAGACCATCATTTAAACTGAAGGAGAGAGACAAGGCCGCCATTTGCACAGAGAAAGAGAATCAAAGGCATTGTTCACAGAGAGAGTCAAGGGCACCATTCACACAATGTAAGAGATAAGGTCAATGTTTAAACAGAGGAAGAGAGAGACAAAGACCCTGTTCACACAGAGGCAGAGAAATAAATGCAACGTTTATAAATAGGAAGACAGCCAACGGCACCATTTGCACAAAGGGAAAGAGTCGATGGCATTGTTTGCAAAAAGGAAAGGAGGGTCAAGGGCACCATTCACACAGAGAGAGATAAGGGCAATGTTCACACAGGAAGAGAGTGAGAAGACCATCATTTAAACTGAAGGAGAGAGACAAGGCTGCCATTTACAAAGAGGGACAATAAACAAGGGCACCATTCACACTGAGGGAGAGGGAAAGGAGCAACATTCACAGAGAAGAAGAGGAGCAAGGGCACTGTTCAAACAAAAGGAGAGGGACAAGGGCACCATTTGCACAGAGGGACAATAAACAAGGGCACCATTCACACTGAGGGAGAGGGAAAGGAGCAACATTCACAGAGAAGAAGAGGGACAAGGGCACTGTTAACACAGAGACAGTGAGAAAAGGGCACCATTCACACAAAGGGAGAAAGACAAGGTCACCATTCACAGAAAAGAGGATAGTGACAAGGGCGCCATTCACGCAGAAACATGGGAATGTTCCTACTGACATCAACTGATTAATCTTCAGTCTAAATTGCTACATCACTAGTTTGCAACAGATTCCAGAGTGATGTAGAGTCTTGTAATCTTTAATTTTCCCTCAGTCTGTCTCTCTTTTTGGGTAGTTGGTCAATGTCATTAAAAATCTATTTAAAAAATGCTTTGGTTTATTTAGCCGGAGGGGTAAGTGCTTTTTTATGGGCTGAGAAAATGCTTTGCTTTAACTTGAAATAAACAAAATCAATAAATTAAGGGATGTGCAGTTTTCAGTGGTTAGCAGCAATATCTAATCAGAAAAATTTCTCATATCAATAAATAGCAAAATACTGTGTGCATTGAGAGGTCATTCATTAAAAACAACTAATTATTTTGCTTCACAAGATTCTTTATCGTAACATTTTATTTTACCGTCTCTGTGGTTCTTTACAGTTCATGTTATGGTTGGACTCAAAAATTTGCCAGCCATCAGTTATATATCTCCACTTAATCTGTTGAGGGTCACAGGAGGAGCAGAGTCTACGGAGGCAGGGAGGGTACAAACACATTCACACCAACAAGCGATTTAGACTTTCCACTTCATCTACCCTGAATGTCTTTGGAGTGTGGGAGGAAACCAGATCACCTGAGAGTGCAACACACACACACACACACACACACACGGATGGAGAAGCTACAAACGCTGCACAAAAGAACCCATCCTGCTAATGTCTGCTCCACAGAGTGTGTTTGCCTTAATATGATTGCTCACTCTTAAATGTGTTAGTACTGACTGAATTGAGAACACAGGTCTGTAGAGCAGCTAATATTTACGGCAGAACATTTATGACTTTCACCTGTATCTTTCCTTCAGCTCAGAATAAATGAAATATGTTTTATGTGTTGAAGGTGGCGACAGTTCAAATACTGAAAGGTGCCGGTATCAGTCTTAAAAGCTCTGTCAACAACAGCTGATGGATGGACTTCACGGCAACGGTCACATAATACACTCACCTGCTGTGTGTGAGTGTGTGTGTGTGTGAGAGATGAACAGGCATTAACAACATGCACTTTCTGTTTTTTTCAGTGTGTTTTTTCCTCAGAATTGACTCTTTCAGTTCAGTCTCCCAGTAAAGACAAATCGTGGAGGTGAGAATACCTCCGCCTTACCTTTAAATGGTAAATCCTCCTAAACTCCAAAGAAGCACATTTTATCACCTAGCGGTATCCATCCATGTAGATAGTTTTGGAATTATTTGTCTTTTGAGTTTTCTGTCTCTTGGATTTCTGCCTCCACTCCAAACCCAATGGGATTTTATTTTGCGCTGCTCAAGGCATGAAACAAAAAGACTTTGTTCTTTTTCTAATTATTGAATTCAAGTAGAACAATCAAATAAGGTCACAGATACACTGAAAAATCCACAGACCTCATTGTCAGAAGTTAGGGGAACATTTTTGTTCAATTCAAATAAACACAAGAAGTTTGTGCTCTAGAGAAAGCTACTATGATAAGCTATTATGGCAAGGCTTAACTATACAGACCAGTGAGCAGTGATAACTAGCATGTCTTTGGGGTCATCAGGTGGGAACCTCCTTTCACCAGTGTTTCGTCTAGTTGGTCCCACGACACCTCCAGGAGGCTAGACAGTGATCTCTGGAGTCCCAGAGACACTCCCCTAATGCCAGCTCTCACTGCTTCCCGCACCAACCCAACAACCTCCTTTACCTTACTTACACATGGCTTTCTCAGCCCAAACAGCACTGCCACCTTCAACCAAACCCAGGCTCCATACATGCGAGCTCCAGGTAGAGACAGTGCTGATACTACCTTTCCTAGCACATTCACCATACTCTATTTCACACGCTACATAGCATAACTACAATATAAGCTAAAGTTAAAAGGAGATAGATAAACTCACAGGATCAGCAAACACACTCACCTTGCAGCATGGTCTCAAACAAATGGGATTCAAATAGGCCACTCCCACACTTAAATAACCTTCCTCTTCCTGGATTTTCTCCTGAGAGGACTGATTGGTGGATCTCTCCACCTGATCTCAAGGAGTTATGTACCCTGCTTAGTAGTTCCCCCTGCTGGCCCCCAAATGACATGATTTCTTCTCACCCAGATCCATTGGCTTGCTCTACCTGCTTCATCTGACATTTCCTTCACTGTCTTCCTCAAACTCTGTCCCCGCACTCTGAGTTCCCCCAGGAGTGAGACAGCTGATCTTGCTATGAATCCCCTACACCCCACTTCCACTGGACAAATCTTAGTTTTCCATCCTCGCTGCTCAGCTTCTGCTCCTAAGTCTGCATATCTAAGCTTTTTTCTTTCATAGGCTTCTTCCACAAGTCGAGTCTTCCCAAGGAACTGTCAGCTCAATGAAATAGACTATCCGTTGACTCACTGACCACAACACTAAGTCAGGCCTCTGCTTGGTACAAACTATTTCCTGGGGAACAACAAGCTTTCCCCCTAAATGCTACTTGCATTTCCCAATCACAAGCACCTTCTAGGCGGCCACACCCTTGCCTCCTTATTAACTTATCCCTTCTGTATTTCTAACCCTCACGGACAAACTGAATTGCTAAACTGCTATTCTTAAAACCTTCTAAATTTACCTTTGGTATGAAGTCATAGTGCAACACCAACGAAAAAAGCTATCCTTTCATGTTGGCCGCTCATTGTAATGTTGCAAGTCAAACCCTGCTCTTTTTTCCTAAACCAAACCACTTGTGTGTGTTGGTTTAATGTAGCCATGCGTGTTTGGCAGTGTTATACTGACGTAGTGCTTTTATTTTGAAAGAGACTGTATGCAAACTGTACATTTCCTGTGAAAACTGAAGTATATTTTCAAAATGGACAATGCATATAACAGGCTGAAGTTGACACGGCGTCTCAGAACGTGAACAGCCAACACACCCAGGGTACCTTTTGATGTCGTATCTGGACGTGGAAGGTCCATGACCACATGTCAATATGTGACGAGGTCAGAGTGAGAATGTGCTGCCATTAAAACACAAGGTTCAATATGGGGCAAAGAGTACAAAAACAATTTGCCAGTCTATTAACAATTTATCTAACAGTAAATCTTATATTCATAATTTCTTCTCCGTACACCACAGATTTGACTGAGTAATGACTCGGAGGAGTAATAGAATATTTGATACTAACTGCAGCCGTCGGGGGCGCTAATGGTTTTGAAGATAGCCTCTGTAAACTGTCACGGCCAACGCGGGAGCTCTAAATGCTGATCACGATGATACACAGGCCTAATCAACAAACCAAAAGACAATAACTAACTTTCTGTTGCTCTCAGTTCACCAGTATGTATGTGTGCCTCCTAGCCAACAGTTTGAAAACCTCTGATGTAGTGGAATTAAATAAATACACTAAAGTAAAGTGAAAGTACCTCATAATACAGTGCAAAAATGCATGAACTAAAGAAATGTCGGAGAGTGAACGTGATTTTTCTTCAAGTTGTGACCTCACACTCAGGAACAGTTTAAGTGGCTTATTTATAGAGTGTTGTTTCAACATGACAAAAATTGGGGGAAACAGTGAGGAGACAGATAGATAACATCTCTGATGGTAAATTCCACCAGCAGCAGACTGCTCTGTTTTCCATGCCACCCCGTCTTTAATCCGTGAGCATGGGAGACTTCCAGAGAACATAAACGTCCTGACACAGGCCCAGAGGTGGGCCAGTGATGATGAATCAGGCCCCAGTTTGCCTACGCTGGCAGCAGAGAACACAATCTCAGCTTCAGCCTCCTCCCCTGAGTAAAATATTCAACATGATAAAATTAATACAAGGCCAGTGAGAGCCAATTACAAAAATAAATGGCTGCTGAAAGCCTAATAAAGCAATGAATTCCCAGTAAAAGCCCAATAAAGCAGCCTCTGATTATTAGTTCAAAACACAACCAACAAAAAAAAGCAAACAAGGACACGGTTGCTAGATGATCACAGAGATCCTTCCAAATAAACCACGTCAGCACTCCTGGAAACACCGGCGTGTTGCTGGGTGCCTCGGTCTAACAGCCAGTAGATCAGCATACTTGGAAAGCTTAGCAATAACAGAATGATGTCTGGACAGCTGCTCATATTCAGCTATGTGATCACGAGTGGTAGGAACACCAGAGAAGAAGAGTGCAGCAAGTTATAGAGACTGGAGCCACATTTCTTTTGGGTTCCATATTCAAGTGTCACAGTTTCTAGCTGTGTAGATTAAATAAATGACCACAACTTTAATATGTCGTCCACAAAGTCCAGTGTACTGGCTGTGGCCAGAGCTATTATGCTTTTGGATCCGTCCGTACTGTGTATGTATGTACGTATGTCCCATTCTCGTGGGCACCATATCTCACCTTCTGTGCACCATTTAATGATGACCTGATTAGATTTGGGTGGTGAAAAGTCAAGGTCACTATGACCACCTCTTTCTCATGAGTGCAATATCTCAAGAGGGCTTTGAGGAAATTTCCTTAAATTTGGCACAAACATTCACTTGTCTGTCTCATTGTTGTGACTCTGATATCTCAAGAACACCGTGAGGGAATTTCTTCAAATTTAGTACAAACGTTCACTTGGACTCAAAAATGAACTGATTGGATTTCGGTGATCAGAGGTCAAGGTCAATGTGACCTTGCATCCATCTCATTCTCGTGAACCAAAATATCTCAAGAACACCTTGAGGGAATTTCTTTAAATTTGACAAAAACATCCACTTGGACTGAAGGATAAATTGATTAGATTTTGGTGGTCAAAGGTCAAAGGACAAGGTCACTGGGACCTCTCAAAACATGTTTTTGGCCAAGAATTCTTATGCTATTATGACAAAATCTGACATCTGGTGATGTGATGACATTTAAAACCTTTCTAACTCCGCCAGGACGCTGATGTCCTCGCTCCCCTCCTCTGTTAAATGGTATCTCCCAGGCGCACTACGTCATCAAACCATGTGATGTTTGGTATTGCCGGATTCAGGAAGCTCTCGACTTTTCAAAAATGACATTGTTTTTCTTTTATTTATTATGTATTTGGCACCAGAGCAGCCTAAACACACAAAGTCCAAAATCGCAATGAGTGGTAACAAGTCATGTCATGCTGTTTTTCCATGATTAAAGTTAAAGTATTACTTGTGATCTTATGTGGAGCCCTTAGCAGGGACTTAGCTGTTTTATAAAAGGTAAGAGTCTCACTCCTACCACTATTTTTGGCTGAGATACACCGTCTAGAAAGTGGGATCATAACTTTCACGTTTTATATGGCTTTATTTGGTGATATTTTATGGTGTTTCTGTGTCATAAACAACATCAGCTATCATAATCACACCTGATTTCAATAAGGTACAATGTTTGAAGCTGGCTGAGTGTTGTTTGATCACTGATAGTACTGTTTTGAAGCCGAGTGACCAACTTGTCTTTTGGAGCTCCGCCTGGATCTTTTCATGGTAAAAACACTGTAGAATGGTCATACTTTGAGCAGTCTTCTTCAAATTTGAAACAAGTGTTCATTGATAGTGTGCCTACAGCCCCACAGTGTCATTTACCTGCTCAGATGAAGCCACAGACAGTTATTCATCCTGAAACACATTTTCTTTTTTATTTTATTTTTATTTTCAAGTTTTTTACTGACTTCAGAGGCCCATTACTCTGTCTCTGTATCACCTAGAGTGTTTCTGACACTTTCACAAGAAACTTCAGGGAGTTTTCTTTCTGGCAAGACCTCATGCATGCATGTAGTCAGAGCGGTTCAGAAGCTACAGTCATTTTAATTTGAGTATGTCATTTTAGGCGGTTTTGCTATAAAATGAGGGTGTAGTGCAATTAATATCCAAAAGGTCAAAGGCCATCTTCACTGTGACATCATGTTCTGCAAAAACAGTTCTCTGGCCATTATTCAATGCCGTAACTCAAGTATTTGAAGCTTCGACAGGACGTGATGGGATCTGGGAGGGGAGAAGGGTTATATTCCCACAGGCTAATCATCCCGACTTTAGTAGGACTCAGGGTTTTTTAGTTGTTGAGTTAAGTTGAGTTTATTAACATTCGTGCTCACAGTTAACAACTGAATAAATGCAGAATTGACATTAAAAAAGTAAAACTATATCTATGATTTTCCATCATTAAAAAATGTAATCAAAAATACACATAAACATGTATAAAAAATATAAATATCTATGCACAGACATGCACCCATACATGTATCCTCCTACACACCTTACATCATGCACTTACATACAACCGTGAGCACATTTAAAATGCCATAAAAACAATATTCAACGCGACAAACATTATACAACAGAAACCCCCCAAAGCTTCAGGTATCTATCTTTTGTTTTATTCAGTTCTGCATTATGCAGTGTGATTGCTGTCGACAGGGTGGCTGCTTTCAACCTATTTGTTCTGCACTGGCTGTGTGTAATGTTGCTGCTCCATAGATGTGTGTGTGTCTGCTCTTGTCTGTGGGAGCAAATCATGGAGCAGATGTGGTACATGTGTCATGTCTTTGACCAGCAGAGCGGCTGCCTGTTCCCTCCTGATCTGAAGAGATGAGAGTTGTGTTGGTAGGGTGCAGCCCTCTGGAGATGATCCCGAGGGCCCTTTTTGGCACCCTCTCCTGCAGTGCATCCTGGCTTCTACTGCACCCTACCAGGAGCACACTGCCATATGCAGCCTGAGCACAGCAGTGTAGATGGTGACAAGATCCTCGCAGGGCAGGCTGTGTCTGGTGAGAACTGTCACACTCACTGTTCAGTGTGAGTGTCCTCACTGAGTGGTCACGACTGGTAGTAGCGAGTCATTCAGTACGTTTACATGCACAGCTTAATCGAGCTATGCTCAAAATTCAATTTTGGCATCTAATCGGACTTCTGTCCTTGTCCCAGTTTACATGCAAATGAGAAGATCGAATTACTGTCGGGAATGTGTCCTCCTCCTCAACACTAGGTGGCGATATGCGTCGTTTCAGCGGGTTAATACGGCCTTCTTTCCAGTTGACCTATTACATCACTTAATAATAAACAACTGGAATCAGACGGCAGACCGACATTTTCGAACAACAGCAAGATGGATAATCGTACAGCTTTGTTCATCTCCTACGTAATGTACACGTTACTGATTGTGTCGATAAGGTGCACGCTATCCCTCGTGGTCATGGTGATTTCGAGAGGCAGACAAGAACGCTGTATGCTGTTGGAGGGCTACAACAATAGCATGTCTTGTCTGTTCCGGGGTCATACGCCAGCGCGGGGGGTGTGGAGCATGCGTACATGCATTGTCTAGTTTAACTCCGATTAAGGCGTATACATGCCGGAGAAAATCGAATTCCAGTCGCATTATCTGGGTGTCTTAATCGGAGCTGGAGAACTCTGATATTAGTCGGAGTAACGTGTTTACATGCACTTCAGTTGTCCAGTTATAGTCGGATTAAGGCAATAATTCGTTTTTTTCAAGTGTCATGTAAATGTACTGATTGACAACTTGGAATGCCGCAGGTTGGGCCGCCTCATTATACGCAAAGCAAGTGCTTCCCTACAGTTGCCAAACATAGATAACCGTCCAGAATTTGTCTCACCTGTTCCTTTTCCCCAACAGACAGCTAATTTATTGCTTGAAGGGTAACCGTGCTGAGGACACTTGCGTCATGTGTGTCTGTCACTTGTCACCTCCTTTTAGTTTCCTTCCCTGGTGAAAAAAAATAAACAAGCATTCAAATACTGATTTGGACGTCGAATATCGTGGGAGTGATCGAAGCTTTGAAGCTTATAAGCATTCAGATCAACCCTAGTAAAGTCCCTGTGTCTTGCTTCTCAGCTGCTGGGTGGAGTGACGCTGGTTATCACCAACCTCGGCCCTGGAAGTAAAACAAGCAATGATGTCCCCAGAAATGTTTCAAAGGGAGGACCACATGGGGCAACTGAAAACCTTAACATGTTGCCTTCCACAACAGTCCTGATTTCACGTGTTATGTATTTGTATGTACACTCACCAGCCACTTCATTAGGTACACCTGTTCAACTGCTCGTTAACCAAATAGCTAATCATCCAAGCAAATGGCAGCAGCTCAGTGCATTTAGTCATGTAGACATGGTGAAGACGAGCTGCTGAAGATCAAACCGAGCATCAGAATGATGAAGAGAGGTGATTTCAGTTACTTGAAACGTGGCATGGTTCTACTGGGATTTTCAACACAACCATCTCTAGTAACCAAGGTGTGCAGAAGAGCATCTCTGAAGCAACAACACCTTGTCCAACCTTGAAGCAGATGGGCTACAGCAGCAGAAGACCACACCAGGTGCCACTCCTGTCAGCTAACAACAGGAAACTGAGGCTACAATTCACACGGGTTTTCTCACCAAAACTGGACAATAGAAGATTGGAAAAACCACATTCAGATGGAAGCATGGATCCATCCTGCCTTGTATCAACGCTTCAGGCTGCTGCTGCTGGTGGTGTAATGGTGTGGGGGAGATTTTCTTAGTACCAACTGAGCATGGTTTAAACACCACAGCCTACCTGAGTATTGTTGCTGAGCGTGTCCATCCCTTTATGACCACAGTGTACCCATCTTCTGATGGCTACTTCCAGCAGGATAACGCACCATGTCACAAAGCTCACATCATCTCAAACATGACAATGAGTTCACTGTACTCCAGTGGCCTCCACAGTCACCAGATCTCAGTCCAATAGAGCACCTTTGGGATGTGCTGGAACGGGAGTGATTTCATCAGACTGGCTGTGGTCCCCTCTGGCCACCCCTTGGAGGCGCCACTGCTTGCATGTGATTTAATATTAATATCTCCAGCTGGCAATTTGATGTTTTTGTTTGACGTGGTTGAACATGAAGACCCTCAGCACAGTCTGCAACATGCATTCAGTCATTCATTCAGTGAGTGTTGTAATGACGTCAAACAAAAGTAAAGAATTCAAAAAAGAATTATAATTATTTTAAATATCATATGTTGTAGTTGTTGTATGAAATTATGACATGATATGAACTAATTTATTAACATTATTACTATTATTATTATTATTATTAATCATTCACCTACTTATTTTCTCCTCCTCCGACACATTCCTCTGGTCACAGCTGCACATTCATGAATATATAACACAATGTCATCCATGCACACGTACGATACTCCCACTCAATACTGTTTACATACAAAAATAGATACTTCCGTTTCAAATGTTGAAAATGTCACTCCCCTCCGACTTCAATACATCCTTTATGTTGGCATAAACACAGCCATCCATTTATTTTTTCATTCCACTCGTTCTGTTCAGGGTTGTGGGGGTAGATCGTTATCCGAGCATAAATTGGACAGGAGGCATGAATCATTGTGGGTAGGTCAACGGTCACACAGCCAACACATACAGACACAGTCACACTCCCACATACATGTTCTTTACATTTTCCAGGTCACCTGACACACAGAGTGAGAACACATATATGTGGGCTGCAAGAGTTATGTGTAACATGTGTGCAGAAGTAGTTATATTTCATATGGGAGTGATGGCAGGTTTCAGGCACTAAGTGCACAGCGTGACACTTACACAAACACACACACAGACACACACTTGTTAGGAAGGCTGCGATCATGTGACCAATGCACAGAGAAGAGAAGGAAGTGGTCCTGTTAGCAGGCAGGTTGGGGCGGTGGATGGGTCACAAAACATGGGACCCTCCTCAGGAGACTGTGTTTAGAACCGTGTCAAGACATCACCAAGTCTCTTTTCCTAAACCTAACCACAGTAACTTCACGCCAATTAACATTATTTGTGGGAAACAAATTCGTAGGATATCATACGAACATTTATCAGAATACGTTTTCTGTGTCGGCCTCTCAGAGTATCAGAGCACCTGATGCTGTAAACAAAGTTCACACAAAAAGTAACAGTGAAAGAGTGTTTTTAACACACTCTCTCCGTCTCCGTCTCTGCTGCTTGACGGGCGGGGATCTCTGGGGGACGTCAAACAACGTTCATCTCCACACACTGTGATGACACACAGCTGGTTCAATATGAGCAAAGTTTCCCTGCTTCCCTTCACTGGTTCCTGTACAGCAGGGTCGGTCTTTGTTCCACTGTTATAATCATTACAAAGCAAAAGCAGCATGTGTATACACTCAGTAGGCTGTAGCTTCAGTAGCTAGCTAGCTAACCCTACACTTTTCAGGGTCTGATGTTGGTTAAGGAACAGGGAAGAAACATATATCTTTTTCCAACCTCTCCAGGTAACAAGTATCATTAACACACGATGTGCCCAAGGCACAACATTTAGCTCCAAATCCACAAAACCAGCCTGAAAATGAAGGAAATCTGAAACGATTATTAGAGTCAATGGAGCACAGCTGTGTTGTTGACCCTGGTCTGAGCCGGCCCAATGCTGCGTTATGAATGACCTAGCGATTTCTCTCACCGACGGTCTCCACCGTCAATTCAGCATGCTGAATCAGCTGAAAAGCCATCGACAAGGGCCGACTGTTGCAATAGTGTTGGAAAACACAACAGTGCGACAGACAGCCCAACAATTACCAACAAGCCAACTGTCAGCTTGGTATGTCAGGGCTTTTAGACCCCCACTCCCATGACTGTGTCCATGCTTTGCATTGCCTCTATCATAAATTAAAAGCTGTTGCCATGGAGCTAAAGCTCATAACCACATCTCCAGATTTCATTTTCTATGTGATGGTACAACTGATTACAGCAATATTGGAGCTTATGTGCAAAAATCTGCCTGTTGAACAGGGACATTGGGTGCGGTTACATGATGGCTTCTTATTCAGAATGAAATAAATCTGAATGAAATCATTCGAAATTAATTGGATAGGGGGCGGGGCGGATGTTACGTGTTTATATTTACCAGAAGAAAACACTGTAGTCCTCGCTCCGGATAACAAGATGCTTGACGACGCCGTTCTTAGTGCCTTTTTTGGGCTTGTTTTGCTTATATTCTTGAAGCAGCAGTACGACAACAACCTTGTTCTGTTAATTCTTCGTCTGTTGAGGAGGAGAAGGGAGGTAGAAGGTCGGAGAAGGGAGATAGAAGACCGTGCTGTGGAGAATGGAAACCGGTCAGTGCAACAAGTCCAACTGCTCTATCTCAGCCAGTTGCTGCATATCAGTCGTGCGCGCTATATACGTCATGGCGCCAGAAGGGCAAGGAAACGAGCACGCGCAGAAAGACTGGAATGAACTTAAAGAGGAATGAGTGTATACAAGTGCAAGAAATTCTTTCATTGGGAATTAGAAACGGAATATTCCAGCCCCTTACATCGGATTGAATTTTCAATCGCATTGGCCATTTTCATTCTGAATTAGGTGTTTACAAGATCACTTTTAATAGGAATGAACTTTCATTCCAAAAGAAAAGGGAATTAAACTGTCCATGTAAACACACTCATTGTTTAAAAAAGGGAGGATTTAGAGGACTGTGAAGCTTCAACACATGTCTTTTGTAACTGCATCATGGAGCCAGACTGGGTAATACTGGTCTGGACTATTGAAGCAAAAATGTAATTTTGTCTTTAGTGCAAATAAAAACAGATATTAGAGTCTAATATGAGGTGCAGTTTGAACATGACATTGAAAGGTTTTGATGTCGTAGAACAAAGCCTCCAGCAGCTTTTGAAAGGCCAAGTCCTGCAGATTTAAATTATCTGGGTCTCATTTACGGACGTTAAATGGTTTCCAAGTTAAGAACCTAAAGAGAAAAGAGTGGATTAAAAAAAGTGTAAATGGCTTTCATGAGGTTCAGCTGGTTCAATGATTATTTATTCAAGCCTGGGGGCAAGGAGCATTTTGCACAAAGTGATTTTTCGATCTCTCTTTTTGTCCTCTGTGGACTCCTGTCAAACGGTGCTGCAAATGACGTTCCGCTGTCTGCAAGGTTACACACTCAGCTTACAGTGTGTGTGTGTGTTAGTACAGTGCATACAAAGATGTGGCGTGGCAAGATATCAGCCTCTAATAGTAGAGGATACTAAATTAGAGAGAACAAGACACATCATTAAACAATTTTTCATCTAGAGGTCTTGGGGTGAAACACGAAAATGTTCCAGACACTTCCCATCTCAAACATTTTTATTGCAGACCTTTGAGCACAACCCTGGTTATAACAAAAGCAACACTGCAGTTAATTTAACTTAACATCTGATACAAGGGCACTGCTTTGTATTAAAGCATTTTGATGTTTCCTGTTTCCTGTCACCTTACCCTCATGCATGCTGTCATCTGCAAAGGTCAAACTGGGAAACATGTCAGTCAAGATCCAGAGTTTGCAGTCTCGGTGTAGTAATTCATGCCTCCACAGTGTAAGGATATATTTCAAAACACACTTGGTTTAACAATGTTCTGGTTCAACTTATCTTCATAAAACAGATAGTATGATATCTCAACACGACCTCATCCTAACATATCAAACACTGCTGCTATGTCTGTGGATCTACATGTCAAAATATGACTTACTTGGTACCCTCCTGTGTCTGTTCTTATGTTCAGGGATGGCGTATCAATTTATGTTTGTATAATATCAGTAAGGAGCTGCAGTTCATCAGTCAGTGAGAATGTGTGTTGGGGACATCAGCACATACAGCGAGCAGCAGCACTGACAGACCTCCTTCCGCAGCAAGCAAACACGCCATCTGCAGTCATTTTGACTTGACCAGTGGACTTCACTACAAGCTGACTGGCTGTAGCAAACAGGTGATGTGCCTTACATTCTAAAACCAGCCGCCGCAATTTGACCAGCAGAAATGCAGGTACACCATTAGCCGGCTTGAGTTGTGCTCAGACTGGCCAGTTTCTTTTCTCTGCATCGTTCAAAGACGGTTTCGGATTGTCATAACTTTCTGGTCTAAACTGGGCTTTAAACAATCCAAACAGACTCACACTGATATGGAAACAGCTCGCCTCTGCCGTTAAACACATTAATAACTGTTATGTCAGTTGTGTGATGCTAACAGTTAGCCCTCTCACTGTGCGTCTTTCCCCTAATTTTGCAAGGGCACTGTCACTGGATTCTGGGCTTCGTGCCACCCAGGACGACTGGTTGGTTTAGAGAAACAAAAACAAGCTAGAGTGTTTTTCCCCCTATAGACAACACATTCTCATCACAAGTCGTCAAATACCGCTGCTTTTTTCAGTGGACTTTCACATCTACATATTATGCCCTAGGTATCCTCCTGCGTCTGCTGTTGACATTCAAGGATGCCGCAACCAACGCTGGGATGTCAACAAAATCACGTGGTTAGGTTTAGTAAAAAAAAAACAAAAACGTATGGTTTGGCTCTATATTAATCCGGGAGGCAAACAGCACGTGCTCCTGGGTTAAAGTTCGGGGATTGTTGGACCCATCCACCACCCGACCCGCCCACCCTGTAGGGACTTTCCAGCTCCTTATATCGTCATCAGTGGCATATTATACAGCTGCGACAGGTGCTATCTGGGCGCATTATGAACTGATGCCGCCGACATTAGAATATAATGTCTATAGCCTTACTGTTGTGTACAGCCTTATAGACTGAGCTGAGTAGTGATGCGCGGGTCGACCCATAACCTGCGGGACCTGCAAATGGACCTGCGGGTCGGGCAGCAGTGATCGTCTGTTAAATCGGTCTGTAAATGATATTTTGACATTATTGACTATTACTGTCATGGCATCCGAAGGTACTGATGCGTTGAGCAGGTGACAGTTTTCAAAACACACTTGTGTCACGCACTCCAAAAGAAACTTGTTGAAACTTTAAACAATAATTTATTGTACAAAACGGGGGAAACAAACGTTGACAAAAACGTTTCCATAATTCATATTAAATTCAAAAGATAACGAAAAAACAGCTACAAGTTAGAGGGAATAGTGATAAAGTGGTAAAACTTGGCATTGATCCACAGCCTCAGACGGATGCGCTCAAGCGTGCCGTGCACACAAGCTCAGTTGGTAGGCGATACTATATTTTCACATTTTTAACAATGCAATTTAAAAGTTTTGATTTTTATTGATAACCTACATTTACCAACAACAAAGACTACATTTAGCACCAAAAAAAATGTTTTAAAAAAAAAGTAAAAAAAAAAAAAAAAATCGAATATTGAATAGCAAATTTTCATAACAAATACCTACCCATAGAAATGAATCCAAATATTTGGGTACAGCCCTACCGGCAGTGTGTCATAACACTGTGAAAGGTTCCATCCGAATGGTTACAAACTGACACGTATCATAACTGTTAAACTCAAGAACGAAAGGAGGACTCAAAAATGCAAAAACCACAGAGCTCAGTTCAACAAATTTGTTCACAAAAAAATCTTGAAACTAGTGTCCTGTGTAGGTTTCGAACCCAGGTCTCTGGTATGAAAGGTGGGAACGCTGCCGCAGGACCATGAGCTTGGCTGGCTTGACAATGGCGGGTACCGGTGATAGGCAGGTCCAGAGGGAGGGGGGGACGGACGGACGGAGCTTGACAGAGGCAGGGGAGGTCCAGAGGGGAGAAGCTGGAGCTTGGCAGTAGCAGGGTGAGTATTCCAGGATTGGATGTCGGAGTTGGAGCAGGGCAGACAGTTGAGGGGTTTGCTGGTTGAGGCTGGAGTGCAGCAGGTGAAGGCAGTGGCAGGCGAGGCAGGTCAGCAGCGGAGTGAAGGCGGCTGCAACAGAGGAGAACGGAGTCAGGAGCCAAGAACGTACAACAAGAACAGAACTCATACAGAGCTGGTACAAGGCCGAGGCCAAGGCCGAGAACATTACCACGAGGGGTTTACAACGAACTGGCGACGACTGAAGGGAAGAGCCGATCTATATACACCAGGGTGATTGCAGAATGTGTGCAGGTGAGAGGATGATTGCTGACTGCCTGCAGGTGAGTAGAAGAAGCCATGCCTTGCCTGCTCCTGCTGACAGAAAAGGGGGGGGGGCAGGAGGAAAGGAAAAACACAAGTGCAATCCTAACAATAACATGCTAAAGGTGGCTTTTCACGGTGGTGTCTGACGCCGTAATCACTGACAAAGCGTTGACTTCAGAATGAGAATAAGCTGCTATAACGGACTGGTAATATGGTGATTCCAGACCTTTCTCAAGCACTGACGCAGCGCTGTGGAGATAGGTCTGGCTACGTGAGACTATCAAATAGTAAACTCTATTTTACTCTGCATTTGCTCTTGAGTTGTGTTTCCTGAATTGAAATATTAGCTGGATTTTGTTTGGAGCAGCAGATGAGACACAAAGGACAGCTCAAGGTCTATTTTAAGCTCTAGTGGTGGAGATTTTACCTTACCTTAGCAAAAAACAATATTGATGTCAGATTTCTGGACAATATCTCTGAAACAGTCGAACATTAAGACACAGTGAATATCAGTTCTAAAAGATAAACATGAAGTAGACTCTATAAGCCTTCCAGTTTCCTGAAAAACCTTTTCTCTTAACCTTTTCTGCTGCGGCACATCTATTGTTTGTTCTTCTGCTGTCCTCTTCTCTCCTGTTACCACTGCCAAAGTAGCACTGACCTTTCTATGAGACACTCCTGCTCTTTTGTGTGTGAGTGCACCATCTTTTTTTGTTTAATGTCACCGCAGTGTCCAAATGCGCTCAACAGAACAGAAAACTGAGAGAGGATGTTGTCTGTGATCCAGAGCTGATTGCAGAACATAAAGTGGCATTTGTGCGGAGGTATCGAGGGGGGATTTTGTGTACAAAGGAGATGAGAGAGGCAATTTCATGACACCTCTACACAGCTGTTAGTCTGCTGTTAGCACTCCTCTTCCAACCTGGCTTAACCTTCCACAACAACCACCAGTTTAGCTCTAACTGATCCAATTATGTAACTTTTTTAATTTGGTAAAACACTAATGGCGTACTTTAGAGGATTCTCTCCAGCTGACTAGCCATAAAAACCTGTGCCCTCATTTCCTGCTGCCAAATTAACCAAACGCCATTCAGCTGAGGGAATGAACAAAGTATTTTCTGGGCACAAGTTTGTAGTTTGAGGTTAGTTTTAAAGGGTATTATTTGATACTTGCTGGGCTCCATTTTGCTGGGTTTGCTGATCAGGATTAAAATTACGGTGGGGTAAAAGTCAGAGTAGGGTTATGCTCGAAAAGAGCTGTACGACGTGTTGTCCAACCAGGTCAGAAGAGGAAAGTGTTTACAGTTGTTCTAAATGTCATGCTTGACGAGGCAGCCATCATAGCGAAAGGCGAGACAGAATAATCATTTGAGATGAAAGAGATATTGCAAAGTGGAGGTAGATTCCAAAGCTTTTCACCCAATTGACAAGTTCAGTTGATGGAGTACTGGCACCTTTAGAGTCAACCCAATCTAAGGAAAAAGTGTTGGTATTGTACGTTTCTGTTAATCATGGATACACTGCATTTGCACATTATGTCAAGCACAAACTAGAGAAGGACTCACAAAGCAGTCCCACAGACTTGGATAAAAGTTCAGGGTCTTTAATTAGGCTGAAGTCAGTCCGTGGGTTATCAGTAACTCAGGTAAAGGTATCTAATTTGACAGAAAAGGGTGGTCAAAAGGCAAAAACGGTCAAAAACACGCTGGAATTCTCACTCAAAAGGTAAATACGACATGGCCGCAAAGTAGGGGACGTCAGGGACTTAAACAAACTAAGACAAGGGAAACAATGAGACACAGGTGAATCACATTAGGGTGGAGAAAGTAATCACAAAGGAGGGAAACTTGACAGGACATGTGATCTGAAATGAGACGAGACAACGGTTACCAAAATAAAACAGGAAACACAGGGATGACAAATAAACACGAATTTAGGTAGCATGACACATTATTATTCAACGGATATGTTGAAACTTTACGTTAAGCATTTAGCCTTAACAACACTGGGTTTAACATGTGGTTAGATTTAGGCACAGAATCCACTTGGGTACAGTCAGAGATGTTTTGGCTGAAAACACATGGTTTTGGTGGCACAATTTCCGGTGGAAAAACAGTGACGGATTGCCACCAGATACCCATGTTTAGTTGCTTTAAAGCTGATGAAACACAGTGATGACTCACTTAGACTTGGACTTAAAAAACCCAGATAACTGGTTGCTCTGTGTTGTAGAGTGTAGATCCAAAAATGTATCGGGTGCTCTTGGAAAAAAGGAGGGAACTCCAAAGTACTGCAAACAGGAAAAGAATCCAGGCACTCAAATTATGCTTGTTTATTCTTGGGTTTGTGGGAAAAGGAATTTGTCTTAAATCCTGTCAATCCATTTCATAATTGCATTACATGGTATGGCCGTTATATTGATGATGTATTTATAGTCTTTGATGGCAGTGAATCTCAACTTTTGGATTTTCATAAATATTTGAATTCCATCAATCCCAATATTCAGCTTTCTATTGATTACTCTCAACACAGCATTCATTTTTTGGATTTAACTATTTTTAAGGGAACTGAAGGACAGTTGCGTACCACTCTCTTCAGGAAAAGCACTTTGCGCAACACTATTCTTAGAGCAGATTCTTCTCATCCTCACCACCTCATAGAAAATATTCCATATGGTCAATTCCAACGCCTATGGCGTATTTGTGATCGAGAGGTTGATTTTGGTGAACAAGCAGAGGCCATGTCCAGTAGGTTTTTAGATAGAGCTTACAAACCTCGGGTGATCAAACAGGCATTTGACAGAGCTCAGTTACTTGAGCGGGATACTCTTCTTCATAAAAATAGACACAAACCTGTACATCAGGCTCGTTCTTTTTTTGTTACTACATATAGTACACATGCTGAACAAATTAAACGGATTATTAAAAGTAACTGGGCCATTATTGAGAGTGACAATCTGTTGAGTCAAGTGTTTCCTCAACCACCTGTCATTTCTTTTAGACATGCCCCCACTCTCAGGGATAAGCTCATGCATTCATGTCTTCCAGCAGATAAAAAAAGCACCTGGCTGACCAAGCCGGTGGGTACTTTTAAATGTATGCGGTGCCCTCACTGTGATAATGTCCTGCAAACTAAAAGTTTTGTTGATGTAAATTGTTTGATGTAAAAAGTTTGATTGATGTTTCTTTTGGTTATGTTTTGTGTGTTTTTCTTGTTTTCTCATTCTCTGTGATTTATTATCATGGTTCATTGGCTTCACCTGTCATGTCATTAACTGTGTCATGTGACAGTTTCTTATTGGCTGCTGCTGCTTTATAGATGAAACCACACGTTGGTGCATCTGTTTCTCCAGCCCTGATGAAGACCAACAGTGGTCGAAACATGTTGGCTTTTTAATGAGTTGGCCATTATATTAAAGGCTTTTTAATCTAATCTTTCCTTCCTCATTCTCATTTTTGTTTGGAGTGTCTGGATTCTTTTCCTGTTTGCAGTATTTTAGATTTAGACTTGCTTTATTGTCATTCAACAAATACACCATCGGTGTACATATTAAACGAGATTTCGTTACTTTGGCTCATGAGTAGATGCATACATAGTGTAACTTACAATAAAATAAAATATAAAACACTGGTATAACTTAAAAAAAAAAGTTAAAATTTCAAATAGTTAAAATTAAAATTACAGTGCATCACAGTACAATGTGAGAATAAAGTGACCTAGTGATATGATATTGCACTATCAGAAGTAGCAGCATGTTATAGTCCAGTGAGGATCCCATGGAGGGTGGGCGGTGGGGGTGCATGGGGGTATGTGAGTGTTCAATAGTCTTACAGCCAAGGGAAAGAAACTGTCTCTGAATCTGGACGTCCTGCTACGGATGCTACAGAACCTCCTGCCAGAGGTCAGCATGGAGAACAGTCCATGGTGGGGGTGGGTGGGGTCAGAGGAGATGCGTTGGGCTCTGGTCAGGCAGCGCTTATGCCCAGTGTCCCGGATAGAGGAGAGCAGGGACCCGATGATTTTCTCCGCTGTCCTCACCACTCTCTGCAGAGCCTTCCAGTCAGAGGCCTTACGAGCCCCAAACCAGACAGAGATGCAGCTGGTCAGCAGACTCTCGATGGTGCCTCTGTAGGATGTAGTCAGGATGGGAGGGGGGAGGGAGGCTCTCCTCATCCGTCGCAGGAAGTGCAAGCGCTGCTGTGCCTTTTTCACCAGGGAGGTGGTGTTGAGGGACCAGGTTAGTGTGTTGGTGATTTGCACTCCCAGGAACTTTGTGCTACTGACGACCTGCACCGCAGTGTCGTTGATGAGGAGTGGTGTATGACTGGGCTGTGCAGAAATATACAATACCAACATTTTCTTTCAGCAGCAGGGCTGTTCGAGTAACACCTTGACTACAATTAACACATTTAAGTTTAAGTTAAGTTTAAGTTTAATTACTTTATTAATCCCCCTGAGGGGAAATTCAATGTTTTCACTCTTGCTTGTCAATTACACACAGGTCCGAAAGACACACACATACACAAACAGGACCTATACATGCACTAAGTGGAGAGATCTCAGAGTGGGGGGGCTGCCCTTGGTGAGGCGCCCCGAGCAGCTGGGGGGTTCAGTGCATTACTCAAGGGCACCTTGGCAGTGCCCAGGAGGTGAACTAGCCCCTCTCCAGCCACCAGTCCAGGCTCCATATTTTGGTCCGGACGGGGACTCGAAAACACCTCTGATAAAGTATAAATCTGACCTTTTCATCTGTTCCAATATGTGTTGCTGTGACTCCAAAACATCCCTATGTTACCTTTTAAATATCTGAATTACAACAAAACATCCAGAAGAAGAAGAACCCTAACCAGTTGCTGGGTTCGCTCACAGCTCAGAACGGCCCGGGCTCACCATCAGTCTTTCTCCTTCACTGACTCAGCTTGTTTGTTTTGCCTTCTAGTGTTGCTCTTTTTGTCTGTCTTTTAATCCATCCCTCTGTTTCTGTCTCTCGGCTCTTTTTCCAGTCTGTGAGATCAGGTCAGCTTGTTTTCGGTGCACAGACAAAGATACTCAACTTGAATGTCAGGAAATGTCAATACACCAGACTGAGAGCATTTCAAAATGTAACATGTTACACATTACTCACTGTGTTGGCAAAACAGACTGCATCCCTCATCTTTGAGATGCCTTAACAGAGTCCTTGCTGATTTTGTCTGTGAAAGCATACGTCCCAATTTTCTGGTGAGATGACATCTTTAAATTATCAGCTGGAGTGAGATACTGACTCACTGTCTGTCCACTGATATTAAAAACAATATTCATGACCCAGCAACTGTACAGTTACTCAACAAAGAAAGAAAACTGCTTTTCAGTCTTACCATGTGGACTGTGTGACTTACAGTGAAACTCCTAATGATATATGTGACTCTGAAAGTTAGGGCTGTGTCAAGACTCAGCAGGATGATGCAAGTCATACCTTTAGCGTGCAATAGGCCACCTTTGCCAAGTCGTGTAGAATGGGCGAATACAGAAAGAAAAAGCAGGAGGTGTTTAAGAAAAGCTTTACTTGGTCTGGTTTGCTCAGACGTTGCAGAGCCAGTGCACTCCAGGGAGTAGTCAACGTGACTGTCCACAGATGGTGCCCATCACCAGTGTTTCCTGATAGAACACCGGCTGAACAGCTGACAGTTGTGAAGGTAGAGGAGGCTGTAATTTGAAAAGGCCAAGACCATCTGTGCAAAAGTGCATTTCGTCCAAAGGTAAATTATTTATACAAATACATGCTAGCTTGTCAGTTAGTGAGCGGAACCAGCTGATGTTTCTGTTATAATGTGGCTCCAGGTGGAAGATGCCTTTTGGGCTGCAGGGATCTTTTTGTTTGTTTTTGCTACAGTACCACAGACGGCCACCAGGACCAACTGTCAGCAAGGCTTATTAACTGTCCTGTATTGAGCTTTCCAAATACATCCATGATCATTATGCGTGACATCATGCAGGGGTCCTTTCTGAGCACCAGCCTCAGGGGCTGTAAAATGAAGCCAACATCGAAGTACCAAAAACTGCAGTTCCTCTAATGGCCACTAGAGGCTGGCTCCAAGAGCGAGAAATAAACATGTTTACAGTCTGGTACAAAATGCAAGGGCATAGTCACTTTGAGCGACAGGTGGATGCTGTCTCTTGACAAGCCACTACCGCGGCGACAATGTTGGTTAGGTAACGTAACCATGGTGTAACCCCAGATTCAGTATGGGCATAGCTGTAGCTGTTACTGTTTCAGTGTGTTTTCAGTTCATGAAAGTTAATTGTAAAGTTTTGGTCGCCTAAAAAATACTTTTCCAGTGTTTGGTTGCAACAGACCCTCTGAGGCAGGGGTTATTAACAGTTTCAATTTTTCTAAGCAGACATTTTGCCACACAATGAAAAACTTGAGCCCTGGCTGCTTTTTTGCATGTGTTTACACACAGTGTAAACACATGCAAATAGTAATAAAGTCTCCAATAAATAACAGAAAGTCCAGTGGGGGTTTTGATGACTGTCCTGCAGAGTATTGTCAAGTCTTGTCAGAAAGTCAGAAATCTTGACAACTGAGTAATCCTGTCATTTATCAAGGAAAAATTCAATATGAATTAAACTTCTCAGATTTGGTGTTTTGCTTCTCATCTCTATTTGTCATTATAAATTCAATATCTCTGTATAAGGACTGCCGCCTTGTGTCTTGTGATGGCAGTTTTTCACTTTTAGAGCGAGAGTGATACTAAAAAGATTTTGGGGGCAGTATCACTTCAACCCACAACGTTTCAGGTACATATACCTTATACTGAGTGTGTGTGTGTGTGTGTGTGTGTGTGTGTGTGTGTGTGTGTGTGTGTTTGTATGCAACAGCATGTTATGCAAACAGTCAAACCAGGACTCACGCATTTCCTTGACTTTCAGGTCAATTAAAAGGAAACACCACGGAGGATTGGTGCTGAAATTGAGGGCATGGCAGGTGCACAAAAAACACACACACACACACACACACACACACACACACCAGGGCTGACAGATTCACGTCATGTTTCATCCTGACTGATCATGGCAGACACTCTGTGCCATCTGCCAATCTGTGACCTTGAGACTAATGTGAACGCTTGCTTGCGTGTGCGTGTGCGTGTGTGTGTGTGTGTGTGTGTGTGTGTGTGTGTGTGTGTGTGTGTGTTTGTGTACGAAAACGTGTACTTATTTGTGCAGATTTATATCAGTCTGAATAAAGTGCCCTACTTGAATGAGAAGGCTACAAGATGGGAAGAACAAGACGATGTGCTCTGGAAAAGCCTTTCCTTCTTGACATTTGTACTCATGGTGCAGCCCAGTCACCAGAAGAAAACTCTGACATTAGACGTCTCTGCAAAGTATAGATATGGTAGATTTATGCGTTTCATATGTATCATATCAACGTTTCTAAAGTGACGTCATATACCAGCTACTTTGTCATTTGGAGGGGGAAGGGAACTTGGATAGCCAATATCCCAACTTGTCAGATACTCCTGCTTTGTCAGTTCACCCACATGTCAAAATATGATGTGCTAGGTACCCTTCTGCGTCAGTTTTGGACGCTCAAGGACAACGTGTCAATTTACGCTTGTGTCTTTTTTAAAATACATTTCGGTTTTCATGGGTACAGTTTCTGGTTTTTAGAGGCATTCAGTTTTTTTCACAATAAACAAATACAGTTGTCAATAACGTCTCGTCACGTCACATACGTCACACACATACTGGCACCTCCCCTCCTGCCTGCCCATAAAAGGACTTCCTTGCTTTTTATACTAATTGCCGGCAGCATCACAAACAACTGCTATCTGTATCATACCGCCACAAAGGGTGCCTCTGTGCGCCTGTCTGATGCTGAGAGCCACTGACAAAGCGGTGGTTTTTGATGAGCTGGGAGTGAGAATGGGCTGGGATGTTGCTCCACCTGTAGGCGAGACGCCTGCGAAATTGCAGAGCACAGTTCAAGACCAGCAAACAACAAAACCAGTTGTTCAGTCAGGACCACTTTTGCCAAAGAAAACTTTATTTCCATTGCAGTATTATATTTGGCGGCTCGACTCCTCTGGGGCCTCTCTCTGTTACGCTACAGATAGAGCAAACCTCCCTGCCCTTCCATGCGCCCACATGGAAAGCCTAAGGCAGAGAGAGCAGCATCAGTGACAAACAGAAATGACACTGATAAGTCAGACACAGCATGGATGCCTGCATTTCCAGGCAGGATTGTGCCACCAAAAGCAGATATTTTAAGCCCAAACATTTTCCTTGCGTAGCAACATACAACTGTATCTTATCTCTGGTTTGCACAGTCCCAACATTTACTGTGGGGACTGGTTTACATGGGTTCACCAAGTTTTTGATTCACCATTTGAACCAGAACTTAAAGTCCAGTATAACTGCCACCCAGTCAGGGAAGCTTTTATATTAGTGCTACAAATAGTGTTTTCCATTAGAGTTGCATGTGGAGCTCTCTGTATGAAAGAAATTATGGTGGAACTGAACATACAGTGGAAAAAATATCACCCAATGTACTGCATCCCATCGTCAGAATAATTTTTCACAGAAAATAAAATACTCCCTTTTTATGAATCCCTCTTGCATGCAGTAATTTTACTGATACTGCATCACGTAGACATAATGTGGTATTAATAAGTTACAGAAGAAAAACCTGCAGATGATAAATATGAGGCGGGATGACAATGGCGATGACAGTGACTGGACGTTGTCAGGTACTTTAACACATACAGACAGCGATGTAGTGACACACTGAGACGCAGTGACACATGTAAGTGGAGGCAGCTCTGCAGTGCAGCTGTGGGCGGAGACGCACCGACATGTTGTCTCAGCAGAGTTCAAACCATATCAAGGTTTTAATAATCTTCCTTCCATGGCAGGCTGAAGGAAGGCGTCGAGTGAGAGTGTATGTGTGTGTTGGTCTATTAATGCTCAGGTAATTTGTTCCACAGAGAGCTGACGGAGGTGATGGCTTCAGGGAGAAACTTTAAAGACAGACAGGGAGAAAAATGGAGCCAGAGGCGCTGTGGTTACTTTCATTTTCTCGCCTCTCCGCCTCCTCTTTTGTCACAGATGGCAGTGCTGGTGAAGTTAGACGTGCCTGTGGTCTCTCTCTCTCTCTGTGCGTGTGTGTGTGTGTGTGTGTGTGTGTGTGTGTGTGTGTCTGAGTTGGTAAGGTCGGATATGGAAGCTTGTGTACTTGTGAGAACTGGTTGGTGTTTCATGCAGAGTGAGAACACTGCAGCACAGTGAGACATCCTTATTAATTTAAAATTACTTAAGAGTGATACAAAGGCTTAAAGTTTGACCTGAAGACGCCGTCAGACGCTGGTACAATGTTCAAGTGCTGCACTAGTCTACAAGTCATTATCCCATCAATCATGAAGCATTAAAGATATAATCTGACTTAGTAGTTGCCGTCATTTCTCAGTGGTGTCATATCCCCTCTGAGCATGTGTCAGGGCTGTGGCTGCTGTCATAACTTTGTCCAGTTTATAGTCACATTGTTACGGTACAATTTGTCAGTCTTGGTTGTTTATAACTATGTGTTTTAACTGGATGAAGGATTTAAGTCACAAGGATCAGAGAAATAAGCTGAGCCAATGCGGCAGCTCGGCTGCAGCCCCTGGTGTGCCGGACACTGTCGGAGAAACACAGATTTTCTGGGGTAATGTGATTTATTTAATCTTTTTATCAGTTAAAACCATCGAGTCTGTTTGTTTTAAAGAGGAGGAAACTGTGGTGGCGAAAAGGCTTAAGAATATGAGACAGTTAAGGTCAGGTTAGAAGCAAAAATTATAAAAAAATTCGACTGAACAACCTTCAGTGGGGCAGGATAATGAGAGCAGAATGTTCCAAAACAATTCACATACACACGGAAAGTTAGGTATGATGTCTGTCTAAGGAGGAGTATGTAAGAATGTTTGAACTGGTCGGGGGGGCTGTTCCATTGTTGCGGTGTGTGAAGTTGGTAAGCTGTCCTACAATAAAATACCTGCGAAAGGCTGTGAACTGACCTCATGTCTTCGAGTCGACACCACATATTCTGCTTTTCGCCACCACAAAACCTCTGGGGACAATTCGGCTCCTGGTAAAAACCTCCTGAACGCCTGGATCTTAAAGGAACAGTGTGTAACATTTTCAGTTGTTTATTGGCAAAAATCGATGGCTGCATTCATAAATATGTCATCATTGGTGTATTATTACCTCCACCAATAATCGGACTTGTTCTCGTAAAAGGAGAATTTCAGATTTGTTTGTACATTGTGCGGGTAAATCGTCTGGGGGGTTCCATAACATTTCGCCATCTTGAGGGACATACAGCCCCGCCTTCTGCATTTTCGTTGAGAACCGGGCCAGCGCTGCGTGACTGAGAAGCTGAAGGTGAGGAGCAAGAGGCACTTCGCTACTACCCCAGCAAATCTGAAACAAAGTCCCACTGTTTGAGTGTAATGCAGGATCAGGCATATGCAGCGTCACGGGAGACAGAATCACAGCTGTTAGCGACCAGTGCCGCTAACAGCGCTAACAGCTAATCCTGCGTTTGTTTTGTACTCGGAGGTCATAAATCGGAAGTGGGAATGATGTCACCTCCGTGTTGACAACAGTTTTTGCATTCTAGATGACGACGGTGGACAAGTCAGAAAAAGACATGGACACCCGTAAGAAAGCCCTTGCACTTTCAGAGTACAGACAGCTTCAAAACCATCATGCACTCCAACTGAAGAAAGCCGCAGATGAAGCTGACCTAATGTAAAACAAATAAGATGAAATTGCTATAAACAGTACTTTAGCAGATCGTTTACTCACTATGTATGTGACCTGCAGCCATCTTGAATTCGTAAGTCAGGGTTGATGCGGTTGCTCCAAGTTTCCGAGTTGGAAATCCGATCTCAGGGTGCGTTCGAGTTTAAACTGCCGACTGGGAACTAGGAATTTCCGACCTCCGAGTACAAAATGAACGCACCATAACAGTGCTGCTAACAGCGCCGCTATGGTTAGATGGGAGAAATTCCTGCACACTGCGGCTTTAAGTTATCTGAGAAAAAGGTGAGCACACATTTGTAGAAGCTGGGCTAACTGTCCCTACGCAACGCACCAAACAGCACTGAGAAACACTGATTTTATTTCGAGCTTTATTCAGTGTTTTTACTGGTTTAAGTCGCCGGGTCCATTTCCTGATCAGGAGAAACAGACTGGCTTTACTCTGTCTTTTGTTATTGTGTTGATTCAGAGACAGAAAATGACATATAGTGCATTTAAGTACTATAGGTGCATATTAAGACATGGAAGCCTTCATGTAGATTTCACCTGATATTAGTTCAATCAGGAGTGAATCATTCTGAGAGACAAGAATATCTGTTAACATGTACTCATAACTATGAGAACTATGAGAAAGTCTTTGGTGATTAGACACCATCGTGATGTCATGTGGTGCTATGATGAAGAGAGAGCTGAAGATCTGGATATAAATATAAGGTGGCTTTTGAGCTTATCCTGGGCTCTGGACAAAGTGACTGAAGGAGAATGGGGTGGAGGTGGGCGCGATGATTCTGCCTAAAATGACAGCTGACAGGAGCAGAGAGGAGAACAGATTCAAGACCTCTCCCAACTCTTGCACATCCACACCTCCACACGCACTCAGGTCTGCCTCTTCCAAAACTCACCTCTTTCAAACAGCCAATTCAGTTTCACTCCCATCTGCCGAGCCACACACAGAATATTATCCACTGTGAACTTGTTTTACTGTTGTTATTTACTTGTTTATTTTATTTTACTTTATTCCTTACCTCGTTGACTTTTTATCTGCTGTTATTTTCTCTCTTTGCCTGCAAGGTGACCTTGAGTGTGAAAGGTGCCTATAATAAAATGTATTATTATTATTATTATTATTATTATTATATTTAGCATTTAAAGTCTGACAGAAGTAACATGAATGACTGAAAGAGATCGTGGCGAAGTTTGATGGCTAATTAGGAGAGTGCATGCTCATAATCAGCTGATTGGAGGAAGTGGAAGTAAAGGGACAGAGAGAGAATTGGGAATAAATAAAGCAGAACAAAAGTTTCCAGATTGAATTTACGCTGAGCTTCATTTAACCAACCATCACTTCCACACAGACAAATCTTTTTCTTTTATTCTCCTAAATGATAAAGCTCTCTGTGAAACAATCAGAATGTCAAACGAGTGTGCAGCTGCCTTCTAAATGGAAGCTGGTTAATAACCTCGATATGACGTGAACACAAAGACAAAGACACATTCTCCAGATTTTTACGAGGGAGCAGGCAAGAGTGAAATATTTTAAATCGAGGTCCTCATAAGGATAGGAGTTTAATGTTGGTGTGTGTGATGTAGAGACAATTTAATGGCATCAGACAGCGTATGTATGTGTGCTGTATGTGCAGTATGGACACTGTCTGTGTAGATGTGTTATCAACAGGATGGCTGTGAGATAATGAGCTGTGACAATCATTCCTTTGTTTCAAAGTTAAGCGACAACAAAGATTACAAAGTCTAGCTTTCACATGTGAAGGTGGTTATGCTGCAAGGCAGGGAAACTTGCTTTGCCCAGGGCCACGAATGACTGGGGGCTGGTTGATCAACAAACATTAATAATTCATATGTAAATAATTAGCCAGACCTCAGTCAGAGACTGGAGGATCCTCACCTGGCACTTTTATCTGATAAACAAACTCTAGTTGATGCTGTTCTATGCATCCTGGCACCTTATTTACATTCATAGTAAAAAGAACCCCAAAAACAAAACAAGTGTGAATCAATTTGTTTTAATTGTGACTTAAAAAATGTCTGGCAGGCCACCTGGCACTCTTGCCTGCAGGCCACATGTCGGGACACAACAACCCGACTGCACAACCTGCAGAGAACAGTGCTCCTCTCAACAGTTCCATCTGGGTGTTTTTTAAATGTACGTGTTTTGTTCACGGGGCCGAGCAACGTCGTCTCGTCTCCCTCCATCATGTGACAGAGACACTGTGGCCTTCAAAGACACACCGCGTCATAGGGCACCACAGAACAGGATGAATCAACATTAATCTGTTAACCCAATGTTTTGTCTGTGATTAATTAATTGAATTTAACACATTATTTTGAAAGCCCTCATAAAAACATGTATCATGCTAAAATGTTTAGTGTATACAACAATAGAATAGAAATAAGAAATATGTACAGTATGTGCTTTGCATGTTAAATATACAGGTGTTGGTAAGAATAAATTAGTTTTGTATGTAAACAGGTTTATGAACATTAACCTATACAGCGGAGTGTGCCAGTAAACCTGGAACTCCGTTAGCGCTCGGGCCAGATTTCCGCTTCGCCGTGCGTCTTTTGCCGTGCAGTGAATGGGGGGGGGGGGCTGATCATCTGTTCCAGAACCACGGTCAGACGGTCAGATGAATTTCTGACATGTCAGAATTTTTGGTCGGCCGGCACAGACATTCGCACAGTTGAAGCAGAGCCATGAGCCGATACGCCAACGTCTGTGCATTTATCCCTCACTGCGCCTGCGCGAAGACATAGATCACCATGGCGACGCGTCAGTGGACTGTAAATATAGAGGCCAGGTTGGTTGAGCTGTGGCAACAGTATGAGTGCCTGTTCGACGTTTCTTCTTCCACCTACCACGAACGCTATCGAGAGAAACGCTGGCAGGAGATAGCCAATATTCTTCAGCTGCCTGGTAAGTTTTTCTGCTCTCATTGTCAAGCAAGCGCAACAAACATACAAGCTAGCGCGCTAGACGAGGTACAGCACACACACACACACACACACAGAGGGTGCACCCGGCTGTAGCCGGCTTACCTCCAACTCTCGTAAAACGGACAAACCATTCTGTCCACGTCTCTCAAGCCATCTGCGAGTCCATATGTGCCGACACCTCTTCTTTTTGGACGTTTCGGCACACAGTATAGCGCAAATCATCAAAGCAAACTGCTTGTCCTGCTTCGTTGACAACAACGGCACTTCCGGAACAAGTCGGAGCTTTCAAATGTATCTTTATTGACAACTGTCAACGGGCAGGACAGTCAGCAGCAGCCGACGAGCTGTTTTCACCCGTACAGTGTGAGCTCTCTGATCGTGCTTGACGATTGGAACGTACAGTGTGAGCACATACTGTACATCATGAGCTTTGGCTGCACATCGCAGACGATTCACTCGTACAGTGTGAGCTGGTATTAACAACAAGATTTTAAAAATCGTACAGTGTATGCTGGGCTTAAAAGTCAATCCATTTTTTGAATGGGATTTTGGTAAAATGCCTCAAATAAGGTCTGTGGTTAACAAAAGCTTAAGCGAGTTTCAGGTTTTGTTCTACGAATAAAACACGTCAGTAAATACTCTACTTGTGAATTTTGAAGCTTTTACGTGTCGTAAAAAAGGCGGTTGCTAACAAGTTGCTCAATACGACTACAAACCCTGTTGGGGACATTAAACGTCATCACCCCCGAACAGGCGAGAGTGCTGGCAGTCCGCCATTACAGCTTCTTATTTAGCTTAAACAGTCCGATTTCCCCATTATACAATGTTTTTAAAATAAAGCGGCCGAAATCAGTTGAAAGCTTAGTGGCGGTGACGTCAAGAGTCATGTGACCGTGGAGTAGTCATGTAGTCCGTTAAAGCCTAACGTTAGCTTTTTACTTCTGGCGATCGCATTTAAGCTTCAAATGCGGTATGAAAGGTGTTCATATGTGAAGATTATCTCACTGAACAAAACCTGTAAGTATCATAAACTTGTGTTAGCCACAGAGCTTATTTTCTGACATAATCCAAAACGCAATGCAAAAATCACATTCACTTTCTCTTCCAGGAACCAGCGCGATGCTAAACTTCTGGGTTTTAACGTCAGCCAGTCACATCTATCATCTATCACCTCCCACTGGAGGTGTTTCAGGCACGTCCCAGTGGTAGGAGGCCCCGGGACAGACCCAGAACATGCTGCAGGGAGCACACATCTCATCTGGAAAGCATTGCTGGGGAGAGGAATGTCTGGGGTGCTTTGCTTGGCCTGCTGCCCCTGGGACCCAGCCCTGGATAGGTGGATGAAAATGGAAGGATGGATGATCTACCATGAGGAGAAAATAAACAACTTTATTTTAAGGACTTGGGATGTGGATAAGGTGATGATAAATTCCTCAGTGCGTTCTTGTCAGCAGGGACTAAACTTCCATCTCAAACTTTCTGTCTCCAGACTTTTTATTCAGAATCTGAATCTTTATTGACCTTTTGTTTCTTTGCATTTCTCTCAGTGTACTTTCACATACACTGACATAACAGCCTGGGACAAAGACAACACAGCTGGACCAATAAAAAGGTAGAAAAAAATATAATTGTGTACCTAATCATCCTATATGCTTTCTGTGTATAAATGAGTGCAACACTACGCATGCTTTCAGGAGAGACTGTTATCCCCATTTGTGCAATTCATTGCACCTCGCCTTGCTCTGTAACAGCAGGCCGTTTCGATCCACCATCAAGTGTGGCCATTTGGACCAGAGACAAATACTTCTGCCTTTCAATGTGGTCAGATGCTGCGGTATACAATCGCATTCATTTGAAGTGTACTGAGACGTCAGCCCTCCAGGGAACAAGCGTGGGTCAATACAATGTCCCACTTGACATGAACGTGTGTGTGTGTGTGTGTGTGTGTGTGTGTGTGTGTGTGTGTGAGTGAGAGAGAGAGACAAAGAAAATGAATGTGATGTTCTGTTGTTACTACTACTGTCTCACATTTCTAAAAAGGTTATTGACACAAGAGAAGCTTCACAAAGCACACATTCAATTGTCATCACGCCAGGCAACACAAGTTTGCAGCATAACTGGGTGTTACCATTCTGGGTGTAATGTTTTGCCGCCGGTCGTCGGGATGTCACCTGTTACAGCAGTACGATACGTGGAGGAGGGTGTCAGGTTGAAACTCTGCCAGGAACAAGGTAAAATGAGGAGCTGGAAAATCTCTGTCGGGAGGGTGGGTCCAACATACCCCGGACTTTCACCCAGGAGACCAGTGTTCACTTCCTGTATGAATGTAGAGCCAAACCATGATGTTTTGATGATGATCGACTCTGATGCAGTTTGTTTGTGGTGTGAAAGAAAACTAACCAACCACAGGATTTTATGACAGCAGATATGTGATTTTAGCAACAGCTGAAACGAATAATAGCTGCCATGTTTGTTTACCATTTAGCTCTGCTTTCCAAAGAGCGGCCGAAATATATCTGGCGAGCTCTAGATAAAGCCCAGCTGGATACTACTCCAGGTGGAGGCGTCTCGTCCTCGGTCACATCCAGACCTTGAAAATAAGGCTGCAACCGGTCCCATTCCTTGCAACAGAGGCATTCCTCTTCTGTGGGCACTGGGGCACAGCATTCACAGGTACACCACCAATCTCCAGAGCTACGCAGCCTTGCAGCAGCCATTCCTCCTCTCTCGTCCTCTACCTGTTGCGCCTCTCTCTCTCTCTCCTCCTCCATTCTTCAATTTCACGAAGCTCTTCGTCAGTGTATTCTGGCTCAAATAAATAAGGGCGGCCATCAAACTCTGCAAAATCAAATTCCTCCTCCACAAAGTTGAAGTCTGGCAAAAAGTCAGCCATTATTCTATAAATCTTTCATAAAATAAATGAATGAACTTTTCAGGCTACTGTCCGGTTCTGCCTTCCAGCTGTTGCTGCTTGTTCTCGTGAGATTTCAGGCACACTATGAGATCGCTGCTTGTTCTCGCAATATTTCGGCCACGCTTTAGAAAGCAGAGCTAAATGGTAAACAAACATGGCAGCACACCGGTAAGGTAAGACAACACGTTTACATGTGGTTTATGTTCTCTGACATTTATCCTAACGATATGAGGCGGTCTTTGTGGAGAAAAAGCTTGTTTAGTGGACTAACTTTGCACTTGAAGGTTGCCCGTTCACTTACGTTTTAACAGGTCTGACGCTACTATGCGCCCTGGCTGTATCTAGGCTAACGGCTAACATGCTAACTATTGTTTTTATGTCACTAGTCACTTGAAAACAAATTTAGGACGATAGGAGACAGGTTGAAATAAACGAAAATTTCCCTTTAAGTCCATTTAAAGGTGTGTGTTTTCATCCTGCCTCTGTGTTAGTCGTGTGCAGTCTGATAACAGCCTACTAATAATGTTCACAATCAGTTATTTCTCTATGAGCTCTTTGTAAAACCAAAGAATAGAAACATAAGCACTTAAGAAGCCTTAAAGTGCTGCTGCAGAAACTTCTCACCGTCAGCAGAATTTGATTTCCCTACATGGGTCCTGATGATGTAGGATGACAAATGCCAAAAACTATCCAATGAATGTGTTACCTGTCAGTTGGGAGAACTTCACATTTACACTTCTTAGTTCATTTGCAAAAAGTCAGTGTGAACAGGAACCAAACCAAAACTAATACACAAGAGTCTATCATTATTTTCCCCCCTCTGGTGCGACCAAATGAACCGAACTACAGGTGTGAAAGCACCGCAGATGATTTGTGAGCCATGTTGCCTGTTCAGTGCAGTTATTCAGGATCTTATCTGGTGCAGCACTCGAGAGCAGACAGACGATTCCTCAGTTCCGTCATGAGTGTCAGAGCTCCCTCGGCAGTTGAACTAATGTTGAAGATGAAAAACAGAGGCTGGTCATCATTTTCTGGCAGCGAGTGGCACTTTTGAGGGAGAAAAGGCCGTTATCAGCTGAGATGTTAAAACTGATTGTTTAACTTGAGTCACTGCAGCTTGCGATAAGCTCAAGCATTGACAGAAGCTTCCTGTGACTCACTGCTAAAATCTGAGTTTTTTTAGTGGTTCTAACAAGACTTGCCTTGTGAAATCTATATTCTTGGCCTTAACAGTGAAGCTTGATTTTTGTCAGGAAGCTCAACATTTTTGATGAGTGTTGCTGGATAAAAACAAAGGGGACTCTCTTCAGTTGACGAAGGTCTGAGCTCAATGTTTCCTGCTGACCTCCAGCTGGATGGATACCCCGAGGGCAGACCAAGAGTGCATTGGACGAAATATAACCCATCTGGTCTGAGAATCCAGATGGAGCCTGGATACTGTAAATGACCGAAGAGAAGAGTATTAGGAACCCAGAAACTCAGACGCTGACCTGATTAAACCTCTGAAAATTAATTGGTAACTGGACCATGAGTGATGAGTAACTCTTTGTGGGGTCTTGACCCTGATGTTAAGAAACTTGGGTATAAAAAGCACCAAGTGTCACAGCTTTGAAAGAAGACGTTTCCTTCATGGACATCAAATGACATCTCTGTAACTGTAACGGCATAATTCAATGTTACATCCTGAGACTATGTCCCCTCCCCATTTTCATTGTTGGTATTACTTTCATCCTTAGCACTCTCTTTTTATCCCCCGCCTCTCTTGCATGATTCTGCCTCTCCTGCTCTTCTGTCATCTCTCCGTTATTGTACGCAGCCATTAGGCCTTTAGCCAGGATTGATGTATTATCCGAACACAGTAATGAATGCTTCAGCCTAAATATGGCTGGCCTCATAGCTCCACTTTTTCGCCAGCGGTTTTATCTTGGTTTCGCACATTTTCATGACAGCATACTGATGCTCATTACGGTGTGTTCGGTGGTAAAACTAACATGACCGAGGAGGCAGATGATTATATTTGTGTGGAGCTTAAAGGTTTGTTCTAGACCCAGGAAATAGCGGTTTAACAAAATTAAAACTCAACACAAAGTCCACCTCCAAACTTTTTAATGACATCTCATAGCCCTCGTCAATCAATGGATTCACTCAGTTATCATGGAGATGGTTTAGGCTAGCTGCTATCATGCTGCACCTTTACAGTGTTTTTTTTTTCTTTTTTCCACAGTAATTAGCAGCAAGTTACTAAAATGGACAGGCTACATAGAGCTGATGTACAAGTATAAATCTGAGTTAAAGGGAAATTTCGGTTTATTTCAACCTGTCTCCTATCGTCCTAAATTTGTTTCAAGTGACTAGTGACAAAAAAATAATAGTTAGCATGTTAGCTGTTAGCCTACATACAGCCGGGGCACATAGTAGCGTCAGACCTGTTAAAACATAAGTGAATGGGCAACCTTCAAGTGCAAAGTTAGTCCACTAAACAATTGATTCACAAGTCAGTCTTTAGACGCTTTGCTTAACTAAAGACTGATGACTTTCTCCCTGATTTTGTGTTTAGATGGGCGGACACAATTTCAGAGTTTAAAAAACTCCCTACGTTGCAGAACCAATAGTAAATCTGCAGGTCGGTCCTTTGGTGGCTCGCTGAACTCTTGTGCTCGTAAACATAGTCCCACTAGAAACACGTGTAGCGGTACAAAATGGTGTTGATGTTTGTCGCATTTGCGGCGACACATTCTCGCCAACTAAAAGAAACAAACATAATCTTTTACTTTTTTTTCACATCACTGTATCACCGTTTGGACTAATCCGATGTTTGTAAAGTCTATAAACACAATGATTGAATAAACATTACTATTTCTGTGTGCACGTTTAGCTGGGCTAACCGTTAGCTGTTAGCCCTGTTAGCCATTAGCGGTGTCTGTAATAGGTAATAACTCATTAAACGGTCCGTGAAAAAAATATTTTTTCCAGCGGATATCTTAGTTACAACATGATTGAGCTAGCAAAGCAGTTTTGTGTTGCTATGTGTGGTATTTATTCAGTTTTGGGAAGTCACGATGTCTAGAAAGCATCAGTGGCTGCAGCTGACAGGGACAGCTAACAGCAGCAGCAAAGCTAACATCAGGACGTCATCTGTTAAAAGCCTCCCGTTGTCGGATACGACATGAAACTACTCCAGTTAGCTCAATCATGTTGTAACTAAGACATCCGCTGGAAAAAATATTTTCTTCACGGATGAGCACACGTTTGATAAAACGGAGTTAAATCTCTCGGCATCCATTTTCAAGCTCTCTGTGTGTTTGTTTCCTTGCGGACAAGAAAAGGAGGAGCGCACATTTCCGAGACGGCGTGTCCTTTTCAAAAATGCAAGAGGCGTTGCTTTGTTGCCGGCCGTTTTCGCCGGTGTGTTAAACACACTTTAGAAAGGAGTGTCCCCAGACTATCAGAAGGAGGAGATCTCTGATTGTCTGGTGGCGAGACTAACTAAACAAGCTTTTTTTCCACAAAGACCGCCTCATATCGTTAGGATAAATGTCAGAGAGCATATAGAAAACGACATGTAAACGTGTTGTCTTACCTTACCTTACCTTACCTTACCTTGGAAGGCAGAACTGGATAGTAGCCTGAAAAGTTCAGTTGAACTTGCTCTTTCTACAAATGATTCTCAATGCTGTAAAGTGAGACAAACCTCCTGCACCTGAAACGCTGTCAGAACTTTAATTTATAGTTGCCAGCACAGCCTCCGTATTTCTTAACCTGGAAGAGGCAGAAAAGGTGCTCAGAAAACAAAAAACCTAAATACAAGATGCCAATTCGCACAGGACCAAGTGTTTACAACGTTGGAACTGAGGTGTTCTCAAGCAACATCTCTGACCTCTGACCTCGCTGCAGCAGGATATAAAATAAGATATTTTCTTTTCTGAATCACATCCTGATTTCCTGAGATACCATTTGTTCCAGAGTCACTGGTGTCATATCTCTGACTCGCAGCAGCCTGGTGTGGGTGACTTATCTCTCAGTGTAAGGAGCTCCGCGACAAATCAATCACAACGCTGCAGAAAAAACAAAGCTCTGTTAAAGCAGCTACAAGTTTTTAACAGCTTATGAAACAGTCTCCTGATGCCTCTGTATGACCTACATAAATAAACAAGACCATCAGTGAGAACATTGGCATCTGTATAGACGTTTTTGAAGCCTGTGTGCGGGTCTGATTCTCTGCAAAATCACACAGAACAGTTCTCTGCACGCAGATCAGAAGAGCCTATGTTTACTTTTTCCCAGGCAAAGTTCATACAAAAGCCAGTTAAAAAAGAAGCAGGAGATTTTACTTCAGAGAAATGTATTTATTTTTTTTGAGAATTATGTATTTTTATGGCTGATAGTGGCGCAGGAGAAAAAAAAGGATTTACCAGTGAACAAACAAAACTAAAAGGGGCATAGATATTATGTCGATGTTTTGTTAGTTTTAAGTTGTGTTGCAACTTACGACATCCTGCACACATTTCACACCAGCGTCATCTTGTAGGTATGGAGAAAAAAATAACGTCAGCAAAACGTCATAATGTTAACAAAATTTAACGTCTGTCTGACATCAGAGTCCAACATCCGTCTGATGTCAGATTGACCTCCAGTAATAGCTGGGCAGTGACACCTGCACACATTTGACAAATGTCAGGATCAAAGTTGCTTTTGAGCTTGAAAATTCTGTCAGAGACTTGTTTAAAATTCTTCTGTGACCACACCACTGGTCTGCTGGCTTATTTATGCATTCACCCAGTTAAGTCACATACAGCTCATATTCAGCAAATGGCTCTCTACAGCAGGTGCTCCTGGTTGGCCTTGCTGTCGGCGTGCATGATTCAAAGACTGACAGAGCTGAAAATTGGGATATTCTTAAAAAGACACCCTGCTGAGTTCCCAGTAGTGTCAACAGCTTGTCCTTAACTGCCTGTTCTTGAGCTGAAAAACCCCAAAATGAAGTGAAATAAGAGAACAGTTTTTTACTTAAAGCTCAAGTCAGGAAACTGCCGTCTTTTCTTTCCCTGCTTCATTAATGTTGAACAGCATTGAATGCATGCAGGACAAAGATGAGAGCAGCTCCTTTATCTGCACAGGCAGTGATGAGGGGATGCTGAGCAGGTGTGGAGGCAGCTCAGGTGATGATGTAATGACGGGATGAGCTACAGGTGTGCAGAGGAGCGCACTGAGGAGGACCTGTGTGCTGCTTCAGGATCAAATTCAGCACTTACAGTGACAAGCGTAATAAATAACATTTACTGGAATATTGCTAATACGTATCATGCTAATGTATTTTGGATTCTGTTTGACTCCACAGAGGCAAATATTGTGCTTTTGACTCCACTACATTTATTTGACAGTTATATCTTAGTTTCATTGGAAATTGTGATGCTTTACTGTTCAACAGGCTGAAAGGTCAGAGCAGTGTTCAGCAGCCTTAACCATCAAAAGGGGAGGAAGCTAGAGAGAAGCTACGGAGAAGCTACGGAGCTGCGTATGGCTGCGTATTTTTTTTCTTACTGTCATTATTCAATATTTTAAAGTTCTTGGGAGCCAAAGTTTGATAAAACTTGTCCTCTGGGTCATAGAGCTTCACTGCTGTCAACAGTTGTTTTTTTTTTTAAACTATACTTAATATTACTTATTTTGATATTTTATAGTTTGTACTTTTCACTGTAGCATAATTATCTCTTAATTTATTTATGCGTTATTTTATTCTTTGTATTGTATATGTGCAAAGTTTTAACGCAACGCACCACTTGAGTATCCTGGAAATCCAGAGTTCTTGCGAGAGCACAATTTGAATTTGCTCAGCGAGTCACTCTGGCAATCAGTCATGATGCTCATTACCCATGCCGTTGGAGCCAAGCTGCACCAATCACATCGGTGTATCTGATATAGGCGGGCCAGAGGCGAGCTAAACAGATGACGACAGCGCTGCGACGACGAAGTCCAGAATCAGTCATTAAACACTGCAAGATGGCTACGGATGAACACCAGTCGTTTGAAACAGCTTTGGCCGCTACAATGAACGAGTTAGACTTGGCTTTTTCTCTAAAAGAGGAACAGAAGACGGCGCTCGAGTCTTTCCTTTGCAAGAAGGACGTTTTTGTTGTTTTGCCGACCGGATACGGCAACAGTCTAATCTACCAGTTAGCTCCGCTGGTAGCTAAGCTCGGGATACGTCACCCCGTGTATTGTTCTGATTGGTCGTAGTGTTATCCAATTGCGTCCAGTGATATTTACAAATGCATGCTTGGTGCCGCCCCTCGAGTTGGGCCATTTGCATTACTCATGGCCAGACCCTAAATCTTTCTAGATTTGGGTCTGGATTTCCAGGCTACCACTTGAGAGACACAGTTGCACATTGTTACGCTTGTATAATGACAATAAAGTTTTTGAATATTGAACATTTGTTGACTCACAGTGTGTCTCAGATCACATACCTCTGTGCTAAACGCTTAATATTTTGAGTGCACAAGTGCGCTAAGTGCGTTGACACTGCATAGTGTCGGGAAATGCACTGTGCTACTGGCGTATTCAAAATAGTCCGAAAGTTGCTTACCGACACCTCTCACCCTCAACTGTCGCCATTTTTGTGACGTAGCGGAAGCTCCGCCACAAACTTCTCAACTTTTGACATGTCTGCTGGGGACAACAAGAAGCCTGTTAGTTATACATGTGTTTTTGCACTAAGTACCAATACTGTTGTCGAATAGAAGCCGTCGGTGATGTTTGTTGGGTCTGTAATGATTTGGTACAATAATGCGAGCGTTAACGTTATCTTGCTGGCTATCGTGGCATTTGCTAGCTAGCTAACTTGCTCCTAGCTACGGCAGCACTTTTTTTTTTTTTTTTAAAGATTTTTTTTGGGCATTTTTGTCTTTAATGGATAGGACAGATAAGTGTGAAAGGGGGAGAGAAAGAGGGAGTGACATGCAGCAAAGGGCCACAGGCTGGAGTCAAACCCGGGCCGCTGCGGCAACAGCCCTGTACATGGGGCGCCCGCTCCACCACTAAACCACCGACGCCCCACGGCAGCACATTTTAATTAGTGCTGACACTGAGCTGGGCAACGACAGGCTGCATATGATGCTGATGTGAAAGGACGGCTTCTTTTGTTGGCGTCTGATGCCGGAAGTCACAGAACAAGCACCAGATTTTGACGACTTTGGAGTGAGACTGGGAATAACGTAACTTTTAGTACATACAACATTCGTGGGACGCTAATTTGCCATACCTTTGTATGAGGCTACGTTGCATAAAGAAGCTAAAGGGTGCCTTTGGCATCAATCTCTCAAGCGGAGGGGCGTGACAGGGTGTTGATATTTGACAACCTGGGAATGAGATCGGGCTGATCCTCCCTCTGTGGACTCTGTCGTTTTATAACAACCTCACATTTCTTCCTCCTTCTATTTGGGTGGAAAATAGTCATAATTACTAACGACTGCTCGAGGTCTTTGTCAGCTGAATATAAATGTGTTGTTTTTGGGATTTTGCTGAAACGACTGATGCTGTCATTTTTCTCAGGAGGACATTGTCGTATTAATTTGATGAAAAGAGTTCCCAGCAGAAAATACCTCACTTACTGGTTTGTTCTATGAGCTCACATCTTTATCTAATGATCTTCATCAGTGGATGGAGCCGGCTCTGCTATCATCATGATAAAGCTGCTGCGCCTCGCCTGTTTCTAAAGATTTATTCCTTCAGGAGAAAGCGCTCTGGGTGCCACATGCAGGTTGGCACTGATCATTTCATAGGAATTGTTGACAGAAAGAAAATACAGAAAATCACCTGTCTTTTAAAAACATTTCCTCAACCAGCTTTTGTGTGTATTTTTACGTTGTGTTCTTTCTAGTTTCATAAAAGATCTGAAAACATCCTCCACTTTTGACAGTCATCATGCTCTCATCTAGTTTTCTCTTTGTCCAACAAGCTTTTATTTACTCCACTCTGATCTTCTATTTTTCCTCCTCTTTATCCTGCTCCGTCATCCTCAGTTCTCCTCTTCCTCGCTGTCGCCTCTATCCTGCAGTCTCTACCTGCACAGATCTCTTTCTCTCTGCCTCTGCATACCTCTTTTGTGCTCCCATCTCACTCTGTCTGTCTCTCTGTCTGTCTGATCCTTGTTTGTGCTCTCATTCCGCCCACCACACTCCCCTCATCGATGAACAATCCTTTCATCCTTCCTTCTTCCTCTATATTCCTCATTTATCCTCTCAAGCCTCATCCTTCTACAAGCTCTGCTCTCTCTCCTCATTTCTGTTCAGTCTTTCTTTAACTGTCACTGTCTGCAAAACATCATCTGACTGATGACTGATGCTTCTGGGGGGTTTTATCACCTGCTGTTTGAGTCCCCATCTCAAAAACTCTCTCTAATCACATTTCCTTATTCAATTCAATTAATAATCTCTCGGTTTTTACGTGTACACCCGGTATTAATAAAAACTCTTTAGATGGAGACGTTCTGGTTTGATCACATTCCTGTTACAATCTTACACCTGGTGCAGAGCGGCGCACAGCACAGTGCAACTACCATGGCTAGTTTCGGTAAAGCAATGGCAATTTAGCTATTTTGAGGCAGCAGAAGGAGATTACACCATTGATGTACAAAAACCTTGGTCTAAAGTTTTCTAACTTTTCAGATAGTTTTAATATCCGAACTCAAAGGCTCTGTCTTTATTTTTTAAAATCAGATGAAACCCACGGTCCTGGACCCTACCTTGTTACTGTAATATCAAGCCCTTCATTCATAATTTCAGAAATTCACAGAGAGAGGGAGCAACACATTCTCACTCCAACCTTGTCACATATTGACGTTTGGTCATGGACTTTCCACGTCCACATATGACGTGCAAGGTACCCTGGGTGTGTTGATTGTTGATGTTTTGAGACGCCATGTCAACTTCTGCCTGTTACATGCATTGTCTGTTTTTAAAATACACTTCTGTTTTCACAGGAAATGTACCACCAACTGACTTTCTTTAACAACAAACACAGGTGGTTACATTTTACCAACACACGCATGTGGTTGGGTTTAGGACAAAAGAAACAGGGTCTGACCTTAGAATCTCACACAAGGCAAACAGCAGTCTCCAGGGTGAAAATTGGTGGTTGTTGGACCCATCCAAAACCTTTCCCACCCGTCGTACTTGGACTTCCGCCACCCTAACTTTCATTGTTGTCCTGCCACTTTCCCCCTGCTGCCACCAGGCTGGCCACGTATCATGCCAACATAAAAGGATGGCTTTTTCTGTTGGTTGTTGACATTCTGGGACATTGTGTGTCATGGAGTTTCCACGTCGACATATGACGTGCAAGGTACCCTGGGTGCGTTGATTGTTGACGTTGCACCCTGCGACCGGCTGAGGGTTTCTCAGCGTCCTACGTCCTGTGTTTGAGCGATTTTATGAGTGTTTCTTGTGCTTTTATGCCTTTGATCGCCATGGACAAGTGCTTCTAGACCTTGAACCTTGAATCCTGGCTCCAAAAAGCCAAGATGGTGACGGCCAAAATGCCAAACTCGAGGCTTCAAAACAACAGTCCACAAATCAGTGGGTGGCGTCATGGTGGCTACATCCATTATTTTATACAGTCACGCATGAACCATGACTTGTCGATAACTAGCTGCATCTGCTGTGGATACATTGCCAACTGCTCTTTTACTGCAATGTACGAAAACCATGGATGAACGATTAGACTTCAACCATGCGGTGTTAACTAGAAACCCTAGTTAATAGGGCCCTTTCAGACACGGCACAAACATCTATTTTAAGAATGGGAAATTTATGAATTGTCTGGTGCAGAATCTGAAAATAAAAAATGAGTTTGTTATTTTGGAATTAAGCGCATTTTCCTCTCACTTTGTGACCACTGTGTCTGTACTTTACTCTGGAGATATCACACCGCTCCCTCCAAACATCTTGATGCAGTTTACCACTGTACCCTGTGTTTCATCATAGGAGATAAATGTCATACCCACAGCACACTGTTATTCTGGTTTATGAATGTCTCCTGCTAAAGCTGCCTCAGGGCATCACCTCTCTTCTCAAATATAAAAGTTCTCTCGCTTATTTATTTATTGAGCTACATCTTGATACCTGTATTTAAACAGTTATATGTTTTTACTTTGGATACATGGTTGTGGAGAGAATGGGATCCTTTTATTTGTTCTTGTGTTCATGTTGTTTTTATGTTTAATGTGTGTCGTAATCTCTTTTGTTGGGTGAAAACATAAAACAGACAAAGAGAGAGCAGACCCCCCAGGCCAAAGGCGATTGCGAAGGCATGACTGGCCCTACTCTGCCTCTGATTGGCTTCCCCTGATATTCTTACTCTAACCTTCTCTCCTCTTACCTAAACCCAACCAATCCAACCAACAAAGGCAATGAGAACAAGCCAATCAGAGCGAGAGTAGGGTGGGTCATACTCAGTGTATAACTTTTAATAAGTTGATTAATTGACAGAGTAGCGCAGGAGCGTCCATAAAAGTTACAGCTCTTTTTCCCAGGAAAAGCTCTTTCTGATAATGAAACTGAGGATGAGTCATGTGACTGACGCCAGCGCCACACTGAGGCATGTAGACGAGGGAAGCGCTTCTGTATGACATCACATACTTATCCTTCAGTTTATTCTGCTTGCTGCTTTGCTATTGGTTTTCTTTGGCAAGACCCGCCCTACATTGCACTTCTTGAAGCATCTCACACGTGTCTCGCCCATAGACTGTATGTATTTAGTGGATTTGCAGTGGACACCAGAGAAATAGACACAACAAGGGCAACAAGTGCTCATTCCGGTCTGTTATTTTTATTGTTTATGTAATGTAAATGTAATGTACTTTATTTATATAGCACTTTACAACGACCACAGGTGAATCAAAGTGCTTCACAAGAGATTAAAAAACACAACACACAACAGAGTCATGAATAAAAAACAACAAATAAAAGGATAAAGCAATAAAATAATATAAAATAGGAGTGTCACCACATTACTGAGTATTAAAAGCCATCCTAAATAAATAAGTTTTAAGTTTGGATTTGAAGAGGCTCAGGTCAGAGGCAAGATGTATGTCAGTGGGAGTTTATTCCAGAGCCCGGGTGTGGCAACAGAAAAAGCTCGGTCATCCCAGTGTTTGTGTTTAGACCTGGGCTCTTCCAACAAGAGTTGGTTAGAGGACCTCAGAGCCCTGCCACGCTCACGGACAGTTAGCGTCTCAGATAAATAAGATGGGGCGAGGCCATTAAGACCTTTAAAAACAAACATTAAAAGTTTAAAATCAATTCTGAAACGAACTGGGAGCCAGTGGAGGGAATAAAGGATGGGACTAATGTGCTCTCGTCTGTTAGTGTTAGTTAAAAGGTGGGCAGCTGCATTTTTGCACAAGTTGAAGGTGGCTAAGAGCAGACTGGGAGACACCAATATACAGTGCATTGCAGTAGTCGTGTCTAGAACTAATAAAAGCATGAATAGCTTTTTCAAGGTCATGATGGCTTAAAAATGTTTTAACTCTGGCTAAAAGACGTAGTTGGAAAAGCTTGTCTTAACAACATTGTCAATTCGTTCATCAAATTTCAAATGGTTGTCAAAAATTACCCCCAGATTTCTGACTGTAGGGCTACATGTAGAAGGCAAGGTGCCCAAGCCGGTCGTCCCAGTATCCCCAAACACAATGCACTCTGTCATATCCTCATTTAAATGAAGAAAATTTTGAGTTAACCAATTCTTGATATCAACAATACAGTCAAGTAAGGAACTTAGTGCATTATTATCTTTTGGCTTCAGTGGCAGATAGATTTGCAAGTCATCTGCATAGCAGTGAAAAGATTGAGATCTGGCTATGTATCTGGCTATAACTGACCCAAGTGGTAACATATATAATGAAAAAAGCATAGGGCCAAGAATAAAACCCTGTGGCACCCCACAGGAGAGGGGGGCACTAGAGATCAGATAAATAAGACATAAACCACTTAAGTCCAGTGTCATGAATGCCAGCATAGTGGTTCAGGCATGATAGGAGGACTGTATGGTCAGCCGTGTCAAAGGCTGCCGTGAGATCATATTTATTATATATTTATTATTACTATGTTTTATTTATAATAGTTTTACTGACTGAAAATATATTTTGGACATCTGCTTTTGAATTACTGACAGAGCCAGATAGCTCCGTTGACCAATGCCACACCCTTCTGCCAAGTGTCGTTAAAATCAGCCCAGTACTTTTCCATGACCCTGCTCACAAACAGACAAACACACAAACAGTGCAGAAAACCTCACTTCCTTGGCGGAGGTAATAAATGCAATAAATTCCATCTGACACAGGGACGCTCTTCGTCGAACCTGTTTGGCCTCATTACCACATCTTAACATTACTAGTGAGATTGCATTGTGAAGACTTTCCACGCTGCGCCTGTCTCTTCCCCTCTTAAACCTCCATCCACCATCCTCCTCTCCACCTCTCACACTGCCTCCATAATGTGATCATTTTACTCCTGGACACCAAAAGGCTTTTCATTAAACTGGCCTTGGCGTTGCTTCCAGATATCCTCGGCTGCTTCCTAATGAAAAGAGACATTACGAATATGAGAAGACGTTTCATGGCTTCAACACAGTCTGACCGTAATGATATTAGACAGATATTCTGTGTGTGTTATGACTGTTTGGTGTTAGCGGGTGTGCATTTTGCTGGTTATGCAGGATGGTATGTGAGTTTATGCAGCTCTCTGCATGAACGGACACATCTTGGGTTTATTGTTGTGTTTGTACAGACATGGACTCCTGTATGAAGAGCAAAGAGTTTGCCTCAAGCAGAGCAGCAGTCAGCAGGGAAACATCCATCAGCAGAACATGTTAAGCACCCTCTACTAAGCACAGTCACTGTACAGTAAGGAAGCTACGGTCTTTTTCTCCATATAACATTCCCCTTGCGGCCAAACACCTCAGCCTTATTATTGGAAAATTACAAAATCATTTTTGCAAGAAATTTCGACCAGAAATATAATCATCAAGTCACTGTGATGCCCACAGTAATAACCTGCTTGCTGTTTTATCGTCCATTGATGCCATAAAACAGTTATTTCATCTGAGCCTGGTCAATAAAAGTTTTTATATTTGTTTTGCTAAACATCCTCATCCTGGAGAAAAATCTCAGCACAGGAGCAGCAGCAGATTAGTGGTCATAAAACATTCACCACCATGTTTTAAGGGAGGACACTTTATGGGGATTGACTCTGTTTTGGAGTCAGCCTCAAGTGGCCGTTAGAGGAACTGCAATCTTAAGTGCTATACAGTAGGCAACTGGACCTGCTATCACCTCTCATCCAAGAGGCTTCTTCAGTTCTAACTGACTGGTGCAGAGTCACATGTGACCTCAACAACTCTGTAAGGGTTCACACCCACACAGAGTTTAAAGCCTGCGACTCCGCACCAGTCCGTTGGAGCTGAAGAAGCTTCTTGGATGAGAGGTGAAACGTCTTCAAGAAACTCAAGCAAGTCCAGTTGCCTATGATGTAGCACTTAGGATTACCATGACCTGGACGACTGAGAATATTCACCGACATAGAGGAACTGCAGCTTTTGGCATATTGGCTTCATTTTTCAGCCCTGAGGTTGGTAATGGTGAAAACCATGATTCAGACACAAAACACATGTAATCAGGATATTAAATGGAAACATTTTAAAGCTAAAAATGTGAGCAGACACATAAATATCCCTGGTCATAAGAGCACACGTGATTGTGGTCAAACAGGTGTCAAAGCCAGGAACCAGAGGAACCATTGAAAGTGAATGTGCATTTATTTGTTACTCTGAATGGGTGTACTGATTGGGAGCCGCAGCTGGAGCTGCACTGATTATGTCTCTAATTGGCTCTTTCACTGACAGGTGGGTAAGAGACCAACACACACTGCACTATTTCAGGCTCACACATTCAAAACACAAAAACACACAGGAAGAAAAAAACAGTTTTCAAGAGCATGCAGATGGAAGAAGAGAACGAAGACAGAATAAACACATCACACACAAAGCACATTCATGTAAACACCTCAAACATCTGGAAAGACCTTCGCACTCCTGTGGTGCTTTAACACGTCATATTACCGTCACACACTCACACTTGTGTCATCACACATCAAAACAAAAATCAATCCTGTTTCTAGCAGCAGATCACAACCTTCATGTCACACACACAGACCTGACTCTCGTCTTCTTTCTGGGTTGTTGACTTGGCGACAGTTCTTGTTTCATCTCTGAGCTCTCGCACACTTGTTTTTCTCATTGCACGTTTTTTTGTTTTTGGAAACAGATCAAATTCACATTTATGTATTGAGATTGTAGAGAATGCACTCAAACATAACACACAGAGTGAAAGAGTCAATACTTTGATGCATTTTTTTATTTTGGGAGAATGTTAACAGTTCCTAGAGGAAAATCAATCAAACACTGGTGATGTTTCCTTGACTTTAAGGAGGTTATTCCGCCATGCTTGTGCTTAATCTATTTGCATGAGGAAGCAGCACTGTGTCTTCTTCTCTTCTTATTCGGGGGATTCTACAGTATTTGTCATGATACCAGTCAGAAATCCCCAGTGGATGTTCTGCCCCCACAGTGAGCACAGGGTGAGGGGAAGAATTCACAAACACCTGTCCACACCTCTCTTTGACGCACACTGCCCAGAGCAACCTGGTTCTGCTCATGTACTTCCACTGAGTTCTACAGGTGTTCACACCTGAAGTTCAGTTACAACACTCAGGGCCGAGGCTGAGAGATCCATTCAGTTCCCTTTCAGCTTTGTTGACAGTCGTGCAAGCCACCGTGGCGTGGGCCTCTGTAAATGGCGCCCAAGCTAAGAGCATGCACAGAGGCATTTATACTCAGTGTGTTGCTTTTTGCAATAAGCTCTGGAACCCCAGGGAGTGTACACAAAATATTTTGTGGAGAAGCAACAACAGGAGGAACGTTGCCCGGCAACAGTTGTGAACACCAACATACCGCCAAACATTGCATTTGCTTACTGTTATTATCACTAATATTATTTTAAACCACTTTATTTTCTAGGGTTGCCACTCTTTCCACAATCGCTTTTTAGCTTTTATAGTAACCTCTTATGTTCTTCCACACCCTGTGGCAAAAAGCCTCTTCTATCCTCCAGTGTGCTGGCTATTTTTGTCCAATAATTTAAGGCCATTTGACCATCCCTGTGGTTTCTGAATGAAGAATCGTAGAGACGTCTGTACAGGCGAACCTGCTCGACCAGTCCTTCCTGTTGAACTGAAAAGCACAGCGTGCACAAAAGCTGTGACGACTTTCAGAGCCTTCCCGCTCGACGAGAGGGGTGATTACGTCATTTTCTGGTGCACGAACCTCATGCTGGGGACACGATGGTGGGTATAAACAATGCATTGGGGTTCGCACTAGACACAAGTTCTAGTCACGTGTCCCTGTGCAGTTCCAATATTTCTTTGTTGTGTTGTGATATTCTTTGAGTCTCTCCTTTTTCATGTGCTGGAAAACGTTAAAGTAGTTTTGACAACGCAAATAAATAGAAAGATGCCTGTGAGCTAATTTAGGCAGTCAGCTCGAGCTGCACTGATTCATACCCACACCTCATACATCATTCTCCATATGTCATCTAGATCCTCCCAATTTGGCGGTCTATATCAGCAAATCTCATACTGCTGCTCGCTCTTTGAGCCCATCCTCCACCCCAACATCCGCCTGCAGGCTCCAGTTAAGGGAGAAATATTTAATCATCTCCCAATCCCAACTCCCCAGTGTCTCTCGTAAACATCTCTGAGGGAACGATGAGGCCGGGATCAAGACACCAAACTTTAACTATGTCTGCTGTTGAAATAAACATTTAAACGTAAGTTGTTTGACTGAAAAGGGATTAACATGAATGTGCTATCCTGCCCATCTTCTAAAACTTAACTAGCGGCTCACAGCAGCGAGCAGAGCAGAAGGACGATTTTGGTAAAAACTTTGTCAACATTCTTAAAAGCGTGTGGCTGAGTTACTCAGATTTACTCTCACACGCTGTCTGATAGTAATGAGGGATAATGAGCTGGAGACATGGAGGCAGACTTTACTGGCCTTATTTTTTGGTGTCGGAGGACAGGAGAGCAGCACAGGCAGAAAACAAGTCCATTAGCTGTGCATGACAATTACTGTATGGTTGAGGCATAGGTAGGCAAGCTGAGGCTCCAGAGACACAAACAGCTCTTTAGACCACCTCAAGTGTCTCCCTGTGACTTTAACCAAAAATAATCCAGTCTGTGGGAATGACTGACAGTTATTGTTTAATAATTTAATTAAGTGATTCTGACATTCCAATTGTTAAAAGTTTATGGCCCATATTCCACATAAAAAACATGCACATTTTGTCAACTAAAATATGCGCCATACCTCTACGGCCTGGAGCCAGGGGAGTAAATATAGGCAGTGCAGGGATGAGGTTGCATTGGGGCTCTTTAGGTGCGGGGGTCCATAAAGAGAGTGGGCTGTCTGTGACAGCCCATTGGTCCGACAGCCCATTGTTCCGACCATATTAAACCCATTGTTCAGAAGTCCCGTTGTTCCGAAATCATCATGATCCCCTGTGGTTAAGGTCTGGTTAGGTTTAGGCACAAAAACCACTTGGTTAGGGTCAGGAAAAGATCATGGTGTGGGTTAAAATGAAAAAGAAAGTGACAAACACATAAGCCGTGAGCCTGCTTCGCCTCAAGCCTTTCCCAGCTGACCCAGAGCTGGTCGCGGTGCACCATCAAGGCAGAAATATGCCCGCCGAGAGCCGTTCAGCACCGCAGAGAACTCCACACACAACCCCGCCCCCAGACTTAATAGCAGGAGGTTATGGTGTTAAAAGACAGACTCTCATTAAATTAAAGATTGTGTCATTTGCTATATATGCCCTCAAAAAAGACAAAGTGTGCACTGGGGCCCATCGTAACTACATTACGCCACTGCATGGCTCCTTTCCATCTGAATTTTAGCTGAACCTCAGCAGACGTGGCTTGTCTTGAGTCTTGTCTTGAGTCTCCCTGGCTGGGTACACTATGGACTCCAAATCCAAAAAAAGAAAAGCCTCAGAGGAAAATAGAGAAGTGGAGATCTGTTTGCTTTCACTGCCAATGCTGCAAAGTCAAAGTACCAAACATTCATGACTAACTCACTTAAGACCTATGAGTAATGTTGACTTAGTTACCTTTATGGTAAAGTTTTTGTTTTGGGGCCAAAAATGTCTGTTGATAGTAAAGGTTGTCGACCCCTGGGTAAAGGTAAAGGACGGATTTGGGATGGTCAGGTTTTTCGCACTGATACTCTTGGTTACAGTTGCGGAAACATCATGGTTATGTACAAACAAGATTCTGGTGTCCTGCTTGAAAATTATGTCCATCCTCGCCATCACCCCGACCTGCACATCCTGAACGTCCACCTTGCTACAGAAAAGATAAAATACTTCCTGCACTGACGCTCAATGTTGGCAGTGGATGGATATTGTGAAAGTTTTCCGCTATGGATCCCTTGGGTTACTGGGCTGAATTTCCAACATGATCGTTCCTGACTCAGCCCAATGGGACCCAACAGGATGAAATGAGGCTTGAGCTCGGAGACCACGCGCTCACAACAGCAGACCTTCATTACAAACTGTGGGCTTGGAGTTTTAAAGACAGGAGCTTTTACCAGATGAAACTGTCTAACAAAAAGAAACCACATATCTGTATTATGGGAAGCACAGTATCCACTCTTGACCCAATCTAAGAGCTAAAAGTCAAGATATATTGATTTTTACCATTTGCCGTCTCTTTTGAGTCCTCCCAATTTTGAAAGTGCAGCTGGGAACACAATAATAAATTGCCTGAGTTCTCTTTTGGGAGCTAAAAAGGACTGAATTGAATTTCATGGTCATTTGGGTCTTTGAGGTCAATCAAATAGAATATGAAAAAATAATAACAACGGGAACATCCCAAAGCACTCACTCAGCCACAGAATAATACATCAGTGTCAAGTTTAATCAGCAACTGAATAAGTCATCACTACACAAGAAGCAACAACGTGGACCAGCAAATAACATCCAGCAAAAGTTTGAGCTCAGGACGGAGTAAACCCCTCTGTTATTGTGAATTTATTTTGGCTTCTGTTGGCTGAGGAGGGACTTCACCTGCATGAGGCTGATAATATGTCTGTCAGATCAACACACAAGCCTCCCAACAATGACATTAAAGACAACAGAGCAGAAAAATATGGGCATCTGTGCCTTTTGCTTTTGTTCTGAGCTCCCATCAGTCTAAATTGCTGCATTGCTGTCGGAGCTCGCTTGGCCGTCTTTGCTGTTCACGTGCATGCGAGCTGATTTATGTGAGGGTCAGCTTTACTTTGCAAGTCATATATGCAGTCAACACATTCTCACTCTGACCTCATCACATATCAGCGTTTGGTTGTGGACTTTACCCTGTTGGTTGCTGACGTTCTGGGGAAAAAGAACAGGGTTTGGCTTTACAATCTTACGGGACGCTAACACCGGCCTCCAGCACCCCTCCCGCCCGTCCGCCCTATTCTGACTGTCACCACCTTAACTTTTGTTATTGTCCCAGTGTGTTTGCTCCTAACGCCACTGCATATCATGCTGATGTGACTTTTTTGTCAGTGTCTGACGCCGGATGTCACTGAAAGTTTTCATATGGGTGTCCAAATGGAGTCACTGAAAATTTTGGGATGGCACACCAAAACCAAAAGCCTTAACTGAATTTCAGGAATTTGATAATGCTGTTTAAGTATATGTATGTGTTATATATCTATACATGTAGATGATTCTTTGTTCTACAAATAGGCTGGTTGTCCTTTTCCGTAAAAAGACAAAGTTACAGCTTTTCTTTCAACCTTTATTTACACTCGTTGATCTCTGAGGTTTCCCTCATTTGCAGCGAAGACGAGTTTACAAACAAAAAACAATAACAGAGAGATTACACACAACAGGCATAACATGAAATAATTAAAACAAATAGAATCGATAAAATTAGTAAAATGATAGTCAGCTAAAACAATTACAAATTGAAACACAGTGATCAGATAGGATCCATTTAAATTTAGCAAGGGAAGGAAGAGTCTCCAACTTTAAAGAATGTTGAAGAACATTCCAAGAATTGGGGGCATCAAAGGAGAAAGCTAATTTCCCAAGGTCAGAGAAAGCATGAGGGACTTTTAGAGGCAACAAAACACTGGACCGAGTCATGTATGATCCAGAGGACCATTCTAACATTGAGGGCTGATCACACCTACAGATGGTGCTAGAAACACGGAGGCTTCAAAGACCCTTTCAATGAGCGTTCCTTACGAGGAGCGCCTGTAGAGTGGGGGTGTGTGTGCAACCGGGCGATCAAAACATTGAAAATGGACCCAAGATGGAGCTATGGTGCTACTGGCGCCTGATGCCCAGAAGTTGAGATTATTTCAACTTTCAGGGCCTCTAATTTCGCAGACCAGGCGAGGTGGGGGCGCAGCGCACCTGCGCTTCGCCAACTGGGTGTGGCCAGGCGGATTTTGCAAGTTTGGCACACAGTTTGAATATATACTCCCTATCTGATGCTGTGGCTGTTTGTGGCTGGCTGAGAGGGATGTGAACTCATTAGTTTGCAGCTGTGTTAATCAAATCAGGTTGGGTTTCCATTACGCGTGCCAAACCTGCCAAATGGTGCCAATCCCCTTTGATCTGACATCAGATGTGACGGGACAGTTGATATAGAGATACATTTATGTGCTGACTGCAGATAGTTGCATTGAATAGGGTTTTTGTGGGTATTTATTGCATTGTTAATGTGCCTGATATTCTGGAAACCTGCCTGTGAGGTTTTGGTGACGTGCGCACTGTCCACCGATCAGCCAAACTTCGGCTACACTGGCTGATTTCAGCTGGCGAGCTTTAAGCGCACTTTCAGCGAAGCCTTTTGGCACGAAACTGTCACTGCGCCAAGCTGGATCTGTCGACACCTCCCCCTGCTGCGCCGCCACACCCATCTCAGTGCACCTCGGTCTGCCAAACTACCAAACTGAGCACGCCTCAGGTTGCGCTGCTCGAAACTAGCTCTGCGCGGGGTTCGCCACCCTGCACCACCGTGCGCCGCGCCGGGAAACTAGAGCCCTCAGTGTCTACAAACAAAAGAAAAAGAACGTGCATCTAAAAAGACGCCAGAAAGACGCTTGTCATAAAAATGCTTGAAAACCAGTCAGACGTGCCGTATCATAGGGAATCAATTGTTTTGCTGGCGTCTCGTTTCTAGCGCTCCTTATAGGTGTGATCGCCCCCTTAATTTGAAGGAGCATTGATTGCAAGTAGTGTTGGGAAGGTAACTTTCAAAACGTATACGCTACAGATTACTGGATATTAGCTCTAAAATGTTTTTTGTAACACAACACTGTTACTTGAATTCCAGTACTCTGTTACCCTGACTGTGAGGAACGAAACATTTAGTCTCGTCTTCCCTAGTTTAGGGGAGACCCGTGGGTACCCAGAGAACCCATTTTCATTTCATTGAGGTATCTTGCGGTGAGTTTAAGAGGACCTTTAAAAATCAGCATTCAATTTTTGCCAAAATTTAGCCTAACTTTGGAACGTTATTTAGCTGCCTTCTCAACAAACTTTTCCGAGATGGTCGCTACCAAGATACCATTATTTTCCAAGCTTAAAAAATGAGGGCGTCACAGCTTCTTAAATATCAGCCTCCAATATTTTTAACAGGGGGAATGATTGTATCAGGGAGGCCATAGCCCCCCAGCTCCCCCTTGGGGGGCGCCACTGCATTTGTGTTGTTTTCTTCTTGACTATCAACATGAAAATCACACATCCCGTGAATTTCTACAGCTCAGAGCCGGCAGAACAACCCATGATCTTTCTGTTTATCTGTTTTATAGAGCTGCTATTGGTGGGTCATGTCGCGACACACACATTCAAAGCTGATAATCCAGCGTTGGCTGTGATGTTCACACTGTGACTGATGACATGTTTGACAGGCTGAGTTGTTTCATGCGTGCAAGATAAAATGAACTAAACTCTTAAAAGGAAAAAGCTGAGTCTGTTTGACAAACAGCGAGCAAAGGCTGTGATCTCTGTGAACTCCTGTGAAGGTTTTTGAAGTTCACTTGTCAGAAGTTCACTGGCACATGTTGCTTTCAGAAAACAGACTGCCTACAGCTCACAACTATTTCTGACTGTGTGTGAGCTTTTAGTGAGACTCCAGGAGGGACACACTAACTGAGGAGGAATAGAAAAGAGCGACTGAGGGAATAAAATAGAGACTAATACAGTTCAGAAGAAAAGACATTTAAGGGGAAAATAAGCATTGTTCACACACACATTTACTACCAATCACACAGTATCTTGTGTTTTTAAGGTATTAAATAAAAATCCCTAAAAAAAACAACCATTGTGAAGTTTGTAATCAGTTTTTGAGTCGATGGTTCGTCTCTTTGTTGTATCTGTAAACTCACACACAGACACGTGCACGCACTTAGAGGTGAGTGCGCATTTTCCTGACCGAACCCGACCTGAGTCCGACGCAGTTTGTTACCTGACATAGTTATTGTTATGGACAGTGTGTAACACGCTGTTCGCACAGCAGCGCAGCACTGAACACAGTCAATTGGAGCGGAGCCTGTGTTGCGTTCAGGTGTTGTCACGTAAATAACAAATTCCAGTACTTGAACAGACCATAGCACAACACAGCAGCATGTCAAGTGGGCCAAACTCGAGCTAAATTTCTCCTGCTGCCCCCCCCCACACACACACACACATCGTGACAAAGTGCCGCCCTGGGCAAACGCCCATTCGGCCCATATCAGGATCCGCTACTGCGCACAGGTTCAGGACATGCAATATCAGACAATTTTTTTCCACAATGAAATTAGCTTAGATCATGTAATCCAGTCTTGGTTTTCATCTGGCTCAAACCTTTGGAATCCCTTGTTCAAAACTTTGGATTGGGATACCTTTGATCCAGAAATATTATGATTAACCAGCAGAAGGGAAGCCTGGTAACTATTTTACACATTCATACTTTTTTTTCTGTTTTTTTTTTTTGTCATGTCTGTATTGCAATGAATTGTGGGTTATTAAATCAGTGAAGTCTGCTGAAGTCTGCACCCCGAGCGGACTCTGTGGAAGTCTGCAAAAAGTCCATCTGAGGCCCCTTGAGACTGGCTGAATTGTAGCTTTGGACACTTCAAGACTTCCTGGGAACGCGTCTGCAAAGTCTGCGAGTCTGCAAGTACAGTGAAGTCTTTTGGGTTCAGCCTCAATATCAGTCTGGACCCAGTGCCGCCTTCATGTGGGGGGTAGTACTTGCCTTTAAAGACAAACGTTATTAGTAACGCGTCACAGTAACGCCGTTAGTTTTGGCAGTAACTAATACTCTAACGCATTAGTTTTTAAATTCAGTAACTCAGTTACTGTTACCAAACGGTGCGTTCCTCCGTTATTTTTGGCCAGGTTTTAAAACGGCGTGCAGCATGCAGTATTCCTTCACAAACTGAAGTTCGCTTTCACTAAAACATTTTAGCCCTAAACAATAAAAGATAGTCAAGTCAGAGAGAGATATATGAACAATTCTTACCAGAGCATCTTAATGAAACGTCTCTCACCATCTCTGAAGTCACTGTCGACCTGCTGGCCTCACCGCAGTGCTGTAACGTTACATCCTGTTCTACCTGTTGTTCTTTACATAGCTCGTAGCCTACGTTGTGATATGTGGTCCGATTGAGCACTCACATATTTTAAATCACAATAATATGACTTGAAGGGATAGTGCACTCAAAAATGAATATTCAGCCATTATCTACTCACCCATATGCCGAGGGAGGCCTTGGTGAAGTTTTAGAGTCCTCACAACCCTTGTGGAGATTGGCGGAGGGAGCGGCTAGCACACCTAATGGCTGACGACACTCCAGACTAACGTCCAAGAACACAAAATTGAAACCACAAAATATCTCCAACATGCTCATCCGTAGTGATCCAAGTGTGCTGCAGCCGCGCCATAAAAAGTTGTTTGGAAAAACGTCATATGAACTCTGTTTTTAGCCTCACTGTAGCCTGTAGCTCTGACTGCTTCTCTGTGCTCCGCGCTATTAGCATACGGAGGAACACTTCATCCAACTCTGCAAAATGTGAAAGCAAGTGATGGACACAAGAAAATTCAAGTCACTGAGTGTCTTCAGTTAAATAATAAATGTGGCAGTCCTGGCTGTCCTTAAAATCTGAGTTACTGTGCAAGAAGCAGGCGAGTGAGGGAGGCCACCAAGAGACCTGTGACAACTTTGAAGGAGCTTCAGAGGCTGAGACTGGAGAGACTGCCCATAACAACAGCTGGCCTGTCACCAGTTCAGGAAAATCCTGCATGAACGTCTCATACAATCTGCAAGAAACCTGCCACTTGTGAGAGTATTTGTTTTCTAGCAATATGAGGGGCCCAGCATGAAGCTACCCTGGGATTCAAACAATGTCCATCTTCTGAAGTGGCTGAGTCTCGGTCCAGATCTCAATCCAATCGATCTTTTGACTATACTACACATACGCCTCTCTTTTGTTTGCTCATGTTATGCAGTCATCAAAGAAGTGCAAATTACATATATAAAAAAGCAGAGAATTGGGCAATGTTTCCTTTAAAAAACTAATCACCTGGCACTGGAATAGTGGAAATCTGTGAGCAGCTTGTTCCCCAGGTAAACAGCGGCCAAATAAACAGATAAAAACAGAGCAAAAGAACCCGACCTTCAGGTAAGAGATGGGGCACATTTCATCCTGACTTTAACACTTTAAATGTACCACCACAAACTTGGTTCCTTTCTTCCCAAAACAACATCATCAGTCATGAATTTTAAACTGTAATAGCTTTCTGCTTCACAGTGTATCTGCAGTGCATTAAAGATCTTAACACCACATATGTGCACAGGAAAGGAAGCCACCCGGTTTTTCCTGATAACACTCCTCTACTATGGAGCCATTACCTGCTCTAAACTATCGTCTCTGTCTGCTGGGAAACATTTTTACGTTTTGCTGGGAGATAAAAAAAAAAAAAAAAGCATCTAGTCCGTCAGATAACAGTTTGCGTGTGTGGTTCAGTTATCTTTGCTAACACAGCCAAACAGCTGGTCGTTAAATGCAGAATTAAACTTTGTCCTTGGCATATTTTCCTCAGGGGGGTTGGCGAGCAGTCTGACATCACACGACCTGCCGGGAACAGCATCTCGTTTGTGAGATTTTAACTGCTGTGGTTATCTTGTACAGAGCAACCAAACAGCCGCTGCTTTCACACGTAATCAAAGACTCATCTGCAGAGCATGGACACCTGCTGATGCCTTTTTAGAGCTGTCACCATGGAGGAGCAAGTGTGTGTGTGTGTATGTGAGGTCCATGATAATGGGCTGACAATGTAAGCCATTAGAGTAGTGACTATAAAAAGTGTGTGTGTGTGTGTGTGTGTGTGTGTGTCCAGGTTGACCTTTGTCTCCACAGTGTCCAGGTTTGTTAAAAACTATTTATCGTCATTAAAGACAGGACGGCTTCTTTTATCTGTTCCTTTTCTCCTCTGCTCTCCGTTTCTTCAGTTGTGTTTTATTGGTTCATTAAAAAGAGACAATACACATTACAGAACAACATGTTTGTCAATGTAAGCTGAAGTCTTGTGTCTGTCAGCCCAGCTGCCATGACAAATGTTGGCATTGTACATTTCTGCAAACCACAGATACATTACATTTGTACGTTATAATTAAGGGGATATGTTATATTACATTTCAACAAAGGGCAAATAGGCAAAAGCCAGCTTGACAGAAGCGCTTGCGGCTCCCGTGAAAAATAGACCAGACGCCGACCTGAAGCGCTGGCTCTGCGGGCGCTCTGCTCTGCTCAGCGGCCTGTGTGGACAGTCAGATAGGTTAACATGGGTGCTGACTGAAAACTGCCTCCGCTGCTGGGCGCTGCGCTTCGGTTAGTCCGGTGTGCCCAGGGCGTTATGTCAACAACGCTACATGAAGCAGATGAATAACTTTTTCTCTGCAGTGTGAAAACGGCAGCCACTTAAACCACTGACTGTGCACTCTGCCACCAAGTGGGCAGGGGTGGTGATTGCAACCGGTCAAAATGACCGACGGCCTTCAGATTTTCCGGTCATTGTTGTAAAAAAACGGTCAATGACCGAGAATATCCGGTTAACGCGACCCCTGACTACAACAGTCCACTGTGAAAATGAAAACTATAACTGCGTAGCCTCTAACACTGGCCAATCATTCGCCATCCTCATCCTCCATCCCCTCTCCCTCAACGTCCATCTCCTCCCCCTCCTCCTCCATCTCCTCCTCCTCCTCCATCTCCTCCACCACATCACTTCATAACATTCCCAAGGCAACAGGGGGAAAATGGCTGCTCTTGTGTGAAGTAAATGCATTTTTCAACTTTCTACTAAGATATGTGACTTTTTTGCAACAAAAATGCAGGGATTATAAATCATGCAAGCCCCGCATATTTTGCACATTTTGCGCGGAAATCATCAATTTATGTGGCGAAAGTGCGGTGTCGCGGACTTTGGCTGATTATGCGTTGAATTATGCGATCGCATAATCGCGTTTTTCTAGAGGGACTGTACAAAGAACAACCACTTTTTATGGTACTATCCTGGTTGGAAATGCAGAAATATCTTGGTAAAGAAAAAAAAAATTGCCTTCCGTGGCACTATTCTGGCTGGAAATGCAGTGATGTCTCAATAAAAAATAAGGCTTCTCATGGAACAATTCTGACTGTGAACACAACGATATCTTGACAAACAAATGCCACAGTGGAACTATCTTGGCTTGAAATTTAGCAATGTATCCGTAAAGAAGTACTGGCTGAAAATGCAGTGTTGTGTCTTTAAATAACTACCACTTTTCATGGCACTATCCTGGCTGGAAACGCAGCGATGTCTTGAAGAACAATGGCTTTATGCTGCACTATGTCAGCTGGATAACAAACAACCACTTTTCATTGCACTATCCGAGCTGGAAATGTAGGGAAGTCTCCATAAGACAGAACCACTTTTTATAGCACAATCCTGGCTGTAGACACAGTGATGTCTCAAAAACAAATACATGGCACTATCCTGGCTGAAAATGAAGTTTTGTCTTGAAAAAACAAATGCTCTAGTGCAGGGCTGCCCAATTTGGGGCCCATTAGTTTTGGCCCGCAGCCCATGCTCAAATTTTCAATAATTAAATAATTATTATTTTCCCGCTGCCAGCAGTCGGAATATCTCTTTAAATATTTATTTATTGTTGCACTTCCTCTACTGACCACAAATCAGCATTGTGTTACATTGAGGGTAGGGTGGCGCTGTTTAGCTCCCGTCAGCAGTGATGAATGTATTGGAGGCCTAGGCGTGAAATGTCTGGCACTTTGGAGCATGTTCTGCTCTGTATGGTTAATGTTTCAGCTGAAATTAATGTAAACACAGTTCAGTGATTTACAAGAAAAGGCTAAAAAGCTAAAAATGTTGTTCAATTATATTCCTATTTGAAAATGATTGTTCAAGACAGTGGAGACTGTAATATATTGGTCTTGTAGGGACATGTTGTGTCCCATGTTTTTAGAGACATAGGCCTGGTACTTATTATTTTTCTGCTTTCAATAAACAGAAATGTTATTCATTTTCTAAATTACTTTGTATGACTGTTTATTTTGCATAGTTATATCATAGTCATTTAATTAAATGCACTGCAACATGAATGTTTAGTTTTGGCCTGTGACCCTCCACCCTGATTCATTTTTGGCCCTCCACTGAGAAGTATTTGGCACCCCTGCTCTAGTGGAACTATCTCGGCTTGAATTTAAGCAACATGTCTGTAAAGAACAATTGCTTTTCGTGGCACTATCCTGGCTGGAAACGCAGCGATGTCTTGAAGAACAATGGCTTTATGCTGCACTATGTCAGCTGGATAACAAACAACCACTTTTCATTGCACTATCCGAGCTGGAAATGTAGGGAAGTCTCCATAAGACAGAACCACTTTTTATAGCACAATCCTGGCTGTAGACACAGTGATGTCTCAAAAACAAATACATGGCACTATCCTGGCTGAAAATGAAGTTTTGTCTTGAAAAAACAAATGCTCTAGTGCAGGGCTGCCCAATTTGGGGCCCATTAGTTTTGGCCCGCAGCCCATGCTCAAATTTTCAATAATTAAATAATTATTATTTTCCCGCTGCCAGCAGTCGGAATATCTCTTTAAATATTTATTTATTGTTGCACTTCCTCTACTGACCACAAATCAGCATTGTGTTACATTGAGGGTAGGGTGGCGCTGTTTAGCTCCCGTCAGCAGTGATGAATGTATTGGAGGCCTAGGCGTGAAATGTCTGGCACTTTGGAGCATGTTCTGCTCTGTATGGTTAATGTTTCAGCTGAAATTAATGTAAACACAGTTCAGTGATTTACAAGAAAAGGCTAAAAAGCTAAAAATGTTGTTCAATTATATTCCTATTTGAAAATGATTGTTCAAGACAGTGGAGACTGTAATATATTGGTCTTGTAGGGACATGTTGTGTCCCATGTTTTTAGAGACATAGGCCTGGTACTTATTATTTTTCTGCTTTCAATAAACAGAAATGTTATTCATTTTCTAAATTACTTTGTATGACTGTTTATTTTGCATAGTTATATCATAGTCATTTAATTAAATGCACTGCAACATGAATGTTTAGTTTTGGCCCGTGACCCTCCACCCTGATTCATTTTTGGCCCTCCACTGAGAAGTATTTGGGCACCCCTGCTCTAGTGGAACTATCTCGGCTTGAATTTAAGCAACATGTCTGTAAAGAACAATTGCTTTTCGTGGCACTGTCCTGGCTTGAAATGCAGCGATGTCTCGGTAAAAAACAGTTTTGTTGTTTTTTGGTCTCAAACAGTGGTCTGCAGCCTGGCAGGTGTGACAAGCCATCCACCAACCCCTTACCTTCTTAATGAGGAAGTCAGCTTATAAATTACACCACTTTAGAAATGATGTTAATGTATCCTTAGTTTGCAGAAACGTCTAATCCCAACATTTCCTTCTGGCAACTGGGCGGTGTCTGTCGTTTTCTTCTTTCCTTGCCCTCTCTTTCCTTTTCCTCTGTGCCTCCATCTCTCTCTTTCCCTTCTATCAGCCCGTCCTGAAACACATCCAACTCATTTCCTTTCTCTTTTCCCCTAATCCCTCTCTCCTTCACTCTTATCTCCTCGGTCCCAGACTCACACTCTGTGTGATTGCTGGAAAATGAGCAGGGAGATTTGGGTGCTGGCAAGATGGAGGGAAGTTCATTTCCATATACTCCCCACATTGTTACGATACAAAGCTGGTTGAAAATTGGCCCAGTATCCCTTTAACCTACCGTTCAAATAAATAGCTTTGGAATACAGTTACATTAAATAAATATTTCAATGCTCATTTTATGCAAAGAGCGCTCTGGAATCAGTAACAACAGATATTCAAATTCAGGTACTGGAATCATAATGGACAAGGCCAGATTAAACATATAGGCAATGGGGCACTTGCCCAGGGGCCCAAGACCTCTACAAGGTCCAGGGCCCGACATTTAGCCTATGATTGATATTTACTATATATTGCATTTTTATTTTTTTATTTTGCATAATTTTGATAATTTTTTGTTAAATATTTTGACTTCTGGCATTATTTTTCACCTTGTTTTGCTAAATTTTCCAATTTTGTTGCAACATTTTGACATTTTGCAATATATTTTACTTTTGAATAATATCCAAACTTTTGCAAAAATTTAACTTTGTTGAAAAATTCAAATTTTTCTGAAACTTTTTTTTTTTTTGGCTAAATTTTCTTCTTTTTTGCAACATTCTTCTACGTTTCTTTCCAAAATTTAACTTGTAAAATTTTCTGATTTTTGTGAAATTGTGCAACTTTTTTTTGCAAAACTTTCCAACTTTTTATCTTAAAATGTCTCAAGAAATTACAACATCTTTTAGTCAATGTACTCTCAAAACTCAATGCAAAGATGACAGATAAAAGTTAATATGCATTGTGTATTCGTGTCTATTTGTCGTTTTTGCACTGAGTTTTGTAACCTTTAAGTAACCGGGGTGGGGCCCTTAAATGTTGTTGCCCAGGGGCCCAGGAAGTGTTAATCCAGCCCTGGTAATGGAACTGAAAAAGTGGATTGATGCATCTCTAGTAATCACTGCAACCACTGATTCTTTCAGTCTACCTGGAGCATGTGACTATTGTTTTAATACAGACATGGAAAGTCTGAGCCCATACTTTAAGTTAAACTACAACTGTTAGATGAGCTCGCTTTACTGCAGCCGTAGGTATCAGACCTGTTTGTCTATAACATCTTCAACTTTGATTTCCCACACTGCTGAGAGTTAAAGGGCCAGTGTGTAAAATGGGTTGAAAACAGTGACATCAGTGGTCAAATTCTAGATTGCAGGGCTCACTCGCTCACCCCTCCCGTTGGGTAAATGACGGTGGCCTCGTAGGGACAAAAAGCCTTGCGCACGAATTTTTCAGGAGTAGGTCTATCTAGCGACGAGGTGAATGTTTATTTAGAAATCTAAACCATGTTACGATATTGTAATGAATCTCTCACGAGCAGGAGACCAGAGGAGTGTTCAGGAAAAAGGCCAGTTTATTTGAGCACTCCAGAAACTCCAGTAACACTCCAGGGGGTAAAAGACTCCGTCCCAAACTCTGACTCTTCTAGCGTAACAGACACACTCCATACACACATACTTATTTACAATACCTAGCAGGTACCCCCTCCCCTCTCTGCTCCACCAATCTCCAGCCCGCACACTGACTGACAGCGTAGCCTGTAAACAGAGCTCAGCTGTTTATTTAGCCTAGCAATATCTCCGAACTATAGCAGCTGCAATGGACGACTTTGAACGCGATTTTGAAGAGTTTCTTGTAGCGGACACAGACCCAGAGCCATACCTGTTTGAGCCGGAGCATACAGATGAGGAACTCCATGTGTTGGATGCTGAGCGGGCGAGAAGAGAGGCTGAATGCACAGAATGGGATCGTTGGGGAGATATATCATCAGGAGGAAAAGCGCCGCAGAGAGTGCATCACAAGGAGTGAAGTTGCGTCTTCTTTTCCTCGCAGATGACGGTTCGGGTTCATTCTCTCCTGTTGCGTGGTAAGTGTGGTCCATTCGCAAACTTTATAACTAAAAAAACTTTTCACTACTCTCTATCGACGAACTACTAACACACTCTGCTGTTTCCTCCTCCTTCTTCCTTCCTTCCGATGTCTTCGTTGGTTCATTTTTACACACGAAACACGTTCTCTGGCTGGCTGGATTGTCCGCTCGGTCTGCCGTACATACATGGCGGCGCAAAATGGCGACCTCACTAAAGCCAGGCCCTTGCTGTATATATATATGTGTATATATATATATATATATATGTGTGTATATATATATATATATATATACACACATATATATAAAAGCAAAATTATAAGGCTACGAAAACCAAACGAATTTTATTTTATAGCGATTATACACTTGTATAAACATATTAATGGGTAGAATATTCAGATTCAGATTCAGATTGACGATAAACCATGCCAAATATTACACACTGGCCCTTTAAAGCACATTAGCTGTATAAGTAAAATCAGTATCAGCCCTGAACCTGCAGCACTGCAGGCAACCACGTTTTAAAATTTAAACTGCTCTCTTATCGCTACCACAGGAGTGACTGTGGTTCGTCTCCTCTCTGGTTGGGTTCAGCAGCTGCTTTGCCCACTGAGTCACCACATAAGCCTCAGTTCAACCCCATTAGTGCTGCTTGTTGCCTCCGTCCTTTCATCTCACCCAGACTACTCTGACTTTCTCTCTGTGCCATTTGCTTCCATCCCTCCTGCTTCTCTTTTTGCATCACCCTGGCTCCTAGATGAAGGAAGATGGAGGGCAGATGACACGAACACAGCAGTGACACAGTCTGAGTGGCCAGATGGGAACGCCTCAGCATCTATCTTCCTGTCTCTCAGTTTAAACCCCTGACTCCATCTTTTTCTCACATTAGTCATTTCGATGTTAAGAGCGTCTGCACCCATCCTTTTCCTCATCCCCCGACTTGCTCATTTTGTGTGTCTTGCTCACAAACAACTTTTATGGTGCAAAGAAAAGGGGGAAAAAAAGAATGAATAACACCTGTGTGCAACCTTGCCTTGAGAGGCTGTGTGTGTGTGTGTGCAGTGTGTGTGTGGATGGAGACGTTTTAATGCTTGACATTTTAATTTGTCCTCCACAGGGGCACTAACTGCCTCTACGGTAGAGAAAGTCTCAGAAGAAGTCATATAAAGACATGTGTCTTCATGCACACACACACACACACACACACCATCTACATTTCTGCTTTGCTAAAATGGAGGTGCCTTCACACTGACATATTTTGGCATCCTGCCGTTGCGAGACAACCATATCATAAGCTGGCCATTGTGAGTCTGCTTTAGCCTGTAGCCGTCCAAGTATTTTTTATAGAGACTGACAATTCATTCTTTTGAAGATTCTGATGATTTTAATTGTGCCTTCACATGGTGTTCATCACCAGATTGAGTGTTCTCTGTTGTCCTGGGACTGTCGAACTTACGTCCACACCTTTGTTCCAGATTGCAATATCTCGACAAACACTGGATGGACTGCTGTGACAATTTGTACCAACATCCATGATATGTACGTTGATGGCTGACACTTTTGGCTTTCAGTGAAATGTGTGGACAGCTATTTGATGAATTTACAGTGGCCCTGAAAGCCTAACAAATTTAAGAAAACACATGCAAATAGACACAACACAAGCAAATGAGGAAACATCTTCACCAAATCTGATAATACACGAAGACCTCGGTTTGACGACAACATGTGCAGCACTTAGAAAAAGCGTTGCAAGAAGCTGACAATACAGCCAAGTTGCCACAACAAAATGTTGCTGAAGGGGTCGTGGGAGTTTGCCCATCCAGTCTACATGTGCTTTGTGTACTTAGAGAAAGCTTATGATCACATCCCACAGGGAGTTTTGTGGGGGTACTGCAGGAATACAGGGGACCAGGGTCGCAGTCTTTGTATAACCAAAGCGAGAGCTGTGTCCTCATACTCGGCACAAAGTCAAACGCGTTAATCATGGGTGCTGATATTCATGGACAGGATCTCAAGGTGCAGCCGGGGGGAGGAAGGGGTCTGGTTTGGTGACCTCAGAATTGCATCTTTGCTTTCTGCAGATGATGTGGTTCCGTTGGCTTCATCACACCGTGACCTCCAGCATGACCTGGGGCGGTTTGCAGCCAAGTGCGAAGCAGTCGGAGAGTCCGTACCTCCAAGTCTGAGGTCCAGGCCTTGAGGTAGGGAGGAAGTTACTGCCCCAAGCGAAGACGCTCAAATATCTGCCGTGGCGTCTGCAGTGATGCAGGTGCTGTGCTGAGCTGTTGTGGTGAAGAAGGAGCTGAGCTGGAAGGCAAAGCTCTCATTGAAAATCAATGTAAATGACGCGATGACACGCGATGTCGCTTTGGGTGATGCGATGAAGCGATGACGCGTCCATCGCCTCATCGCGTGTGTCGCTTGAAGTTGAAAAATTTAAACTTTTCAAGTGACATTGCGTGACGCTGTGCCGCGACATCCAATCAGCGTTGATATCCAACCATTCATCAAGAAATTATAAGCTACTAACCGGAGACAGATGGACAGACGCTCCACAGCTGGGATGGAGCGCCTGTAGTTGGTGTCCAGGCGGGAGATCCTCGCGCTGATACGGGCCAACAGGTCCTCAAACTGGGCCAGCATCAGCCTGAAGTACCGCTGGAAACGACCATCATCCAGACACAGCTCTTGGAGGAGGTGATGATATTCACCCAGCTGTGTGCGTTTCTGGAGGATATTGTGAACCCAGACACGGTGGCGTTTGGGTCTCCGATCCAAATCAGATGCCCACAACAGATAAAGAGCAGCTACGGTAGTTAACTCAGCCATGGTTGACGAGAAAATAGCGGGAGGTGAAGAAAATTGCGGGAGGAGGGTTGCGTCATCGCGATTGAAGCGACGAAGTGATGATCAAAAAGGTGACATTTGTGATCAAGCGACGCGATACTCGCGTTACGGGCGATGACATCGCGTCCATCGTGTTTGGTGTGAACGCACGGTTAGTGACCACTCAAAGCGCTTTACACAACAGGCCCCACTCCCCCCACTCACTCACTCACTCACACACACACACACACACACACACACACACACATTGATACACTGGTGACTGAGGCTGCCATACAAGATGCTTACAAGGTACAAGGTAATCATTCACTTTGATTCATGCGATTGGTCGACTGCTCTGTCTCTTGAGCCACAGCCACTCCAAACATCACCCGGTTCATTATAAGACCTACTGTCAGGAGCAGTAAACAGCACATCAGTGCAGCTCACTTGGTCAATAAACAAATGCCAGTGTACATTTTGTCTTGCTATAAGAAGCGTCTCACCGTGACGGTTTACCTTCCATCGCGTCCGCCTCTATAAATACATCACACTTGTTGTTAAGTGTTGAATAAATTATAGACATGATGTGTCTAAATTCTCAGTGAAAATCCAATTACCCTTTTCATTGCATCTAATTATATTCTTTGCGTTTGGCATTTAGACCGTAAGTCTACTCATGATCTTATGACCAGCAAAGCAGCTTTCAGACATAAATATAGAAATGCTGCATCGTCTCTAACAGTCAGTGACATCTTTATTAGCTTCACATAACCTCTGTCATCTTGTTTTTCTTTTCTCTTTTTGTGCATGATTCATGATCTGAAGTGGAAACTGACAGAGAAACCAGTTCATAGGAAAATCTTTGGAAGTCTGAACTGCCTTAATTTTACATCAAGTGTGTGAAGAATGTAATTAATCAAAGTGCCAGTGAAACCCTGCTGCCCTGTGTGAGCTGTCAAACATGGAACATGACATTTTAATCAGTGAGGGCACTCAGATGTATAATTGTAGTAATTCACTTTATTTAGGTCAGCAGAGAGGTTCACTGCACGGCTGCTGATATTAATTAGAATGTGACATTTCTTTTTGTTGTCAGAGAAGTGAGATGTTTTCTCATCCGTGTCAAGGTAGTATTTGAATATACAGCAGCTGCTCCGGCGTGGAAACATCATTTACCTTGTAGTGGAGATCTCAGAGTTTGCAAAGATTTGTTGATGTATCTTGTATGTTCAAAGAAATGTGTGTAAAAAATGACTCAAAAATGTACATTTTAATTAACTAATGAAATGGAATAGTGATGCATATGTGCCATTGTGTGTTTTCTATCACTGAAGGAATCAAGAGAACGGGGAAATTTAAGAGAAAAATCGCTGTCGTCAGTCATTTTATTTTGAACTTTTAATGCTGAGATCTGGTGACATGCAGTTTAAGAGTCTGTCAAAGCCACTGGGTCCTCAACATATCCCAAACAGACTCCATAGGGCGATGTGACGGCCCAACATTCTCTAGTGGGACCTGTGCTCACAGCCCAGCACCGTGCGGCTTGACTGGCATTCACCAGAGAACACCAGGACTGGAAGGTCCACCACTGGCTCCCCATTGTCTTCACAGATGAGAGCAGGTTCACACTAAGCACATGTGACTGATGTGAAAGAGTCTGGAGACGCCGTGGTGAATGTTATGCTGCCTGTGACATCATCCAGCATGACCGGTTTGGTGGTGGGTCAGTGATGATCTGGGGAGGCAGATCCTTGGAGGGTCACACAGACCTCCATGTCACAGCCAACAGTACCCTGACTGCTGTTAGGTACCAGGATGAAATCCTCAGAGCGACTGTTAGACCTTACGCTGGTGCAGTGGGCCCTGGGTTCCTCCTGGTGCAGTGGGCCCTGGGTTCCTCCTGGTGCAGAGGGCCCTGGGTTCGTCCTGGTGCAGAGGGCCCTGGTTTCCTCCTGGTGCAGTGGGCCTTGGGTTCCTCCTGGTGCAGTGGGCTGGGTTCCTCCTGGTGCAGTGGGCCCTGGGTTCCTCCTGGTGCAGCGGGCCCTGGGTTCCTCCTGGTGCAGTGGGCCCTGGGTTCCTCCTGGTGCAGTGGGCCCTGGGTTCCTCCTGGTGCAGTGGGCCCTGGGTTCCTCCTGGTGCAGAGGGCCCTGGGTTCCTCCTGGTGCAGAGGGCCCTGGGTTCCTCCTGGTGCAGAGGGCCCTGGGTTCCTCCTGGTGCAGAGGGCCCTGGGTTCCTCCTGGTGCAGTGGGCCCTGGGTTCGTCCTGGTGCAGAGGGCCCTGGGTTCCTCCTGGTGCAGTGGGCCCTGGGTTCCTCATGGTGCAGTGGGCCCTGGGTTCCTCCTGGTGGAGTGGGCCCTGGGTTCCTCCTGGTGCAGAGGGCCCTGGGTTCCTCCTGGTGCAGAGGGCCCTGGGTTCCTCCTGGTGCAGAGGGCCCTGGGTTCCTCCTGGTGCAGGACCCGGCCTCATGTGTCCAGAGTGTGTAGGCAGTTCCCGGATGATGAAGACATTAATGCCATTGACTGGCCCTCTCGTTACTCTGACCTAAATCTACTTGAGCACCCATGGGACCTTATGTATTGCTGCATCCAACATTGACTGTCCAGGAGCTCAATGGTGCCCTGATCCAGGTCTGGGAGGAGATCCCCAAGGACACCATCCGCCGACTCATCAGGAACATGCCCAGACGTGCATACAGGCAGGTGGGGGCCGTACACACTAGTGAGTCACTGCAGGTTGTTATTAATGTGTAGGTGTTTGTTCAAAAGAGAGGAAACACAGCTTTTCTGCTGGTGATAACTGTGTGTCTTTATAATCAATAACACAGTGTATATATCTGCAGACACAGATTCCATTAAAAGTTTCTGCAGATGATCCAGCTGTGATCAGCGGCCAGACGAAACAGACGTTGCTTCACCTGACGCTTCAGAGGAAACATCTCATTTCTCCGAAGACATATTTCCTCCTTTCCCTTTATTCCTTTCTCACATGGTTTCCTTGTGTCTCTTCATGCATCCTTGGTGGGGGGATTAAGACACAAGGAAAAGACACAAGTGAGCGAGACGTGAATGCCATTTAGGAGACTAGGATTTTAGAATTTTTCTTTTTATTTCATTAGTTTACCTGTAAAACACAAAATATAATATGTATTGCATTAGACAGATGACTTTTTGTGTGTGTCGCTGGTCTGAGGGACGCCAGTGATGCTGTCTGATTACAGCAGGAAAACAGTTGCTATGAACTCAAGATAGAAAGACGATTTATTGTCCTCCACAGAGGAAATTGATTTCCACAGCCTGCACACGCATGGGACAAATTAAGCAACATCAATCACAGAAACACAAACACAAGGAACACAATAAAATCACCAAACATGAGGCCATGGTCCTGCCACACTTTGTTGTAGCACAGATGAAATTTCTAATCAACATCATGACGAAATGTTTTTGAGGAACATATCTGCAATGACCTCCTCCGAGAATCGCCACCTTGACATGGTGGAGGTGTTTGCGTGTCCCTGTGAACATGGGAGCTGTGTTGTCCGGGGCTCATGGCCCCTGGTAGAGTTTCCCAAGGCAAACTGGTCCCAGGGGAGGGGCCAGACTGAGAGCGATTCAAAGAAGACCTTGATGACGGTACCAATTAGATATAGTTGGGCTCACCTCCACGCACAGCACTGGTTCTGGAACCAAACTCCCAGAAGACACTGGAGGGATTCCATATCTCATTTGACCTGGGAACGCCTCGGGGTCCTCCAGGAGGAGCTGGAAAGTGTTGCTGGGGAGAGGGACGTCTGGGGGGACCAACTGGGGGACTTTGAGAGCGACTTTGCAAACACAGTGTGAAACAATGCACTGATCACAGAGAATATAGTGATGTTGCACATCAAATTAAACAGCAGGACCTGGTCTACAAGGTTGTAAAACCCCTTTTTACATGCCCCTAACACAGCTCAAACAACAACTAAATAAACAACAACAAATCCAACTCCAAACAGCACTGACATCCCGACCCACTCGGTATATTTCGGGCTCTAACTCAACGGCACATCATGCAAAACACACGCCATTCATCTCAAATGAAAGCAGAGACTCCGCTGTTTCCACACATACGCACAAAGCACTCTACCCCAAAGCATCAGAGAGATAGAGGCCAAAGAACAACAACAACAGAAATCGTTTCGCCGAGCTATAGTTGTAATATTTCCTTTGTTTCCTTACCTTTGTTGTTTTTGCCGTGAAAAGCTCATTCTGCCGTTAAATCACACTACATTCCCGTTGACTGACATGTATTCATGTCAAATGAATCCAGGTGAACATGATGGCCTTCAGGTTCTGGGATAAGCATAACAATGACCACTCACAGCAGCCGACATCTCCCCGACAACAACATTCTGCTGACTCTGATTGGCTTACAGTGCTGTCAGTCTTGTTTAGCGTCATTCTATTGGCTCTAACAAATCAAACGAGGTGTCAATCACTCAAATCGGCCAAGCCGTCGCAGAGATACGGGCCTCCAAAGCTCAGAATAGAAACAGGTTCACATGTAGTAGGTGTGTATTGGTCAGTTTGGAGTGGGAAATAGAGTAAAAAAACGAAACAGACAGTTGTATATGTATATCCTAAACATCAGTAGGGATTTACAGAAACAAAAAATGAAAGATACAGGATTGTACATGACAAAAATCACATGCAAACATGGAGCAATTTTGGAGAGCTCGCCTGAATTTTCTGTACTAAAACCTCTCTAATATTGCTCTGCTTCACTTTATGAGAATCAACCTTTGCAGAGTTAATGTTCACATATTGTACTATGATGTGATAGAGGTTTAGAGCTGCAGCTGCATCATTCCAAAGGGATACTCATCCTGAAAATGCTTTTTTTTTTTTAGGCGAACCTCAAAATGTTTCATTTGTGCTGTGTGCCATCTTCATTTACTCCTCACATATAACACATATACTGATATTTACACATCTTAACAAATCTCACAAGTGTTCCCTTTACCATGACACCAAAAGTATTCAAATGCACCTTGTGGTTGCAGAGATATATGCATTTCATTGTGCGTATGCAATTTTCGAGCAGAGGCCTATAAAATAGGCTTAGGGTTAAAAAGGATTTATAATATGGTAGTTGTCTGGTGCGTCAACACACTCAAACTGTGTGTCTGTGTGCGTCAGTATCTAAGACCAACAGGCCACTGATGAAGCGAGTTGGGAGTACGACCGAATTGTCAAACTAGGCAGCACTGATTGAATGTGAATCAAGACTCTGTTACTGCATGGCGTATTTCTTGCCTCACACGTTTCCAGAAGCTTATTTTAGTGTCCTGGGGTCCGTTTCACAAAGCAGGTTTAGTGAAAACTCAGAGTCTGTTAACCCTGAAATGAGGGAAACTCTGAGTTTTCCGTTTCAAAAAGGGAGGTAACTCAAACCATAGAAAGAAGGGTAACTCTAGCCTGTTTCAGAGAGAGAGGTAACTTAAGCTCTCAGTCAGTTACCGTAGTAACAGACTCTATGAACCTAACCTGGTCGGGACCAGGTTTTTCTCAATGAACCTCCAGTTTCTCTCTGTCTCCGCCCTCTTTCAGAGCCACACACTCCATCTGATTTCCTCATTCATTCAGTCAGCAGGTGAGTTTTGGCGTAGCCTACTTCTGCCGTCTGTCATTTAAAAAAAAAAATCAGAGTCAGTATATTAGAAGTCCATCAGGCACAGTAGGTGGCGACTTTTTTCACTAACGTGGCATGTGCTTTTGATAACGATCCCGTGGATGAAGGTGCAGCATTACTGCGCAGAGAATTAAATATTCGTCGGGAGATGGTTATCAGACCACGCATAGATGTTTTAGCATTTCCACACAATTATATTTTTGAGCTGTACCGTTTCACGTCACAGTCCATCATCTACATACACAACCTAATCCGTCCTTACATTTGCAACATTACCAGTCATAGTCATGCTCTCACATCCCAGCAGATATTGTGTGTTGCGCTGCGTTTCTTTGCAAATGGAAGTTTTTTGTACAATGTTGGAGACGCTGAGCACTTGAGTAAGACAACTGTATGCAGGGCGGTCAGAAAAGTGTGCTCGTTTTACAGGCACCTGCCTTCTTTCTGTTGGCTGAGTAGAAGTCTGTGTTAGTTTAAATAGGCTTAATTATTTAACAGAACATGATACAGATGAGAAGACATTTATGTGTGTGAAAACAGCATTATGTTTGGGATAAAACAACTGCACAGTCAAACAGCCACTTAATATTTACTTTACAATGTAAAACATGATCAAAATGAGGCACCCCCATGAGATTATGCCGAGGTCTTACCTGTTTGAACAATGTTTTTATATTTCATCCTAAACTGCTGCCAAGTGCGCTTCTCCCCTGCGGGATTGCACCTAAATGAAATAAATTAATAGGCTACCATTCAAGCAGTTTTCCCCTGTAATATTAGTGTGGTTGCAAAGGACTACATTTAAACTTAAATCACTGACCCGAGCAGCAATGTTCTCCCACGCCATCTCCCTCTCTCTAGCAGCTGCAGCGGTGTTGCACTTCTTTTTGAAAACATGTGCAAACTCGCCGTATGAGCGCATTAAGATTTCTAATTCTAGTGGGGTGAAAAACACAGCCCTCCTCTTCCCCGTTGCCATGGTGACTCGTCGAATCGGGGCTCCATTGATGCTGGCTTTTTATAGTCGTGGTGCAGGCGCTTAACTCCAGGTGAAACTACTCTGAGCTGATTAAACTGAGTCAAATCAGCTGTTCTGGAACCGGAAACTCAGAGTTTCCTATCTCAGAGTAGATCAACTCAGAGTTCAGGATTAGACTCAGAGTTTGTTGAACCTGCTTTGTGAAACGGACCCCTGTTCAGCTGTAAAGTGAGAAAGTTGGTCCGGCAGCAGGGCGGTGTTTTGTTTTTGCTTGACTCTTTTTCCAACGTGGCGGCTGGTTCACAAACTTTCTCATTTTAAAGCTACACCATGTTTTGAGGTGAAAAGCAGTCACTGCAGTAACAAACTCTTGATTCATATTTGATCAGCGCTGCCGAGTTTGACAGTGTGCCAGCAGTGATTGACATAACTGACAGCTGTGGTAGAGAGTGGTTGTTTTCCCACTCATGTAGTCAGACCATCAGAAACACTGTCAGGAGGCAGAGAGATATATCTTCTACAGATTATCTGTCTCATATACTGTCAGGCTACAGTCACAGTTTCAGAAAATGTGACACAAAGTTATAAAAGTTACCAACGACAGCTTTAACCACAATGTGAACAAGCACCTATTACTTTTCTTTCAGATCATATCAGGGAAAAGAATTTTTCAGTGTCTGATGACTTCTTTTAGTAGGCACAGCTGATTAACACTAGCCATGTCTCCATCAGCCTGTTTAGATGCGCATCTAGAAGTATCACATCGGAAAATTATGATGGAAACGCCAAAATTTGAATTAAAATCCCCTGATTCGCACAAACTAAAATAAGCTTGCTTTAGCCGGGTTTTGGGTGATTCGAAAAAATGTTGATTTGCAAAACGGGGGATGGAAACAGTTATGTTTGAATTAAGTCTGACGCAGCGCACCTCTCTCCATGGTGATATCCACACTCCAGGTCGGGAAGGCGGTAATGCATTTACAAGCTGGTTGCCAACCGCCAGAAAATGTAGAAGAAGAAGAATGCGAGACTTGTTTTGTTTCCGGCTCTGCGGAAAACTCGCGTGAGTTTGTAGTTTTCACCAAAGTCCGTACATTTAATGGAAACACACAGGATTCCTATTTCTTTAAATGCACATTTCCCAATTATTCGAATCACTTTTGGATGGAAACACAGCTAGTGGTACAGCATGCAATAAGCATCTAATAAATGAATGTCACAGCAAAGGTTTATGACCTGCAGGACAATAATAATCTATGTCTGGGGAAAGAGTGCTGTGAGCCAACTCCTAAAAAGTTCAATTATTCTTGTTTGAGACATTTTCCTTTTAGAAAAACAAATCCACATTATTGGACCAGTCCTCATACAGCATTACAGAGCTGACCTCCGTCATCCATCCTACGTCATCCTAATTGTACTTTCTTCAGTAGAAGCCACTGACCCTCTGTGTGTCCCTCTCCCAACAGCCATGATACATGAGGACGTGACAGAAAGTAGGCTATTGATCTGCTCCTGATTAATTTGCTCAGTGACCCTGTTATGTTTCATTTATTATCAGTTTTGTCACAAAAATAATTCATCTGATAAACAACCTTTCGTTAAAAAGGAGCACTGCTTTTAATCATGTCCACACGCCCGCACAATAAATCTAGAGAGGAACTAAAATCAGCAACACATCTCTCCGTGCTAATTTGATCAGTTTCAGTTAGTGTTCGTGGTTACAGAGCTGACTCACACCTGCAGTGCTCACATGAAATGATTGACAGCACATAATAAATAATAAATGTTGTTATGTCCTCGGCTGGGAGGATTTATCTTTGGCGGCAAACTTTAAAGAAAGGTCCTCAGAGACGGGAGAAGTTTTTAACATTTGAGTGAGTAAGAAAATCTACTTGAGGCTGAACTGCCTCCTCCAGTCTGACACCATGTCAGGAATCAAACAACAATGCTGCAATTAAGGTGCAGCGCTTCATCTCACCCTTCTGACATTTCTGTATTTCAGTTTGCTCAACAAATGTTTTACTTAATGTTGATATAAAAGCAGAGCATTTGAGGTCAGTTTACTTTTATATTTCAGCAGTGAGATGAGTCTTATACAGAGTGAGTCACTGGGAGTGGAGGAGGAGAAAGAAAATCACTTAGTCGGTCAGAAACAGGTAAAGGTGAAGAACCTGCATCGATTCTGGTGATGTGGAGGATAAAAGCTGATGACAAATAGTCAAAGGCTTCATTTGGCTGAACATTAAAGGGGTGTTTACATGTCTGGGCTACACTTAGCTGTTGTTTGAACAGCTTTTAAATGACTGTATTTCAACATCTTAGAACCTGCTTCATATTAAAATCAAGCATTTGGAAAGTTCAGCCGGGAAGGTTTTTGTTCCCCACGGCTCAGCTCCCTCAAAAGGTACTTTATTTCAGTGTGTGACTGACGTGACCTTCGCCACCCCTCCACCTCCAGTTTTCATCAGAGCCTGCCGCACAGTGTGTTTCAGCCTCGGGTTCATTCAGTGAGCTCATCAGGAGTCTTGCTCCAGGTCACACACAGCTAGATTTTCAAGTGACGGCTGATTGTTCTTCAGATCTTCACGAGCACGAGTGTCAGACTCCATCAGGAAAGATTCTAATGCGTCTCATGGCATAACCACCCTGATGGAATAATGATTTCGGTTGAGGTTTTTGATGAGGTCAAATGGTCGAGGACTCGTCTTCGAGTTTCTTCAGCATTTCAGCACTCATATACATTCAGTTCATCTTTACGCCCCCATTTCAGACAGTCTTTCCAATGTTATATGAGTTTATCAGTAAACAGTTCAAGTCCAGCACAGACACCTTAAATGCCCCAGTTAATCATCGTTAATGTTGTTCTCTTATTTATGTGATCTTGTCATATCCTTTTGAGTGTGTTCACATCACATGACACAAATTATGGAACTGGAGACTGGGAAAAGATGAGAATAAGAAGATCAAGAGATGGTGCGCTAAAAATTGATCACTGTTTATAAAAATTGTGACAAAATGTGTGCTTTGTTTTCAGTTACAAGACTGTTAGTGATCAGCCATCGGATATTCAAACTGAGAGAGAGAGTGTTACTGACAGTAGTTTGGAATCAACACAGCAGAGGTTCCAATCAATAATCCTTTTAATGCAGAAATGGGTTTGGTACACGAGTGGGCAGTCAGATAAGGCAGAGGTATCCAAATCATCAGGGTCCAAAAACAGAGCTAGATCAAAAACCACTATAAACTGACACTAGGAAAAAGGCTGGGACGCTTACAGACAACTGAAAAGGCGAACTGGCAGAGAACAAAGGGAAGCACACTGACTAAATACACAATGGAGGATGGGATGATGGGATACAGGTGACACTAATCAGGGCGGGGCAGGTAATCAAGGCGGGAAACGCAGGAGGACAGGAAGTGAATATCTGAAATAGGAGGTGTGATGGTGTGTGGGTGTTTTGCTGGTGACACTGTTGGGGATTTATTCAAAATTGAAGGCACACTGAACCAGCATGGCTACCACAGCATCCTGCAGCGACATGCCATCCCATCCGGTTTGCGTTTAGTTGGACAATCATTTATTTTTCAACAGGACAATGACCCCAAACACACCTCCAGGCTGTGTAAGGGCTATTTGACCAAGAAGGAGAGTGATGGAGTGCTGCGGCAGATGACCTGGCCTCCACAGTCACCGGACCTGAACCCAATGGAGATGGTTTGGGGTGAGCTGGACCGCAGAGTGAAGGCAAAGGGGCCAACAAGTGCTAAACACCTCTGGGAACTCCTTCAAGACTGTTGGAAAACCATTTCAGGTGACTACCTCTTGAAGCTCATGGAGAGAATGCCAAGAGTGTGCAAAGCAGTAATCAGAGCAAAGGGTGGCTATTTTGAAGAAACTAGAATATAAAACATGTTTTCAGTTATTTCACCTTTTTTTGTTAAGTACATAACTCCACATGTGTTCATTCATAGTTTTGATGCCTTCAGTGAGAATCTACAATGTAAATAGTCATGAAAATAAAGAAAACGCATTGAATGAGAAGGTGTGTCCAAACTTTTGGCCTGTACTGTATGTGCAGTGAGAAACTTTAATCAGCTGAATAATGACCTCCTGTCCTTCACAACAAATCACACCTGAATCATTTGTCTCGCTGGTAAAGCTCAGAACTCACCACAGTGCCAAATCACTGCTTTGTCTGTAAAGAAGCCTCCTTTTGAAAACATGCCTGCCTCATGTGTTATTGAAAGGCTCAACGACCTTTGACCTTAGATGTATTATTCATTTAACATTTACTGAACCAGAAAAACCTCTTGAGATTTAATTTTCTCAAGAGTCTCTAAGAGATGCTACAGAACAGGGACGTCATGTGAGGCTGATTAAACTGACCTCTCCTACAGTGTCCCTGTTTACCTTCACAGTGACCATGTATTCAGGAAATGATGCTTTTGTTCATTCAGGATATTGTTCTCTCTCTTCCTTTTGTTCCTCTGCTGTTTTCTATCAGCCCTTTCTCCCTGATGTCTCTCTTTATACTTTATTCCCGTGTCATCAATGCTCTTCTCATTTACAAATTTCACACATCATCATGAGGTGATTCATCTTTGTTCTGCACCATATGAACCAATCCATGCCGGTGTTAGAATAAAATCATGAGTCTGTCAGTAAGACGATGGGATCCAGTGTTATGCATTTTTATTTTGCTCCTCAAAGTGTCCCAGGAGGTAGCCTAAATCTGAGGTTGTCTGTCATCCACCTGCAGTCAGGCTAATTCAGCCTGAAGGCTTTTATCTTCATGGACCTGCACACCACACATCACTGAGGTCGAATCACTGCTTCTTTTCTGTGTTGCTCTCTCATTTCATCATAATAATCACCGTTTACCTCCAACTGAGTGTTCTCCTCTGAGATAAGAGGAAAACATGATTCTGTGTTTGTGTCATCCCTCCTGACACTCATCTCTTGCTGTGTCATTTAATCTGTTGCAAGTCACTGTACACAACAAAAACTTATTTGCTCTGATTTCTCACAGGTTTCAGTTTGACTTTTTCATGCACACAAGACTTATTCCTCTCAATTTCTTTTGCAAATAAGTTTAAAAATGTCTTTTTTCAAAATAAAATTGCAGAATGTGGCTTTTTACTGTGACCATCCCGAGGCACACCTGTGTAGCAGTGACGCTGTTTAATCAGCATCTTGATTTGTCACACCTGTCAGGTGGATGGATTATCTTGGAAAAGGAGAAGTGCATAAAATGTCTTCGATCTTTAATTCAAATGTTGCACATCGCACTGAGGTTTTGCTCAGTTCTGTTCATTAAAAATAAAATTAAAATATAAAAGTAATAACATGGTTAAATAAAACAAACTAAAAGCAGTCATGTAGTCATTTAATGCAGTAACACCACTTCAGAACTTAATACTTTACTAACTACAAGTGAATCTTGTGTTGCCAGACTTTGTGGCTTTCCAGATTCATGAAACATTTTCTCATGGTGGTAATAAAAACCATGAGAAAAAACTGAATACTGAAGCCAGTATGGAACACAGACCACAAACACTAAACTCTGCATCTTCAACTCCAACGTTAACTTAGTCTTACTTTAAGGGGCAGAAACATGGAGAACTATAAAAGCATCATCAAACAAGCTCCAAACATGCATTAACAGATGCTTACGACACATCCTGGGAATTTACTGAGAGCTCTCGCAAACCACACAACAAGAACAAATTTAAACCCAAGTCAAACGCAGGAAATGGGGCTGGATTGGGCACACCTTGAGAAAACCATCCTTCAACATGACCAGACAGGCCTTAACCTGGAACCCACAAGGGAAAGGAAAGCCAGGAAGACCAAGAAACAGCTGGAAAAGGTCTGTCGAGGCGGAACTCAAGGAAACCGGAACATCCTGGAAGGAAGCAGAGAAGATCGCCCAACACCGAACTAGCTGGAGGAAGTTCATGAATGACCTATGCTCCCCAAAAAGCAAAAGGGTTTAAGTCAAGTAAGTGGGTAATAAAAACCATACTACGTTTCCTATAAAACATATTCGCTGTTGCAAATTAATATGTAGTAATTACTATGGCTGCATCTCAGGTGCTTTTCATTTCCCACCTGCAACTCCTTCTTCACCAGACCTCTGAAACTAGTCCAGTATACAGCTGACCAGCTGTTTTCCCACGTCTGTCTGCTTCTCAGTAACAACACTGGCTCCCTGTTGTAGCTTGAATGATATCACCAAGCGACACCCCACAGCAGTGGGATGAACTCCCGATTGAAGTCAGGGTGACAGAAGTTACGTTTCCATTACAGTTTTGTGATATTTCTGAAGTTTCGACAAAGTACAACTGTGACTTGCAGGTGTTTCCATTAAAAGATGTTCTGCGTATGAGCCGTAATTCTCATAAAATTTCGTCCCGCGAGACTCCACTTTGTTTGCGGAAGTAAGATGGACATTCCAAATCTCTTGCGAGCCGGAACAATCATCTCGGTTGCCAGTCTACACCCGAAGACGAAGAGAGCAAGTGGTATTCCAAAGGCAAAGTCTTTATGTGTGGCAGCGACCACGGATAAAGGATTTCTGGGAGAGGATCGTGAACGAGGAGTTCACCAATGTCATGTCTGGTGACGTATATTTGCGGAAAAAGTGTTTCCATTAGACTTTAGACATTAGACTTCGATATTTGACAGTTTTTTCAAAATGTAGGTGTTTCCATGACCAGTTTTTTATTGCAATATTTTGGTTTTGCGCATTTCTAAGGTTAATGGAAACGCACTTAGTGTCACCAACCATCTTTTGCTGCAAGCTTCAACCTTCCTTTACAGGCTACATGTCAAACTCCCATGTTAGCAATCTGTCACCTCACCGAAAAAAAACAAAAAACAAAAACACACATAAAACCACATGCACTGTAGCACTGAACATTTAATCCAGTTTTAGTTCATCATTCCATTTGTGTATCTGGAACAACACCTTGTTGAGGCAGCCATTAAAGGTTCTGTATCTGACATTCAGCATTAGTATGTTGCTTTAAATCTGGTCGATCCACGGGCCCTACTAAGGTGTTTTTTGGTGATTATGATATGTAAAACAACAGTTGTATTTGTTGTTGTTCAAGTGGTTTACTCATACGACGTATCATTTGAAAGCTGCACTACATGTGGTTTCATTAATGCTGACCATTTCGAAGTACAACCACCACAGCAGGCTCACTGTCAGACAACAGTTATTATGCATTGGTACCTCAGTAGAACAGGACATCACACACCCACTTAATCATCTCCTCATGCCACTGTCTTTCGGGCGTGAGTACAGAGCACTGAGGTGCAGAAGGGCTCGCTTTAAGAGCCTTATCTCTGCAGACATAACTGCCTTAAAAGGAGCAATAGGCAGAAATTCACCATTTCTAGATTGAAGGAATTAAAAAATTGCTATGTGAAGAACTAGAGGTGTAATTTCATCTGGAGTATAGCATGACCTCACACACCCTCTCTCTGTGTTGATCTCCAGCCCATTGTTTACAAGCCGGTCCGGCTGCGCGTTCATGTACGTTCATGTGAATCACCGCCTCCTCCTCCTCCTCCTCCTCCCGGAGCCCTTGGCCCTCCCTCCCTATAAAAGGCTACAGCCAGTGAGCAATGGCAACGCGTATTTTCTAAGTGAAATGGCAGAGAGCGGAACGTCCACCTGAAGACGACCAGGATCTGACATTACCTCTGAAGATGGTGGCGAAGGAGTTGTCGGATAAAGAAATGGACAGAACTCGGAACATTGGCCTTGCATTTCAAAGGTGGAGAGCACTGCGAGAGCTAAAGGGGCTACAATCTGACTCGGAGCTAGCTCTTCTTCTCCTGGACAGGTACAACATAAAGTCAAATGTGTGTTTTAATTGGTGTTACGGTAACGTTAGGCACATGTCGCTATGTCGATTCAATTAAATTTAATGTTACAATCGTAGCATGGGTTAATGTCCGGAGCTTGAGTTATTAGCGGCTCGGTCCCAGCAATGGGTCAGGCGTTACGGTTGTGTTAGGTGAGTAGCCCGGCAGCCCAGCTAACATTTGCAATTAGCATTGTAAAATGTAGCCAGGCTAAAACATCGCTCTCACTCACGGAGAAGATTCGGAACTTTAGCGTTAGCTCCTGGTGTTAGCACTACCCGGGATCCGGTGATGGCTGTAGCCGAGTCAGCTGCCACCGGCTACTGGAGTAACTTACAGCTATGGAGCGCTTCTACCAGCTCTTCTAGTCACTGAGCCTCGCCTCCATCTCAGCAAATATATTACATTTATTACAGGTACCATCATCATTGAAGTAGGCAGGGGAATAGCTGAACACAGCAGAGACCGAGAGTGAGTGAAAGACATCGCTAACTGCTAAACTAAGTTTAGACGAGGCGAGTGAGGGGTGGGGGGTGGAGAGCAGAGGTAGAGGAGTGGCTCATGACACATTTTGTTTTGGTCTACAGGCAGTGCACAACAGCAAACCTAGCCGTGAAACGATTTCACTTTTTGCCCCTTTAAATAGCAATGTGTACTCAGATTACTACTACTACTACAGATTCATGCTGGCACAACTGTGGAAACTGTGGTCAATTGCTTCACCTGCTGTGGGACTGTCCAGCAGTCAAAACTCTCTGGACAGAAGTAATATCCATAATGTCACAATTTTTCAATGTTGATTTTCCAGTTTGTCCTGTAGCATGCCTGCTCGGTCAAAAACTGGACAATAGTTGGAATTTCTGTTGACCGGCTTTGGATGTTGGATGCCTTACTACTAAAAGACTAATTCTTTTAAACTGGAAAGTACGCAAACCAGCCTGCTTTTCAAGGCTCATAGCTGGGGGAATATCTAGACCTGTTGAATATGGAACGGGCAGCTGGTCTGCTAGAAGACTTTGAGAGGGGCCTGGAGGACTGCTGGGACATTGTCTGTAAAAGCCTTGTCTGATCATGATTGGATGTGTAGTATCAACTGTGGACACTGGGCTAATCACTGTATAATTTATGTATCTATTTTTATTTATTTTTTCTCACTCTTCTTACGAAATGAAATGGTATACTGGAAGCACAAACCTGCTGTAGGCTTTGTTGTCTATTGGATGTCACTCTTGCATTGTTGTCAATGACACTCTGAAGCTCCACAACAGATTTTAACTCCTCTCAGCTCCTCTCGACTGTTATAGATGCACAGAGATGATAAACAAATGGCTCCTCCTTTCTTGAAGTGTTTTTATACACAGTAGCTCCTACATAGACATTTCTGTCTGTGTTGATTTGTTTTTCTCTGAATTTCTCACTTCATGATAAGACCCCATTGTGTCTCAGTAAATACCTCCCAGTCATAGTCATCGACAGTATCTTTTATCAAGAAACTATTCAGGCAAAAAAACAACCTTTTATTGCAGTGTTGAAACTTGTATAACTCAGTGACAGAGGCACTTACGGTGATAAAGACTGTTGAGGAAAAAACTTCAGAGTGTTAGTGAACAGACCAAGTTTGAATAAAAACTGGCGTCATAGCTTGTATTGTTTGGGAGATTGAGTGCACTGAGTACACAGGTGTCTGTCAAAATGAGTTAATGTAATATAGCAGAAGAAAAGACAAATGAGTCACAGAACATCTTCCACGCTGTTCCTTCTCTCATAGCTGTCTGCAGAAATAAATAGGAATGAAAATATGCATCTGATTGATGGGTGGATGATTAAGCGTTGGAGAAAATAATCACGATCACCTCTCGTTATAAAAATTATGATCACAAGATATAAACATGCCATTGTGTTGTGCAAGTGCTGGAGGTTCCTGTTTAATTCTATAGCAACTGCAAGATCAGCAGGTGGTTAAGGATAAAGGGAAGTCTGTCATTATATATGTAAGAGGAAATGAGAGAAGCAGAGGGTCGGAGACAGGACAAGGACAAGGTCATCCGGAGGACAGTGAGACAAGACGTCACACCAACTGACAACCATTGTTATCTATGAAGTGTGTACTTGATAGATTAGGGGAACTGAAACCCCCAAACTCCAACGGCCAATTGTATTGTATAAAAGCCTGCAGTGTGTGCTCCTCAGGGAGCCTTTTCTCTGTAACCTCATCTTGTGTGTTTCACTGTGAAACGCTCCTCTTGTACAAGATAATAAATTCTGTTAAACTTTGATATTTCAGTTCCGGTCTCTATTTGCTTTAAAGGTCATTACAAACAAATTCTTTTGACATTTTGGCGCCCGAACAGGGACCCTGACCGGTTGTAATACTACAGTTGTGGTGAGAAAGAATCCTTATGGGATCACTGACGAGCTGGTAACAAACCATGAATATGCACGTTCAGATACATGGTGGTACTGTGGAGGAGATAAGTTGAGACCCAAGTTACCTAAACTCTGGTATGGTACCTGCGCACTAATCCACTTAATGATGACTGCCTATTTGCTTCCAATGAGTCCACAGTTTCCTAAACTTACGCCGGAAGAAATGCACAGAGTCAAACGCAACGTGGCAATGTCTACGACATTTGATTCCAGAGTCTATCTGGATTCAATTGGTGTTCCCTGGGGCATCCCAGATGAGTTCAAGGCCAGGAATCAGGTGGCAGCAGGATCTGAATCACTCTTTGCTTGGTGGGTAACTATAAATAAAAATGTTGATTGGATAAACTACATCTATTACAACCAACAACGCTTCATTAATCACACGCGTGATGGATTCAGAGGGATCCACAAGCAATTGGAGAAAACTAGCTTGATGACCTGGCAGAACAGAATAGCTTTGGATATGCTCTTAGCTAAGGAAGGAGGAGTATGTAAGATCTTTGGTAATCTCTGTTGCACATTCATCCCCAACAACACTGTTCCTGATGGAAGCATCACAAAGGCATTGGAGGGACTGACGTCACTGGCGGAAGAATTGGCAGAGAACACAGGTATCTCAGATCCTTTCACAAGCTGGCTGGAGAAGACATTTGGGAAATGGGCACACTTCTTGAAGGCCATGATATTGTCAGTGGGAGTTGTGCTTGCAATTTTAGTCACTTGTGGTTGTTGTTGCATTCCATGCATGAGAGAATTGATGCAAAGATTGATTACCACCACTCTAACGAAGCAACAGCTGTTCTTTCAGCCTATCCCCACAGATAACAACTAGGAGCGCCCTGCACTGATCAAAGGACGTGCTGTAGTTGGACGCAGAGATGATGAGGACTATGGAGAGTATATTCCACTCAACCATGATGACGAACCTATAGAAAATCCGAGAGAAAGTTATAGGGTTCTGATGTAATGTATGCTTAAGAGAAAAAGACTGACAGTACATTGTAAATACATTTATAGGGTTTTCTATTTTCTTTTATGCCTCAGGGAAAAGATCCTTAGGCAGGGCAAGGTCCACATGTCAGGTCCAATGAGTTGATCAGCCTGACTGAGGAGTTGATCAGCCTGACTGAGGACATCACATATAAGACTAGACTTAAGACTTTCCTCTTTGATAAAGCTTATAGTTAGGGCTGGCTCAGGCTTGCCCTGTACCAGCCCCTAGTTAGGCTGACTTAGGCCTAGTCTGCCGGAGGACCCCCCTATAATACACCGGGCACCTTCTCTTCTTCTTCTTCTTCTTCTTCTTCTTCTTCTCTCTCTCTCTCTCTCTCTCTCTCTCTCTCTTGTATTCTATTACTGCATCTTGCTAACTCGGCCATTCTGGATGTCACTAACTCGGCTTCTTCTCCGGAGCCTTTGTGCTCCACTGTCTCTCAGATTAACTCATATCACAGCGGTGCCTGGACAGCGTGACGTGTGTGGTTGTGCTGCTGTCGTGGTCCTGCCAGATGCCTCCTGCTGCTGCTGCTGCCATCATTAGTCATTAGTCATATTTCTACTGTTATTATACACATATGATTATTGTCACACATGTATACTGCCAGATATTAATACATACCTTCAACATATTGTACCACAGTAGCCAGAACTATAACTATAATATTATTACTTTCATTAATGTTGTTGTAAGCTACTGTCATTACCTGCATCTCTCTCTCTCTCTCTCTCTCTCTCTCTCTCTCTCTCTGTCTCTCTGTCTCATTGTGTCATGTGGATTACTGTTAATTTATTATGTTGATCTGTTCTGTACGACATCTATTGCACGTCTGTCCGTCCTGGAAGAGGGATCCCTCCTCAGTTGCTCTTCCTGAGGTTTCTACCGTTTTTTTTTCCCGTTAAAGGGTTTTTTTTGGGGAGTTTTTCCTTATCCGCTGCGAGGGTCATAAGGACAGAGGGATGTCGTATGCTGTAAAGCCCTGTGAGGCAAATTGTGATTTGTGATATTGGGCTGTATAAATAAAATTGATTGAAAATTGAAGTTCTTTTTATTTTTAGAACACATAAGAAATGTTCATTTACAATGATTATTGTCAGAATCAATAAGTAACTGATTGTGAAATGTGATTAAACATATAAATGTGATTGATGTCCTTCTTGACACTGATTCAATGGTCGCTGGGGCAGCGGGGCTGTGAGGAGAATTTTCCTGTCCGAAATAAAACAGAATGACTTGACAAAAATGGTGAAGAACTGCCAGACAGGTTTTTCGCTCCCACATCAGTTGTCAAGATTATATTTTACTCATGTATTCACCACTTATAATCACTCATATTTTGCTCTACCCGTGTATTCACTTATACTTCACCCATGTATACACTCATATTTTACTCTCATGTAATACTCTCATGTGATCACTGTATTTTATGATTGCATCTTTTGTATTTTTGAGTACAAACAGGAGGGAAATGTTATAAAAATTATGATCACGAGATATAAACATGCCATTGTGTTGTGCAAGTGCTGGAGGTTCCTGTTTAATTCTATAGCAACTGCAAGATCAGCAGGTGGTTAAGGATAAAGGGAAGTCTGTCATTATATATGTAAGAGGAAATGAGAGAAGCAGAGGGTCGGAGACAGGACAAGGACAAGGTCATCCGGAGGACAGTGAGACAAGACGTCACACCAACTGACAACCATTGTTATCTATGAAGTGTGTACTTGATAGATTAGGGGAACTGAAACCCCCAAACTCCAACGGCCAATTGTATTGTATAAAAGCCTGCAGTGTATGCTCCTCAGGGAGCCTTTTCTCTGTAACCTCATCTTGTGTGTTTCACTGTGAAACGCTCCTCTTGTACAAGATAATAAATTCTGTTAAACTTTGATATTTCGGTTCTGGTCTCTATTTGCTTTAAAGGTCATTACAAACAAATTCTTATGACATCTCTGACATTTTTTAAGACTTTAAGTCTTCTGTCATGTGATTCATTTGTGTCCAGAAAAAGAACTGTTGTTAAGCATCAGGTCGTTAATGAAGATGAAGACATGACAGAAGATGTTAACGAGGGTTTGTTAAAGGGCTACTGTATTAATGTTCATGTTTCTGTGAGTCATGACTGAAGACGCCTCTCTATTATGTTACAACATCAGAGTTTTGCTCCAGGATTTCACTTCAAACTTTATGCCTCTTGTGAATTTATCATATTAAACATAATTTCACATTTTCTTACATGTTTTAAGGGACAAACCTGAGACACAAAATAAAACTTGGTCTGAAGTTGGCCTTGACGTCTGTGCCGCAGAGGAGACTGAATGATCTGAATGATCAGGCAGAGTCTGGAGGTCTGAGCCGGGGTTTTATACTGCAGCGGACTGATTGTAGATGTGGGTCAGGTGTGCAGGTTCAGCAGCTGCTGGCCCTCAGGAGGATCGGCGGGAGGAGAGAACCAGACGGCCACGCCAAGCAAACACACGCAGACAGACTGAAAACAAACATGAGACACGAGGGAGGGGAAACAGAAAACACAAGGGAGAGGCGAAGCAGAAACCCTAGCATCACCCCGTCCTCTGACCTTACAGGACCACTTCATTCTTATTCTTTAGTCCCGTCTGTACACTAGTCACATGATGCAGCCTTTCCAGATATGTGGATTATACAAGTTTACAACTCATTTAAACATTGTTGTTTTTGTTGACGGGCAGTGGCGGCTGGTTTTGAGCCATGACTCCTTCTATTCTGGCTCCCAAGAACACAACAAGACAAACACATTTTAAGACTCCTGTGTAGCCTACAGCCCTGTGGGGGAGAGGCAGGTTTTCCCTCCAGATAACAAACTGATGTCGGCCCTAAAAAGGTCTAATGGTCCGTTCCATGTAGATCTTACCGCTAGTGAGACAGTAGGAAAGACATGAAGCTGCGCAAAATTACACAGCGACACGTCATGACATGCCTCTTTGAGGCGGTACTACCAGTAGTGGTCTCATACGAACTCAGAGGGCTACGAGCTTTGAAAGCCTGACGAAAGCAAAGATGGCTCTGCCCTATATTTACCAAAATTAGCTCGGCTCTTTACTATTATTTTTCCTGTTTAGCAAAGTCTTCATTTTAATTACTCGTACACATTATGATGCCTTATGGGAATGCTTTATGATGTGTTGTTGTGCGTGGAATGTCTTGTATGTGATGTTTATCCGTTGGTGTTGTGGTGTGTCTCAATCACATACCTCCGTTAGTACACTTCCATGTAGTATACTATGTACTCATTGAAGTAGTGAGCGAATTTCGACAGGATAGTGTTGTCTCAAACCAAACATGGCCGTTGTGCACTTACTGGAAATGACGACCGCATATTAGCTAGTTAGCAAACTAGCATTAGCATTCACGTTATTGTCTGCGGTACCAAATCATTACAGACTGCTAAATTAACCCAATAAACATACTGCTGGCTTATACCCGACAACAGTATAGTGGTGCTTAGTGCAAAAAACACATGTATTTGTACAATGCAGTGACATTCACGGTCGCACAGTCCTTGGCTGCTATTTCCAGTTTGAAAAGTGGCCCCTTCCCTTCCGCTACGTAGCCAAGATGACGACCATTGAGTGCGAGAAGTGTCCATAGTTCCACACTCAACTTCTTGACCGTTTTCAGTGCACCATCCAGGTACTCATAGTGCACTGCATTTTTCTACACTTCTCAGTGTGAACGCACTTCTGCACTCAAAATATTAAATGTAAGTACAGAAGTACGCAATTTGAGACACAGCACAGGAAAATGTAGCTAGCAGTGTTGCTAATAATAAAAGCTCCGCTACTGCAATAGCGACGACTGTTTTCTTGGAGGCATCCATCTTTGTTTACGTTTAGGTTGTACAGGAACAGGAACAGGAAGTTACGACATTTTACGACATCATCTTGAGTCTCACCGCTTGTAGCAACCTAAATGGATAGCAGCATAAACACCCAGATGCAAATAGCATTGTTGGCTACAGACACCTGGGTGCTGATAGCATTAGCCTTATCTATTTCATTTTTAAAGTGTAGAATATAACATTTGGAGATTTACCTTGGCCTTGCTTAAACAGTTAATTTGCATGGACTCCTTTTGCCTTTAATCTATTAAAATTAAATCACTTTAAACTGCACGTTAAGTGACAACATTCACATGTAAATATATGTATTTGTACCCATGTTGTGATTTCCATTTCAGCGTCAAACCCAATTAAACGGGGCCAAATTGGGCTGCTGACTTAATGACCACAGTATTCATTATTCAATAAATCATATTTCATGCAAACATCATTAAGTATTTACAATAACCCAGATAAGGCTGCTCACACACTGTGAAGTACGTCCAAACACGAGCTGCTACATCACACTTCAGTTCGTGGAGAAAATCTGTCCAAAGCATGAAATTAGAAGCTTCTTTTGTTTAATTTTAATTAGTAGCTGTGATTTATTCATCCCTCACAATTGTAAACTGGATTTATCTTGCCTTCTCTTTGTTCGTATTGTCAGAAACCACAATTAAAAAGCAGGATGTATTAGATATGGAAGCACTTTATGGTTTCTAACAAAGGCAAGATCCACACGACAGAATCGATAAAACACATTTTTCCATTAGCGTGATTTAATAATAGTAGACAATGCTGCTGGAGTTTGGTGCCAACCTCCTCAAAGCTTCTCGCCGTCTCTGACATGTGGACATGTGACAACTGCACACACTTTCATTTTTCCTCGTCATTTTGTCCAGAAATTAAATTTTGTGAAATCAAAGTAACAGAGCGCTTTTTGTAATTTTGCCAGTAACATCATGTTTTGAATGAGAAAAGGAGCAGAAACCAGACAGATCAAATATGAAGGCTGTCTGTGAATTGTTCAAAAAGTAGAGAAAGGAGTTGAGGGACATTTGTTCAAGAAACACAGCAGAACCAGAAAATAATGCCTCAAGATTTTTTGTGAAGGTTTCAATAATATGAAAGAGTTCATGAACTTCTGGGTGCTCTCTCATAAAACTTCTAGGGATCGTTCTTACAAGAGGACCAAAATTCTTCTCCAGATTACATCATTGTTCCCTCAGGGATCAATTAATTTTCTTTTCTTTTACCTTTTTTTATTTTCCAGTAACACGATGTTTTCAACATGGGAATGGATTCAAACAGGGAGATATAATGAATCTAACCATGAAGTTGAACAAATCCTCTGAATTTACGGACACTGAAGCATCCGTTATACCAAGATAAGAAGCCAAACAGCTGGAATGTGCCATCTGGTGTGCCAAGGGAACCACTCTCCTAACTGTCAGCAGTGCCTCTGATATATGGGTGGTGCAGGATTAAATTTCTTCCTCTTTGTCTTTCTTTGTGTCATCATGAGCTCACCATACAGCGGGTGACTGAGGACAAAGACCGACAAAACACACTGCCCCCATGTAGCAGGCTCGGCACATGGCAGGTAATGAATGCAGGGCCACAGTGGATCTTAACACTTGAGGCAAAGATGCAACGACACCGGTCAAAATGATTCAACTTATTTGAGGAACTCATGTTTATGACCTTTCTGACAAGATTATAAAATAAATAAGCTGAAAGAACACAACAGAAATTCACCAAAGACTCTTTGATCGATCAGAGGTTAAGGAGTGACAGAAAACGATGTGTCCTCAGACGACAGTTGGTATGAGAACTGGTTCTTACCTGTTTGGTTTGCAAAGTAATCATGGCTGAACACTGTCACATTACATGCTTCCTGTAACAATGTTAAGTGACATGATGTGATGTTGCGAATTAATCATCAACCGTGGCCTGTAAAAATAATTGATGTAGCTACTGTGACGTCACCCGTTGGTTTGTGGACTCTGAGGGTGGGGCTGTGGAGGAGCGAGGTGCTAACCTGACAAAACAGATCATTTAAATATGGATGGGAAAGTTAGCAAAAGAGAGCTTTTGTACCAGTCTGTAAACATGTTTATTTCTGCTGTAAAGTTGGGCATTTGAACATGATGCTCTTTGGGGATTGACTCGCTTCTGGAGCAAGCCTCAAGTGGATATTGGAAGAACTGCATATTTTGTCTCTTCCATGTGGACTCCCTTTTTTAGCCCTTAAGTTGCAGCTTGGTACTAGAGTTCTCAACTATTTTGCCTGATGTACATTTTTTTTTTGTGGCAGAAAATAAGTTACATTTCTGACATAGATAACTACCTCATCTGACGACTCTATCATTTGGCCTTCTGCCCTTGTGCGCTGGAAAACTTAAAGAGAGTGCTCTTTGGGGTGGGTGAGATTCAGTGAGCTCACCTTCAGGCATATGTCATAACCACACGCATCAACAGTGTTTGTAAAAATAAGCCTAGTTCACATTACACGATTTTCATCACGATTTTGACGTCAGAGGATCTTGAGAGCCACCTTGGGTCGGAGGTGAGTCGGCAGATAGTCTGCCACGATGAGTCCTCATGTGTGAACAAGCCTACAAGCAAGTCGCCCCCTCGTCTGTGACTGGGACTGGATATCTGGCATGCTAGAAAACTGGAGAAGTCTGACGCGACTGACAAAGAGCATCAGCCAATGAGAGGCGGGATACGTCACACGTCAGCACGCAGGAGGACGGAAGAAATGTGAGGAGGACAAGCCGCAGGGTTGCCAGGTCTGCTTATTAGCCACGACTTTGGGCTTATTTCTAAAGTGGAGTTGCTTATTTGGGCTTGCTCTCTAAATGTCGCCTTTCTCTATATATATGCGTCACTTCTTTTGGTTTCCACAGCCCTGGTTGCTTGTTTCTCTCCCAAGATCTGGCAACACTGACAAGCCGGCAAGTGACAACAATAGTAGCGGCGTCCACAGGATCGCGGGGAGCGCGTTGTGTTTGGACCTAAGCCCTGGAGACAGATCTGATTCAACACTGGGAAGAATATCCATGCCTTTATAATGTATCGTCTCCAAGTTTGGTGACGTCACTGTGTTATCTGGGGCTCTGTCAGCGAGGGCTCAGTGGAGAAATCTTGTGGTGTGCACACACAGGTCGTAATTGGCGAGACTCCTGATGACAGAAACGCATGTTGCCAGGTATGAACACTCAAAAGATTATGATAGTCTCCGCGACGCGCTTTTACGCTACATGTCACATTCACCCATTCACACACTGGTGGCCGAGGCTACCATACATGGTGCCTACTACTTAGTAACCATTCACACACATGAAACAGCCATCAAGAGCAATTTGGGGTTCAGTATCTTGCCCAAGGATACTTCAACATGTGGACTGAAGGAGCCAGAAAGGAAATGCCAGTCATTGGATGAGTGGACGAGCCGATCTATGCCTGAGCCACAGCCACCAACCATTGGGAGCTAAACATTTCAAACTTGCGGTCTTGAGCCCCAGCTTGCATCAAACAATTTAGCAGACTTAGAACAGATACCTCTAGAACAACAAAGACTTTATGCAACTTCTCACAGTATGCAGTAGAACTACCCAACACCTGTACACATGTGTGACACCTTTAGAGATCCCCTTTAAACTTCTCCAGAGCCTTGAAGCTCATTGCTATAGTTCATGATTTTAGCTCAGGGTAATGGATCTGTAAGTTCTGATATGCTGTGACATTGCTTTCATGTGCTGTCACTTATGGATTTAAACTTTCAAAGTGCCGGCTAATCCCTGACCTTTCTGAGAGTAATAGCTGTCCAAAGACGATTCTGGTTGTCAGTTCAGATCTTTCAGTCGTCTGTGCACGTTCTAAGCATCAGCGCACTCTTGTGTTGTTGTTTTTTCCATTTCTCTAGTTTTTTCTATCCCCCTCCACCCTTTTGGCAGGTTTGTCAGTGGTGAAGAGAGCCCTGTGGATCTCGCTATTGCATTTCTCTGGCTGGGTTTTGGAACTAATAAGCAGGGATTTACAGACAGAGCAGACTCAGCAGGGTGGCCCATGTTTTCATAATGAGCAAGAAGAGAGAAAGAGAAAACATGACATCCTACCAGGGACACATCTGGACAGACAGAGACAGAGACAGAGAGAGGCAGACACAAAGGAGCAGAATAAAATAAACAGCAAATAAAGGGAGGGTTAATAAAAGAGAAAAGAAGGCACAGAAGGGACACAATCTCAGAGATGCTTTTAAAATTAAATGAAACAGCTCATTAATTTGGACAAATTAGAGTAATAAATTGGCAGCAGGTTTGAGCTGAATTTGGAAGAAAAAAAAGTTTTCTGCTGTAAAATGGTGTTGAGGGTAAAATGAAAACAAGCAGATTGGCACATCATGCGACTGCATCACAAAAATGTGTTTGGTACCAAACCAGTCAATTTATCTTCCAGCCTTCATCGTTATTCCTTCACTTTTTTCCCCTTCACATCCAACTGAGAGGAGCATCCAGGGCAGATCCAGAACACATTGGATGGCTTGCATATCCCATCTGGCATGGGAACATTTTGGAACCCCCGAAGAGAAGCTTGAGAATGATGTTTGGGCGACCTTGCATAGCTTTCTGCCATCGCAACCGGTTACTCCATAGGCGGCTGAAAACAGATGGATGGATGGGATTGCTTTAAGGCACCAAATATGCAAAGGTTGCTGTTCTTCTAAACAATAAAAGTTTTTTCCATCCGTCTTTCATAGTTAAAAATGCTTTTTCTTCTTAAAGCTGGCGTAGGCAGAAATCTGGAAAAAGCCTAATGCTCTCCCCTCTCTGTCCTAATCCCCTCCCACCAGACGACCACGGGCATATGCACATACTTTCTACATTAACAACTCGTTTCCCATAAATTGATTTTTAAAATTTTATTTCGCTGTAGAGTTGCACACAGCTCGTTCATTCAGTCCCCCCTTGCCCCACTCTCCCTCTCTGTTAATTAGATCCCAAATGAGACCAGAATTAGCTAGCTAGCCACCCCACGGTTGAGAAAACCATCCTCCAACAGGACCAGACAGGCCTTAACCTGGAACCCACGAGGGAAAAGAAAGCTCGGAAGACCAAGAAACAGCTGGAAAAGGTCTGTCGAGGCGGAACTCAAGGAAACAGGAACATCCTGGAAGGAAGCAGAGAAGATCGCCCAACACCGAACTAGCTGGAGGAAGTTCATGAATGACCTATGCTCCCCGAAGAGCAAAAGGGTTTAAGAAGTCAAGTCACCCCACGGTCCTTCCATCTCGCTTTTTGCCACTGTGGACTGCGTCGCCAGGAGAAGAGCGGATAGCAGCTCCAGAGCTTTGGTTGCTAGCTGTAGCAGGTTAAATGTGGCCAGCACAGACCCAACAGTGCCAAGTGTCACAGTAAGCTGGTGGCCAGTAGCAGCACCGGGTCTAACCTGTGTAATGGCAGCAACAGAAAGTTTACTGATCTGGTGGGGAGTTGGGGCTGTCTGGTCCACCAGGGTTGGGATTTGTGCTGACTGGATTCAAGTTGCTACAGCTGCTGAGTAGGGGTCTGTAGCAGTGGGAGTGAGGTGGAGGACACACTGTGATTCAAGGCTCAAGCCTAGATGCATAAACGTGAACTTGAAGCCGCAGACAAGAACCTTTAGCTCCAGTCAGCAAAAGGCGAAATTATTAGCAACATTTTCTCTCTACGTCTGAAATGCTTCGCCGATATTGACACGTGTTTCATTTAATTTTTCGTCAGACTCTCCTTTAGAATCTCTTTGGATAAGTCTGTCTTCCATGTTCACAGGGATGACAGGGAACTGATCCAGGGTTTTGTGGGCTGGTGCCAGTGGAACCATTTTCAGATCAATGCAGGAAAAACTAAAGAGCTTGTGGTGATCTTCCGCAGGTGCAATCACTCTCCCCCTGTACCAGTACATCCAGGGAATGGACACTGAGATGGTGAAATCTTACAAATACCTGGATGTTCACCTGAACAATAAGCTACTGGACAGACAACACTAATGCACTCTACAAGAGAAGACAGGGCAGACTTTATCTGCTGAGGAGACTCCTGATGGCCTTCTTTGACTCTGTGGTGGCATCAGCCATCTTCTATGGAGTGGTTTCCAGAGGCAGCAGCATCTCGACAGCTGACAGGAAGCTATCATCCTTATGGACAACATGTCCCACCCCATGCGGACACTTTGACAGCACCAGGCAGCTCCTTCAGTGACAGGCTGCGTCAACCACAGTGTTTGAAGGAGAGATACCGCAGGTCCTTCCTTCCTGCTGCTGTCAGACTATACAGCCAACACTGCTACCAGCAGACCGCACATACTAGAACTATGGACAATCAGTCGTCACTCACGTGCAATGTGTGTATCTGTTTATACCAGCTGTAAATATCTATACACGACACAATTCTGGCATTCATCCTATTTATTTTATCTTGCTTTTATTTTTTACAGCCCACAATCATCACTCAGGTGCAATATCAGTACACGCTAAGCTGTGCAATATCTATACTCCCATCAGGCATTAATGTGACGTCAGCCATTCTGCCGGTCTCTTTATTATATTTTGCTTCTTTTGCCACTTACTTATTATAATGCTTTGTGTTTTTATACGGTTTGCTGATGATATTGCACTTTGTTTTGTACAGTTTACTCATTACATCCATCTGTGTGTCTCTTATTACATAAGAGACAGATACGTGCTTATATATTACTTTGTATTTTTTCCTACTGATGCTTCCTGTTTGCACTCTCCCTCTGCTGCTGTAATATTGCAGATCTCCCTGCTGTGGGACAAATAAAGGCTTACCTTACCTGACATTGTTTTAGTTGTTTTGCAGTGCAGGCAGTTGTTGTCAATGCTGGAATAACAACTTTCTCCCAAAACTCTCCCATCACAGGCCAGATCTAAAAAACGGGTTTCCAAGTTTTGTTTTTGCCATGGCTTCATCTGTTTGTGGTGACGACATAGCGCATATAAAAGTTTAACTAGTTTTCAATTAATTCAATCGACAGTTTCTTTTAAAAATCACGCACAGTAGCAGTGTTAAATCACAACAGGACAGGGTAGCTGAACCTTAGCTCCCCAACTCCCACTCCTTGATTATTAACAAAAATGAGCACATGCAAAGTTCAGCAATCAAACCTAGCCAGTGCTTAAAGGTGTGAGAATGTAGTTGGTGGAAAGATGGATAAAAGGAGAGGATTTTTTAGCAGATGATGTAAGGATGAGACTACATGAGAAAGAGACTGAAAAAGAGAAATAGAGGGAACAGAGAGAGAAAAACATTGGTGATAGAATTTGTGATGAACAGAAATAGAAACAGCAATACAGAATTACAGCAAGAGATGAAGAGAAAGAAACACAAAGGGAAGAAGAACAGAGGCTGCTGATGATAAACGGATGGAAGGACAGAGAGAGAGAGAAGACTCTTCAGTCTGCTGACAGAAAACATGGCGAATGTTTTATAAAGAATAAGCGAATAAGAGGGAGAGGACATAAAACATCTGTGTGTAGACTGCAGTCCAGAGACAAAGACTAATCCCTGGACTCCACCAGGTGCACGTTCTGGCTGTCATGAGGCCGCTGGAGCTCACTCCTGGCATAAGAGAGCTGTAAATCTGAATATAAATGTAATATATATGTAAACACAGCCACAAACTACTTTGCCTGTCACTTACTAATAGTACAAGTACAACTATCAAGGAAATATGACTCACCAAAATCTGCAAATCTAGAACATCAGGCAGGCAAAACGCACTGCTGAGGATGGAACAAAAGGGGTGGAGGGACTATGGCGGCTGCAATGCTTATGCACGCGGTATACACTTACCTGCCACTTTATTAGATACACCTTTGTAAGTATCTGGTTGGACCCCTTTTGCCTTCAGAACTCAACAATTCAACAAGGTGCTGGAAACATTCCTCAGAGATTTTGGTCCATATTGACATGATGACATCACACAGTTGATCCATGATGAGAATCTCCCGTTCCAGCACATCCCAAAGGTGCTCTATTGGACTGAGATCTGGTGACTGTGGAGGCCATTGGAGTACAGTGAACTCATTGTCATGTTTGAGATGATGTGAGCTTTGTGACATGGTGTGTTATCCTGCTGGAAGTAGCCATCAGAAGATGGGTACACTGTGGTCATAAAGGGATGGACACGCTCAGCAACAATACTCAGGTAGGCTGTGGTGTTTAAACCATGCTCAGCTGGTACTAAGAAAATCTCCCCCACACCATTACACCACCAGCAGCAGCAGCAGCCTGAAGCGTTGATACAAGGCAGGATGGATCCATGCTTCCATCTGAATGTGGTTTTTCCAATCTTCTATTGTCCAGTTTTGGTGAGAAAACCCGTGTGAATTGTAGCCTCAGTTTCCTGTTGTTAGCTGACAGGAGTGGCACCTGGTGTGGTCTTCTGCTGCTGTAGCCCATCTGCTTCAAGGCGCCAACAACCATGTCATGTTCAAAGTCACTTAAAAACTTTCTTCATCATTCTGATGCTCCATTTGAACTTCAGCAGGTCATCTTCACCATGTGAACATCCCTATTGTTCTATTTGCGTTAATGAACAGTTGAACAGGTGTACCTACTAAAGTGGCCTGTGACTGTATATGTAGTTGTATCATTGTGATCACGGTAGCATGCTGATGTTTTGAGCTTCAAAGCTCCACTGTGCTTCAGTGCAGTCTCCTCACAGAGTTTTGTGAGTTTTGTTTTGTTGTTATTAAACTGTGTCCTGTTTGGTTTTATGCTTTGGCTTCTGATCAAAAGCTTTCTTCATGCTAATGAAGCTTGACACAATTAAAAACAAAAAGTTTGGATTGAGAGTGCAGCAGTAGACAGTGCAGTGTTTGTGTGTTAGAATGAGCCTGAACATTTCAGACAAGCACTGCACGCAGAAATGAAAAATGCTGCTGAGGTTTTGGTCTGCTGAGGGAGCACGCTGAAACCAATGAGGGAAATAAAAGACAAAGAGGAGTCAGGAAGAGAATGAGCATGAAATTAAAATGATGTGAGTTTCTTGGAGTGCCATGAACATAAAAGCCAGCCCAGTTGCCAGAACAGAATATTGCCATCGTATGTTTTTGCAAACCACAGATATGTTATATTTGCACGTTTCTTATATATGACGCAGATCAGTTTACATGTATTTGAGGTGAGTTTCTCATCAGCAAGAGGAGCAGATGGTGGAGGCATGACGCCTAGGTGAGACAGCTGCCAAGCAACACACTGCGGCAGACCATTATCGAGACCACCAAAAGCCAGCCACAAGAGTTTTTTTTTTTCATTTCCAGAATTGTTTGTAGAGACAAAATTGGGTGTTTTAAGCCAAAACATTTTGTATTCCTCATCCTTTATCCTTTGTGCTCAAAATTAACCACTGTTTGAGATCAACACAAGTGGGTGCTTTTTAATGAGAGTTTGGGACATGTTAAGCCATGTTTGTAGCAACAAAAACGGTATTTTAAGCTAAAATATCATGTTTTCCTAACCCACACCGAGTGTTTTTGTGCCAAAACCTAACTGATCAAGACCATCAAAAGAAGATATTTTTTTTAACCAGAGTTCAGGATGTGTCCAGCCATGCACGTAACAACAAAAGCAAATGTCTTATAATGAGAGTTCATGTTGAATGGGTTGCAACATCTTACAGAAGCAATAGGTGTAGAGAGGAGGACTGGGAGCCGACCACAGTGAGGGCAGGAGGGAAGACGGGAGATGAAAGGAGAAAAGGAGGAGAAGGAGAGAAGGAGACTGATGGGGCTGACAGAAGCTAAAACAAAAGTTGGGTATAGGAGGGTGAGAGGCGGGGACATGAAGTGATGCAAAGAGATGAAAGGAGTTGGGAAGGAGAGAGAGTTAAAGGAAAGATGGCTAAAAGTTTTGGGATGACAGAAAAGGATAGAGATGGATGGAGCTTTTGGGGCCAGAGGACGTGATTAAAAGGATGAGACCAGAGACTAATGCAGTGTAAAAGAAATATATCAGCAGGATGGATGAAGGAAATGGGGTCTTGGAGAAATACCAGTAGTGAAGAGAGAGAGTAAGAGGAGGAGGGGAGGAAAAAGGGATCAAGTACAACAGAGACAGCAGTGATGCATCATCGTGCAACACAGGAAAAGTCATCGAAACAACTTGACTGACAAAAGCATCTCAGCTTTTCTGTGGATTTTAGTACGGGTTGATAAGACATGTACTCATAACTGTTTGTCATGTCGTTGGTGCCAGGGTTCATCACTAAACCCAAATCCCCCAAATTATATTTCAAATTCAGAACTAACAAATGAGTCTACTCCCAAGTACGTTTATTAAAGTTGTTTATGTCTCATTCTAGCAACATATATTACATGAAGCAAAATCCTCCTGATCAATCATGCGTCCACGCCCCCTCCACTCACTTGGACAAACTATCAACATTCAGTGCCCGGCGCTATGGCAGGTGTCACAGTACACGACATTTCACAGGAGGCAACTGATGATTTTTGGGGACATAACGATCAGATGTCATTGAGAAGTAACCAAAAGGGCCTAAACTACGCATTGGAGGGATATATTCATCATTTTATTGTTGAGAAGGTCGATGAAAAGCTTAAATTACAAGCCAAAATTTACAGGTCACAGTGTACGCTTGTGAACCGCATCTGGTTGCCGTCACCATCAAAGACAACAAGTTAAAGTGCCACTGAAGTTAAGGTTTTTGGCTCAGAATATGAGAAAAGGATAACGGCCTTTTTACCATCTTTACCAAGAGTGTCTCTCCGTTAGTTTGGTGCTACAGTATTTACACTGAATCATTCAGCATAACGTTTGCCAACCTTTGTTATCTCTGCCATTACAGATAAGTTAATGAAGCTAAGCTCCAGAAGTTAACGTTAGCTTAACTAGAGCCCTTTGGACAACAGCTAACAATGATGTACCATCACCAAAGTACAAAACTAGAACAAAATAGGCTAATGAACTCCCAGCAAACAAGGTGACATGATGAACAACGCAGCTAGGAGCTAACGTTAGGCTAACTTTAGCTAACGTTAGCTAGAGATGTTAAAGATAACTTTATATTTCTTTCCAGCAAAGTGACAATATGTTGCCTCAAACACAATGTTGACTTACCTTAGAACAGATGTAGACATCATTGTTAATCTTATTCACGTTGAGTTGATGTTGTGGTCTAACGTTACCACACAACTTTATCCAAAGGAGACACTTTTCTCGCTTGAGATGTGGTTTAAAGTGTAAAAATACACCTGGTCGCCCAGCCTCTCAGGATACCTTGTGTCAGAGTTGCATGTACCCCATGCACACCGTTTGACCATTTTTAAACTTCAAATCTCAGAAAAAGCTCATAAAACCGAACAAAACTGACTTTCTGTAATGCATTTCCAGGCCCCGGATAAGCAGATGAAAATGGATGGATGGATAGTTCCATCCACGGCTCCTGCAGTCTGCATGTCGATGTATCCTTGGGCAAGATACTGAACCTAGATTGTTCCTGATAGCTTTTCCATCAGTGTATAAATGCTTACTGAGTATCAGGTGACACCTTGTATGGTAGTGTGAATGTGTGTGTGAATGGGTGAATGTGACATCGTGCGAAAGTGCTTTGATTGGTCGGAATCTATATGTATAGACTCACACAGCAGTAGTCACTCTTAATTATCACTTGAGACCAGTGGCGGCTGCTGGTCTTTCAAGGAGGGGAAGCTCATTTTCGGCCCTCATCATAAAATGCGTCCGTTTATTTATACGTAAATTCTACCCTCTGGGGCTGCTGCACAAGGCTAGTGTGACCGCCTGTGAGTGCTTTGGGACGGTGGAGCGGCTCACAGCAGCACCTGCTGCTTGTTGGGGACAGTAACTGCAGAGCGACAGAAGTCAGAGTCTCCAAACATGAGTACAGTCTCCATTAACACCAGAAAAAGATGCTAGATTTGTCGCTAATCGTTTTTGACAAAGAAAAAGTCACTAAGAGGATTGGGAAAGTCTCCAGATCAACTCGGAACAACGGAATGAAACTTGAAAAATGCTCCGGTGGTGGTTTATATTTCAAGATCGCTGATTCGCTCATTTCGCTGTCAATCAAAAAGGGATTCAGCCTCAGACAGATCATCCAATCATCATGCAGAAGCCCAGCGCCCAGGCCAGCCGAGGCCAGCCCACTGCCCCATAGACCCCCAGAGACACTGAGCGTCTGATGGGCAGGACAAAACCAAGCATTTATCCAGTGACTGTCTAGTTTCACTGCAGTGGAACAACCCACTCTATGCTTCCCCATTGGAGTCTTTGGACGCTGAGCTTCCACTGTTTAATGCACTGTGACGCTACGGGAATGAATGAGAAGAAAGTCGCGTCAGTGACCTGTGATAAGTAGCTGATTCTGAACAAAAGTTGAACAGGTTCTAGCGCATATTTAGTCAATGAAATGTAAACACAACAGTACATATTTGACCACTTATTTTTTGACATTTTAGGGGAAGCTGAGCTTCCCTTGCAGTCTTAGAGCAATCGCCACTGGTTGCGACCCACTAGAAGTGTTAGGCGGTGTGTTTTTCTGCAGAGACTCTGCCCTCTGCTTGTATTTTCTTATTTTCTGTGTTCAGGACGTTTATAGGCGTGTACCTCCATAGCCCTCAGGTGAGGTCACGGCTTTATTAAGCGGTAACAACCAAGTGACTGTAAGCAGCAGGCATCCAAGAGACACAGCGCTGAAAAACACATATAGAGTGAGACAAAACACGAAACAAGAGTGAATGTGGGGCTGGGATTGGTTTACAAACAGCAACTTACAATCCTGCGTCTAGCGTTCCTTCACCTGCAGTATGAAGGCACCCAGTGGAGCCTAATGGAGAAATGTCACTATAGATTTCACTGTTTTCAGATCTGTATTTGTCAAAACTATCTACAGCACATCTTATTCTTGTGACAATGAGTACAGTGTCGGAGTTTAAAAGTACTCCACTTCACATTTGATTGCTGATGAGAGAGGATCCACAGCACTGCAGAGGAGGCAGACTGTGGTTGGGAAAGATTTAGGGGAGGCAGAAGGATAAAAGACAAAGAGGAGAGCACTCTTCTTCCTCGGGGGCGTGATTGAATTTTTCAAAGGTCGAGAGAGGATAAAAACAACCTAAGGAGCTGGAGTAAGGTAGTGAGATGAAAGCAAAAATAAAGTTAGCAAAGAATTCCTGACGTTTTAAGTATAGGCTAAAAGTCATATTTAGTTTCACCCTCAGAGATGGGCTCATTAAAACACATCAGTACCAGGACACACATAGAGTATCTGAGGTCTGTTACCCTCAGAGTGGGGCTCATTAACCATACTGGCACTCTGGAGAGACGAAAACCCATCAGACATGGGCCTGCCGCCGATTCCAGGTACTGAGGCAAACGCTAACGCCCACTGGCACACAGAAATAACAGGGAGGCATTTGGTTAAGATGGAAGATTTCTGCTCTGCAAAGAGGAGCGATGCCAGCAGGAGACCGCTAACTAAAGGGCACAGAGAACAAACACGACTCTTCTATTCCAGGGGTTAGTGTAAGAGTGGCATCAGAAAGGTTTGAAACAGCCAATTACGTTTCAGTGATCATTGAGAAAAGTTCCCTCTTGGACAGATTTCAATTGACAAGACACAAAGATGTCAGAAAAATGAGGAGCTTAAATTTCCACCACCTCTATGGTTACATTAGGGCAACTAAGACTACTTGGCAAAAGTTTGGGAAAGATAGCTGTCATGGTAAAAGGAAATAAACACTGACTATGTTTACGCACAAAATATTCCAGTTTTGTCCTTATTCTGAAAAAGACAGTATCCTTACTATCACTGCCCCCGAAGAGAAAGAATAGTGTCAGTAACATTGTTAACACTGTGCTACATTACAGAGAAATACAAACCGTACTAATGAACCTTCATTAATTATTTTGACAAGGTGCAGCTCCTAATAGAGTTAATAGGGATGTAACGATACCAGAAACTCAAGATACGATATTATCACGATAAAGAGTCCATGATATGATATATATCACGATATTTATACAAGGGAAAAAAAAAGAGAAAATTTACTGTTAAAAATAGCTATTTTATTCAAAAATATTGCATGTACACTGTACAGCATGTGATTTTTAACTTGGAAGCGTATCATAAACTAATCAACACACAGTTGAACACGTGCTTTCATTTCCCCCCTATTACTGCTAGGCAGGCAGACATTAAAGTGCCATAACAAAGTCATGTCAATTAAAACTATAGTGACAGAATATGAAAATGGAAACATTCAGTATTTTTTAACCTACTCTGAACAAACGTAGTGTAGTACTATTACTAGAAAGTCATCTGAATGACATCAAATTATGAGGATAGAGTCGTCTTAATATTCATCAAATATACAGAACTTAGAACAATCAGACCCTGCAACAACAACACAATTAACAAATTAGAAATAATGTAAACTCAATAACACACAATCCCTCACTCACAGATACACAGAGAGAGAGAGAGAGAGAGAGAGAGAGAGAGAGGTGGGTAGAGATGTGTGTAAAAGAAAACCAAAAAAATGAAGCCCAGCCATTTCCCTGGAAGTCATAGAAAAACTCAAAAACACACATTCATTCAGTTTGTTCATGCCAGGTTGACAATCTTGACATCAAGGAGACCCTAACACTTTCTCAGAACAGGAGATGAGGAGAGGAAAGCTCAGCTCCTGCGCTTTCATGTGATATGCGTGGCATTTCTGTGCGACCCTGCATTCGCGAGTAATCCATCCAAAACTAAGCTGTATGAAAGCTTTGTTATACATTATTTTAGCGTAAATTTATCTTTTCTTTTGCTGTGAAAACATTAGACTACTGACAAGTGCTCGGTCTTGTCGGAAAGCCATGATTCCGCTGTTTCCCGTGATATGTGTGGCTTCTCGCTATGACGGACGGTTGCGGAGAAAATCCACAGAGAAGAACAATCAATCTTCTTACTTTTATTCACTGTTTCCTCCGGTCACGCACGCGTCAGAGTCGGAGGCTCAGAGGCTGAGCTGCACGAGTCTGCTCTCACCTGCGCGCACAGTTGCATGCAAAGGATTATGGGGAATGTAGTCGCACAGTCATATTACCGGCTCTGTAGGAGAACGCAGCTATATAACTACCGTGGCATTCCCACAACGGTATCGAGAATTTATTTTATCGCAACACCGCGAAATTCGATATATCGTTACATGCCTAAGAGTTAACGCTTGTGCCATTATGCTTATTGCATCAAAGTAGGATTTCATTAGATCTCCAGCCTCCCTTTTTTATTCCTTCAACCACTTTCTTGAAAAGTGGTGTTTGTTGTGGGTGTAGGGAGCAGTCTAATGTCCTGGTAGTGGTGTTTTTCACAATTCCTTTTTTCATTGGTGTGCAGTGTTAGAGGTGGTTAGCTTGCAGACCCCTCTCCCCCTTTTTGATTCCCTGTCGCTGCAGTAAGCCCCAGCCCTGTCCTCACTTCCCTGAATTCCCTTGTGTTACATGCCTCTGCGTTTTGGGCCCGCCCTGTGTGCCAAGAGGCTGTGACAGAGTAGTGTCATTCAGACGTGGTTAACGATTGAGATTTTTGGCTTGGTGCTGTGATATTTAGTTGGCTGTGTTTAATCTTTTTTTGTGTGTGTGTTTCCCTGTTTGGCGATCCAGTTCCCTTCTGAGCCCGTTTTTTTCGTTGGTGGTCCTTGTTTGCACATTTTCGTTGTATATAAACTTCCTTTTAACAGGCTATTTGTTTGGCTGCCTTTTCCCTCTTTTGAAAGATCCCTCTATTTCATAGTGTTACTCCCCCATCCCCTAGACCTCAGGCGGGGATGTAACACCTTGCTTGAGTGCTAGTTATTTAGTTCATTATCAGTGATTAGTTCACTAATAAATCCTGATGACAGTTCAGCTTTAAGTTTTCATATTGTTGTTTAATTTTTGTTAAATAAATTCCCTCTTTTTATGGTAACACATCTCTGATCCTGTGGATAAATTCGAACCTGTGTGACCTCGTTAGCTTAAATCAGTGGTTCAGATTTCTCCTTATTCATTAGTCGAGGTTCACACAGTTTAATAAAGTCAGCGTCATACATGCATATGGACGTGTCATCAAGCGAGTTTGCTGTCTCTGTCAAGGAAACAGCACTTCAAAATAAAAGCTCTGTGCTGGAAATTCACTGTACTCAAAAATAGAAGAAGATCGTTCCCACTACATCATTTATCTGTTTGTCCATCTTTAGGTCAGAGTCAATTTTTACCCCTAGATTGGTAGCAGTTGGCTTCACAAAAGGTTCAAGGAGGCCTAGATCACCAGGAGGAAACACATGCATTGCTGGGACCAAACACCATAACTTTAGTTTTGCTGTCGTTAAAATTTAAAAAGTTAAAAGCCAGCCATGCTTTGACATCTTCCAGGCATGTAAACAAGGGTTTTAAGGAGTCAGGATGGTTTCGTTTTAGAGGCAGGTAGATTTGACTGTCATCTGCGTAACAGTGGAAGGAGACACCATGTTTTCTAAAATTGGATCCTAGGGGGAGCAGATACAGCATAAACAAAACTGGCCCAAGGATTGAGCCCTGCGGCACTCCGCAGTTGAGAGATGCTGTGGAGGATGTAGCGTGAACACAACGTAACTCTCCAACCTGATCTCACAGAAATATGTAAAAATGACCACGACCTCCTCACACCAAAGTACTTAGTAGAGGCACGTGATGTGTTAAGTTGTGTGGGGGTGGCAAGGTTGGGCTCATGCACCAACACTACTTGTTTAGGTTTCAAAAAGATTGTTTTTAGTTAATGTATCATTGCTCTTGATTTCAGCCACAGTGAGCTCGGTCCTATGGTGACAAACAAAATAATAAATATGCAAACGTGTAAATATATAAATGAATAGATGTATAAATGTACCATTCATATGTTTAGTATCTCATTTCATTGGTGATTTATTCATTCATGGTGACAATAAAGCATTACATTTTTTACACAATTATTTCTGTATTTGTTTATTTTAACATTCAGTTATATAGTTATTCATGTCTTTATTCATTTAGTTTCAGCCGTTAAAACTCTTGACATGTAAGTGCTGAGCTGTGACTACCTGCACCTCAGCAACCTTCATCAAATTCTAAAGTGCACAGTTTAAAAGTACACAGATTAATTTTTCCTGACAACCCCTAATGCGTTGTTATAATTATCAGTAATATTTAATTTGCACCTTTTTCCACATCAATTTTTTTTGTTGTAACAAGCAGTAATTTTAATATCCATCAGTAGATGCAGAGGTGTTGTCTGACAGAGAGAAGGCCAGAGCGATAAAGTTTCGTTTTTAATTAACTTCGTGACTGCTGTAAAACTTTGACATCAGGTGATGAAGATCTTTTGCCTCCGACATTAAATATGAAGTATTGTTTTAATTTAGCCCTTTGAATTAGATCCCTACAAATGTTCTTCATGTGGGAAATTCATTCTGAGACAAATTTAATTACTGTCAGATGGATCCTGCTTTTCAAAGTCACTTCCACACTGACTATTTATCCACTGCTGCTCTCTTGGGTATGATGTAGGAGCCCCTGCATTGCCAGTAGCCTGGGAAACTTAGAAAACTGCTCTTGTTGACAGCAGCATCCCAGAATGTCAGCAGCAGACATAGAAGGATACCAAGCGCGCAAGACAAAGTCGCAATATGTGACAAGCTGGGATGAGAACGTGTTGTGGTTTCATGTGACGGAACACTGCATTGCAAAGCAGTGAATACACAAAGCAAAGCCCCGGGAAAAACCTGAGAGACCAGCTTAACTTTTATTGGATTGCACTGCAGCTTTTGGCAACACATTGTGATTGAATGTGAAAAACTGAGGGTCTTAGTTTGGAAATGAATGTCATGCTTTTAGGCTCAGCAACAAACACATCAGCAACAACAACAAACACCAGTCCTTTATTCTGACAGCTGGACAGAAAGAATAACACCTCAGGTCAGTTCACCGTGTGGAGCTGAAGATGGATTTGATTTTTTGCTTATAATCCCCTCTGCTCCTTGGCGCCTCCGTATTCACAACTCTTTAGTTGGCATTTTTTAATACAGCAATCTGTGTGATGACTGCACCTGCAGAGGGGTTTGATATTAGTGATTGCAGTTTCAGCAAAGTCATTATGGATAAAGCACAAGAACATTAGAGCAACCCAGTGTTTTCTTCGTGGACTTGTTAAGTGTCTCTACAGTACCATACAAATGATGTTATCAGTTTAGAATGAACTCTTTGAATAATAAAAAAGAAATAAAAAACTATATTTCTTCACCACATCCCAGTGTGGGGCAGAAGAGAGCACAGCAAATAAGACGTAATGAAATTACACACACATACCGGGCGATGAGCGCCGCACACAAACAGCAGACACGGTGAAATGGACAGCTCTGTATCAGAGGTGAACCTGAGCAGGTGGAAAAACAAACCAGCCCAAGAAAATGTTTGCACTATATGGACATGTTATAGTTATACATTTCAAATCTATCACATCAGTGTCTCTACGGTGATGTAGTTCTGATTACACAAGCTGACTTTGACATCAGGAGGTGGAGGGGATGAAACCTAGGTGACATGACTGCAATGCTGCAGACCACTGCTCCAGACCAACATGGGCCGCATTTCAAGCCACTGTTTTATGCCAAAAGATGATCTTTCCTAACCATAACCAAGTGTTTTTTTTCTGCTTAAAAATAACCATGTTAACCACAGTGTTGTTGAAACACGTTAACATTAATATGTTCTTATGTAGCAGATAGGTTGAAACTTTATATTTGTGTTTGCAGAATGTACAATGCCAACATTCTGGCAATAATGTTAAACAAACACTTTTTTAAATGTGCACAAAAAAAAGGCAAGGCAAGTTTCTTTACAAAGTCCTCCACACAAATCACCAAAAGTATCGAGACAAAGCACAAAAGAGACACATTATATAAAGAGATTTATATACAGCTAAAAGCAGTCCATGTACCAAAACCCTACTCTGTATAAACTGTTTCCCTGCTGCATTAAAACTGTGCACCCTGGTCTCACAGAAATACATCAAATGACTGTGACCTTTAAATGCCTCATTACACTGTAGTGGCATAGTGTGATTTATACTTCGGGATTTATCCAGGTTTCATATGAGAAGAGGGAAGGATCACCGGCCGCTAGGCTAATCAATACAATGTAAAATGCTGTATGCTTGTGCTAATAACTAGGGTTGGGAACGATTAACCGATACAACTGGATATCTGGTTTGACAAGCGAGAGGTACGGCTACGTCAGTAGCAGCCTCCTCAATCGATACGAATCAGCCATGAATCCTTAGATGAATCGATTGTAGAGTCATGGATTCAGGTATCGCGAGACTGGCAATCGGTTGACTGACTTTAACAGTTTGCATCTCTAAAACAATGCAAGAGCCGGCGGCATGCTCCGTAGCAGGCATTACTGACAACGGTAATGGATGTAAACATCAGCTCCAGCTTGACTGGTGGAGATGAGGAACAGAAGCTAATGCTGGTTGGATAAACCAGGGAGCAGCCAAGCCGCAGCAGAAACTAAAGGCGAATCCTGCCGGTTGTGAGTTGAATGCGGGGTCACAGACACAGACAGAAATACGTATTCCTGTCAAATACAGCGGCACATGATAACGGCTTTCCGGCGTCCGACAAGCCCAGCTCCAAGTCCAAGAAGTCTTCGTCGGTGTCATGACTGCCCAGAAATACCAGGCGAGCCCTGGCAGCACACAGGTGTGTGACGTGTCAGAGGAGAAACAAGCTGTTCACATTTCCACAAACCTCAGCGCACTTTAGGGACTGTTCTTTACTTGTCAGGAGAGGAGGGTGGCTGGTTGATTTTTATTTTATTTATTTATTTTATTTTGATCCCCACTATGTTAATCACTTATTGATGCTGTTTTTGAAGTATGAATAAGTCAATCAGTAATTTATTACATTGAAATATCATTGATGTATTATAGAAAAGTGATTTATCTTTTTATAAATGACAGAGTGTAGCAAACACAGAGAAATAGTCTGACATGCTGTCAGTGATAAGCTGCTAGTCATCACAGTCCATGATATCAACTAATAACAGGAGATGTCAGATTCTGCCCCTACGTTGCATGTTATTATTTTATTCTGCTTTATGTTTATATTGTACAGCGCTATCATAAACTTTATTCCAGACTCAAGTCCATATAAGATACATACAAAAACACAGACAATGTGTGATTTTGTTATTTATTTTTGCCAGTGCCATACAGCAACAGTGCTTGGGGATGTGGTCTTTTACAAATTTGAAAATACTGTATGTATGTAATGTTGTGGGCCTATTTGTTGAAAAAACATGTTCAGTATAAGACAGTTGTTTTGTCAGTGAATGTTGTAAGTTGTAATAGAGCCAAACTGTGCACCGTTACCTTTATTACATGTTGCTGTTGTCCCTGGCTTCATATGAGTAGAGGAAAAGTCCACTAGCTGCTAGGCTAATTTATACAATATAAAATGCCATAGGCTTGTGCTAATAACGTTAGCATGTTGTATTTGTGGGGAAAATGTGTCCAGATAAAGACAAGTGTTTGTCTGTGAATGCTGCGAGTTATAGTGAAGCTGATCTGACTTGTGTTTGATATTGCCTCTATTAAGTCATGTTTAATGTGTGTTTAATGTGTGTTTTGAATCAACTAAACTTTACAGAACTTCACAGAAACCTCTGCTGCCAACTAATGTTTTGGAGGTGTAACTGCAGAGTGACACAGACACACCACTGCACAAGTAAAAATGCTCACAACAGCATAGGCAAGTGCGTAGGCTTCGTGCATAGGGTCTGCGCACAACCATAAATCCTCTTTAAGGAAGAGGCCGGGGAGGTGGATGGATCAAACAAACACCAGACTTTTCCTTAGGAGACTCTGTTTGTGTTCCCTGTGGTTGACTTCTTTTGATGGTATACGATGCACGATTGTTGGTAAGTAATTGTAAAATAAGTCAACCATTGATTCACTCATGTTTGGCACTTCGCCTCGCTGTAATACACCACCAGAAACTAGTCAACGTATTCTTACATCCAATTCATCACATATCGCCGTTTGTTCAGTGAACTTTTGACATCTACATATTATGCACTACGTATCCTGGGTGCATCTGTTGTTGACGTTCTGGGATGCCGTGTCAGTTTATGCATGTTAAATGAATTGTGTCTGTGCAAACTAAATTTTGCTTTTTCCACAGGAAATGTAACTTTGTAGTTTTTTTTGAATTTGTAAATAGTAGTTAGTAGTAGTAGTTTCTAATCATAAGATGCATACAGCCTTTTTCAGAATAAACTTTTAACATCAGTAAAACATCTCTTTTTACACTTGTTTCCACGTGCAACAAATGCATGTGGTTAGGTTTTGAAAAAAACATCATGGTTTGGCTCAACATTCAATGGGAAGCAATCACCTCATCTGGGTGAAAGTCCAGTGTTTGTCAGACCCATGAAAGGACTTTCCAGCTCCTAGAGTTATTTTGTTTTTCGGCAGCATTTTAAATGTACGCTCTCTGGGATGTTATAAACTAACGCCGCCTGGTGGCATCACACTGCGGTGAAAGGATGGTTTCGGTGTCTGACACGTAAATCACTGAGTGGCGTTATTTGACGACTTTGGAATGAGAACAGGTTGTTCTAGAGGGTAATAAGTTAAGATTGAGAGAGATTACATCTGGATGAGTCTATACATGTACAGACATTGTTTTTAAGAAAAGTTTGCATAGTGTCCTTGAACTTAATGCACTTGCAACCTTGACCTACTGTAGTTATGCCACGTAATGCAATGTGCTTATATAGTTTTACGATGTAATTGCGTCCTGTACGTAACAAAGGTAGTTGTTTTAACCAAAGTCTTGGTGCCTAGACCTAACTGTGCCTCCACCATGTAACACATCAGGACCACACAGTACTGTGTTAACTGAACTGAGGTCAAATATTTTGAGTTAATTTTAACATAACATCTATTTTCTGCCTGGTAACTTTATTTCATGCTGCTGTGACAGCATTTAAAGCTGTTTTTCTTTTTATTTTACTAAGCATTGACGAGATTGTGTTAAGATCTGCTCAATATTTTTGGATCCTGCTAAAAAACCAACAGTCAAAAATGTACAAAATCTCCTTGGAGGAGGGAGGTAATAATAAAGAGGAAGAGATTTCCACAAAGAGAAAGATACTGTAGACTTCACCAAAAAGGAATATGATCAAACCACATGATGAACAGGTTACTTAACCTCCACTCTGAGTCATAACACACTATGTAAAACATAAAATAAAGATTATCCTGACACCATATGCTCATCACTTCCAGCCTGTATAGGTGACCTTCTGTCTCTGAGGCGTGGAGCTGTGAAGCTTAGCTTCAGTCCTGACACCAGCTACAGTCAGCGCTACACACTTAATTCCTGATTTACTAAGACCGTGCTGTCAGGGTAATTTGCACAGTTTTTCTGACTCACTTGCACTTGAGCTTGAAGTGCGAGTATTTGAGAACTTCATCACAGGATTTATGCAGAATTAGGATGTGACTCAAAGAAGTCCTCCAACACACCACAGCACAAGCAGGCAGGCTCATCCTCACTAATTGCGAACAAAATTGCATCTTTCAGCTCGAGCACTAATCCACCAAACCTGCTGTCCTTGTGCCTAATTGCTGCGTAAATCATTTTCTTAACAATGTTTCTTGTCTCTGACACTAGTCTGACGTGGTGGGAATAATTCTGCCATCTCTCAGTGATGACAGCAGTGACTCAGATTGTCAGAGCTCTTCAAAAAATTCAGTTATTAGGACATCAAAGATCTTAAATATGGTGCAGTAATTTAGGGAGTAGCACAGATGATGTGCCATGTGTCACTAAAATGGGTTCAATCATAATTTAACTGGCTGTGATTGCAAAAGAAGAAGAGCTGGATGATTTTCATATATTCCACATGGAAACACTCTTTATGGACAGTTCATCAAACCCTAACATTTTGAGATACAAGGTTACAAAGAGGTACAGATGTTTGACCAAACTTTCGACACTCACTGTGCACAACCAGAAGCAATACTTGGTACCGCTTCATTAATTGCTCAATCCAAATGTGAGTTCTCTAAGAGTTTGGTCATTTGCATTGCTGTGGGTCATCAAGGTAATGGCCGGTATACACTGTGCAATTTTGGGCTGTCCCAGACGAAAGATGGCCATCGTGGGAGAAACGTGGCGATATCTTTGGTCGTGGCTCTAAAACAGTGGTCTTACGTTGCGCTGTGAGACAGGTTCAAGGATGGCCATTGTCAACGTCTTGCAACCAAAGATAACCTGAGATAAAATTCTGACGGTGTGACAGCTGCTACGACCTACGTCTACTAATCAACCAATAGAAATGCAGCACGAAATGACTCAATGGTCAACGCGATACTGGCGTTAAACCCAAACAAATGATCGCTTGCCATGGAGGTAAAACGAACAAAAGAAGTCTGTGGAACTCCCAGAAAGAGGAAAGTTTGGTGGAGCTGTGGCAGCAGAAGCCTTGTTGATTTGATGTTTCCTCCAGCTGCTTTCATGACCGCCAGAAAAAAGTCGCTGCATGGAAGGAAACTGCGGATGAACTGCAACTTCCAGGTGAGCAAGCTACCTATGGTGGCGCAGATGGATGACGTACGCTGATGCAGTGCATGCTGATGATGTTGCATATTGACGTACGTCGTAACCTGCGATTCAGTAGTAAATGGCCATCGTACAATCTGCACACATCAAACTTGACATCGTACCAAAGTTTATTAGATCCATGTCTCTCAGTGTGTCATGCAATGGTCTATAAGATTATAAAATCGCACAGTGTATAGAGGGCATTAGACTGTCGGGCTGCAAACAGACGCTAAAACCTGCTAAAACCTCACTGCTCTACATACAGATCCACAGCCCAGCCGGCAGAAGATGTTGGCATTGCACATTTCTGCAAACCAAGTATAGGTTTGTGTGTCAAAAGTATCACATCAATGTTTCTAAAGTGATGTAATATATGTGCCAACTTTGTCACTGGGAGATGCAGGGGATGGGGGATGGCGTGACACCACTATTTGAGACCAATGAACAACAAAACAACACTGGTTGTTTTTTAGCATGTTTGCTTTTCCTGCCTGGATAGTGCCACAAAAAGCAGTTGTTTTTTACTGAGACAGGGACATCAAAGAGTGGTTGTTTAATACCAAGACATCTCTGCATTTCCTGCTGAGATAATATCATGAAAAAGTTATTTTTTTTTTATAGACAGATAACTGTGTTTCAGGCCAAGATAGTGTCATTAAAGTGTTTTTTACTGAGACATTGGTTTAATTCCTGCAGAGATCATTTAATTAACAATGTGACTGCTTCATTTCATGACGGTATAGTGCCAGAAAAAAGCATTTTTTTACATGACACATCATTGTGTTTCCTGCCAGGATCATGCCACCAAAAGCAGGTATATTAAACCACAACATTATTTTTTCCTCAACTGTTTTTTGTGTTTCAACATAATGACATGTTAACCACAAGTATCTACCTAGTCCCTGTGGTTTGCAGAAACGTACAATGCCAACACTTATTCTGGCAAATCAGTTAATATACAACTGTAATCCATGTTTGTGTTAGTATATTTCTGACCATCATTCACATGTGTGTGCAGATTTTCTGTCTTAAGGCTCATTTATGCTCAACGTTAAATACGGATACGGACGGAGCCTTCTGTCCGTGCTCCACGTTCATTTCGTCTGTATTTCTGCACGTTTCCTTAAAGCTCATGGATATGGGCCAAACGGAGCAGTACCACCGGGAACCGTGAGGACAGTGTTGCTGTAACTACCCGATACGTAGCTCTAGTGAGACACGAAGAAGAAATAACAATTCAATTTCTCTCATCGGCAGTACTAGAGAAAAGAATTCTCCATTCTCCAGTCACGATGTATTTAACGGCCTCACCGACCACCGCCTCCTACAACGCTGCCTCTGTTTTTGTCTTCTATGCAAGAGGCACATTATCAATATCTCCTCCACAGTCGCCATGTTTGTTTTTGAGTTTGTTGTTGTCATAAACTTTTGACGCTGGGCTGCCCCCTGGTGGATATATTGGTTAACATCCATGCCAACGTAAAGGGTGCATGGAAGTATGTGGGCAGTGACGGTAACATCGTTTGAAACGGACGTATACATTTTCGTATGTAAAGGGAGCATAAATGAGCCTTTAGATGTTTCATCTGTAAATTTACTTTTAAGTATGTTAATATCCTCTCTGCAGTGCTGGAAATTACATTTACTCAAGTACTGATGTGTTCAATACAGTTTTAAGGTACTTGTACTTGTCCACTACATTTATTTAATCATTTCAGGTACTAGTATTACATATATATTATTATTATAGTTCACCCCCAACCCCACTACTGCAGCTACAGCTACCACCCACGCCAACTACCACTGTCCTTTCCAGCAGACAAGGTGAGGGCGGAGCTCAGGAGACTGTGCACAAGGAAAGCTGCAGGCCAAAGCTCCTGAAAGACTGTGCAGCCCGTCTAGCGGAGCCCCTTCAGTGGCTCTTTAACAGGAGTCTTCGAACAGGCAATGTCCCAGTGCAGTGGAAAACATCTTGTCTTGTACCGACTTAAATGACTATCGATCGACGGCCTTAACATCACACATTATGAAGACCCTGGAGTGCCTCCGTTTCCTGAAGTCAGAGATCACTGATGCTGTGGACCCCCTCCCGTTCACCTATCAGGAGCACATGGGAGTGGAAGATGCGGTTCTTTACATGCTGCATCAGGCCTACACCTACTTGGAGGAGCCAGGATGTTGTGTGAGGATCCTTTTCCCTGGCTTTTCAAGCGCGTTTAATGCTATCCAGCTCCCCCATGCTGAGAGCCCGATCAGAGGGGATGGGAGTAGATCGCTTCCTGACCTCCTGGATAACAGACTACCTGACAGAGCAGCCTCAGTATGTCAAGCTTGGAAGCTGTGTCTCTGGGATGGTCAGGAGAAGCTGGTGGTCCACAGGGAACTGTTTTAGCACCGTTCCTGATCTAAGCGGACTTTGAATACAACTCAGAGTCCTGCCACAAACAAAAATACTCTGACGATACAGCTATTGTGGCCTGAATCAGGAGTGCAGGGACCTTGTGGATGCCTTTAGGGACTGGTCTTCTAACACTGACGCCCTCTACAGGAAGGAGCAGAGCCGCTTGTTCCTCCTGCAGACACTGAGGTCCTTTGATGTGTGTGTGGAGATGCTGACCATGTTCTGTCACACAGTGGTGGCCAGTGCACGTCTCTACGCTGCAGTGTGTTGGGGAAGCAACTTGACAGACAAAAACAACAAGTGTTTGGACAGGCTGGTTAAAAAAGCTGGCTCAGTGCTCGGCAGTGCTCCTGGAGCGACAGAGGAGCAGCTGCAGCAGTTGACTCATCTCACTGCGTTGCGGAACAGAGCGTCTCAGGAGATCTCAGGAATAAGACTGTTTAATATCTCCTGAATCCAGTCACACACACACACTTACACACATCACATTAGCCACAGCTGGACTGGACTGCAGAATGGGACAATTTAATTTAGTTTAATTTCTGTTTATGCACTCATTTTAACTTATTTCATTGTTTGTCTTTTTTATACTGCTGTGTTGTTGATGATAAGGGGAAGTTGTTTTTTGTCTTTTATGAGCTGCTGGACAGCTGAATTTACCTTCAGGGATAAATAAAGTTCTTTCTATTCTATTCAGTTCTTCTATCATATTACTTTCTGATTACTAATATAAGTAAAGGCAACACATAAACTGATGTGCAGGTTCATTTCTACAGCAGTTTTCCTGGTTATCTGCTCTGTGGGTGATGTAATCACGATGTGGATTCAGCACTGATAGTTCTGGTTGGAGGCTATTATTCATCCACTGTGCTTTCTCATTACCTGTTTCATATCTGTGGTGGCCCAAATGTGCAATAGGCAGCAGTGTGTGTAAACTGCTGCTGGTTGTCACAAGGCAGGAGACATTAACACATCTTCGCTCATTAATATGGATCCTAATTGGCAAAAACGAATTGGTACGTGGTCGTCAGATGGTGGGACTGAAAGCTTGGTGACGATCATCAATCCAGGGGCTCATTCTCGGTTCCTGAAGGGCTGACATGCAGGATTTAGAGGCACAACAGGCAGCTTCATTAGGGAATCAGATAGAGATGCCAGGAAACAGACTTGAAAAATAATTAGAAAATGAAACATGTGATTAGCGGTATCTCTGCAGTCATAATTACTTGTGTTCATCCTCTTTTGTCTGAAACACAGCTGCTGCCTGAGTTATCGAAACATATGGATGCAAAGCAGTGGTCCTCTGTGAGAGATGAGAGACAACAGGCAGATATACTCAAACACACACACACACCAGTTCCACCCTTCCCATCATCCACCCACGCCTGAGCAGAAATGGTTTCTGCAATAATTCTTTCATTAGATCCATCTAATGGCCTCGCCTTGGTAGCCATTATTGTCTCTGGAGGGGACGAATGAGTACTTCAGGCTACAGGCTGGTCAGCACTAATCAGCAGAAGAACGAGTGGAAGACGGAGTGAGGCAGTGGCCTATGACCAGTTCATCGCACAGTTGTTAATAAAGAACAGCAGCAAGGATACAGTCATTTCATACGGGAGCGTATATATCGCAGATCTACTGATGCTCAGTCAACCTTAGCTGGACCCCGTTCACATGAGACAGCAAGACTCCAATAACTGCAGTTACATTGCTCTGGCTGGTGCTGACTGTATTGAACTCCCTCCGTGGGGGGATTTATCTGACAGAATGATCAATGTCTGTTGTTACTTTGATTCACTTGAAAAACTCCAAAACCAGCACAGTCACCAGAAGAAAATGTTGGCATTGTATGTTGTGCAAACCATTAATTCATTTCACACATACCACATCAAAGTTTCTAATGTGACGTAATATATGAGCTGACTTTGTCATCCAGAAGTGGACAGGACTGTTGATGGAGTGTCACCTCGGCCAGGCCATTCTCATGTGCTGTCTGTATGTTTTCCTGTGGGAGCACACCATAATCAACACATTCTCATTCTGACCTTTTGACGTTTGGTCAATCTTGCTGGCAAAACTCAAAGGTCAAGAGCAAAAAGAAACAAAAATTAAACTGAGAACAAACCAGGATGGTTCAGTGAACACAGGGAAGAGAACATGAGAGAGGCAGGGAAAACAGACCAGGAAAGACACCATGAATACAGACGAACTGACAAAGGACAAAGGCAGAGACACAGGCGTACTGTACATACACAGAGAACTAATCACAAGAACAAGACACAGCTGGAGTAGGAGGGCAGAGGCGAAAGGAGGGAAACACAGCGATTGGCTGACAACAAGGATGTGGTTAGAACACTAGGGTGGAGCAAACAAGACTGATAGAAGACAGATGTGAAGGGAAATCTCTGGAACAGGGAAGGACTAACGAGATTGATAGAAAACAGGAGCGTATGAAAGCAGATAAAGGCTGGAAGTAAGACAAGACGTGAGGAGACTGACCTTCAGAATAAAACAGGAAACAAAACCGGGGATCATGACACCCTTTACCGTGGCTTTTTCCTCCTTTGACTCATCAGAGACGATGAGTGGATGGGCAATCTGTTCAACAGAGTGTGATTATAATGTTTGTGTTTTATTGCTGTTTAAATGTAGGCTGTTATATGGCTACTTAAAACATGACAATGAAACACAGGCGCTTCCATCTGCCTCTCTTTCAGCTCTGCTAAATTTGTGCTAAATTTAGACCCTTATGCCTGTTTTGCGAGTCTTGGTGGTGCTATTTGTGGATGGTGTTGGACGGTGTGACGTGTGACTGCAGGACATCGTCAGCAAAAGGAAATCAACTCACCAGTCTTTAAACTCTCTCTTTGCCACCCTCTAGCTAGCCAGATCGATGTTTTAAAATGTAAACATTAGTAAACATTAAGGAAGCCGGAGAAGAACTCACCAGCTGAAGTAACATCCTGTTAACTATTGTACAGGCGTTGGGCAATAAACTGAATGACCTCCGTGCTGCATCAGTTTCCAGCAGATATCAGGTAACTGTAATATCCTGTGGTGAGAGAAGGAGAAGAGGGGTGTGCCTCACGCTGACTGGTGTGTCAGTGGGAGTGTGAGGTGCCTTCAGTCCAGCTGTGGATAACTGCTGTAACATTACACAATGCGGAGACGGTTGCTGTGCGGCGCTGCTGTGTTCAGGAAAAGCGACCCTGCAAATTGCCATGTTGAGGTCGGGAAGTGTAGACAGCTAAATCATTCCACAACCAGAAACCATGGATTACCAAAACCATCCGGAAACATGGACAATAATAAGGCATCAGACAATGATGTCAGAAAACAAAAAACAGACTAAATCACAGTGCAGAAGTTAAAGGAGGTGATGGGATCCCATTTCACCGGAGTTGCACCATGTATTATTTCCATGTGCCAAATTCCTACTGCTGCTGCTGCTGCTGCTGATGGTGATGATGATGATGATGATGAGATTAGTTATTTTTCCGAAAATTAAAAAAAAGTGGTCTGAATACGCCACCACTGTATGTGGGATGTCCCCAGGGCCAGTCTGCGATGCCTGGGGCCTGCCCCTGCCTGCCACCCGGTACACTGGACCCTGTCCCTGTGGGTTGTGGGCCCACAGGGACAGGGATCAACAGCTCCATGTTACTTATTTGGGCTGAGCCCCACCAGGCCCCATGGCCCAAGCTTAGGGGCTTCTAAGTGCGATATTATTGGCAACTGGACTTACTCAAGATTCTTGAAGACATTTCTCCTCTCATCCAAGAGGCTTCTTCAGTTTAGTTTGAGAATTGAAAAAGCCTCTTAGATGAGAGGTGAAACATCTTCAGGAAACTAAAGCAAGTCCAGTTGCCTATGATGAAGCACTTAGGCCCAATCCCAATACCACCCCTTGTCCACTACCCCTTAGGCATTGGCCCTACCCCTAGCCATTGCCCACTACCCTTTGGTAGTGGGGCACGGTTACGTTCACGCTTACATAACTATTTCAAACAGGAAGCTGCGAGCCATCTACATTTCCAACCGGCATCTACAATGGAGTCTCCAGTTGAGTTCATCCTACCAATCGCATTTGCTGTATTCATCATGCTTCGTTTAATGAACGACAGACGACAGGGGACTTTTGCTAGCTAGCTAGCTAGCTAACCAGCCAACCTTATGAGGCAGCATAGTTATTCTAGCTGGCGTGTTATCGTAATGTAAAAAGTCCGACAATTTTGCAGAACAGGACAGATTACAGACGCCAGATAGTGCGAGCTAGCTAGCTAGCTAACAAGCAACTTGACGACGGTAATGTTAGCTATGTATGAACTTTTTTCCCCGTCTCTTGCTTGGTGGTAGCCATGGCGACGTCTACCCCTCGCTGGCAAGTCAGCATCTGAAATCCCTCGCTCCGAAGGGCTTCATACCAACTGCCTCTCGTTATGCCCTCTACACGCAAAAAGGAGTTGGGACACCACTACCCCTCGCAGGAACGCGCAAATGTAGGGGTAGGGCCAGTGGTCGAATTGAGGGGGGATGAGGTAGGATGCCATCCCCTTTGTTAGAAAATTGACCAAAAAGTATCCCCCTTGTTAATCTACAATCTGTGTGTGCAGGCACGGACGTAATTTGAGGGGGGGACGCAGGGGACATGTCCACCGCACTTCCCGTATCTGTGTCCTCCATCCCCTGCACTTTTTACAGCCGTTACCACCGTCCAATTTGTTTTTAACATGTGGTAACGTGTTTTTCCGAGCCGTCTTTAAATGCACCATGAGAAGGCGCATACACACGCCGTCATGTTGTGATCAGAGTCAAGCCACGCAGACAAGACGTGTGCTGCTGGGCAGTGCTGATGAGTGTTAACTATGTTCAGCAAAGCAGCCAGGAAGAAGCAAAAAACCTTGCACAGTTTCTTCCAAACAAACCGTGTAAGTTGAGTGATGCTGTAGATGCATGTAGATAATGTTAGCTAAATGATGACTAATTAATAGATGCCAATATATCAAGTTAAGCTAGTTAACAAGAACACTAATGTTATTGTTACCTATGTTAAATACCTTGCTAGCTGGTTTCATGCTAGGAATAAATCCACTCCTCTTGTGGTCACTATTGCTTTCCACGTATTTTTTTTAATCTTTATTGCCACAATATAAAGAGCAGGGTCAGGGAGGGAGACAGTGGACCAGAGGCCAGCAAGGATGATCATGCAGGAGAGATTATAACTGACTGAGAGAAAATATCTATAGCATAAAAGTGACTGTGCGATTAATTTATACAGCTATGTCACCACTACTATTCTTAATTCTATTTCTAAATTTTGCTGTGCACATTTATTATCTATATTATTGCAACAGATAGAAGAGGGACAGGGAGAAACCAGGCAGGTATCTGGACACTGACCTGACAGCAGCACCGATTATCAGCCCAAGGCTTCAAAGATTAGGAGAAATTATAACTGGCTAAGGAAATGTCCACAGGATAAGAGTGACTCTAAGATTAATTTTCCGAGTCATGGTTAGGATAACCATGACTCGGATGTGCACCTGGATGATGAATCTTAACCAATATTTTAACTGGACATTGATTCAGATTCAGGTATTAGTCCCACTGCATCTGAAGTAGAAGGTTCTTTGGAAAGAAAAGCTGTGACAAATTCATTTATAACACACACTGAAAGAAGTGATTGTGAATAAACCATTGTTGAGTATAATAATACTTTGGTCAGTTATAGGTGTTGTGATTGTGTCAGTGAGCTCTGGGCTTTAAAGCTTTTCTTTTTCTTACCTAAATACAGTCAAAACACAGCAGGCATTTCCATATGCCCTTTTTTTTAATTTCATTCTCAACACAGTAAAGGCGCAGTTGGTTTCCACTTATCAAGTAAGTAATTGCTTTAATTTGTCTTTGTTAGATTTCCATTGATGTCAATTCAGATAAGGAGAAAGGAAGTCCAGACTGTGGGAGGGACAACCTCTTTGGAAAGAAAACATATTCTTACCTCTGACCCGTCACACCCATGGAGACTTGGCGTAGCTATTCTTGTTTGGAAAAGGGTATAAAGTAGCTATTATTTCTTCGGTCTAATTCACAGAGGCATTTGAAACACTGCTTGGTCACTGGGGGAGTGAAAGCGCACCAGCTGGGCCATTCAAAGAAGTGACAATTCTTTATGTGGCAGAAAGTACTTTAAGGGGTGACACTTTGAATTTACGGCACATGGGACACGAACAGAGCCTATTTTGTTGGCAGCAGGTGAATTGTGAAGATCTACAACTGCATTTGCAATGCTTTGTATACTGAGAGTTAAGAGCCACATTTCTTTGTGACATGTAATGACTTCCGAGCGACGGGATGAAGTGCTGAACGCAGATGCTGTGAAGGAGCATTGAAGCAGAACAGACCAAAATGATCTGTGCTGTGGCTCCAAAAGTTTTCGAAAAAGGCACGACTGCTTTTATCCAACCAGTTTAAAGGAAAAACTATTTCAACTTGCATTAAAAGCAGAGTCTACTGGAGCTAAACATCTCTGAATCTTGTTAAATAAGTTAAATCTTTTTAAGGGCAAATGTAGCAAACTAATAAACAAGACAAAATCATTATGATACAAGCGTTTTAAAGTCTGTTCGAATCAATGGGTGATAGTAAGGCACTGGAATTAATGCACAAGTAAAAGCAGTTTTTCTTTTCGGAAAGAGTACTTTCTATGTTCCTTTTTAAGAACTGTATCTCTTGTCTTTGCTCAAGTATGTTTTTGGGCCAGCAATCTACTTTTTACTTGACTACTTTTGCTGTTTATACCTTCATTACAACTGGCAGCTTAATTGTAGCAGTCATCGTAACAAACTTTGCACCACAAAGATAAACATGTTTCCACAAATAATATTTGAGTTAAATTATGAATGGTCATTAGAAGAGGATGAAGGGAAGGAAAGAAGCCTGGATACTTTACCACAAACCTCCAGGTGAGCTCAGATTACATCAGCCAATGTTGCACCGTACTGTCTGATCAAGCTGTTAACTCACTGGAATCGCACATAGCGCTACTTAAAACAAATAAAAATGTGGACGAGGAGTACGAGCCTCACGTGTTCCATGTTCTGCTTGCAGGTACATTTTTCAGCTTGTGTCTTCAGACTAAACACTGAACACTGAAACGAATAAATATGGCGTCTCTATTTGTAGATTTCTGAAACTTTTCTCTGAGTCACTGTTTGGTTTCTCATTATCAGTTCACTTTGATAAGTCTGACACTTTGACAGCGTGACTGACAGGAGCTCTGCTGAGACTAACAGGAAGTCAGTCAGCTTTCCTGACGATGTGCAGCTGTCTATGATCTGACTCTTGTGGGGTCCAAACTTCCATGTAAGAACAGAAGGCCTAGAAAAGTGTTTGTATGTGTGTGTGTGTGTGTGTGTATTGACAGTCTGTTTCCACAACAAAGATGCTGTGTCCTCATTTTGGAATCTGCTTTTCTGATCTCACATTCTCTCAGAACTTGACAAGGAACTTGCAAGTAGAGAAGCCAGAGTAGTGTTGTTTGGGGTCACATGTTCAAAGAGTGTTTCTCTTTCTGTGAGAAAGGAAGTAGATAATGAATCAATTCCAACTGGGAATTAAAGAACATAGTTCATTTAGTAGAAAACAAGGGCTTTCATCTGGAACCACAAATAAATTTTAATTTAGAAATGAAGAAGCATGCTGTTTGTGTTTTTTTTTTAAATTGTTGTGAAACAGTATGACCATAAAGCGAGACAGCAAGTGCTTCACCAGTCCCTCAGATATCAAAGTTTTTCAGATTTCCAGAGCTGTTCTATGATGAAATGAAAAGATGACCAAACATACTTTAGGGATTAAAGACAGACAACTGTTTGGCTTGATTAAAAATCCTAACCTCAGACTGACCTCTTCAGACTCGAATGGAATCATGTTCAAGCACTGTGAAGACCCGTGAGACTCAATTTCAAATTCTCTTTAAGATACAAAGATGCCAAAAAAAAAAGACTGTATTTAAAAAAGTATGTTTAAAATGATGCATTACAAATGGAGATCTCTATCTGATAAAATGGTCCACAACCATGCTAACAGTTTTCGGAGCTGCCCTGTTTGGTTCGGTTCAATCGAACTCAAGTTTGTTTGCCCCCTCAGTGCGGTTCGTTTGTGCAGGTGTGAACACACTAAAACAACCGGACTGAGACCTTCTTGAAGAGGTGGTCTCAGTCCTCGTTTTCAAACTGTATGCTTTGACTAAAATGAACAATGACAGCAATATAGTCCACGATGAGCAGCGCTAAAATCAACCTGCGTAGTTGTCCCTCCATTGTGACATTAGAAAGTGTCACATTTATCTTGCAAGTGTACTCTTCTTCAACGTTTGCTTTACTTCCTGGATTTTTCCCACATGGAAATTCTGACCAATCAAGAGCAGCTTTCTCACACAAGGCATTTGATCTGGTCCTCTTGTAAATGCTGCCGTGAGAACACCAACCAACTCTAGGCAATTATACAACTTTGGAGCAACATGAGTCCCTGATTCAGACCAAAGGAGGCGACTCTAGGGCTGAGAGCACCCAAACTCTCGAAAAAGAAGACTGTAGTTCTTGTCAGTACTTGTATACTCAATGAACAGTCCATGAAAAAATTATTTTTTCCAGCAGGTATCCTAGTTACAACATGATTGAGCTAGCAAAGCAGTTTTGTGTTGTTATGTGTGATATTTATTCAGTTTTGGGAAATTACGATGTTTAGAAAGCACAATCTCAGGGAGCGCCATGATCTGTGATGCATCCATATAGCAAATGTGCACACCGCCCCCTACTGTATTAGATGGGTAGCACGGTCAGCTGAAGAAGAGCAGCTCCTGACTTCACTCTCCTGCGCCGCTCAGATTGCCAAATCATTTTCAAATTATGGGCACTATTTTGCAGGGCAGACCACGAAAATGAAATAGCAATGTCTTCTTTGTTTTCTTTTTGATTATGGCATAAAATGTGCAGTCTTGAAAAAGAAAATGCGAATGCAAATAGGTTGATTGATTATTCATTTTATTAATGAGTGAAATATTGCAGCCACATTCTTAAAATGAAGAAGCATTTCTGCAAATGCATTTTAATTTTCAAATTTTACATTTCAAATTGAATTTTGGTATCTATTTGCTGGGGCATATTTTGAAAATTAAATCTCAAATGACTTTTTCTTTTTCATTTTAATTAAGTAAAAGAATGAGCAGTCTTGAAGAAGAAAATTAAAATGCAAATTGATGATTAATTTTATATACGAGTCAAATAATGCAGCCACATTCTTAAAATGAAAAAGCATTTCTGCAAATACATTTTAATTTAAATATTAGTCATGATTCGCTTCCATACTCAGGATACCTTGTGTCAGAGTTGCATGTACTCCATGCACACCATTTGACCATTTTTAAACTTCAAATCTCAGAAAAAGCTCATAAAACCGAACAAACTGACTTTCTGTAATGCATTTCAATGAATGTCCAGGCAGAGAATGTCCCAGTGTATGGGAATGGCTATACACACTGTGATTGGCTCATCGCGTTTAAGGGCGGGGTTTAGCCATAGGTCAATTGGGTAATGAAGACTTGATTATACTGCACGAGTTGAGTGAGAGTTGGTAAAAAAAAGGTTTTGATATAGTTTTGTTGATGTTTAACATAATCCGCATTTACCAATCAATGAGTCAATGTTGTCACCATTTCCTGCGGAGGCATGTGAGGAGAACGTTTTCTTCACAAATTGAAGGTAACACAGCATGACTGATTGATTTACAAATGGTTAATCTGTTGTTGAAGTATTTTACAATGTTTCATTCATGAGTTATTGATCTGGGAGGTCAAGTTTGACAGCTGCTGTCCCCTCTTCCTAGCACCGTGTGCAGGCCATAGAAATGGAACAAGAGTAGAGAGGACGTTTCATTTGAAACAAAAAAGCAGGATGAACAGAGCGGCAGCCATTTTTATAGGTACTGCTGGGAATTTTTTGTTTTTTAGATTTGTGTGAATATTCCTGCAGTTTAAATGCTCTTTAAATGGTTTGGATGGTTACAGCTGACATGCCCTGGCAATAACAACCTTGTAAGTTGGGCGTGACACGGCGATGGTGTGAGAGTTCATTTTACATTTGTGTAGATACCAGCAACGTGTCACACAGTTGCCATTGGCTCATTAAAAAGGAGACAGGAGAGGGAGACTGAAAACAGAGCACTGCTTGTTTCCAAGGGAAATTGTTTGCACAATTAAAGGCTGTAAATCAGTCAGTGAGCTTCAGTCCTTTTTTCACTCTTTCAAGTTTGTTGTCCTCGAGCCGAGAGCCGCCTGACTCCCACTGCTGGAAGATGCTCAAAGAGGCTGCTTCAAGAGCACGGCTAATTGTGTGTGACACTAACAACATGTGAGGCTGTTGTTACTCGTTAAGAAGTGTGGGCATGTGGGTGATGCAAAGACACATCTTTACTTAGTGAAATAGGTTTCTATTGTCCCTAGATTAAGGATCAACATGTAGTAAGTGCTTCACATTCAAATTTTCACTTGGTTTTCTTTAGAAAGCCTCTCATTTACTCTTTTATTATATTTCATTATTTCATGATTTTTAACACCTCCATCATATCATGTGTTCATCAACCCATCTAAAGGCAGTTTTATGGTTGTGCGTTGACTCTATGCAGAGCTCACACCGTAGCCTACACAGATGGCCTACACTGTTGTGAGTGCTATGAAGTTTGATCGATTCAAAACACACATTAAACACACATTAAACATGGCTTAATAGAGACAATTTCAAACACAAGTACACAAATCAGCTTCACTATAACTCGCAGCATTCACAGACAAAGCCCTTGGTTTTTTTTTATCTTGACACATTTTCCCCACAAATACAACATGCTAACGTTATTAGCACAAATCTTAAGACATTTTACATTGTATAAATTAGCCTAGTAGCTAATGAAGATTCTCTTTACTCATATGGAGCCAGGGACAACAGCAACACTTAATCGTAATAGGTAACATTACAAATTTCAGCTCCATTAAAACTCACAAAGGTCACTGACAAAACAGCTCTCTGATACTAAACACATTTTCCCAACATATACGACATGCTAATCTTATTAGCATTAGCCTATGGCATTTCACGTTGTACAAATTAGCCTAAAATCTATTAATATGAAGCCAGGATAAATCACACACAGGACTTTTGTGGGGGCCGAATACTCGGATGAAACTTGTATCCAGTACAGATAATGTACTTTTTACGAGTACAAGTATGATACAAGTAAAATATGTCATTATCTGTACTCATGATAAAGTAAAATATATCTGGGTAGCTGTGTTTGATCTTGTGACAAAAAATGATCTGTGGCTCAATTCTGATGCTGTTCTGTAAATAGCCTACTTTTCTCATAGTGATGAGACCTCGAATAATGATCCAGGAAAAGTGGGGAAAAAACATCCTATCTGCACTTTGCAAGGCACTAATGCCTTGTTGGTACTGTCAACACGTAATATAGTAATAAAGTCCAAAAACAGTGTATTATGAATTGGGTATCCTTAACAAATAGCACTCTGCAAGAAACAACAAATTTTTTTTTTGTTTGTTTTCTCAAAAAGAGTTTATCAGATAGAAGGTTTTGCTCTTTGGCATTAGGTAATAAATATTGCAATCTCTGATGAATCCATATAAATTTCAGGCTTAAAATAACAACCCACATCTGGCATAAAACCCATCCGTTTTGAGAACATACAGATAATTTAGTTGGTTAAACAGATACAGACACAGATACAGCCACAACGTTAGCTCCTAGCTGCGTTGTTCATCATGTCACCTTGTTTGCTGGGAGTTCATTAGCCTATTTTGTTCTAGTTTTGTACTTTGGTGATGGTACATCATTGTTAGCTGTTGTCCAAAGGGCTCTAGTTAAGCTAACGTTAACTTCTGGAGCTTAGCTTCATTAACTTATCTGTAATGGCAGAGATAACAAAGGTTGGCAAACGTTATGCTGAATGATTCAGTGTAAATACTGTAGCACCAAACTAACGGAGAGACACTCTTGGTAAAGATGGTAAAAAGGCCGTTATCCTTTTCTCATATTCTGAGCCAAAAACCTTAACTTCAGTGGCACTTTAACTTGTTGTCTTTGATGGTGACGGCAACCAGATGCGGTTCACAAGCGTACACTGTGACCTGTAAATTTTGGCTTGTAATTTAAGCTTTTCATCGACCTTCTCAACAATAAAATGATGAATATATCCCTCCAATGCGTAGTTTAGGCCCTTTTGGTTACTTCTCAATGACATCTGATCGTTATGTCCCCAAAAATCAGTAAATTGCCTCCTGTGAAATGCCGTGTACTGTGACACCTGCCATAGCGCCGGTCACTGAATGTTGATAGTTTGTCCAAGTGAGTGGAGGGGGCGTGGCTTAGCCATAGGTCAACTGTCTCCACAACTTATTGTTTCTTATCTGTGAAATTAAAATAAATTCAGCATTGTTTCCACTGAGGGAAATGGTTTCCAGCTTGCAAAAATAAACTGGGGATGTGCACATCAGGCTATGGTGTAGGGTGCGCATCCACACAGCCATACGTATGGTGGTGATTCAATGCAGGAGTATAAATCCAGTTTAAGACTACAGAGGTACAGATATTAAGGATACCAAAGTGAACTGGTCAGGCAGTTTGTCATAAATACAAAAAAGTCATAAAAAGTGCAGTCATTTTCAGCTCGCTGCATTTTGATGATATCCATGAGAGTCACACATGTAAGTGAGCAGGCAGTGAGCAGAACTCCTGCCCACCAATATATGCACACTCCATGCCAAACAACTCCTGTAGGCCAAGAGTCTTTTTCCTGGAACTCTGCAAGCACGTCCTCCTGCAGCTGCCAGGAAACATGCACAGTATGGACGAAGGACCCCACGAGTCAGTGCGAGGCTGGCATGATCAGAGGTGATGCGCATCTTGTAGAGGTCGTGACGGTTGAAGGATGTACCTCATTGCTTAATGAGATGCAGCTGAGTGGAATCTGGCTTCAATTACAGAAGCTCTAAGCTTCTTTGCTGGCACTAGAATCTCACTATATTGGAAAATAAAAAACAACGTTGAAGATAAATCCTGTTGAGACACCTCTTTGAAAAACTTCTGTTATATCCAACGAGATTTATTGTTTTCTCATCTTGCTGTGATGATTTCCCTGGTGTATCCCACATGGACTACACATAAGAAGTTTTTTATTTATTTTATTTATTCCCACTCGCTCCCTTTTTTGTATTCATGCCTACAAATGTTTTTTTATCTGATGTCCAGTTGTTCTCTTAACTAGAGGACACATGCCAACTCATGCATTGATGCTTTTGTTGTCCAGCAGCCTTCGCATGCCATCTGTTCATGTACACACAGTGAATGCAAAGTTGTATATATGTGTATATATAAATGACATTCAGAAAATCTTAAACCTGATAATACGATGTTGTTTGTGAAGAAAATAGGTTTTCCCAAAGCCATCCCAGAGAGGGATCTAAAGAGCCGCTGTCCACAGATCCCCTGTAAAAATGGGAGATTAACCCTCATAACCTTTCAGCCTTCTGCCACGTGCACGTCCACATAAATACCTCACAACACAGGTAGTGCAATCATAAATCTGGTCCAGTCTTCCTTTCCCCCACATATTAAGAAAAGGTGGGGTCCTTTTATCTGTAGCACAGGAACACTAGTGTTGTTTCAAGAATACACATGGGATGAACATTTTTCTGACAGTAAACTCTGTGTGAGCAGATTAAAACCCTGGTGTTTGTGGTGCGGTAAAGCTTAGTATTTCATCCGTGTTTGAGATCATGCAACAGCATGGCTGATACTCATCATACTGACACTTCACAGACAAGAAACGTTGAGGGCATTGCTTCCTTCAGCGTCAGGTGCTGTGAGGAGATAAACAGAGGAGATGGGGCGAGAAAAGAAACACATACACTCACTCAGAGACATATTATACGACCTTGCTGGCCACAGCAGGTGTGCAGTGTGTGCTGCGGTAATTTATGCCAATGAAAGATGTACTCTCAGCTCGGGTCCACGTCACCAGCAATCAAATCAATATTTGCCCCCACACACACGGGGGTAAAAAACAGGAAAAGCTCTGTATGAATGTGAAATAAATGTATAGTCATTCTTTATATTATTAACAGCTGAGACCTTCTTATTGACAACTGGCAAAGCCCCAGCAGGTGGAAGCCAGTGTATCACCACTGTGCCATTTTTGCTTGGATTTTCACATCAGTGTCAGACATTATTAATATTAAGTTCTAGGGGAAGTGTATTGTATCGACCCACTTTTATTACACAGCCAGTCAAAATTGACACTCAGCACCTGAATGATGCAATCATTTCAACAGTCATTCCACTCAGTCATTTATTACTCTGTTGAACCAGAACATCACACACACACTGCTGCAATCACACCCTACTCTTTACAGTGAGAGCAGAAAACATGCTGAGGAAATAACCCATCCCCTGCAACACTTAATGCTCAGTACAACTGTAAAGGGCTACAAACCATGCGTAGGGTGGCAGGGGTGCTGAATAAGTCAAACAAACATGGCCTTTCAACCAGGAGACCGCTGTTTGTGTTCTGTGTGAAACAAAAGTTAACATAGTTACGTGACTGCACAGGTCTTCTTCTAAGTTTCACCAGAAACTTTTTGGTTCTCTCAACCTAACCAAGTGTTTTTCTTTCCCTAAACCTAAACATCTGCAACCATTTCTAATAATCGTGACAGACTGTGCATCCATCCATCCATCCATCCATCCATTTTCATCCGCTTATACGAAGCCAGGTCGTGGGGGCAGCAGGCTGAGCAAAGTATTCCAGGCCCTCTCCCCAGCAACACTTTCCAGCTCCTCCTGGGGAACCCTGAGGCGTTCCCAGACCAGATGAGATATGAAATCCCCCCAGTGTGTTCTGGGACTGGCCCCGGGGTCTCCTACCTGTTGGACATGCCTGGAACACCTGCCTCAGGAGGCATCCTGATCAGATGCCTGAACCACCTCAACTGACCCCTTTAGATGGGTGATGGCAGTGTTTTCATGTTTCCAGGACATGATTTTAACACATTTGATGCCCACCACCATGTAATGTGTTCTTAAGAGGTTGTGTCCACTTCGCGCATTTCTGTCAGACTGTGTTGGGTTGTACCTCCCTTAGTTTTGATGTGAAACCTGTTCTACTCTACTGTATAGAAGTGCAAGTGGACTCACAACCTGTTGGTTGTCCTGCAGGTTGGGCGGTTTTTAGAAAATGTAGCGGTTTTTGAGTGGGCCATTGTCATTAAGCGACAAAGCAGTTATTAGAAGTTATTAGTAACTTACAGAAACACTGGGGGGAGTCCACCTTCCACTTTCTCTTCCCCTTCTTTCATCTCTCTCTCTGTCTCCCTGTCTTTCTCTCTTTGTCTAAAATGCACACAGCAAGCAGCTTTATCATGACCGCCGCCGTGCTCAGGCTTTCCGTTATCTGTAACCTAATTCTAACCAGGAAAATCAGTTGAGGCTGACATATTTAAATCTCCTTGGTTGTAATGTCCTGTAAAAATACTGGTGAAGATTCTCAGTCATCCAGGTCGTGGTAAGATGTTTCACTTGTCATCTAAGAGTTTAGTCTTTCTGTTCACACTGACTTTGTTAAATAATCACTTCTGTCATATAAGCAAACCATTGAATCTATCAGCTGTGCAATGAGGATCATCAGCTAAGCTGTAACCACTCCAAAGAAGGGTAAGTACCTGCTGTTTTCCTACATTTGTATTTTTAAACAGAAAAAACACATTTTGCATTATGATATTTACTGGCGATGACATACAATATATTAGCAGCGATGTCCATAACCAGAAACCTTCAGCTCTGGTTTGTGGTTCTGGTTCGGGTCAATAATAAAAGCATTTGTTTGTAGGTCATTATGAACGGCTTATTGGCTTTCATAATGAGCTCCTGTTGGTTATACTATAATACCTAACCTCCAGGTGAATTCTCCATAGTAACAATCTGGTATAGAGTGTGCCAGTAAACCCAGAACTCCGTTAGCGCTTTTAGCACTTCCAGTTCTCTCGTCTAAAAGTCAATACATTTTTTGAATGGGATTTTGGTAAAATGCCTCAAATAAGGTCTGTGGTTAACAAAAGCTTAAGCGAGTTTCAGGTTTTGTTCTACGACATAAAACACGTCAGTAAATACTCTACTTGTGAATTTTGAAGCTTTTACGTGTCGTAAAAAAGACGGTTGCTAACAAGTTGCTCAATACGACTACAAACCCTGTTGGGGACATTAAACGTCATCACCCCCGAACAGGCGAGAGTGCTGGCAGTCCGCCATTACAGCTTCTTATTTAGCTTAAACAGTCCGATTTCCCCATTATACAATGTTTTTAAAATAAAGCGGCCGAAATCAGTTGAAAGCTTAGTGGCAGTGACGTCAAGAGTCATGTGACCGTAGAGTAGTCATGTAGTCCGTTAAAGCCTAACGTTAGCTTTTTACTTCTGGCGATCGCATTTAAGCTTCAAATGCGGTATGAAAGGTGTTCATATGTGAAGATTATCTCGCTGAACAAAACCTCTAAGTATCATAAACTTGTGTTAGCCACAGAGCTTATTTTCTGACATAATCCAAAACGCAATGCAAAAATCACATTCACTTTCTCTTCCGGGAACCAGCGCGATGCTAAACTTCCAGGTTTTGACGTCAGCCCTGGCGCACTCTATAGGTCATGATAACTGCGGTGTACTGTTTATGTAGCTACCGTGACATTACCCATTGGTTTGTGGACTCAAGTTTGGCCTTCGGCTGTTGCCATCTTAGTCTTTGGAGCCAGAAGTGACCACATTTGGACAAGAGGGTGGAGCTGTGGATGAGTGAGTGGTGGATCGGACAGTCTGTCACTGAAGCTGCCCTGCCCTTCAGTTTGCTTAACTTTTAAACCTTCATAAAGGGAAAACAGGTGAATCATATAAAAATTCACCCACCGTACAGTTGTCATGTTGGAATTAGCTATGGAGATGAAAACCTTTTTTGGCACCAGGCTGTAAACATGCTCATTTCTGCTATAAATTTTGGACATTTTAACCGGGGGTTTGACTCACTCTTGAAGCCAGCCTCAAGTGGCCATTAGAGGTAGTGCAGTTTTTGGCACTTCAATGTTGGCTTCATTTTTCAGCCCTGGAGGTTGCCACTTGTGTGTATGAATATAGTGCTGTCCTAGCATTGTATGGTTGATATTCAAGTATCACCGCACAAAGCGAGGCGCGCCTCCACTGCTAGCTCACCTAGCACCATTGCTGCTTTTTGCGTATTTAATTTTCAGTCACTAGTGTGGAGCTATAATGATGAGCATGCTTCCCTCAGCAGGGGTTTTGCACCTGAATAGGTTAAAGCACTCTTGCTCTAACAGGTGATTGCAGCTTTAATTACTGTGTGCTTTTACAATCTGACAGGCCGGGGCAAAGAGTCAACTAAATGTCGTTTGCATATGATTAAGCAGCAACCATGCATCTAATAGAAGAAAAAACAAACCAGAGACTTTGAATAAATTAGATATGACAGGGCTGAAATGCAGATTGAATTTTAAAAGGAATTTACTTTCTAAATTGATTGACTGGAGAGTGAATTAAGCCTTGGCCTGGATGTTACATCTTCAGAGCAGAGACGAAGAACCACAGGGTCTGTTTGGTCTTACGGTAATGACTTTGAGGATTCAGGCTACACACACACACACACACACACACACACACACACACACACGTGCAGAGAGGCTCATTCATTCTGTCTTCGGCTCTGTCCCCCAAATACACAGAACTATTTATTTGTGGTTCAGAGTGCAGCTCGTGTTTCGACTGAAGCCGCAGTTGTCTGCAGTGAGGAAACCAAATGGCAAATAACAAAAGAGCACAAAGACATATAATCATTTGTTCCTTTTATCTGCAGGGGTTCATGGGAATTTTAGGAAACCTTCAATTACTTAATGCATAGCAGCAAATGCAGGACAAACTCATATCAGTCAGTTAATGAAATACAATTTGCTGCTTTTTTTATTGTATGATTATTTATTATTTATTTGAATGTTCTGCTACTTAAATATTTCTGCTAAACGCTAACACCTGTGGCACTGCCAGAACAAACAAACAAAAAAACATGGTTCAGTTGGCGAGAACTCGACTTGATTCAAACCAGGGGAAATTATGAGAAATAGCAGCCTGGCCTGAACCCAGTGGGTCAGGAAGAGAATCATAATTATATATGTAATCAAAAATCTCCTCCAAGTTTCAGAGGCGAATTTTAACCTCTCTAACTCCACCAGGACGCCGACATCCTCGCTCCCCCCCTCCTCTGTTAAATGGTATCTCCCAGGCGCACTGCGTCATCAAACCATGTGATGTTTTGTATTGCCGGATTCAGGAAGCTCTCGACTTTTCAAAAATAACATTGTTTTTCTTTTATTTATGTATTTCGCACCAGAGCAGCCTAAACACACAAAGTCCAAAATCGCGATGAGTGGTCTTGTGCACTTGTCACCAAGTGCACAATTTTTTCAATTTCCCTCTCAGCCAGCGATGAAACCATGTATATAATGTAAATACTATTGGTAAGGAAAGTATATTTTCATGTACTGCAAAACCATACTTTTGTCAACCCTGTTATGCTAGAATGGTAACAGGTTTGACGAAAAATGTTCTTGGCAGCTATTACTAGCCATGTGGTGAAGGTCATGAGACCACATGACGTGCATTCATTAGAGGCTTAAATCATGTTATTTTATGTACATTAAAAATTTCGAACAAATATCTTTTTAACGTGTCCTTTTGTGGAAACAAGGGTGACACAATAAACTTGTCCCCCTCTGTCAAACATTATATAACTATAAGAAAACTCATGAAAGTAAGAGGTCCCTTATTTGTCATTTCACCAGCATGTTCACATAAGGAAGCTGATTGGGAACTGCCCATTGGTTCGACATCCCATTGTTCCGACCACATTAAACTCACTGTTCCGAAGTCCGTTCTGAAATCATCATGATGCCCTGTGGTTAAGGTCTGGTTAGGTTTAGGCACAAGAACCACTTGGTTAGGGTCAGGAAAAGATCATGGTGTGGGTTAAAATGAAAAAGAAAGTGACAAACACATAAGCCGTGATCCGCCTCAAGCCGGTCACGGCGCACCATACGCCTGCCGCGAGCCGTTCAGCACCGCGGACAGTCAGACTAATGGGATGTCGAACCAATGGGCTGTCAGACCAATGACATGGACCCAGCTGATTTCACTCCCAGCAAATGACGTAACTTTCGGAGCAGTCCATTATCTCAGAAGGGGTGTTTTCATTAACAGTAACAGGGTTGATGACTACCTGGCGACCCGACTAAATTGACATTTTTTTTTACAACATTTTACAGTTATTAAGAATAAAACCCATTCATGAGTAATAAAAAGACACTTGAGGCTTTATATATAAGTTTATGTTTTTATGATAGTTTGACTATTTTGGGCCTTAATAGCTAGTAAAAGTAGAACAATCATATTGAGGGACAGGCTATTTTTACAGCTTTTGAATAATGCTTCGTACAAAAAGGTGTTTAAAACTCTTTGAAAACAAAATAAATAAAATTTTACATTGTTTTAATGTTATAAGAGATACCATGGAAAATAAATTCTAAAATGATTGTAGTGTATTTATTGTTTATTGACATTCATAGCACAGTTTTGTTCGAGAGACACAAAATGGCACGTTTTCGTATAATGACCCTTTAAATGCATATTTACAACAAATCTGATATACTATGAAGGATACATCTCCCCTTGTTACACTGAGTGTGTTTGTACAGTGAGAATATTGTGGTGTTTATTTTTATCCATGGATGAATATGCCCATTTGCAATTGACACTTTCACAGCATCTTTCTTTTTAAGAACACAGAATATGGAAACACAACAATAATTCCCACATTTGGTTCTGTAGATTACTGGTTTCTTTTACTTAACACATAAAATGAGTTGATTTGACATTTGTCTTTTAGTTTTTTGAATTATACTAGAAAATTATACAAGTGACAGGGCTGACATCTCAGTAACACTGTTGACAACAGTTACATTAACTTACTGCTAGTTTAAGTTGCAGCTTTGAGTGTAATGGAGATAATGAGACATTCATAACCCTTTAATTCAACATGACTAATCAAAGAATATTTTGGAGACATATTTATTGAGAGGTTTTAGCATTTTTTCAAAACATGAAGGATATTGAAAAGACAGTCACAATGAATTTGATCCACTGAACATGTTTGGCCTGCTCCCAAAGTTTCATCATTTCCTGGGAGTGAAATCAGCTTCCTTATGTGAACATGCTGGTGAAAAGACAAGTAAGTGTCCTCTTCTTTTCATGAGTTTTCTTATAGTTATATAATGTTTGACAGAGGGGGACAAGCTTATTGTGTCAGACCTGTTTCCACAAAAGGACACATTAAAAAGATATTTGTTCGAAATTTTTAATGCACATAAATAACTAAGTTAAGTGATGGTTTAAGCCTCTAATGAATGCACACCATGTGGTCTCATGACCTTCACCACATGGCTAGTAATGGCTGCCAAGAACATTTTTCATCAACCCTGTTACCATTCTAGCATAACAGGGTTGACGTAACAGGGTTGACAAAAGTATGGTTTTGAGAGTACATGAAAATATACTTTCCTTATCAATAGTATTTACATTATATACATAATTTTACAAATTCCATCGCTAGCTGAGAGGGAAATTGAAAAAATTGTGCACTTGGTGACAAGTTTTTGAAATTTGGCAGAGTGTCCACACACCTTGTCATTCTACATATGCATAGAGGTATACTGGTGGCTTTACAGCCTACATTTTATTTAATTTCTAGTCTAATAGAGTCATATTATTGATTATTTCTGATCCCCATGGTCAATTTGGTCGTTGCGACAGTGCAATGCAACACCACTGACGCTAGGTGGCGTCAAGCTAAAAAAAAAAAAAAAAAAAAGAATCCTATCTGTTGCCTCTTTAAGGTTTAGCAAAAAGAGTGTTTGATTTGGAAAATGAGTTTTGGACGATTTGATTCAAAGAGTGGGCTTTAGTGTTTTAGCAATTGTGAAAAACTGTACCCGATATAAAGGAGATATTAGATATGATATTAATGATCTGATTATGATAAAATAGGCAGCCAATGCTTTTACACATTTGTCAGTTTTATCTGAACAGAAAACGAGAAAAGCAGACACACAAGCATACAGAGACAGAGCCCATCATGTGATAAGAACAGAGCAGAGGAGCAGAATTGCATGTTGACCGTCATGCAGAAATGCGACCAAGTGAGTGCTGCGCAACAATTGACATATCATGGTGCTTTGGCATCCTGTGTGAACACAGCATAAGGCAGCTTTCAATCATGTCAGTAGCTGGTTGTTAACTGCGATCAAACATCAATCAAGATTCAGCCATCATGTTGAAAACAAGCACCAACAAAAAAGCACCACCCATGCAAACTTTTTATTTCACAGCTAAACAGTACACTGAGATATGTTTATGAAAACATTTGACAGCTTGACAGCAGTTTAGGGAGGGACTGACATGACTGACAGCTGCGTTACAGAATCCTCCGCTGTGTTTGGTTGTTTTCTGTTAGCCACTGTAGACTATCTGTCTCATGTACAACTGTGTGGATACAACAGCTCCATGAAACATGATAAAATGTTGGGTTTTTCAGATAAAAGTCACCAACTGTTGCTTTAAGAAACCAATATGTACATGTTAGTAGTAGATGTTTCTTCATGAATAAATGTCTCTTTTAGAAAAACACTTTCAAAACCCAACTTCCCTTCCTGCTAGGAGAAATCAGAAATGTGCAATTCTGGCCGCTCTAGCAGCTCCCTTCATCCAGCCTATTGAAGGTGATTTTCCCTGAGGTAATAATCTAAAGAAAAATGCCTGGGGAGACTAGGAAGCACCAAGGGGACTGCAGAGCCGAGAGCAGCAGAGTGAATTTTGTTAAAAAAAAGAAGAATTGGGGGGAAAAATGAGAGCGAGGTGACCGATACGGCGAGATTATAAATGACAAGAAAGCACAAAAAGAGATGTACCTGGAGAGAAGATGAGAGGAGAGGAGAGGAGAGGAGAGTGTTATCAAGAGGAAGAATGACATGAGGATACATAACAGACCAGAAAAGATGAGAGAGAAGAGGAAATAAGAGAGCAGAGCGAAGAAGGACAGATGAGAAGTGATTGGGAAGAGGTCAGAGAGTAGATGAGAACAGAGGGATGAGAGAAGAATATGAGGGGTGAAGATGAGACGTGAGCAGAGATGAAAGGACAATAGATGGAAGGTGAGAGACGAAACAACGCTGCATATTATTGCAGCTATCTGCTCTGATTTCTTCACTTTTTATATTAACAGTGATTAAACTCAAATGGTGAACCAGTTAATAGTTAATTAGGTGACAATCCTCATCGCAGCTCCAGCAGAAGATCAAAGAACTCAAACTTCTTTCTGTACAGTAGCTCTGTAGCAGCCACACACACACACACACACACACACACACACACACACACACAGAGCTGGAACAAGAACAAAGAAAACAATAGATAAGAGGAAAAGATGTAGAGACACAGGACACAAAAAAAACCTACTCTAAAATAGAAGATACCAGTCGACCTTCCAGCTGTAGAGATGGAACCCTGAAACCTTGCTGCATGTGTAAGCAGGTAGAGGGTATACAGGGTAACAGTGATATAACCAAGGAGTCCAGCTCAAATTAAAAAATAAGTCGTTCCAAAACCCATTAGTGGTGCTGTTAAGACTCTAAAAACAATGACTTAAAAGGCACACATTAAACTGTTCTTAGAGTGTCCAGGAAAGCAGCTCAAGGACTAAATACAATCAACTTATTTCAGCCTTGTGGGTTATCTGGCAGCTTTATTCTGGCCAACATGGCGTTGTGGCACTGTAGCTCCAGTCTTCTGCATTGGAAGTCTATGTGTTCACAAGCAGCCTGAGAGACAGCCGGCAGTCACTCGTCCACAGCACCATAGCTGAGTAGTCGGATACTCGCCTAATCATTGTTCCGACCTCTCATTAGTCCGACGTCCCGTTGTTCCGATATGTGATTACACTAAGCTATACTGTATTTGTGTACCATAGAGGATCAGCAACGCAACAAAGGTAGGCTACTGGTCGAGATACAAGTGTCATAGAGAGAAGAGAGTGAAACACCATAACCTCCTGATATTAACTCTGGGGTTCGGGTTGTGTGGGGAGCTCTCTGCAGTGCTGAACGGCTCCCGGCGGGCGTATTTCTGCCTTGATGATGCGCCGCGACCGGCTCTGGGTCAGCTGGGAAAGGCTTGCGGCGAAGCAGGCTCACGGCTTATGTGTTTGCCACTTTCTTTTTCATTTTAACCCACACCATGATCTTTTCCTGACCCTAACCAAGTGGTTTTTGTGCCTAAACCTAACCAGACCTTAACCACAGGGCATCATGATGATTTCGGAACAACGGGACTTCGGAACAATGGGTTTAATATGGTCGGAACAATGGGTTTAATATGGTCGGACCAATGGGTTTAATATGGTCGGACCAATGGGCAGACCCTGCTGGTCACTCAGCGGACCACCCCTGAACTGACTGCCGACTGTTCTGTTCTCCCGTGCTGCTTCCTTCAAACTTCCTCTGCACCATTTTCTATGCCCCTTGAGCCGTCCCCTCAGGTCTGATACACCTTGGCCTTTTTATTTCCATATTGTCCCTTAAGATCCTCCTCTCCACCACCTCATTGGTTGTAGTGTGACACAATCTTGTCTGGTTGGCTAGCACTTCTACCTTGTGTCCATGTTCCTTACAGGATGAGGCCTCATTTACACCGCAAGCGATGTATTTGTGTAGTGCTCGAGAAGCGGTCCACAAACGTAGCGGCAGCACACGTGTATTCACACCAAAACCGAACAGACGTGTCGCTCAGCGGCTGATGCTGTCCCGTCCAAATGCAAACTGCACCCGAACAGTTGGTGGCGGTAGTGTACCCAAAGAAGAAGAAGTGAGTTTGGACCCAAAGCCCAGGGTGGACAGGTTTGCACGCCAGTGATTATTCCAACACTTGGAGAATTAATATCTAGCACTACAAATGGGTAAGTACATGAAACATGTGCCTGTCAGGTCTCGCTTGGTCAAGGGGGAGAGGTCTACGGTGGCCGAGAGAGGTCACACACAAACTTGTGTTTTTTGTTGAATACCGCGACCATTTTCTAGCATCTCTTCTATTTTCGAGGTTGCTTGCGAAAGCAGCGCGACTTGAGCAGCGTGTAGAACGATCCCCTGATCCCCTGGCTTTTCATCAAACACCATCAATAAATATTCTAATTTGTGCAATACTTTGATTGATGACCAAGCTAGAATTACCACCTCCTGGTTGTATGTCTCTGCACAGTGCTCATGTTTCTCTTCAGTTTATAGAAGATCTATACAATCAGCGCAGTTTCAAGATTAGAGTCACCAATTCAGTGTCTGACCAAATGTCTCCCCTTCTGTTCCTGAGATACGAGGTTGAGTAATAGCCAGAAAGTTGTTGATACAGAACATTTATAGAAATGTATTCATAATCGATACTGAATATAAAAATCTGTGTATCATGTCTCTTTATTCAGATTTGATGATGCAACAGCTGACAGTGCTGGTACAGTAACGTCACCTTATGTCTCTCTCTGTGTCCCACCCACTGAACTCTCCCGCGATCCCACGGAGACGTGAACCTCACAGTTTAACAAACCTCTGCATCAGAGGGTCAGTGAAGTCTGTTCTGTTAAACATGACCACAACAAAAATCACTCGGATTAATGGCTACTGTACAACGGATGGTTTTGAGCAAAGTAGTGTAGTGTGTAAAGGATGTGTGTGTCAGTGATGCAGGCTTGCGGGTGGAAGTGTTACTGCATGTTTGGGGGTCCTTGAAATTTGTGTTCTTGTAGATTACAGGCTAACTCCTTTGTTTTCTGGCTTCAGGACTTGATTAAAAAAAAATAGAAACTGCAAAATTTCTTCCAAACATTCGACGCCATGAGTAAGAAGAGAAGCAATGAACACAGAGAGATGCTTTTATACGTGGTTTTATTGTTGTACATTTCAGTTCTGGAACACTTACGCTGCACCTCTAGTCAGGTGTTTGTGGTTTTCAGGAGTCTGAAGAAGAACATATACGTAGACGTTAACATGGTGTAACAAATCGGCTCCGCTCACCTAAATTACAAATATGATCACACACACATTTGAATATGCATGCAGATAGTTTTGGTGCTGAAACTTCTGACACCAGCTGTTTCTCTGGAGCCTCTGAGCACCTTACTGAAGCAGCCGAGCAGTTTATTGACAAGTTCCCTGCAGCCCTGTCATTTCTACCTGCGTACTTTCTTAAGGCTGCTGGGATTTTAAGAAACAACTAGAAAATTAGCCTAAGTCCCAGCAGGCAACATTTGTAACCTATTGGATTCAGGCTTCAGGGTTCACATCAAAAATGCGATCCAAGTGTGTTCTCCTTGGTACCTGGGGCACTCCGCAGGCCTATTCAGCAGTCTAAGAGCCGCTCAGCCGTTCACGTTTGTTTTTCAGTCTGTATACCGACACTGCGTGACTGTGCTTCTGCTTCTGTTCTTCATCTTTTTTTTATTTTCCAAACCTCAGCTACAGGCTCTCCCTCAGCTCTCTGCTCGAGCCTGTTTTCTCCGGTTTCCTTTTTGAGCCCTGGGGTTGTCTCTCTGAGCTCATTCCTCTAACTCACAGCCCCTTTGAACCAAACAGAACATCGCAATGGTTCTCTTTTCGTTTGAGTGGGCTGTGTGGCTGTTTTCAGTGATCTGTGGGCCTGTATGTTTTAGGGACGGGCATGAGTTCCTCGATTTAGACGTTTGTACTTGGTCAACATATAGAGCAACTGCCGCCCAACCTCCCACATGTGAACATGAGTTTTATTTTTATTTTTCTTAAACCATTTAAGATGAAAATGGGTAAAATCTTACTCCACTGTAGAGATGTGTGGACTGTATTGTTGTGCTCAGCACCTCTTTGACCTGCTTTTACTCTCTCTTCAACGAATGGCCAACCAGCACATGTGATCTGCACCTGCGTGAAAGGAAATAACTCTCCACACCAGCAGACAGCGGTCGTCTATAATTGTCATACAAAAAGGGAAACAGGAGGACCATCTTGACTCTAGTTAGCCAGTTAGCCCATTAACAACACAATCCAGTGTTGAAAGAACATATTTACCATGCGCCAGTGACATGAATTATCAGGAAACGTTTCTGCTACAGAACTTAATGGCTACGGAAAAAATAATCTTACCTTAAGTAAAAAGTTTGTTTTGGTCTCACTCCCTCTTGACTTTAGCTTTTTACTTTATTTCTTCACTTCCGTTTCAACTCTTGTGCGCTGATCTGAACTGCCAATCAGAGATTTCAGTCATAGAGGGGCTCCTCAGTCGCCAACGCCGAATCAACCCACTGAATTGATGGGAAAAAAGCCAATGGAGGCCAACGTGGGCCAACAGTGTGGGACACACCGCAGTGGCGAGGGCTACAGACGCTCACCAACAGCCCAACATTGACCAACGACCATGTTATGACCCCTAGCTCGTGGTGGGAAAAGGGAAGCAACATAAACCAGTTGTAATTGGTAAAAGTAAAATTATTTATTAAACAAGGTTTGGCAAACAGAAATTGTGAGGCAAAGCTAAAGGAAATGGGCTGATGGATGCTGCTCAAATTAAAGAAACAAATAGAACCAAAAGAGGGCTCTCAAAACTAGAGTACTAATAAGGAGACTAAGTAAATCAACAGCAAAACAAAATCGCTAATTAACTTTTGGTTAGTTCAAAACATAACACAATCGGAACAGCACCCCTTAACCTAGTGTCTCTAAACAGAAGAAATGCCTACAAGTATTGTTAGTGCAATCAGTTATTGAAAGCCCAGTCCTATCTATCAAGTGCCTCATGTACTTCAAACATTCAAGTTAATGCAACATTAACATTTACAAAATTCAGGAGACATGTCTGGCAAGCTGCTCTACAGCTGCCCTGACTGATGATCTGGCTGAGTCTTATATAGCCTTGCTCCTCAGCTGCAGCCTGGGGACTGGTGGAGCTGATGTGGTACTGTACCAATCCAAACGAAGGAGACGCGGACAGGAGATGGAAGGCACACCTCCTCAGCGTGAGCCAATTAGGTGCAGGGGATCACAGAGCCTGCTCAGCATGAAACACACAACTATACACAAAGTTACACTATGAGGCAGGGGTACGGCGGCAGTGGCCGTAACAGACCAACTGTCGGCTTGCTGTGTTGTGACCTATAGCAGCTGCTGTTGTGTTAGCTTGTGCTAACCGAGCAGACGTTGAAATGACCGGGAAGAGAGCGGCTCTGAGACGGTCCTTCCCGGTGCTGTGTCTAACCAATGTAATGGCAGTAACAGAAAGTTTGCTGGTTTTTCTAATGTTAACTTTGAATGTATGGGTTAGTAGGCTAGTTGAATACTGGTTGTCCAATAAATTGATTTCAAATTGCACTTTGTTTACAATGTCGGCCAATTTGCACATTTTTACATTGAGTGTTTTGTGTGTTTGTTTTGTTGTTATGCAAGAACTTGAATGTGGAAGTTATTTAAATTGCCTGTCCCCAGTCTGTTTTCCTGGAGCTGTCATCACGTTCCCAGAGATTAAGTCAGCATCGTAGCCACTCTTCCAAACAGTTTCATGTGTCACAGCGTTCCGGCCTGTTTTCCCCGCATCACCTGTCCCCGGTCCATTTCACCAAACTTGCAACATGCAAACTGTGATTTGTAACACAAGATAATTTCCTCTTGCTCATTTAGACCTGTTTCACTAATGACAACAACAGACACCATATTTGCAAACCCACGCATGACTGTGAGCCATTTAGGACTTGAAAATTAATTTGGAAATTGCAAGCAACAATCATTTGTAAAATGTGACGGTGCCACAGATTGCAATCTGTGTGCAAGCAGAGCTCACAAATTATTTTTTATTAAGCAGGTCCCTGATTTGTAGACCAGAGACTGCATTTCTTGACAACAGCCTCCAGTCCTCACAACACTTACATTTTGGGATGAACAACCCAGTTCTGAAAACCCTTTCCAAACACTCAAAGTGTGAAATTATTTTTTTAAATACATTCAAAGTGACTTCTCTCCCACATATACTTCTTCCTGTGCTATTGAATTTGTATTGTCAGGCACTCAGCCAGACTCAGATTGGCTGTATATTCTCAATTAAGACATAAATGATTGCAGTCCCACCTATGTTGAACAAATGTAACACCCACGGACAAGAAATGAAAAGCAGTTCTAATTTCTCTCGCATCTATACTGCCGTAGGCACAGCGGTGCACCTTTCAGGCGTTGGTAACAATTACCATGAGACGATGGAAGTGTCCTGCAGCATTCTGAGAGGCTTTTAGCTCCATTTAATATCTCGCATTCACTATATGCGATGCTGTTTGAGAGCAGAGTGCCTGCACTTACACCAGGTTCACACTGTAGTCCTTTATGTTCAGTTGAAAATTTCTGCTCATAAGAAATTATTTTTTAGATTACTGTTCATATCTTTCAGGGGATGTAGCTTGTGTCTGGTGTTGTTATGAACAGACAGTGATGTGGGCATAGGCGTCATTTAGGTATGGCGAGGTATGGCAGCTGCCATACCTTGGAATCGGGAGGGAAAAAAAGAGAGAGGTTCTGTAGTCATCTTACTCGAGGCGCACTGGCTGGCTGTTTTCATTGTATTGCACTTAAGTAGGTCAATAATATGCTCATCAGTGAATACAAGTATTAGTGAATCAAATTATTCACCACTTTGCTTCTCTGCGCGTTATGTGAGTTATCTGTGTGTTGTAAAAGCATTTTGCTCTGCTGCTGTAGACAGCCTGTCTAAATGATGTCTTGAAGCCTGTCTGATTGTATGTGGGGTTTTTTTCTTCATGTCGGCATGTTAAGCTTGTATTTTCAGTCTCTGGAGACACTCCAATAAAGTCGCCTATACAGTATTGTACCAAACTGGCCTTTGTTTTACTGTGTTTCATACACCAGACCCCTTGGTTATCTTCTAGAAATGAGCTTGTAATTAATTTATTTTTTTTATTTTCTGGGAAGTTAAACACATGACTAATGATAATTAAACGTCCGCTCGCTGTCCGTGGTGCTGAAATATGCGCCGAAATAGGTGTGTGATGTTTTCACTGCTCTCACCAAGTCGTGCATTACATGCAGACATGAGGTATTATGAATGTGAGAAACAGCTTCATGTCCTTTGAAACAGTTTTCAGCAGCGTAGTATGTACTCTGACAGGTCAAAGACCAAAGTGAAGTTTTATTTAAGTTCATATTTTTGAAACTCCATCATGAGTAGTTCTGTGACGTCATGTCATATTGCCATACCTTAGCTTTTGCTGAAACGACGCCCCTGGATGTGGGGAAAGACAAACCTCTGCAACTGACTATGGGTGATGATATCATATCTACAGAATAGCTTTAATTACTGTAATATAGTCAGCATTTCTTTGTTTAACCATATTTCCATTGTTGTATTGTCCCGTTTCAGAAGTAATGCATTGTGTATGATCACTGTTGAGGAAATTAGACTTAATAAAATGTACATTTACAGTACATTATATTTGTATTGTATTGTCTCTACAGATATTGACGAACAAAGAGGGCTGCTGATAAATAATGTTATCAGTAATTATAACAGGTCGTGTTTGGACCCAAATGCAGCACACAGGATTCCAGGAGCAGTTGGTTGGTAATTTAATTTCACAGCACAGCAGGTACAGGACAGGGCAGGTAATTAGCATAAAATACAGTTACACGTTTCAGCAAAGTCTCCCCGCAAAGTACTCAGCACCCTGGCTGGTTTGGCAGGTCGAACTGGGCTGAGAGGCAGGTGAGTGAGCAGTGGCTATCGCCCAACCACACACAGTTCAGTTTCATAACAGGCACTGGTACCATGTAGGCGCAGGCAGGAGACATAGTCGTGGAGGCCGAAGATCCAGAACCATGTAAGTACACAGTCCAAGCAGAAGAACCAGCAGGGGACAAGCAAAAGGTAGGTCAAAGCCAGGCAGAAGGTCGAGAACACGGTGGAAGTCTCTGGACCACAGGAAACCACAGATAAGCAGATGGGAGCTCTCAAACGGTTGCGTCAGTGAGCCCGTTTACATGCACACAATAATCAGATAATGGTAATAATCTGATCTGACGCGTTTACATGCACTTCAGTGATGCGATAATCAGAAAACCCTGGTTTACATGATTCAGTCCGTTAGTCGGATTTCTGTCCAAGTACATGACGTAAAACTCAAATTTCCTGTTACAGTAGGTGGCGGTAATGCACCTTAACGCTGGTTGCCACTCTCCATAACACCGAAAAGAAGAACAAGAAGAAGAAACTTCCTGTTAATTTCAAAACATCCTGTCTTCTTCACCATGGCAACGCTACACAAAGAAGAATAAGAAGAATATGGAGGCAACGCTAACGGTCAGGGCTGTCCTTATGTGGGAGCTGTTAAGCCTGCAAAATAGGCTACACACTGCTGCTGTCCTTCGCTTATTCTCCATGAGGAGAAAACGACGATGGGCTTTCATTCAGCAAGCATCTGCCCTTGGTCTCAGCATGATGGGTCCTCCACTCCTACCAAAACACTGTGCTTGCTGGATGTGCGTCCGGAGCAAGGACTGGTGGGAGAGAGTGGTCCTCAAGGAATTCTCAGATCCAGAATGGAGAGAGAATTTCAGGATGTCTCGGAGAGCATTTGTGAAACTGTGTGATCTGATGAAGGATGTCATGAGCCCCGATGAGACGATGTCTCCCTGTACCTCTGGAAATGCAAGTGTCATATTTTCTACGACTTTTCACACATGTGCAGATGTAAAAGAACGAAAGATACCAGATTAATGGTATACATGCACCGAATAAAACGGACTATTGGGGAAAAAGGTGCGATTTCTCATAATCTGATAATGGCTTTTATCTGATAAAGCACATCGGATTATGCTGTTTACATGACCACTTGAATAATCTGGTAACTCCAGAAATGAGATAATGATTGGTTTATTGTGTGCATATAACCGGGCTCAGTGTCATTGTCATTGACAGTAACACCAAAAAAGAAAACAGAGACCAAGGACAACTAAAGCAGATGTCGAAGTCGAGGACAACAGGCTGGTGCGTTTGCCAGGAATCAGACCAGGCAGGTCGGTCAGAGGCAGGCAGCGACAGCAACGTGAAATCAGTCTGGAAAACAGTGCTGGAGAGTCTTTCATCAGTGGCAAAGAACAATTTGGCAAATCTAGTCTCTGTGAGGCTGGTTGTGAGTATTCAGGAACAGGTGAACTGAGTTGCCTTGATGAGGGCTGACTGATGCTGAGGCAGTGGACAACCAGGGTGAATGGCAAATTACTGAGTGGGAGCTGGGTCACTGGGCAGGCAGATATGAGCAGGTGACCAGGAATGCACAACTGTGACAATTATAACTGAGATGAACAGTTACTGTGTGTAACTTTGAATAACTGTTTTTGACTGCCAAAGGGTTAACCATTTCTAACGTAACTTAAAAGGTGAGGCCTTCCTCACTTTTCTCAGTTGCCTCTAGCAGCCTGTGGGCTTACTTCTGGGAAAATCCAAACGATGTGACTTTGATCACTTTCCCAAATGTCTTCCCTCTCTTCAGCTACGCTACAACACTAACAGTGTGCAACACAAGCTAATAGTAGCTAATAAATGGATTCCGCTAATGTCAATATGTGAATGGAACGCACCACAACACAGTCCACACATGCTGTGTTTCCATCCTATACATTTTACAGCCCGGCAGAGATGGATATTCACTTAATGCCTTGTAGGAAAACGAATTTAGCCAGAGCATCACTGAGCATCTGAGCACTAGAGGTCTGATTCTGGACTGCAGTCTCAACCGCATAGAGTCCCTGCAGGATACAAACTTTCTGTTGCTGCTGTGACACAGGCTAGACCCAGTGCTGCTGCTGGCCACCAGCTTGCTGTGTACCCCAAAGCTCAGGTTTGCACTGATTGAATTTGAGTAGCTACAGTGGCAAATGTCTGAGCTGCCATTCGCTCTACTCGTGAGGAAGCAGTGTCATGATGGGAGTGGAGTGAGGCAGAAGGTTAGCAGGCTGCACTGACTAGCTAAGTCTTATCAGATTGCTATTAATCAACCAGTCAATCAATCAGTTTGTCATATGAAATCATATAAATACAATTTCAGTGAAAGGTTATGTGATGTTGAGTACCATAACTTTATTGTTATACATAGTGGTATCAGAAAACTCAGAATCATACCTGCTTTTGATTTTGTTTCTGAGTCTCATGTTTCAACACTTGATCAATCTTTTGACGGTGAAGATAAAATAACTGTAAGAGACTGTTGACTTTTCTAGGTTGGCACTGATGAGGACTCTGTGAGCTTTGAAAAGTGAAGTGTGGTTTGCACTGTGGGGTTTCAGTTACAGCACTGTTGTTATCTCTGTGAAAGATGCATCAAAACAGATGAGAGAAGATGATGCTGTGGTTTGGTAAGGAAGACGTTACATTATATATTATAAATCATCTTTCAAAATAATTCATATTGTGTAAAGTAGAGATCATTTGGTTTCACACAGTTCTGTATATGCCATATAATGTTTGCAAAGGTAGATTTCTTTGGCTAAGCTGTTGTAATGGATTAACTTGTATTTTACAGGTGTACCTAATAATGTGGCCACTGAGGGTATATGCAAGAGAAAATGAAAACATCTAAATGCATAGCATAGTAAATACAATGAGCAACTTGCCTCACAGCTAACTGAGAGAATGCAGTTTTAACAATGCCATGAAAAGCTACTGCAAAAAAACTGTCTCATATTGTTACAGCATAATTACCTGTTTCTCTTTAATACACACTCACACAGGACAGCTTTGTTTTACAAAATATCATTACTTTGCCTACAGCGATCTAATTACTGTAATCGTACTTCATGTTGTGCATTTTACACAACAATCATTACTGGAAAAAAATCTTAATGAGACACCTATTTGGATTTAAGAGAATCAGTGAGCCATAAAAAAGTCAGCAAACAAACATTTGGGACAAGTAATGTGACAACTGTGATGAGTCTTATTTGTGTTTGTGGCCTGCGGGAGCTTTAGAGGCTGTCAGGAATATAAAGCAAAACAACGCTCGTTATGCAAATGACAATTGTGTCAGACACATCCAGCCAATTAGTCTGAATGTGTTGTCACATAATGATGTCCATATGTTTCCAACTGTTAGGAGCAGACACACTTTATTTCCAATATCTATTATTCACCCCTACAACATCAAGCAAAAGAAGACAGAGCTGCGAAAATGTAACAGGGGTGGTTTGAACCCAATAGCAGCACCGAAGACAGGACAGTTTATAATGAACTTTAATTTACCAATTGTCAATCACAGAGTGAGCAGGCAGGGTAAACAACAGCGAAAGTCAGTTTCCTGGTTTGGGGCCCTCTGGGAGACGGGTTCAGTCCAATACTTTTGGCGTAGCACGCTGGAGCAGAGAGCTGGTGAGTTGCTGGCTTCCGCTGCGTGCACACAAACAGCAAACAGTTCAAAAGTGTGTAGCATTACCGTGAGGTAGCAGACAGAAGGCAGCATCAGATGTGCAGAGGGTCTGATACCAGATGAACACACAAGGGAAGCCAACACACCTGTGGAGCCGGCTGTAGGTAGGTCGGAACTGGCGAGAAGTCGAGGAAGCAGCAGTAATGATGAGTCGATCCTGCCGCGCGCGCACTCAAAGGCAGAACACAGGAAATCACAGGCAGCAGAACAGGTATAGTCACAATGGAGAGCTGACTGGCAGTCTCTCCACACAGCCGCTTCAAACAGGCGAACAAAAACTAGGAACATGGAAGCAGAGCTCTTGGTCGGGGACAGAAGGCTGAGACGAAGCAGGAGAGTCAGAGATAGGCGAGGTCAGTAACAAGAAAGTAGTGACATGCTGGAAAATCTTGCATTAGAATGACAAAGTGTCCCCCAGTGGTTAGTCTTGGGTCCACTTCTGTTCATCATCTACCTCCTTCCCCTGGGCACAATCCTCCGTCACCATGGGGTCCATTTTCACTGCTACTCCAACAACACACAGGTCTACATCTCCTCCAAACCCACCACTGCCATCCCTCCCACCTCCCTCACCACCTGTCTCGAAGACATCCGGAGCTGGATGAGCAGGAACTTCCTGAAGCTAAACGGCAATAAAACCGAGGCCCTGCTCATCGGCTCCAAATCCACCAGTCACAACACACCCCAGCTCCACCCATCATCATCGACGGATTCCCTGTACCCTTCTCCTCCCAAGTCAAGAGCCTCGGCATCATTCTGGACAGCAACCTCTCATTTGCACCTCATATTCAAAACATCACCCGGACTGCTTTCTTCCACCTCCGCAACATCTCCAGACTCCGCCCATCACTGTCCCAATCCAGCACTGAAATCCTGGTTCACTCATTTGGCACATCCTGTATCAACTACTGCAACATCCTCCTCACCGGCCTCCCCACCAAACTCATCAACAGACTGCAGATCATTCAGAATTGGCCGTCCGGATCACCACCTGCACCAAATCATCTGACCACATCACCCCTGCTCTCATCCACCTTCACTTGCTCCCTGTACAATACCGCATCCACTACAAAAACCTTCTCCTCACCTACAAAGCTCTCCACAACCTAGCCCCCACTTACCTCTGTGACCTCCTTCAGGACGCTCTGCTCAACCTCTGCTGGACTCCTCATCATCTCCACCTCACGCCTCAGTACCATGGGTGCCCGATCCTTCAGCTGCTCGGCACCCAGACTCTGGAACTCCCTCCCCCCACACATAAGACAGTCAGACTCGATCCAAATCCAAATAAAATGTATTATTAAAAAACAATCTGGCAACGAGAGTCTGTTTAGCTGGGGTAGTAATAGTGGCGGGGAGTAATGAGGCACAGGTGAGCAGAGTTGGCTTGATGAGGTGAGTGTGGTGGAAAGCAGTGGAGAGCAGGGTGAGTCTACTGGGTTAACTGAGAGAATGGTATGGCAGGTTGGAAGAGCACACTGACATTTACATTAAGAACGTGACGTAAAGTATGTCCTAAATTTGTTTCAAGTGACTAGTGACATAAAAATAATAGTTAGCATGTTAGCCGTTAGCCTAGATACAGCCGGGGCGCATAGTAGCATCAGACCTGTTAAAACGTAAGTGAATGGGCAACCTTCAAGTGCAAAGTTAGTCCACTAAACAAGCTTTTTTTCCACAAAGACCGCCTCATATCGTTAGGATAACTGTCAGAGAACATATAGAAAACCACATGTAAACGTGTTGTCTTACCTTACCGGTGTGCTGCCATGTTTGTTTACCATTTAGCTCTGCTTTCCAAAGCACGGCTGAAATATATCTGGCGAGCTCTAGATAAAGCCCAGCTGGATACTACTCCAGGTGGAGGTGTCTCGTCCTTGGTCACATCCAGACCTTGAAAATAAGGCTGCAACCGGTCCCATTCCTTGCAACAGAGGCATTCCTCTTCTGTGGGCACTGGGGCACAGCATTCACAGGTACACCACCAATCTCCAGAGCTACGCAGCCTTGCAGCAGCCATTCCTCCTCTCTCGTCCTCTATCTGTTGCGCCTCTCTCTCCTCCTCTGTTCTTCAATTTCACGAAGCTCTTCGTCAGTGTATTCTGGCTCAAATAAATAAGGGCTTCCATCAAACTCTGCAAAATCAAATTCCTCCTCCACAAAGTCGAAGTCTGGCAAAAAGTCAGCCATTATTCTATAAATCTTTCATAAAATAAACGATTGCCGTTTGTTCTCGCGAGATTTCAGCCGCACTTTGGAAAGCAGAGCTAAATGGTAAACAAACATGGCAGCACACCGGTAAGGTAAGACAACATGTTTACATGTCGTTTTCTGTATGTTCTCTGACATTTATCCTAACGATATGAGGCGGTCCGAAATTTCCCTTTACATGCAACACTACTGAACTTGAAAGTGTGTTTGGGCACTGCTTGGAGCCCAACACACAATCACTGCAGTTCTGTATTTAAAACTGAACAGACTTGAAGCATGAAAATGCATTTCAGGGTTCATGCACATGCAGTGCCGGGTGACTCGGATGAGCTATATTTCTCATTTTGCATAGTCAGTAAATTACATGGCATCCTGACTTATTTTGGTTAGTATTTTTCTCTGCTCAAACCCAGTGAATCTGGGCCAAAAACCCAAGATACTGCTCAAGAAAACATTTTTCCTCTGTCTGAAGAGGCTGACATTTTAAAGACAAATAGCCTGTGGTATTTCATCATTCACTTGTTGGAACGCTGTAAAGCCTGACAGACATACAGCTGCATACACTTTGCAAAGACATTAAATTCATTATTGAGAAAAATCGCACTTCAACAAGCCGTGCAGCACAAACCACACTCTGCTATTTAATATGGAAATCCACAGCCCACATATGGTCTCATCACGGGGGTGTGCAACACGGTGACCCTGACAGACACACTGGGGAAAATACTTGAGTTTTGTACCAAAGATGTCTGTACAAGCTTGTTAGAATTGTTTAACGCAGCATAATTACACAGGAATGTAGGTATGAGTGGCAGCTCCAAGAAAAGGAATGTGTGGTAATTATAAGTTTGAAGAAGCAATAAGCATTGAAACTGAACATGATTGCCTTTAATGAGAGCTTTCTGGGGATTTGAAAGATTTAAATAAATAAATTTAAAAAAAAACAGGAAGTGCAAATGTGAGGAACTTTTTTTTTTTTTTTTACCATAGAAATCCTTAAGAGGTTAAAGGCAAATTGTAATAAATGAGCTACAATAGACAGACAATAACCTGAAATGGCAAGTTTCCACCTTAAAGAATTTTTTTCCCCATAAAAAGACCAAAACCAACAAGACGTCACGTCTCCAAACTTTTGAATTTCCCCACCCTGTCTGTGGTTTTCTGTCCTGATAATGATAACAACCACAATACTATTATTACTACTACTGATAATTATAATAATCTTCAGATAGCACCTTTTATACAAGAAATGCAGCAGCAGGGCATTATATGAGTGCTTCTCATAAAATAGACATAATGAACATAAATCAGACAAACAGGGCAATTCAGTATAAAAGGACATTTAAAAAAATCTGAATCTGAATTTAGAAAAACAATAAAATGAAACAAATGATAAAAAGTTGTAAAATCATGCTTCATAAAATCAAAGAAAACTATAAATCACAGGAGTTGCGTCAGAGTGAAGTGTAAAAAGAGTTTCAGACCTGTATTTGGAAAGTCAGAGCGAGTTAAAGTCTAAAGTGAACAGATATGTTTTTATCTTTCTTTCAAAAGTATTTAGCAAGCAGCTTCTCTGATATCTTTAAGTAGTGTAGGCTGCATCCCTGATCTTCTTCGCTGTCGCTGGAAACCTCCAATAAACCAGCAGCAGATGATCGCAGTGTTGTCGGAGGCAAATAGTTAACAAGGGAGTCAGTGATGTAGCTCGGTCCCAGCCCATGTAGGGCTTTGTATACAAGGAGGAGGAGCTTAGAATCAACTGTACATGTAACAGGAAGTCAGAACAGAGCAGCTCAGACTGGCCTGATGTGCTCTCTCCTCTTGGTTCTGGTTCACAGCTGCAGAGTTATGAATGAGCTGAAGTCTGTCAGTGGAGTTATTAGGGAGGCCAGTAAAAAGTGCGTTACAGTCGTCGAGTTGGCTTTAAATAAAGAAATGAATAAGTTTCTCAGCATCTTTTTTTTTGTCATTTAGAAATGGTTGTAGCTTAGCGATGTTTCTGAGGTGGAAAAATGATGTTTTTGTCGCCTTGTTAATGTGGGACTTGACAATCCGGTCTCACTCTGAAGTTGTCTAAATCCGGCGCTTGAGCAGTGACTTGCAGCAAAAGCCGTCCTTTAACATTTGCATGATACACAGCTTGTTGCCATTATAGTTTAATGGCGCTCGGGGGCGTCAGGGGGAAACGCGGCGGGAAAAAGAAGGGAAGTTAAGGCAGCGAAAGTCCGAGTAGGGTGAGCAGGAGGGGTGGTAGATGGATTCAATAAACACTTGCCATGTCTCCATCAGCCTGTTTAGATGCGCATCTAGAAGTATCGCATCGGAAAATTATGATGGAAACGCCAAAATTTGAATTAAAATCCCCTGATTCACACAAACTAAAATACGCTCGCTTTAGTCGGGTTTTGGTTGATTTGAAAAAATGCTGATTCGCAAAACGGGGCATGGAAACAGTTATGTTTGAATTAAGTCTGACGTAGCGCACCTCTCTCCATGGTGATATCCACACTCCGGGTCAGGAAGGCGGTAATGCATTTACAAGCTGGTTGCCAACCAACAGAAAATGTAGAAGAAGAATGTGAGACTTGTTTTGTTTCCGGCTCTGCGGAAAACTCACGCAAGTTCATAGTTTTCACCAAAGTCCGTACATTTAATGGAAACACACAGGATTCCTATTTCTTTAAATGCACATTTTCCAATGATTCGAATCACTTTTGGATGGAAACATAGCTACTGACTCCCACCCGGATGAGTGGTGTTCGCCTCCCGTAAGATTATAAAGCCAAACCCTTTATTTTTTTTCCTAAACCCAACCATGAGCGTTTGTTGTTGGAGGAAACATTTATTTTGAAAGAGACTGTATGTAACAGACATAGCATGACAGGGCGTCCCAGAACACAAACAACCAACACACCCAGGGTACCTTGCACATCGTATGTGGACATGGAAAGTCCATGACCAAACGTCAATATGTGACGTGGTCAGAATGAGAACGTGTTGGACTTGAAGCTTAGTTCTGAATCTACGATCACACCAAGGCTTGTAACTTCGGATTTAAACCAGGGAGTTAAATTCCCCACATTATTAAGCAGCAGCAGTCCTAAACCAATTTGTCCCAACTAGACACACAAATCTTTAAAAAAAAGTTTCACGTTTTTTTCCCCCTAAAACAGCCGGACACTGTAATCTTCAGAAAACACTAATAAAACACTGAAATGATGCTGCGGTGCTGACACGTTCATATTGTCTCACCTCAACACTGAGCTGACCAATAAATCAGAGTGTCGTGAGCTTTAAGGGTAACTTAGGTATTTTCCAACCTGGACCCTATTTTCCAATGTTTTTATTTTTAAGTGGCCGATGGGAACAACAATTTTTGAAATTGGTCTGGTATTGAGCGAGACTGCTTCTGCCAGCAGCAACAAAACAGGCTGCAGATCCCAGCGGCTGAGTGAACACCGACAATTTATGTCATATAAACCTGCTCGTTGTTGCCACTGACAGGCTCACATTGTTATTTTAAGTGTCTGACAACTTATAAGAACTGGCAGGTCATCAGCTGTGCAGCTCGTTCTACAACTGAAGTCATTAAAGTAAGCAAACTAAAAGTTGGACTTAAGATGGGACTCATGTCCAAAATACACTGGCAGCACAATCTGGTATGTGCGAACAATCACCCACACATGGAGGCGCGCACGCTGTGACCCAATCAGCCACTGCTACATTTTCAAACATCACCTCCAGAAATGAGCGGCTGCCTTGTTCGGCACCCTGGCTGCTGTACCTTGTCTTCTCTTGTTCATTGACAGCATGTGCTGCTCTATCGCTCCCCGTGGATGAGGACAAAGTCACTGGTGGGTTATATATACCCAAACTTTTATGACTCACAGTTCTGCCTTTATGAAGGTCATATCAAAAAAGACAAATATCCTGCTGAGCCATACAAAGATAATGAAAAATAACATGAACATATTTTGACTCCACAGCAGCTCCACAATTTACTGTGTATGCTTTATGTTATTGAAGCCATGTCATCCTTTTGGGATCTGTGTGCTGTCTGCTGTGACACATAAATATATATATATTCTAAGACTCTACAGAGCTGTGGTGCACCAGTGTTACAAGTATCATATTCAGAAATGACAGAATGGAGATTCATGTCGGTTGCTCTGTGGTCCATTTAAAGTGCAGGCTGTTTCCACAGAGGTCATTGAAAAATAATTCATCTCTATTTTCTTGCATGTTGCTGCCTCTGCTTTGGCCTCCTGCTAAGTACTGTACTTACCCTTCGCAGCAGGAGGCCTTTGAACCAGATAACAGCTTCTCCAGAAGTGTGGAGCAGTAAAAGGATCATGTTTGTTTGATGTCAGGCCTGGAGAGACATCTGGTAAATTCAGCATAACGTGATAAAGCAGCTCCAAAGCAGAGATATGACTGGCAGTGACGCAGACTCAATAGATACGTACAAAGAGGCGCGATGGAGATGTAGACTCATATTTACATAATTCAATCATTGCTGTTTCTTCTGTTGGTGATAAATGACATGATGTAAGAGATGAAGGATTTTATTCAAATCAATTTGTGAAAAGTCCAAATCTGGTGCTTGTTAAAAGATATGACAAATTAACAAGGCAACTTTGTTTGAATTGTTGAGCCTAATCTGACTTGTTGTCAGGCTTTTTTCCCAGACAGACTCAAATTTTCAAACTTCTCCGTAGATTTTCAAACATTTTCGACATCAGCGGACCAACAGCCAGATTTTCTGACTGTGTTATCGTGTTGCAAAGTAACTGCCAACAGACTGTAGGTGGGCACTGTGGCTCAGATCAGTTAACACCAAATGGTTTCATGTTTCAGAGACCCAGCCTTAATCCCTTCATCCTTCACCTCCGACCCCTCAATGCTTTGACCCTCATCTCTCATCCATTCATCCCTCACCCTTCATCCCTCTATCCTTATCCCTTCATTTTTTTCCTTCAAATCCTCAACACTCATCGCTTCACCCTGCACCTCCAGCCCTTAACCCCTCATCTCTCTATCCTTCATCTTTTCTCTTCATCCCTTCGACCCTCATCCCTATATCCTTAACCCTTTGACCCTCATCTCTTATCTATTCAACCGTCATCCCTTCATCCCTCAGCCCTCATCCCTTCGACCCTAATCGGTCACCCCCTCATCCTTTCATCCCGTACTTTTCACCCCTTGATTCCTTGACCCTCATCCTTCACCTCCGACTCTCATCCCTTTATTCATCAACCGTCATCCCTTCATCCCTCACCCTTCACCCCCTCATCCCTTCATTTTTACATCCTATAATCCCTTCATCTCTTGTCTCTTGAACCTCATCCCTTCATCCTTTTCCCTTCAAACCCTCGACCCTTATCCCTTCATCCTTCACCTCCAGCTCTTATCCTTTCATCCCTCTATCCGTATTCCTTCATCATTTCCCTTCAAACCCTGGACCCTCATCCCTTCATCTCTGTACCGTTCGACCCTCATCTCTTATCTATTCGACTGTCATCCCTTCATCCCTTGATTCCTTGACCCTCATCCTTCACTTCTGACTCTCATCCCTTTATTCATCAACTGTCATCCCTTCATCCCTCACCCTTCACCCCCTCATCCCTTCATTTTACATCCTATAATCCCTTCATCTCTCGTCCCTTGAATCTCATCCCTTCATCCTTTTCCCTTCAAACCCTCGACCCTTATCCCTTCATCCTTCACCTCCAGCTCTTATCCTTTCATCCCTCTATCCGTATTCCTTCATCATTTCCCTTCAAACCCTGGACCCTCATTCTTTCAACCCCAACCCTTCATCCATTCATCTCTCAACCCTCATCCCTTTTACCCTTGACCCTCATCCCTTCATCTCTGTACCGTTCGACCCTCATCTCTTATCTATTGGACTGTCATCCCTTCATCCCTCAGCCCTCATCTATTCCTCCCTCGGCCCTCATCCCTTCGACCCTAATCGGTCACCCCCTCATCCTTTCATCCCGCACCCTTCATCCCTTGATTCCTTGACCCTCATCCTTCACCTCCGACTCTCATCCCTTTATTCATCAACTGTCATCCCCTCATCCCTTCATTGTACATCCTATAATCCCTTCATCTCTCATCGCTTGAACCTCATCCCTTCATCCTTTCCTCCAAACCCTGAATCCATCATATGCAATAAACCATTCTAAATCTTTATCTTACTGATCTTTGTTAGTGAACCCTTAATATATTAAATGAATTATACAATATTATTATTCCCCTTTTATTTATTTATTTATTTTAATGAATATGGTTTTCTTTTATAGAAAAGACTCTTCTGATAACTTCATCACTGCATAACTCATAGATGTTCAGACAAGCTTAATATTTAGTTATTTGTGATGCTATGCATATATGCAACATTTTCTTTCAAGCTGATTTGGTTGCAAATATCAAAGTTTGGTTCAGTTATAAGACACTTGGGGTGGAGCTGTCTTGCAGGCTGTGGTGTGGACAGATGTAGAAGCAGCTCTGTGTAGCAGAGTGCATTCAGTCACATGCTGTACTGCTTACCTTGCATTTGACAACATCAGCCGCGCTCTGGCCCGTGCTCTCTCACACACGGTAAGGTAAACATTTTGGCCTCTCTGGCTTAGTGCTCCAAACGCCTTGAACAACACCCTGTTTGTACGATAAGTTCATTTTTAGAAATTCTGAACTTTAGATTGTAGAAAACAGACTGGGCTTAAGCTTGTCCACACCTGGAAATCAAATCAAATCCCATACTATTCCGTACTGCATATGAACCCTATGTTTTCCTTCTACAGGATTGTTCAAAATGGATTTGAACATCCATGCGAACATTTCAATCCTACAGTTCAAAAAGGTTACTAAAAACGTTGGAGCGTGGCACTAGACTTATTTTGATGACAATGCACAGACACCACATTGTTTTCGATGTTGTTTGGTGGCCAGGGCAACATGCGTGTTAGCTTAACATGGTGCTAGCTGGTTGTTGTTAGCTCAGCGTGTTCGACATGTTGTTATACTGTTGCTGTTGTCTTGCGTGTGAGCTGATAATGATGTTGTCAACAAAGGTGGAGAGGATATGTGCGAGTCAGTAAGGTCAGGGTGTAAGTGGGTGGATGTGTGGAAACCATTTGGTGTTAACTGATCTGAGCCACAGTGCCCACCTACAGTCTGGCTGTTGGTCCGCTGATGTCGAAAATGTTTGAAAATCTATGGAGAAGTTTGGAAATTTGAGTCTGGAAAAGTCTGGGAAAAAAGCCTGACAACAACACATTTGGAGGGAGCCTGTGCCAGAGGCATGAGGTGACAGCTTTTATATTGTCAGTCAGCCAGCGCGGACGACCCCGCCTCCCAATTACATGAACCTGCAAGAGAGGCGCAAAAGCAGCAATCAGAGCAGCAATGTTAACAGACCTGTTAACTTCCTGGGCAGTTAAACACCACCAAGCATGACAATGGCAGCAATCATGCCATTGCTACTGCTGCAAATCTCCCCCCTCACTTTAGCCTGTTCCCTACTTCAAATTTAAAGCCTGCATTTGATTGTGTTTCCCAATCATCATGTAAATTGCTCGAAAATGTTGCATTTCATACCAGATCACTATTCTTGAAATCAAGGATAGTGATCTGGGTACAGGGCCAATCCAAGTGCAGAGACTGCTGTGACAGAGAAAGTCAGTTTGTCTCACCATTCAAGTCAACACAATTGGAGTCCTTGTTGTCCTCGATGTAACTGCAGCTTTAGACACTGCGGGGCCAACACATTCTCACTCCGACCTCGTCACATATTGACGTTTGGTCATGGACCCTCCACGTCCACACATGTCGTGCAAGGTACCCTGGGTGTGTTGGTTGTTGATGCACTTCTGTTTTCACAGGAAATTCAACGTTTGCATAGAGTCCCTTTCAATATAAAGGCACTACATCGGTGCAACACCCCAAATTGACTTAATTTTCCTTCAGCAACAAACAGACATGTTTGTGTTTAGGCAACAAAAACACGTGGTTAGGTTTAGGAAAAAAGAACTGGGTTTGGCTTTAGAATCTTACGGGTCATAAACACCACTCTCTCTGGTGAAAGTCGATGTTTATTGGACCCATTTACCAACCCTCCCGCCCACCTGCCCCAGTCGCAAATTGCCACCTTAACTTTAACCATAACTTCCCTGTTATGTCCCCCTGACGCCGCCGGGTGCCATTAAACTTTAACAGCAACAGGCCTAGTATCATGCTGACGTTAAAGTCACTGCCCAAGCACCAGATTTCGATGACTTCAGAGTGAGACCAGGCTCACTGGCCACAAATAACATTGTGAAAATGCTTTGGTCTTTCTACAGTTATTGGTTCCAAAGAGGCTTTGGGTATTACTGGGGTAAAGTAGAGTCAGTGTGGTGGTATTTTTTTGTGTAGCATTGCCATTGCAAAGAACTGTGACCGTTGTAGTGGACTAACTGGACCAAGCAGTCAAAGCACAAAGGACACAGGTTTAAACTTAAACTCTGTGTTTCTATTGATGGTTTCTATTGGTTCAAAGTGACGGGAGAAGCCGTGCAAGTCAAAAAGAAAATCAAACATGCTAGACTTTCTGTCGGGACGTCGTTAGGCATCCCAGATGTGGCATCAGTTGTCATCTACTATGGCACATTTCATGAAAACAATGGCTTATCATGTACAACACTCAATGCTGTTCACAATCTGAGCCGACACTTTACGACAGTGCGTCGGGCTATGATCGGGCTGACGTCATGTAGTCTGAACCCTTCTTAGTGGCTCTTGTGTTAGTGAGGAACTTGGAGGAACTTTGATTTCAATCCCTTAATTTTTTGCATCTCCAAAGGTCCCTCTGATGTTCCCTGAGTTCACTTCCCTTCCATTTGCATATGCTTCCCGCATCATGTCTGACACATCTTTGTCCACTGTTTTACAAATGACACAGAATTTTACCTGCCTTTGAGATGAAATGATTATTTCTGCCCTTTTAACACTTATTGGTGTGTCTCTTAATGTAAGAGTTTATTTTGCATTCAAATGAGAGCAAGAATAAGTTTGTATTATTTATCCATTGTATTATGTCACACAGATTTTGATAAGCCTCTTAACTCAACAAAATATGAAGAAATTAAAAAGGTCAGTTACCCCATGCGTATTTCTAGGCTTCTTCTAAAAATGAATAAATGGAAACAGCTTAAAGAATGAAAATAAAACATTGTCTGGTGCCACAGTTATAGTTATATGGTTGTAGATGCATAAAGCAGGCTAGGACTTAAGATCTCTTGCCGTGCCAACTCAGTACACATTGTCTAAACTGTAAGCCTCAGGGCCTCTGAGAAAAAACATGACAGTCATAAGTGGCTCAGCTGTAAACCTATTCAACAACACACCTTTGAGGCTTTGCCAAAAGCTCAAATGTTTCCCTCAAGCATCCCTCTCTGTCAGCTCTCCAAGCCCTGCAGCGGTGGCATTGTAAGCAGGAAACAAACGCTCGTCTTCTCAGAGCCCCTCTGGAGGTGAAGTACGCATCACGATACATAACAGTCCTCTGAGCACCTTAAGAGGCCTCCAAACAAGCAACAAAGTGTTGAGTTTCATTCCTTTGTAGTCTCCTCTGCTTCTGGTTATCTGCTCCACTCCCCCTCCTCTGCTGGTTGTTGCCTTTTATGATGTATTCACCTGAGGGACTTCTTTACCTCTTACTTGAGCCTCCTAGAAAACAAGTGACCATGGAGGACGGATATCTGAGATTCTCAAGAATCAACAGAAGGCCAAACAGACCTGAGACTGAAGCAAAGAGTCTGTTTAACATGGCTGATATCATTCTTTGAGTAGCCACCCAGAGAGACCTTGCCTGGTGCTTGGAATACTTTGAGTACCCAGAAGCAAACCACAGTTACGTGACATTTGTATGTTATTGTGTAGCAGATGAATTGATACTTTATGTTTCAACAACGCTGTCAAGTCATCATGTAGGATAGATAGAATCAAGGATAGTTATCTTAATATATCAAATTCTGGGAATAGGGCAATCATAGTGCAGAGACTGCCATGACTTAGAAACTCAGTTCGTCTCACCACTGAAGGCAACAAAGAGTAACTGCCGTTTTAGATACTGCTGGTCACAAATGACATCGTGGAAATGCTTTGGTCTTCTTACAGTTTTTCCTGATTGTTCCAAAGAGGCTATAAAGAGAAGTCATAATGTCATATCTCATCACTGGGGTCACTGGGTATCACTGGGGTAAAGCAAAGCCAGTATGTAGCATCCATGCAGCATTGCCATTGCAAAGATTGTTGTGGTGGGCTAACTGGACCAAACTGAGGTTCACGTCTGGTCAGGTTTAGGAACAGAAACCACAGCACTATCCTGGTATTAAAAAAAACAACATTTTCTTTTCGACGCTGGAAACACAACAAGTTGCTACAAAACACCCACATTTGCTGCCCGAAAAGCCGCTGGAAGACACAGAAAAGGCTCACTTATCATAGCAGGGTTTGTATTAGTAGGTCTCACACGACGGTCTGCAGCTTGGAAGGCACCTCACCTAGGTGACACCCCTTCCACCATCCCCTCCACCTGCAGATGATAAAGTCACCTCATTTACCATTTACTAACTTTGGAAACCTACACATCCACATGCACATCCTGGCTCTGAGGTTATTGCTGTGACTCAGACACTCCAGGAGTTGTATGTTGAAATATTACAAATCAATGTGGAACAACTGGAGTGTCACAATCAGCACAAGGACTGCAAACTTCCAAGGGGAGCGGGGGGTTATTAGAGGCTGCGAAGCAATCAGTGTGCTGGGATCATTTTTTTCATCAAATCAGAAAATCAGTAAGGAAGTTCATTCTTGACCTTGATAGATAGGAAATTTGTTTTCATAACTTGGACATGCTCTTATCTCACAAGACAAACATACACGCAACAATATATTAAACATAGAGTCATACATTTTTATTTAACCAGGAAGTCCCATTGAGACTAAATTACAAAAGAGACCTGGCGCCGGTTGTTCGAAAGTTGAATTAAGCCATCCAGGATAAGTGGAAAAGCGAGGCTGGACAAAGTCTCCTAAATCCATCCTGGCTTAATTGGTTGTTCGAATGCCAAGCCAGGCTGAGAAGGAGCGGCTATGTCAAGCCAGGTGTAACTTGTTCAGGTAAGTGCGCGTCCACGTCTCTCTTAAATAGACCACATGGGTTGATCAGTTTCACTGATGCACCAATGGAGAGGACACGTGCAGCTTACTTCTCACCCAGTGAGCAGCGTGTCATTACGGAGACTTATGAGGAGGTTGAACACATAACTAAAAAACGCAACACAACAGCAATTATTAAGCAGAGAGAAAATGCGTGGCAGACAATTGACCTATGGCTAAGTCCCGCCCTCGCGATGAGCCAATCACAGTGCGTATAGCCATTCCCATACACTGGGACATTCTCTGCCTGGACGTCCATTGAAATGCATTACAGAAAGTCAGTTTTGTTTGGTTTTATGAGCTTTTTCTGAGATTTGAAGTTTAAAAATGGTCAAACGGTGTGCATGGGGTACATGCAACTCTGACACAAGGTATCCTGAGAGGCTGGGCGACCAGGTGTATTTTTACACTTTAAACCACATCTCAAGCGAGAAAAGTGTCTCCTTTGGATAAAGTTGTGTGGTAACGTTAGACCACAACATCAACTCAACGTGAATAAGATTAACAATGATGTCTACATCTGTTCTAAGGTAAGTCAACATTGTGTTTGAGGCAACATATTGTCACTTTGCTGGAAAGAAATATAAAGTTATCTTTAACATCTCTAGCTAACGTTAGCTAAAGTTAGCCTAACGTTAGCTCCTAGCTGCGTTGTTCATCATGTCACCTTGTTTGCTGGGAGTTCATTAGCCTATTTTGTTCTAGTTTTGTACTTTGGTGATGGTACATCATTGTTAGCTGTTGTCCAAAGGGCTCTAGTTAAGCTAACGTTAACTTCTGGAGCTTAGCTTCATTAACTTATCTGTAATGGCAGAGATAACAAAGGTTGGCAAACGTTATGCTGAATGATTCAGTGTAAATACTGTAGCACCAAACTAACGGAGAGACACTCTTGGTAAAGATGGTAAAAAGGCCGTTATCCTTTTCTCATATTCTGAGCCAAAAACCTTAACTTCAGTGGCACTTTAACTTGTTGTCTTTGATGGTGACGGCAACCAGATGCGGTTCACAAGCGTACACTGTGACCTGTAAATTTTGGCTTGTAATTTAAGCTTTTCATCGACCTTCTCAACAATAAAATGATGAATATATCCCTCCAATGCGTAGTTTAGGCCCTTTTGGTTACTTCTCAATGACATCTGATCGTTATGTCCCCAAAAATCATCAATTGCCTCCTGTGAAATGCCGTGTACTGTGACACCTGCCATAGCGCCGGTCACTGAATGCTGATAGTTTGTCCAAGTGAGTGGAGGGGGGCGTGGCTTAGCCATAGGTCAAATGCGTAAGTAATCTAAAAATATACACTTGCTGTGCAAATGAATCTGTCATAATTACAATTATGTTGGTGGCCTACCAACAGCCGATTTCACACCAGCAGAAGATATTGCACTTGACCAAAGCCAAAGCAGGCCGATGATGGAGGGGATTGGGGCGTGGCTACAGACTCTGTCCCACCCACAGAAACCGCCCTCTTCACACAAGGTACATTATTCCAGTATACTGTACATGGAATCAACCATTTTATACATTCATTAATCAACCAGTGGTGTTATGTGGACTGTCTGACTTTAGATTGTCTTGCAGTGTCAGGTGACACACTGACCCTTCTGGAGCCACCAGAAGATAATCTGGTGAATGTTATTCATTAAAGGCATAGGCTTGACATGCCTTGCAAGTTCACACTAGGTCAATACAAGCTCTATTTAGTGTGGCAGGGTGAAGGCACATCTGCAGATGAGGAGGAGACTCCAGAGGGTTTGAGGTAACCTGTCAATCTAGTGGAAATAGTTTAGTCCATAATGTACAGTATAAGCAGTCAGTGATGTGGTGCTCATAGAGAATATAGTTGTAGCAGGACACAGATGCTGAACAGCCTGACAGCATGCCTGGAAATACAGTGAGTAATGCCAATTGCTGTGCTAATAGATATGTGTTTTACAGAATTCACAAACTGTCAGACATCTATATGCAAGTCATCTACAGAAGCAGATAGGGCTGGCAGATGTGAAGCTCCAGTGTGAAAAGAGAAAGCTGCAGGACATGGAGCTTGATAGACAAATAAAAAAAAAACGGACTTGGAAATTAAGAAACTAGAGAAAGAAGTAAATGATTTTAATGCACACTGTAAGCATGACTGTTATGCAGTGTATTAATCAATGCTATTTCTTTCTCTCCACAGCCCAAAGCAGACACTGATTGATCACAGTATTTTTCATTTAAATAAAATGAGGTCAAAGGATATTGTGGTTTCCTCTTCCTATTTTCATTCATTAATGTAAAGTACACTGGAGTTATTGATCCAGTTAACTGGGAATGTAATTTGGGAAGGTCATACAGTTATGAAACCTAATAACCATTAATCCTTTTATTGGTGAGGATATTTGCATGTCAAAGTGTCCTTGGGCAAGATGCTGAACCCCAGATTGCTCCCAATACTGTACACACCCTGTGTGGTACGGACGACATTAGTGTGTGTCTTAGAATGGGTGAGTCAGCAGCTGCACACTGCTTAGTGCTTTTACCTTAAAGCAGCTGTGCGGAACTTTACGTTTTTGTTGATTATAGCGCCCCCTTTGTTCGAAGCGGTATGACACCCACAGCCTGGTGTCGTAAAATTCCGACTGCAGCCGTCATTCGGCTTCATTCGTAAAATCTCGACTGCAACCAGCAGTGACCGCATGCATTTGTTTTGGAGAGCGAGAGGGTTAACGTTACTAACATTACACTTTGGTTACACACTTCTACCAACTGTATACAAGATGCAGAGCGATGAGGTATGTATGTACACTTATTAGTGGAATATGTAACGTTAGGCTAAATGTTGTGACAGAAAACTTTCTTATATCATTAGTTGGCTAATGTTAAATGTAACTGTAAAGCCTTCAATCTATGAATCAGTTTGTTGTGACGGTGTCGAGCAAACTTGTTATCAGTGTTTCCTGTAAATGTTATGTATTCATATTTATAAGCCAACAGCCACAATGACACGACGTGCTGCCTTTTTTGTAAACCAGTTCATACCTATAACTTACATCCATGGTTCATACTGCTGTGTGAGAATTGGTAAAGTGTCCGCTAACTTTCTGTTGTCAACCAGCTAACATTACTTGACTCTTGACTCCTCTGTACGTTTTTCTCTAAGACTAATTTATTTGTTCATTTGTTCATTTATTTATTCTAACTACTAATAACATAAACATAAACAACCAGATATGACTTCTTTTTTGATGTGTAGGATCCATTATAGTGGTAGGCATGGAATGAGCTGCACCTTGAAAACCTGCCCCACCTTTATCTTTTTTTGTTTAGTACTGAGAAAAACTCATATTAACAACATTATTGTACTTGCATACAAAACAAAACCAGATTTAGACTGAGGTGCACTACAGGCTGCCTCACTGCTTGGTACTAACACTGTGCCTTTTTCATAGCTGCTAGACAGTATCCACATTTCATCAATGTGATATAAAATTTACAGTGAGAGAATAATATTCTGGAGAAGCCAACACCAAACACCATATAAATAAGATATAACTTAGGGATTGTTGTTTCCAATGCTCTTTGGTCACTGTTTGATGATTTGATCTATGACTCAAATTTACAAATAAAAATATGTTGATTCACACACTACAATCAAAGCTCTACAAACAGCAGTTTAGGACTGTTATTGAATACTAACTGAGGCACAAGTACAGTACTTTATTGAGTGTCCTTCACAGAAAAGTAGCGAAATGTTCGCAAATAAGAGCAAAATGACTCTGTAAATTCTCCTGTCGTGTTTCTGTTCTGATCTAATCCTAACACAACAAAGCTGTTACCTGCAGCCTTTGCTTGCAAAGCTAACGTTACTAACATCAGGTCAGTCCAGGTAATTAGTGGAAACATGCTAACATGCTAACATTACACACAACTTAATAGTAAAGTGAGACCTGTTCATAAATGTTCTGGTGTAGCTCTGAATTTCTTATTAACTGAGGACAACTGCCTGCTGTATATTTGTGTTCATGGTCACAGTCACAGATAATTTTGTGGCGTTTGTTGTAACGTTACTAGACAAAAGCAGTTCACATCAGCTAACGTTACATTTAGCTTGCTTATAACTTCCATGTCGTCATATATTGAAGTGAAACAACGTCTAACAAGTTGCGGTATATTCTCTAAATAAAAACAAAAATTACATACCTGTCGATTAGGAAAAGGGCCAACTCGGGATCAGTTTTAAAACCTTTCAAATCTCTCAGCTCTCTCCACTTGGTGAATGCCCAACCGAGGTTTAATGCGTTTGGGCTTGGCCCTATCACTGTCCCGTTTAGCCTTCTTCTGTTCTTTTTCTTTTAGATGGTGCTCCTTCCTTATCCGCCATGACATTGAAAGTACAACCAAGTCCTTATAGATACATCTGGTAAAACTGTTATGTGTTCAGCAATGCCCGTTGTGTACTGCTTACCCGAAGAACACTCTCTGTAAACACGGCTCTTCTTCTTCTTCTGTGGTTTAATGGCTGCGGGCCGCTGCGGGCATGCAGACTTACTTCCGCCTCCGGGTACTGTATTCTGGTTTGCTGAAGAAACTTTGACATGAGGACTCTGTGTGAAATCACTCCCACGTTCACTCATCCCTATATACACACACTTAACACTTTACTATACACTGCAGTGAGCTCTAATGCCATCAGATATCATCATCAAACCAAATGTCAGCCGTGATTATAGCTGACTTCCGCTGTGTCCAACCTGACCAAGGCTACGCTAAATAGCCATATAGAGAAAGGCTTTTTTGTCACTGTTGGGTTCAAATAAATATGCGGCTCTTCAAGGCGGGGTGATACGAACTAGGGACAATTTTATAAATGGTAAAAAGTTCCGCACTGCTGCTTTAAGCGCTTTATACTTTATATAAAAATAAAAAATTTAAATAAAATCCTATAAGCAGCTATTTTAAGAATGAGAAACAGAAAACAGCTCTAAAACAGCTATTTCAAACAAAAATAAATTAACTAAAATAATTGGCAACATAGCCGGATTGTCCCAGTCCATTTGTGGTGCCTCTCTGGGAGCCCTTTCTCTCCAGATAGTGGTGATGTCATGTAGGACAATGCAGGCAACGGTGACATCACAGGCTCTGTCCGGGCTGACCCTCAGGTGATGGAGGCACTGGAACTTTGTTTGAAGAAGGCCGAATGCCACCTCAGTTGACCTATGGCTAAGCCATGCCCCCCTCCACTCGCTCGGACAAACTATCAACATTCAGTGAGCGGCGCTATGGCAGGTGTCACAGTACACAGTATTTTGCAGGAGGCAATTGATGATTTTTGGGGACGTAACGATCAGATGTCATTGAGAAGTAACCAAAAGGGCCTAAACTACGCATTGGAGGGATATATTCATCACCAGGGCTGCCAACTTTTCAAAAAACCTTGGAGTGAGATTTGGTGGGGTCAACTGAAATTTTGCCACATACACTGCAATTTTTTGTATGGCCCATTCAGCGTCATTACCATATAGCAAAAACGTTTTTTGTTGTTGTTGTTGTTGTTGTTTTAATATACCATTTTCCAAACATCAGTAGTTCTCAATGTATTAGCCTAACTCAGAGTGTACCAATTGAACCAACTGACCCAACAGCAACACAGCATGGCTCAAATTTGTGCATGTTTACTTTGGGATTCTGTATAAAAATAAAGTCATCAAATAGTAAACAGATATGCAACATCATTCAAGAAACATTTAAATAAAAATGAAAACCCCCAAAAGCTATTGCTTAAGCTTATTGTGACATTTTTGAACATCCCCAAACTACATGCAGCTAATACCAATTTAGATTAAAAAAAAAAATAAATTAAAGTTTAACCATTTATACAAACAATTCCCAAAATAGGGAGGCTACTGTCAAAGTGCTTAAGATCTGTGTGCTTTGTTGTACTTGCTTGTGGCCTTTTTTGAGGCCTTGATGATTTCTGGGGAGGGCTCCCACATGAAGCAGGACTCCAGACCAGCCATCTTTATTGTCATTACTGATGACAGGGTTCCATCCAGAGTCAGGCTGTTCCTGGTTTTAGTCTCTCTCTCTCTGCATCTGCATTGGAGTGGGGTAACACCAGGACCAGCTTTGCAATGGTGGCAAGCCTCATGAACAGACTTAACCCTGTCACCTATGAAGAATGAACCAAGAACACAGTGGGAAAAAAATCTCACATTCCTTTGAAAGATGAGTAAAGGTTGATAATTAATTTTGTCTAAAACAAAATGTACACACCTACTGTATGATGCTTTATACATACATAACAAATTATTCTAATTTGTATACTATATATACAGTAATTAATATACAATTATAAAGCAGCATAGAGGAATGGTTTTGTGTAGATAAAACAGACAAAATTAATTAGGCATCAACCTACAGTATACTTTTACAGCTGCATTGAAACCTCAAAATAATATGTACAAAGCTCTCGAAATGCCTTTAAATGATCTCACAACACACAAAAAACAAATATGCCAATGTTACTTAAAGTTTAAGAGCACAAACACTTAACATACATACCTGAAAGGAGCGGGGGAAATCAATCTTCTCCTTCTCCTTCTTCTTCTGAGTGCAATCCCGGTGTCAATTGGGTCACAGCGCCACCAACATCAAATGTAGCGGTCGGGAGGTGTATTGCGCATTGAAACAGGGACTTCTTTTGTTTTGGCTCAGAGGAACACTTCAGCGTGAGGGGGTGTGGCGTGAGAGCGTGTGAAGCCAATCAAATGCGTGTGTCTCACAGCCAATGCGTGAGAGTTGGCAGCCCTGCATCATTTTATTGTTGAGAAGGTCGATGAAAAGCTTAAATTACAAGCCAAAATTTACAGGTCACAGTGTACGCTTGTGAACCGCATCTGGTTGCCGTCACCATCAAAGACAACAAGTTAAAGTGCCACTGAAGTTAAGGTTTTTGGCTCAGAATATGAGAAAAGGATAACGGCCTTTTTACCATCTTTACCAAGAGTGTCTCTCCGTTAGTTTGGTGCTACAGTATTTACACTGAATCATTCAGCATAACGTTTGCCAACCTTTGTTATCTCTGCCATTACAGATAAGTTAATGAAGCTAAGCTCCAGAAGTTAACGTTAGCTTAACTAGAGCCCTTTGGACAACAGCTAACAATGATGTACCATCACCAAAGTACAAAACTAGAACAAAATAGGCTAATGAACTCCCAGCAAACAAGGTGACATGATGAACAACGCAGCTAGGAGCTAACGTTAGGCTAACTTTAGCTAACGTTAGCTAGAGATATTAAAGATAACTTTATATTTCTTTGCAGCAAAGTGACAATATGTTGCCTCAAACACAATGTTGACTTACCTTAGAACAGATGTAGACATCATTGTTAATCTTATTCACGTTGAGTTGATGTTGTGGTCTAACGTTACCACACAACTTTATCCAAAGGAGACACTTTTCTCGCTTGAGATGTGGTTTAAAGTGTAAAAATACACCTGGTCGCCCAGCCTCTCAGGATACCTTGTGTCAGAGTTGCATGTACCCCATGCACACCGTTTGACCATTTTTAAACTTCAAATCTACGAAAAGCTCATAAAACCGAACAAACTGACTTTCTGTAATGCATTTCAATGGACGTCCAGGCAGAGAATGTCCCAGTGTATGGGAATGGCTATACGCACTGTGATTGGCTCATCGTGTTTGAGGGCGGGGCTTAGCCATAGGTCAATTATGATGAAAATCAAGTTATGTGAGTTCCAGTATGTAAGTTCACATGTACTTACTTACACAACTCCATTGTGCAGTGGTATAGAAAATGTAAACCTTAATCAAAGTTGTAAATAAAGGTAAAATAAACTTCATGTATCCTGATGGCAGCTGCTGACACTTAGAAGCACATGTTGAAGTGATACAAGCAGCGTGGATCACGTGTAATGGTCGAGCTCTAACATTCAGCTCCACCACACATCTCCCCAGCGGTCTGCTCTCAGTGCAGCAACACTAACAAACTGCGCTAATGAACATTTCCCTCTCTGAGTCTCTTTTTTAATAAACAAGCAGCATCATTAATCTTTGGCTCTGTGAGCTCTGTGCATTGATTTCATCAGGGGGTTTGAAGGGCTTTTAATTGTGTGTGTGTGTGCAGTGAAACACACGCTGTTGTTGCCTCCTTCCCTTAATTGGTGTTAATAAACACATTTGCAGTGTTGCAAATTTAAAAGGCCGAAGGACAAAATTAGACACTGAATAAATTATGTCTCCTTTTAAAAATCTTAACCCACCTGGTTAACATGTGTGCAGCAGGTGGAGGGTGTCAGATATGTGGCACAACAAAAATCTGGATACTTTTGTGAAGATTTCTCAGCTGGCTGGAGTTATTAGAAGACAATTTACATCAATTAATCATCTCATTGAGCTATAAAATGTTGTATGGAACAACACGCCTGTTGATTTACACCGCAGTAGAAATTTGGTCTTTGAAGCAGCACGACATGGACGTGCACCGTGACAGATTTCTGACCTCCTCAGCTGTTTTTCCAGCACCAGGCTCCTCCAATCCTCTGACAGATTCTCTCAATGCTCCTAGTTTAGGATTCAGGGGTGATTCAATCTCCGTAGCTGTCCCCAGACTGTGAATCAGCTTTTTTATATTCAGTCTATTTGATGAGTTGCAGCAAAGCTAACAAATACTTTTTTAAAAACATGACCTGAAATTCAAAATATGAGATGAGTAGGAGCTTCTATGTTGTACAGAAGCAGGTTATTGGCTGTAGTTGGATGGGACTGTGCCCTTCTGGGGATCCAGTTGTCCGTCCTTGGGTTTAACACTCTGAATGGGTCCAGTCCAGCAGCAGTTGATTCATTTGTTCTGCTGACATCCCCAACACCTGACACGGACCATGCTGACCCGGGTGACGTCCAAGCGGGGATGACTCTCGTCCTGAGGTATACTAGCAGTATACGTGTTGCCCCACACTGACCAGGAATCAAACCCCTCGATCTTCCATGCTAAAGTCAGTAGTCTTAAAGTTTATCAGTCCACTTTCATTTACTTAAATGCACATTGGGTTGATGGTGAAGACCCCTGGAACCAACCAAGACTATTAATTGAAGGCTGTGACAAACCCTCCAACAGCTGTGATGTTGGAGGGTTACAACAGATGGTGTCTGCTTAGGGGGCTCTAGGGTGTCCTCAGCCTGACAAAACTGTTCGTATGCTGGCACACGATATACAACATAACATTTTTAAATTGAAAACACTTATTTATGCTCTTTGATTTAAGAACTGTAGTTCTCACCCAGATATTTTTATTCTTCATATAAAACATATTTCGACCCAAACATGACCGCAGACGCCTCAGTCAAGATTAACTAATCAATCATCCCCGTGTTCTGAGTTTCTGTGCATGTGTTGTCCCCCAGTGATATGACCAAGCGGCCTCCCAGGCTGAAAAATGAAGCCAACGTGCAATTGCCAGAAACTGCACTTCCTGTATTGGCCACTTGAGGCTGGCTCCAGCAGCCAGTCAATCCCCATAGACTCCCATGTTAAAATGTCTAACGCCGGAATTCCACTGGATGCGTGTCCATTGCGGAACAGCTGCGCTGGTTATCAGCTGTAGTAGCGGAGTCCTGTAGACAGTGGGTGACGTCATGGTAGCTACATCCATTTTTTTCTTCCCAGTCAAAGGATATGATGCAACATGACACGATGTCCCCGCTCTCATTTAATGAACTTGGAATCAACACACTGATACACAGCTGCAGCTCTTTGTGATCAGCAGGTATGAGATCACGCTGCATTTGTCTTAATCACTGTTAAGGTCACCTGAACACTTGAAATTTAACAAGTGTTTGTGTTCAGGTGCTCATCAGTCATTGCTCAATGAATTAAAATCCCACTTGAGGTTTAGGTTAATGACACTTCACTTCTTTATCTGAGCCTCCATATTTCTGTGCTGAATACACCATCATTTCCTTTTTCACAGCAGCCTTGTTACACCTACATTTTACCTGCGTTTTCTTTGCAGAACTCAGTAAACACAGGTCAGTGTTTAATGAAGCACTCTGGCTGTTGCTGTCACAAAAGTCAGGGACTGTCATGTCACCATTATTTGCTTCCAGCTGGTAAAGACTTGACAAAACCCAGTGCTGAAGCCACAGGAAGACGTGGGTGACAGAAAAACAGTTTTTCTTTGTCATCAGCCTGAACATTTTGTTTATCAGTGGGTGTTTCAGATAAAGGAAGTTATATAAGCGATAATATCAATGTTACACAATTGTAAAGGATGATGCTGAGGTTGAGAGCCCACCTGGGTCTGCTTCACCGTGATCTAACAGAAATACATGAAATGACCATGACCTCCTAACACTGCATTACATGGTGGTGGCACAGTTGGGTTTCTGCACCAAAGCCATTTGCTTAGTTTTAGACAAAGATAGTGTGTTCCATTAGATAACTATGTGTCCTACTTACAGGACATAAGTGCATTGTGAAGTGAAGTGTCGTGTAGAGTAGAGCAGGTGGATGCAGGAGATAACAGACCACAGAAACTCCAAGAAATAATTCTAGATAGTGCAGGCAAGGCAAAATAGATACACAGCAAAACAAAGGATCCAACAAAGACTGAAGTGATGCAAACTAATGTGACAAAGGTGATGAAGTGCAGGTGGAGAGAATGTGGGAGAAGCTCAGGTGAAGGGAATGAGGTGATTAGGCAGGACAACAAGCAGGAAGCTGATTGGCTGGGAACAACCCTGAGAGCAGGGACGGACTGACGAGGCTGATGCGGGGCAGGTGTGTGGACGGGCCAATGAGGGAAAAGCAGCACAGAAACACAAGATGGGAAAAAAACCCAGAAAACACAATCCTCTTAATAATAAACTGACTGTAGTGAAAACAAAGACAGACTAATACACGCAACTTAAAGTCCTGAACCAAGACTAGGTCATGACTGAAACCAAAGTGTATATAGACCGAGACAAGATCAAGACTTTGAAGGGTTGCGACGGAGTCAATTCCATGAGTGGACCGGTGTGAGTCCCACACTACCTGACATACTTACATATGCGGAACATGCAAACCAACCTTAAACTGAGGTCTGAGACAGGCCTTTAATTCTTTTCACACAAAACAGTTGCTCAACAGAGATGGAAAATATGATCAAACTGTTTATTTGAACCAGTATATTGCTGAACTTCTCTGCCCCTACTCCAACCTCTTAAATCCTCCAAACAATGTCTTTTAACTGTCCTGTGATTGAAACTGGTGGGTAAGGAAAATTGTGCCTTTGCGGTAGCTGCTCCAAAGCTTTGGATTAGCCCTCCACTCTCAATCAGATGCTCCCTCTCCACTGACACTTCAAAGACAAATCTTAAAACATACTTGTTTTCAGTGGCCTCTGGTTGTTTGGAGTGGTTTTGATATTTTACTGTTTTATAAGCTTTTTTATGTATGTAATTGTTCTTACTGGTTTTAATCTGTTTTACATCTGTGTATATTTTATATTGCTATATATTTGTGTATCATTCTTCTATTTTGTACAGCACTTTGTTCAACTGCCATTGTTTTTAAATGTGCTATATAAATAAACTTGATCTGATTTATGAATATTACTTGTATAAAAATTAGGCTTTGAATAACACTGTGTTATGTTATGGCACTTGTTTTACGGCACCCGGCATACCGACACAAAACCACTTTATCCTGTTGAAACAATATTCATAACTTTGAATAATTTTTATGAAAAATTCTTGAGTCTCACTTACAGAGTAATCAGGGATTGGACACATATTTTGACTTTATGACAGCTTCAGAGGAAGAGAGTTACTGCTTGGTTTTGTCATGCCGGTCAATCCGAATGAATTGACCTATGGCTAAGCCACGCCCCCTCCACTCACTCAGACAAACTATCAACATTCAGTGGCCGGCGCTATGGCAGGTGTCACAGTACACGGCATTTCACAGGAGGCAACTGATGATTTCTGGGGACATAACGATCAGATGTCATTGAGAAGTAACCAAAAGGGCCTAAACTACGCATTGGAGGGATATATTCATCATTTTATTGTTGAGAAGGTCGATGAAAAGCTTAAATTACAAGCCAAAATTTACAGGTCACAGTGTACGCTTGTGAACCGCATCTGGTTGCCGTCACCATCAAAGACAACAAGTTAAAGTGCCACTGAAGTTAAGGTTTTTGGCTCAGAATATGAGAAAAGGATAACGGCCTTTTTACCATCTTTACCAAGAGTGTCTCTCCGTTAGTTTGGTGCTACAGTATTTACACTGAATCATCTGACAGTACTGTTTTGAAGCCGAGTGACCGACTTGTCTTTTGGAGCTCCGCCTGGATCTTTTCATGGAAAAAAGAATTATTGATATTCTACCTCCTGCCGACCAGCCAACACTCACAGGCAGGGCATGTGTTTGATGGCACATCAAGAATTATCCGATTCAATTAATCGTGTGAGAATCATGATTCACAGAGACATCAGAGAGAGAAACTGCAGTACATGAGTGTGTGTGTGTGTGTGTGTGTGTGTGTGTGTGTGTGGGGACAGGCGTTCTTACCAGGGAAGTATTTTGACCTTTTCCTCCTCGTGTCAAAACCATTTAAGAGAGTGAAGTTGAGATGTGTGGAAGAGCATCTGTGGCTGACTGTGTGTATGTGAGGATCTTTTCTATAGAAAGACAGTTTGTTCCAGATTCAATTTGTAAATCTATTTTATTTCCAAAAGGAAAGAGGAATGCATCCTGACAGGAGGAGAACATCGCAGCCATCAGAGGACTTCTTGTTTGTTATTATTCTGCAGTTATCGTAATTAACTTTGTCATCTCTGCCTTAATAATGTATGAGAGCAATGAAGAGAGACAGACTGAAAATACAGTAATTAAATATATGGCTGCTATAAACACTGATGCGCTTCCCTCTCAGCTACAGAAAACCACTTTATTTCCATTTTGCATTCACTCATTCTGAAACAACACACCAGTGGTGTTTATTTAGGCGTATATGATGCATAAACAGATTTTCCCCCTGAGGGCAGAAACACGCTACATGTGTCACAGTAGAATATGTCAGATGCAGCAATTGTTTTAGATGTCACATTGTGCAGTTAAAGTGTCAAACAGCTCATCATAACAAAATATACGTGTCTGCTCTGAAGTTGATTTGAGTCTAGAGCTTCAACAAAGGCTCCGTTTTTATTTATTTATTCATTTACTTGTGTCTCTGTGACGTTACAGACACCCAGCAGTGCCTCAGCTTTTTCAAGATGAAATAAGTTAAAAGCTGAATGGTTACAATTCAAGAAAAATTAGAAATTTAGCTCCATACTTCACATCAGGATGTGATTACATTTGTGTTTCATGTTTACTGGATTACAGTGGGGAAGTTATGTGTCACTTGATTTAGATAGAAGGCAGCAGTTAGTTATAGGAAAACAAGGAGTTTTGAATCAGACTCTAAGGGTCAGATGTTTAAATGATGCACACGCACACACACACACAGCTACACTTGACCTGGTATCTTCTTAAGAAATGATCATTCTTCAGACCAGGTGTTCACAGCTCAGCATCCGTTATATTTTCATCCATAGCTCTACATGTGTCTCAGTGTGCAGTAGATTTATGTGCAGGTGCCAGGTGTTTATCACACTGTGCTGTACAACCTGAGTTGGCTTTGCCTTTTATCCATTCACCTTCTTGCTTTACACCGGTAATAAGATTAGCATGGAGAACATCTGAGTAGTACACCCCCACTTTGAAAAAGTTGGGACTTTATACTGGGTGGTGATTTCAACTGAATCCCAAACTGCATCACTCTCCTCATAAACCAGCCGTCTGTTCTCTCACAGCCAAAGTTCTTAAGTCCAAGTGACTTCAGCCTCTCTGATGTTGGACGCTTCTTCTGTCAATGCTCCTTCTTTTCTCCAGTCCACCATTTCTTTTCGAGAATTGATTATTTTTTAATTGATACTAAGTTATTGCCATGTCTTACATCCATCACCTACAGCAGTATTGTTATTTCTGGTCACGCATCTTTACGAATGACCTTGTCTTTTGCAGAATGGACCCGCAACACACTTTTTGAACGCAACCCACCAGTTGGGAACCACTGCATTAGAGACTGGAATGATACATGTATGAATACATTTACAGCAGTTCAATCACTCATTGTGGGTGTTATTTAATGTTAGGTTTAGATAAGAATGTTTGATTAGCTCAAAATGAAACAAAGACTACTGTTGTTCTATCATGTTCCATTGTTTCTTTTGAATGCAGCTCCAAGAAACCTGCAGCAAAGTGTCAAATCTGAGCAGGAGGCTGGTGAATTATTACTGAGACAGGACACAATTCAGCCCTCAGCAATCGAGCACTGCGGTGACAGATCCGCATTGCTCCTCCATTTCAAAATGCAGGCTGCCTCCCTCCGGGGCAGAAGTCCCACACAGAGCGGGGAGAGGTTGCATCCTGAGTTAATAAAACATGGAAAAAGCACAAGGGTGAAGGCGTCAGAAGGAGATCCAAGAAGGCTGCCTGCCTTCATCTGGGAGAAGAACTCCGAGGGTAAAGAGTTGGCTTTCAACCTGACGATACATGTGCGCTTCTTTTTTCTCTCTCTTCGTTTTATGACACAGTTCAGAAACAGTTTTTGGGACAGGAATTAAAAAACTTCAGTGTGGCTCCAGGACTCAGTCATATTAAAGTGAGGCAACACAGGCACGTAGGTATCAAATGAGCCTGTGGCTCATAATGGGTCCTTGTATCAACATTATGTACCTGCTGCTGCAGAGAGATTAATTTCACTCATCAGCAAAGGTTCATTAAAACTTTAAGTTCTCATCATTGTGTGTAATTACTCATAACATGATAAGAGCTTGTGTAACGAGCTCATTACTTTCTGTCTCTTCACAACATATTTAAATGTGTTCAGTGTATGAAACGCTACATATTCTATGTCTGGGTTAATAATGTCACTGCATTTTGGTTTTGAGTGTAGTGCAAAAGCAAGCCTTTTTGTTTGTTGGATTATTACTGTTTTTTTTAGCACTTTGAATGTGACACGAACAGCCCAGCCATATTTGTCGGATTGAAAAAGTCCCCAAGTATGTGAAATTAGGTTTCAAAATTAGGAAAAATGAGCAGTAGCCTATTCTCTGCTCTGAAATATTGGATGTCCACTAAAGGAGCTGAAACATAAAACAAGCTGCTGCAAAGCAATAGCCTCTCGCTCAGCAGTGAGCAGTAACTGCCGGCAGGCCAGGAAGCAGATTCTGGCTAAAAGACTGAAACGTATGTTAGTGACGGCTATTTTGCTCGTGTTCATATGATTGTGCTCTTAAACAGAGATGTTAATTCATGTGATCATTAGCGTAAAAGAGCTCAGAGAGCTTGTGAAACGTAGCAAATTCGCCGTTCTTTATACTGTGAGAGGGTTTATGTTAAGAATGGCTCTAGTGTGTCACTGACACGATTTCAAGCTCGCCCAAAAAGTCCTTGACACAGAAACGATGAAAAATAAATGGTCTCAAGGTCTTTGCACACTGAGTCAGTTTTTTTGTCTAAAAATAAATACGACTTCACACTGTCAATCACGTTTGCACGCTAAGTCCGAAACTTTCGTCCATCATTAAAATCTGAGGAAAATTTTCTGCGTGTTGTGGAGAGCACAGAATCACATTCACATTCATTCAACAGCACACACTGGAATCAGTGTACAAGGTTTCTGCACATGACGGTAAGTGTTTTCTAACATGTAAGAAACCTCTGATTTCACTTGACCTGGACTTTGATTATAATATATATATTATATTACATTTTACAACAGCACTGGTATATTTCTATCTATTTAAGCAACAATGGGCAAACTTCTGGCCTTCCTCTGCTCCCTTCTGTGAGTCAGCTCTGGTAGTTTCCAGCTACGCTCCTCCAAGTGGTTGCTTTTTAAAGAACCCCAGGTTTGCACCATGAACATGGAACAATCTTCAAAAAGATCTAAAATCAGAAACACTTACATCCACTGATGAATTTAAGGGCATAATAAAGAACGTGGTGACAGAGACATGTGCTTGTTTTTCTTGAGAGGCCACTATGTTTGAATAGTTGTTGTTTTATTGTGGATTTTTGTATTATATGCTGTATTTGTTGCATTTTAAATGTGTTTTGATTGGCTGCTACCTCGGCCAGGTCTTAAATAAATAAAGATTATGTTATATTATATTATATTATATTATATTATATTATATTATATTATAACTTTTTCAAGTTTAAACCAAGTGAAAAGAGGATTTTAAAGTTATCAATAATAAGAGTGAACAGCCACTCTCTCAGCTCTGTGAAGCTGAATATTATTGAAAGTCCTTTGAAAATGAAAATGACAATGGGAATGTGCAAAGCAGGCCCGGTATTCCCCATGTTCACCATCTTAGCTGAGTGTGCCAGCATGCTAGTATTTCCTATTTAGCAGTAAAACAAAGCACAGCTGAGGCCGGTAAGACTGACAAACCAAAGTAATGACGAAATAAACTTTTGAGTCCGGGAAACACCAGAGTCATTTGGATGTGTCCTCTGGAGACAATGAAGGTCTGCACAAATATTTACTGCCAATCCATCCGATACTTGTTGAAATATTTCAGTGTAAGGACAAACACACCTTGATTTACTCCATCAGTGTTGAACATAATCTTTCAGGCTGTAGGCCCATTAGATGAATTTCTGCTTCAAGGTTGTCGACAGAAATGTGTTTTTTCACCTTTTCCACCAGCCACCTGCAGCAGCTGGTCTCTCCTTTCACCCTGTGTGTGTGTGTGTGTGTGTGTGTGTGTGTGTGTGTGTGTGTGTGTGTGTGTCACAGGCAGGTGGTGAGAAAATGTCAGCGATGGCTGTGTCTGTGTCTGCTCACACGTCAGTGAAGAGGAGAATAATATTTTTTGAAAAGGGCATCTTTTAAAGGCCAGAAGTATAGTCTCAACTTCTCCACTCTTCCTGCGTGCACGCACACACACACACACACACACACACACACACACACACAAACACAGAATGAGATCGAGATCATTAATGTGGAAGCGGCTATGATTTTAATATTTCCTTCTAGAATATAAAATATTTTTTAGACTTTAGAAAATTACATTTAAATTGCAAAGATGAAACCTTTCACACACACAAGCTTTCTGAGTAGTTATATGCAGTTTCTATGCACCACATAATGACTGCCCTCAGGTGAATTGAGCCCTAATAACAGCTCTTACACTGCCTATACAGTCAAGTTTCAAAAGACCTGCATTTCTAATAACGCTGAAAACTGAAATTTATCCATTTCAATTTAAGTTTTTATTCTTTCTTCTCGAGAAAATTCCTCTTACTTTTCTTTGACGGTTGGATGGAAACATTAAGACAAAGAAAACATGTCCAACTAGACCAGAAGACTTTTTTTTTTTTTTGTCTCGTGTTACATTTCCACTTTATACCATGGTCTGGGTGAATGCTCGATTCTGAATGGCTGCAGGGTGTCCATCAGTTCCTGATACAGAATACCTATTGAATAGTTCAGCTGTCTGTTCTCCAGTTTGGTGGTCTCAAACAGTGGTCTGCAGCTTGGCAGGTGTCACACCATCCACCATCCCCTCCACCTCTTGATGGCAAAGTCAGCGACCATACTTCATCATTTAAGAAGTGTTTGCAGAAACATATAATGTCAACATTTTCATCTGGCAACTGGGCTGTTTGTCAACTCCACACAATGCATAGATGTATAAAGAGAGCTGGATACAGCAGTGGTGGCGGCGCCCTGGTCATTCCTATGAAAGTTGCTCAGTGGCACATGAAGCCAAAATTGTTCAACTGCTGCATGTAAATATCCCGGATAATTGGCACAGCTGCCGCATCATGTGGCCCACAGAGCAGGCAGATTAGAGACCTGCTGCAGCTGAGTGTGGCCAAGTAAGCATCATACTTCTGTTGGCTGATTGGCAAAGTTCCAGTTTTGCACTCTGCAAACTTGAATGAGGATAAAATGATTTCATCGTGCAGCTCCTCTAGACTTTCAAAATATTACTGTCCAGAATGGATCAAATCTTGACAGTGAAATGAATCATTTAGCAGGGGCTGTGTCATTCAAAAAAACGTATCCACTGATTTACAGATGTCTTATTTCAGTGGGAGAAAGTCTTTCTGGGCCCCAAGGCATTACTTGACGGACCCTGAAAATTGCAGTATCACTGTCTGGCAACTACGAAAATTGGCTTGAAAGCCCAGTGCACCTCCTGCGGGCCTGACGCCATGTTACTGACTTTGAATCTTGCTAGAATAACATTATCTTTCTGGCTCATAGCTTAGCCAAAGGCTTCTCTGTGCTGAGCAGACTAGAAATATCTCCTGCTTTCTAATCATATCTAAGGTTTGTTCTATTTATTGGAGCAGAAAACAACATTTCATTTGCCTAAGAACCTCAAGGGATGGTAATGATTGTTCCAGGTATTAGTCAAACCCTCAGGAGTTACCAGGAACAACCTCAGATATTGATTGCAATATGCATGAAAATAGAAATGAGTATGCTTAAGTTTTTTTCTTTGGCAACTGACCATGGTATCAGCGGGATAATGCCCTTTGATATGTCAGCGATCGGGAGTTAATGGCCTTCCCGTCGTCCATAAATTTCCAATAACAGAAACCTCGTCTGGTATTATTTACGCCTATGTTGTTTTTTTTTTTTTTTTACCAAAGAATTCTATAACTCTGCCCACGGTGGCGTCTGTGGATTACCCTGATTTATAACACTTCTCATGCAATAGGTAACGCCGAGGATCAAGAGAGAGACTTTTGCTTGAAATACCTGAATGGCATTAAGTCATCAAGCCTCGACTTCATCAAACGCATCAAAAAGCCCAGAGGAAGACGGATCAGAAGAGAGTTCCCACTGTGGGAATGTAAAATCATTCTTAATGTTTCTCTCCTGATCCAAATGTTAATTTCATATTAATGAATGTGGTTTCAGAAACGTGTGTTCCTCAGACATGACTGCGGATGTTTGTGTAAAGAAGGAGCAGGTAGGACAGATTCTATTAACTTCTTCAGTGTGTGTTTATGTGAGAGAGAAAACCAGACCGGTATATGACCCCGTCTGATGATCAAAGCTTCCTTCTCTATTGGGCAAGACTGAAATACAGCAGAACCAGCAACGAATGACACATAAAATAAATGGAATGAAACTTCTGACCCGGGCTTGAGCAGGATTTTAGAAAAACTAGGGTTATTAATCCAGTAGAGTCCCTCCCACATAAAGCTTGAGACACATCATTAATTGGCACAGTGAAATTCTGCTGAGCACTTCCGGAAATCTCTTAACCTCTTAACACCACATTACATGGTGGTGGCACGAAAGGTGTTAAAGTCAATTAGGATCCTTTGTCATGGTGGTGACATGTATTCAGTGGCTCAGTGACGTTATGCAGTGGGTGGTGGTTTATGTTACCACCTCATAGGTAGTCTAAAGAGCAAGGAAGTCCGCCTGTGGAGGAGACTGGAGTGATGAATGGGTGAAACAAACAGGACTTGGGTCAATGTTGGCTTCTTTTAACTTTATATACCTATGTTCTTTACATAGTTATGTCACCAGTAGCGCTTCAAACTGATGCAGTCTGGTGGCATATCTTACTGCTGTGAAAGCTGGCTTTTGGCGTCAGTGTCTGATGCTGAAATCACTGACCAGTATCTGATGACTTTGGAAAAAGAACGGGCTGTTTTGTTTTTGTTTATGTCTCATCTTGCAGCCTTCTAGTGGTAAACATGGACATTTTAAACTTTATGTGCAGACAAAGTGCCAGAATACACCTTTATTTTTGGTCGCTGTGAGGCTAAAAGTCTTAATAGAAAAGAACTGATTCACCTTTGGCCTTTGAAGGGGGCACAAATGATGAGGGTACTCATGAGGACAGTATCTCAGAGAGCTGATTAACCTTGTTGCTTCACCTGCCTGCTGCTGGGAGACACACAGCAGACCCCAATTGGATGGGGCTCTACAACCGTGGCTCAGACTAATTCAAATAACAGTGTGGCAGTATTTTCTGGAAACCTGGACAACAGCCTTCTCAATAACAGTAATCCTCCCTCCTCTCGAGAACCTGCTGTGGGTTGGATGGGATTAAAATCTGTCTTCCAAACTAGTTGAAACTACTGTGATCATTTAAAGATCAATCCAGACATGACGTTCACACTGCAGACAGTACTCTGTATTGAATAATTATTTTCCAACACAAATATTCAGTCACTTCATCAAATGACATATAATCTTTCTTTATTGAAAAGAAAAATATCCAGAATATATGAATATGGAAATACTTTACATTTCAAACGTTTAAGTGCTGGACACAAGATGTACTTCACTGAAAAGTTAATTTTCTGCGTGCTACAGTGTCCTTACCACACTTGCATAAATTGCAAATTGGACGATTGGCTTTCAGACTAGTTGTGATGACACATAATCCTGCTAAGGTGCGCACAGAGAAACTTTACCTCTTCAGTAAATGGAAGTTGCATAATTGCCTCGAGTTGGTTCTTGTTCTCATGCAAGCATTTACAAGCGGACCAGATCAAATGCCTTGTGTGAGAAAGCTGCTCTTGAATGGTCAGAATTTCCATGTGGGAAAAATCCAGGAAGTAAAGCAAACGTTGAAGAAGAGTACACTTGCAAGATAAATGTGACACTTTCTAATGTCACAATGGAGGGACAACTACGCAGGTTGATTTTAGCGCTGCTCATCGTGGACTATATTGCTGTCATTGTTCATTTTAGTCAAACCATACAGTTTGAAAACGAGGCGCGGCTCCAACTAGAAAACAATGTTTTGATGCATTGGATATTATAAAGCGCATGCCCAGTATACATGAATGGTTATGTGATATGTTATATATATATATATATATATATATGTATATATATATATATATATATATATATATATATGTATATGTTATAATTCTGAAATGCTGCTAAAATACTTATGTGTACAAGGATCATTTTCATTTTAAAACACTGTTAAGAAAAAGAAAAGAAAGTTTTTGTGCAGATGTGGCCAGAGAGAGACAATTCAAGTGTCTATTTCCTAAAGCTGTCGGTTTTTATTGGAATTTCTTCTTTGATGGCCACGTGGGTGGCTCAGGGCTCTACCAACGTAAACAGTAAGGGTTTGATTACCATTAGCGTAGCGTCTGGCTTCCAGTGTTGCTTCCAGAGTGCAAGAAACTCATTTCTTTTTGCAGTACAACCTGCACAGTCGAGGCAGGGGCGAAAATGGAAAAAAAAAAAATTGCATTTATTTCATGCTTGAGGTTAGGATTAGGGATCATTTTTACCGTATGATAACTCCTGAGCAGCTTAACTAAATTGCATGAACCTGCCTCATGGTAAAGCTCATCGTTTGTTGGTAAAAAGAAGACGGCACGTCTGCCTGTAGCCCTTCCCAGGTAAACAGTAGAGTAGGCAGTGACAAGGACTGCAGTGCAGAGAAATCTGACGTTTCAAGTTGGCGGGGAAAAAAAAGACAAGACCTGCCAAAAATAATCATGAGAGAAATCCCTCATGATACTGAGCCAGGATTATGTTCATTGTTGTGTTGTGGCAGAGGAGACTCAAATGTTTCTGTGTATTGCTGGCAGCCATTTTGGGTAACAAACGTAGAGAGAAAGAAAAAGAAAATGATAATGCTCCTTATCTTGAAAAATATATTATCCTGTTGATATGTTTCAATTTCAAAGATTGAAAAAAGGGGGGCAGGATTTGAAAATACACCCTACTCCTGCAGCTCTCCCCGTCATCTCAGTTTTATCTATATAGTACCTTTAATACAAACATGCAGCCCAAAGTGTTTCACATAACAAAACTGAAACAATACTATGAAAATAAACACCACAGAAAAATAAAGAAAAAACAACAATTAAAACTTAAAACTGATGCTGAAGCATCACAAATTAAAAGCCAGATAGGTCTGAAATTCTACCAGCACAAACCTCACAGCCTCAGGTGTTACAGTGGACTGGTAGTCAGCAGCAGTGCCAGGTCTAAACTGTGTAACTACAGCAACAGAAAGTTTGCTGATCCGGAGGACAGTCAGGGCTATCCAGTGGGGTTTGCACTAGATGGATTTGGATTGCTGCGGCTGCTGTCTGGATGTTAGTGTCCAGTGCTGCTGCCTGCTTTCCTCCAGCCAAGGTGGTCTGTAGCTGCGGGGAGTGAGGCAGCGGACACACAGTGATTTGAGGCTCTAACTAAGATTAGCTACATATACGTAAACTTGAAGCCACAGTTGTGAGCCTTTGGTTCCAGTTAGCAAAAGGCTAAACTATTAGTAATATTTTTTCTCCATCTCCGAAACATGTCACCAATACTGACACATCTTATTTCATAGATTGTTGGACTCTCTTTTAAACTCTCTTTTTGATAAGCTCGTGGGGATTCAAATAAAGAATATATATGGAGAGTTTTACTGACACTGCAAGCAGAAATGGTACCTTTTACTGTGAAAACAGAAGTGTATTTTGAAAAGACACAATGCATGTAACAGATCATCAGTGATCTTCTCAGGGCTGCTGACTCAGGTCGCATCAGCATCCTGATGCTGCTCAATCTCTCTGCAGCCTTTGACACAATCACCCACTCCATCCTCCTCAACCGCCTTTCCACTTGCCTCGGTCTCACCGGCACAGCTCTCTCCTGGTTCCACTCATACATATCCAACCGGCAACAGTTTGTCTCCATCAATGGCTCCAGTTCCCACCCAGCCCCAGTAAACCATGGCGTGCCTCAGGGTTCTGTGCTTAGTCCCCTCCTCTTCACCATTTACATGTTCCCCCTGGGTCAGATCATTCATAAACATGGTCTGAATTTTTATTGTTACGCTGACGATACCCAACTATATCTCAGCTCTACACAATCCACCCCCCTCCCTCCTCAGTCCAGAGTCAACTGCCTACTTGCAAATTTAACAGCAAGAAAACTGAGCTCTTGGTTGTGGCTCCCAAGGCGCTACTTCATAAGGTGGGGGATTTTATCCTCCATGTGGATGGCTGCTCCATCTCCCCATCCCCTGAGGTTCACAACTTGGGTGTCATCCTGGACTTCACCCTCCCCTACGAATCCCACATAAAATCTGTTGTTAAATCTGCCTTCTTCCACTTCAAAAACATCTCCAGACTCCGGCCTTCACTCTGAGACTCTGTTGCTGAGACCCTCATCCACGCATTTATCACCTGGACTATTGTAATGGAGTCCTGTTCGGGCCGCCCAACAGCCTGGGACAGACTGCACTCAGCTGCAAGGGTTCTCACCCGGACCAAGCCTTGGCAGCACATCACCCCCACCCTCAAACACCTACACTGGCTTCCAGTCAAGTTCCTCATCATAGATTGTAATTTTTTTTGTTGTAAAGCGTCCTTGGGTCTCTTGAAAGGCGCTAAATAAGTCTAAGTTATTATTATTATTATTATTAACAGGTGCAAATTGACACAGCATCCGAGAACATCAACACATGTAGATAAATATGTAGATGCCAAAAGTCTACTCACCAAGTAATGATACGTGACGAGTTTGGAGTGAGATCACGTTGGTCTAGTGTTCTCTCAGATCACTTATACTACAATATGCTCAAAGTTTATTATGGGATTTTCGCCAAATGACGCCAAACCGAAACTCCCTGCCTCAGCTCCAAACTGCTTCAGGGTCAAAAATTCACTGAAGTTTGTCAAGATACAAACCAAGTTATACCCCCCGTGGCTCCATCTAAAGTTAAGGGGCCTCATGCTGTTACTGCTCACTGCGTGTTCAGCAGCTCCAATCAACCTCACACACACACACACACACACACACACACACACACACGCATGCACACACAACTGCTCACTGTTCTTTAGGTTCAGACACAGTGTGTTCACTATCAGTTACTAAAAGTCAAATCTGCAGTTGCAGCATTTATGAACAGCACTGCAGCTTTCACTTATAAAAAACTGCTGCTGCATCAACTGTTTTGAATAAAGTTTTTTTTATTAAGAAGAATTTATCAGCCAATAGGCAGCTCTCCTCACACACTGATGCGATTTATATCTGAGTTTGTGCTGAATATAACTGAGTCTTGTGATGATGTGTCTGCCCTGGCATTGTAATGCCTGCTTCTTTTTAATATATGTTGAGTATTGCAGGCGTGTCTTTGTATTGTTGTTATGAATACATGTTTTTGTGTTTTCTTTGCTTGCACCGCTGCAAAATACTTCCCTGTTGGTAATCTTTAATGCACACGTAAACTATCAATCGTCTTGAGCCTACCCAGCTTTCCAATTTTAAAGGTCCATGCTGGCTTGAACCCCAGAATTGCAGCTTGCGGCCACATAATGTATTAATATTTGTTTATAATCCATCTGATGTCATGAGTCACCTTTGTTTGTGTTTCAGGGTAAATTTTTATTGCTGCACAGATGAAGCCAAACACACTCCCGAACAGTGCAAGTAAGTTTTTAATCCTTCAACTCAGGGACAAACTTCTGTTTTTAACACTGAGGTATGACATCACTGTGTGTGTGTGTGTGTGTGTGTGTGTGTGTGTGTCTGTGTGTGCTTGCAAGCATAATGGAGAGATGAAAGAAATGTTACTTGCCAACAAATATACCGATCTGTAGTCTTCCAGTCTGCATGTTTGTTTAAAGCTGTTTAAAGTTTCTAAATGAATAAATAGATAAATAATAAAAGTACCATGAAATGAAAGGCAGAGATTACAGTTGAAACGCGAGTGATTCCATGTGATGAACACGTATGTGTTTGTGAGGCCCTAAAATGGAGACAACTGCATTTCAATAAGGAGAGACTTGTTTTTAGTTTTGGAAAAGAAAATTTTTAACGACAAGTGCACATGAGAATGAAAATGTGAAAATGTGAAAAGTCTTTGGCGATTAGACCCCTTCAAGATGGTGAGCTATAAGGAGGGTGATGGATCCGTAGCCAATTAGGGATCTAAACGCTGGTGGTGGTAGAGGAAGTGAAGAAGAGATGAGGATTTAGATGGATGGGTGCTGATTATCCGGATGAGTAGAGGTATGAGTCTTCAGGCTTGTCTTTGACCTTGGATACAATGGCTGGAGGTGAACAGGGTGGACGAGGGGCGGCGATTCTGCCTAGAATGACAGCTGAAAGCGGCAGAGGAGAGAGCAGATTTAAAATCTCGTAGTGACATCCTGATTGGCTGATGGAGGTTGTGGCAAATTATGATAGGATAGCTAGAAGAGTGAACGCCCAGAGGCAGCTGACTGGAGGAAGCAGTCGGAGTGGGAGAGGGAGAATTGTGAATGAATGAGCACGGGAAGGTCTTCCTGATTGAACTTACGCTGAGCTTCATTTCAGGTAAAACAGAACTTTGCTGTAACTTACACAGGCCCCACCTTCTTCTAAACCCGATGAGTAATACTCTTCTCCAATCAGGAGCATGCATCCCTCCACTGAAACTTGCATAAACAACAGGGGCATGCTTCAGTTGCACCCGACAGTATATAACGCATATACACGGCTGTCTGCTATCCTTTTCTCCTGGGCGATGGCGGTGTGCACACTGCCCAGCTTTCTCCATCAATGGATTCTGTGCCTTCCACGGCATGTTTTCTTTAAAAGTCGCCAAAATGACACCATTTATCATAACCAAATCTGAGCTTAAAATAGTGATATTTCATCAAAATCACTTTACATCTCATTTAAAATTTGGCCAAAAAAGAAACCATTTGCATGAACTAACCAGCATGCACAACAAGAGTAACTCCAAACTGCAAATTAGTTCTAGAAAGTTACAATATGTAACTGTAATATTTCACAATAAATTACATTATCATCACTGTAAAGGCTACAACTGTGATATTTAACTGTATTCAGACTTTTATTGTTAAATTCATGCAGGTAAATATAGTAATTTTGCAGAAGCACACTGCTTAATCACAGTATATAAGATCACAGTGTATAGCTGTCATTTCACAATAATTTACTGTAAAAATGATCCAGTAATCTCTGTGAAAGTGATGCAACTACAAACACCAGTAATTTACTGTAAATGCACTGTCAAAGTTTTAAAAATCTATTGACTAGTTTTTGGTTGAGGGAGGGTCATGCATTTTCTGCCTGTCACTTGGGAAAGCTCAAAGAAAAATATCTGTTGCTTCAGGAAGAGTAAAAAAAAAAAAAAAAAAACAAAACACCCCCTCCTCTGATAAACAAACAGTCCCTTGCATAAGCTAGTACCAAATGATAAGATAAGATTAAATAAGATTAAGTTGGCGATCCAGCAACAGCAAGCTATGTCAGCGTGTCTTTGTTTCCCCACAGTGCGTGGTTTCGAGCCGCAGGCTAGAAGTTATTCAGATTGAAGAAAGAGATATCTGTGAGTTATGTGCCAAACAGCAGACTGCTGTCACAGCCTCTGCTGCAGCCTCCTCTCCCTCCTCGCCAGGAGCTCCCCCTCCTCTCTCCCTTTCTCCTTCCCTCTGATTGCAGGAGTGGAATCTGGTGTGCAGGAGTCAGTCAGCAGCTGCTCACCATCAACAGTCTCCCCTGCTCAAGCTGGATACCTTTGTGTCCCTTTGCCCTCAGCATTATCCTGGTTTTGACTCCTGCCTCTGAGCCCCACTTCTACTCCACCTGCACGCCGTATCGATTCACACCAGCTCTTTTCTGCGCTGGAACTCCTGCTCAACTTGGAAACCACCTCAAATCACATCAGCTCCTCAGATTTTAGCCACCCATTGCTCCTCCACTTATTTATCTGAAAATAAATTCCCTCCTTGATCCTGCTCCCTGTCTCTGTCTCTACATTTGGGTTCACTGAACTAGTTCTTTAACAGCTGCAGCAACTAACATTTCATGTAGCATACGACAGACTTTGTTATTCTCTCTCCAGATCAACTTAAATTCCTCCCAACGTTATATCCTGCCTCCCTTTTCTGTTTCACTGAGACATACGTCACGGCACTAAAGCTAAATACTCTCAAATGCTGTTTCATCAGGGCTTTAAAGAAAACTGTGACTGTAATTCACAATGTAATAAAGCTATTAATAATACTGACCTGAACTGCTCTTTGAGGATCGACTGCAGTCTGCATAAATACACACAGAATATATTTACAATGGAAAACCCTCTGTTGCTGCCTGTGCCTCTGAGCTTGTCTAAATTCTCTTTCTCAGAACACGGCCATGGAAGCTGATAATGATCTGAAGGATAGAATCAGTGTCAAATACACAAACACTTGCAGCAGTGGTACGAGTGTACTGAGTTAAAATGTGTGAAATGTGTGCTTTTAAGCTTCACTTAAGGTTAATAGAATTCCATCCACTTCTACTCTAATGGAACTCTTTTCAAAATAAAAGAATAAAATGTGCAGTCATTTTGCAGATGCTGAGATTTCTCTGGTTGTTTTCTTCCTTTACTCTATTTATTTGTACCTCAGGCGTAAATGGAAAGCTTTGTTGCTTTCATCTGCCTGTTGCATAATGTGCACAGCATTGATGCAGGCGATGTGCACGCACAAACACACTTTAGACATCGCCGAAAGATTCTTAACAAAATGGCCTCCCTATCCACGTCCCTTTAACTTAGCCTGAACTTAACCCTCCAACAATCCTTTGAAGAAGTGAAGACGGGCAAAGAATCCTCCACTGCTGATGTCTGAAAGTCAAACTGGTCCTCACAAAGATACTTATGTGCACACACAAGTGCTCACAATCCTTTGATTTACCTTCCTTCCCTGCAGGTCTATTCTAGTCATTAAAAAGGCAGCTGGAGTGAAATGGTTTTAACTTAAAATTATGCCCCTGAAATTACAGTCTGCATTTAATTGCCTTCCTTCGTCTCTGTCACTTGTTAAATGGGTGCATCTGAATTGACCTAGTTATCCACCTTGTAATTTGCTCACTCTCTCTTACCCTCAGAGCTCTCTGCTCCATGACAGTGACTCAGACAATTAACTTCTCAGTAGGTTTGAACCAAAATTTGGAGTTTAACTAAATATTTCATTAAACTCCCAAAGGGCCATTACAGAAGAATGATTTTGGTCTCTTTGTTAAAGCTCCATTTTTAAACTGCGTGTCCAATCGGGACAACGATTTTTAGAAGTTGTTGACAAATGTGTTACTGCAGATTCACCTGTAGCTCAGTAGCCAGAAGAAAAGTTGGCACTGTATGTTTCTGCAGGCCACGGATACATTTCTAAAGGGATATAATTCTGATTACATGAACATAGGCCGACTTTGTCATCGGGGGGTGAAGGGGGTGGATGGCGTGACACACGAGCAAAACATCTGCCAAACTGCGACCACTGTTTGAGACCAACAAATAACAACAACATTTTTTTTTTTTTTTTTGTGAGAGAGACATGGCTGCTTCTCCAGCGGCAACTGTTGCATGATATTAGGGCTGCTCCCGACTAAGAATTTTCCTCGTCAGCCAATAGTCGTCATTTAGGGTCATTAGTCGACTAGTCATCAGTATGTTTACGATATTAATTTAATGATAAATGATATATTTTTACAGAGAAATACAAAACCGTACTAATGACCCTTCATTAATATAGGCCTATATTTTATCTCCAAGTGCACGTCACACACTGAGCGAGCCGCCTGTTAATGACGCTGTGGGCTAATGGGCATGTAGCTACTTCCATGTTTCAGATGATACGTCATGTTTGTAGTCGACCAATGAAGATGAGTTTACATATCACCTTGGGTTCGTCCTTCACCTTCTCAAAATGATCCCACACTTTGGATTTCCTGCCCGACATGTTATTAACTAGCCTGTGGAATAACCGCAGGTACCAGCCCTGGAAATTAACCTGACTCCTGTCTGACTGCTGAGCGTGGACACTTCCTGTGTCTGTCCCTTCAAATTAAAGTCACACATGGTCCAGTCATATAGGTTTGGATTTATTTTGACGAGGAGCAGCTCCTGATAGAGTTTCATGTTTATTTTATTTATTTATTTTTTTTTCTTTGTAACTAGGTGACCAATGAAATCTTGCCGACTAATGACCTTTCTGGTCGACTATCATATGGTTGACTCTAAGGAGGCAGCCCTACATGACATAGAGCAGATGTTCCCGCTCTTTCATATAGTTGGACACTATCATAGCAGCAAATAGAAAGAAATGACCTCAATCATATTCTAACAAACAGCTACATTACAGGTACCTGGCAAACTTATTCACAGGTGTTTTAAAATTCAAGATGAAATATCAGTAAAATTATTGTAAGTATTTAAAAACGCTGAAATAAAAGTACAAAAGACAGAAGCAGCAACTAAGAAAGAAAAGAGAAAGGCCGTTTGTGTAGAAATCTTTGGAGCATCTTTTAAAATGAACCTGAGGGATGAGGACTCAACAGACTGCAGAGAGCGGCTGTGTGTTTCCTGTGTGTGTGGGTGTTTTCTGATATTACTCAAGCTGGAGAGGACAGTTTGTCCTGGTTCTCAGGGCTCTGACAGCTGTAATAAAGGTCAGAGTTATTTAGAAATGGACTGATGGATGCTGGAGCTGCTGATGTGTTGTTGAGATGTTACTTCTGATGTGAATTTAGTTGAAATTTTAGCCGTGACCAGCAGCTCTGCAGGTTGCTCTGTCTGTTGGTGGGTTGGTCGGTTCACAAAAACGTCCCCACCCTATGGTGGCCACAGTTTTTGCCCCTGGAGGCTGAAACTTGTGTGTGAAGCGTAGACTGTAAAAATGAATGCTTGTCACCACAGTGACATCAACCATTGGTTATGGGCTATCGTTTGCATTTTGGTTGTCACCATCTTGGAGCCAGAAGTGACCATATTTGGAAGAGAGATTGGCATTAACCCTAACGCTAGCTGATAGCTTTGTTAGCACCACGCATTTACAGCTATGGTTAACTGTGACAGGCCTAATGCTAATGCTAATGCTAATGCTAATTTTTTAAAAAGTGAAAAACAGGTTTAAAACCATTAAAACAAAATGTGTTTACTGCAAAAACTGAATATTTGACTCCTTAAAGGGTCTTTATGTACGACCAAATGCTGAACAAGATTTTTCGGTGACCAAATCCTTAGAATTAACTTTCCTGTTTTCCTGTCTTTAAGAGGCTGTAGGCTGAGTTTTAAAGCAAGAGTGATTAAACAAAAAGACATAAATGATCTATTGTTACCATGTCATGCTAGCTTCTTAGAAAGGGGGGCAAATAACGCTCCAAAGTTCGGCTAAATTTTGGTGAGGTTAAAGAAGCATGGCTATTTCACAGTGGTCCCTTGACTTATGACCTCAAGATATCTGAATGAAAATGGGTTCTATGAGTAAAAATTTAAACAGAAATCACTATATTAAATGACCTATAGTGACATCACAGCCTCATGAAACCTCACAGCCACAAACTAGAGACCTCGGGCAAACAGAGGATGGATGGCTTTCATGGGTTTATTGACAATAAAGGGGTTTCTCAGCAGTTCACATCATGGATTTTCTGCAGTGATCCTCAAGGTCTCAGTCTCTTAATGTGGTATTTTGGAAGAGTTTTTGAAGTGGTCAAAAATGCTTAAACTCAGAACCAAATCTGTGTAACAAATGGTATCAAACCAAACATTGCTGCTGCAACAACTTATGAAACATAATTTAATGTCAGAATGGCCATCAAATACTTCTATCAAAGTGTTCTACTTCGGCCCTATACCCTCTAAACCTTTATGATTTTAATAGGCGTCTAACCAAAACATAATGTTTATTACAGACTAATAACTAAAAAATCTAGACACAAAGTAATGAACTACATCTAAATTTAATTTTCAGGTTCCCAGCTCTCAGATGATGTACACCACTTCTATACGGCACGTACTGTTGACCTGCTTTCTGTCAGGACAAAAATTGGTCCTCAGCAGCTCCAGAAAACATTTAAACAGGAATCTGTGTTTTGTGGAATTGGTCCATTAAGTGCATACTGTGTTGATAATTCAATTCAATTCAATTCAAATCATTTTATTTATCCCCAAGGGGCAATTTAAAAGGGCATGACAGTAGCTATAAAAACACAATCAGCAACACAAAATCAGCACATACACTGCAACATACAACATTCACAGTTAACAAGAGTATAATAATTTATACTATTCCATCTATGATTCTACTTATCATAGATGGACTTAACTCTAGCAGTGGAGCTGGTCCAGATGGTTTTGAAATCAAGTTTTTAAAAATTGCCTCTCACATTCTGTCATGCCCCTTGTCTGATTTGTTTAATATGTCAATTGATACCTGTGATGTTCCTTGAAGTTGGAAATGTTCCAGAATTACTCCTTTGCATAAAGGTGGCGACGCCCATGATATTAATTATATTAACTAATTGTATTAATTATTAACTATAGCCTTATTTCCATAATAAACTGTGTAGTCAAACTATTTGAAAAATTAGTTTTTGATCAACTTTCTCATTATATTAACGAGTTTGACATCTTATCCCCATACCAATCTGGTTTCAGATCAAATTTTTCTACAACAGCTCTCCTTAAATTCACTAATGATATAACATCCTCTTCAGATAACAATATGCTCATAGGTGCAATATTCATAGACCTTACTAAGGCTTTTGACATGGTTGACCACTATCTCCTCCTCAGTTAGCTCCATGCCATAGGACTTTCTGAAAGCTCATTGCTCTGGTTCAATTCCTACCTTCATCACAGATACTAATGTGTTTCTCTTCATGGCGCACAGTCAGACTTTATGTTAATGGAAAAGGGTATCCCCCAAGGCTCCTCCTTAGGTACACTATTATTTAGCATCTTTATCAATGACTTACCCCAAGCTTGTTCTGATTTTCAAATTCATCTTTATGCTGATGGTACTGTTATTTACACCTCAGGATCTAATATTTCTCAAATCCAGTCAATATTACAGTCTAATTTTGATTCCATTCAAAAATGGTTTTCATCCAACAAACTCTTACTTAATGAGAAGAAGTCCCATAAAATGTTATTCGGTATTAGACAGAAACTTTTACATTCTGGTCAATTATCCATTAATTATTCCAATGGTAGGCTACTCCTCTTGAGGAAATAGATCGATTAAAATAGCTTGGTGTCTGGCTTGATTCTCAGCTTACCTTTAAAGTACATATTGATTCAGTTATCAAGAAAATAAACAGCTTGGGTTTACTGTATCGCTCAATAAACGGCTTCACTTTACAGATTAGGAAAAAGATTGTCACACAGCTTATTCTCCCTATACTCGATTATGCAGATATCGTATATCAGAACAACTTCAGAAACTTGTCCTCTATCAGAGTCACTTACAACAACCTTTGCAGATTTATTCTAAGATGTCCGTTCAGAACTCATCACTGCACTATCTATCATTCTCTAAATTAGTTAACACCTGAGTCCAGAAGACAGTTTCATTGGCTGCAGTTTATTTTCAAATGTATTTATTATAATTACCCCCCATACTTTGTTCCGAGAATTCAGAAGGAAATTGGTCGATTTTCTTTTCAATTTAAAGCTCCGTCAGACTGGAATACTTTGCCTAATTTTTTAAAATCTGTCACTTCTTTTCATCTCTTCAAGAAATCCCTCTTTATTCATTTACAAAAACTGTTTATGTTTCTGACAAATATTGATAAATATCTGCGGTGAACTGTGGATTAATGACATCTTCCTGACGAGAATGTACTGTATATGATGATGGGTATATAATGTGATGGATATAATACAATTCATGTATATTAGTGAATCTAGATGGACTGGGGCGACAGGGAATGGTTAGGCCAAGAAAGTATTGTGTGGATGTTATTGTCTTGTAATGTACTGTTTCGTGTAATGTTCTGTTTGATTCTTGTATGTCTTGTAATGTAATGTAATGCTGTTGTAATGTTTTGTCTGTTAACATGTTAAAGAGACCCTCAATGATTTTTGAGCAGACTTTGACAATGTCCAGCAGGCGGTTTCTGTTCTGCAGGCTGATGGAGTAGAACCAGGAAGTGAAAGAAGAAGTTATTACATTTCCAGTGAAAGCATTGTAGCATGTGGTGAGAATGTCCTTGTTAACTCCAAATGATTTCTGCTTCCTGAGGAGGTACTGTCTCTGATGACATTTTGTTAGGATCTCCTCCGTGTTAGATGAAGACCTCAGCATGTTGTCGAAGATTGTTCCCAAGTATTTGTACTCCTCCACAATCTCCACTGGTTCCTCCTGTATGATGGCAGTGACTCAGCCACCTGTCTCTGCTTGGGGGAAAAGTCACAAGCATCTCCTTGGTCTTGTTTATGTTGAGCTCAAGGCAAGAGCTTCCACAGCACTCCACAAAGTCCAGCAGAGCTGAGCTGTGATGATGTGTGTGGCCAGAGAGCAGAGACAGGAGGACTGTGTCATCAGCACATTTCACAAAGTGACAGTTTGGCTGGGCAGATCTGCAGTCATCTGTGTAGAGGATGAAGAGAGGTGGAGATAGGACACATCCTTTCATCAGTTCACACAAAAGAGAAATCATCAATGGACAAAACAGACACTTTATTTGTATACTGGGCTTCAACTGCAGAACATCAGCAGTTCAACAGTGTTTTATCGGCAGATTATAACAGTAGTGGGGTTTCCATCCAAATGTATCAAAATTTTTGAGCAAATTTTGTGAAAATGCGCAAAAGAAAATGCGAATTTATGCCCGTTTCCATTCGTTATTGTTTTGCGATTACAGGAAGAGCAGTAGGTGGAGCTTCCATCTTGAAGAAGAGACGACAAAGAAGAAGTTTAATGTTAAGAGTACTGTCGGAAATAGCTGGAAGGAGTCCAGCTAAGAGTCAGCTACGAACAGTAACGCCTACGTTCCCCGTGTGTATGGGAACGTAGGGGTGTGAAGGACTTTTGGGAAGTAGTTGTCCAGCAGCATTTCACTCACGAACTCTGGCTGAAACATTTCCATATGTCAAGGGCCATATTTGAGGATCTGTGTGCCGGTACGTCATCATTTATTTGCAAAACCTGTTTCCATAGCAAAAACAAGCATTTTCCTTTAATCGATACGCTGACAAATCCACCCCCTCCAAGCGTAGAAACTTTTTTGCAAATTTTCAGTCTTTTTTCGTATTTCTGGCATTTCTATCCTTTTTTCGCAATTTTTTAAAATGCGAATAAAAATAGGTGGATGGAAACCCCACTAGTGTGAGTCAGAAAGTGATTCAATCACATGTTGGTTTCTGCATCTCTAACTATACGTCTGACAAAAGAAGATATCAGGTATGAACTTTCTCACTTCAAAAGCTGAAGTAGAGGAAACTACATATAAACAGTAATGTTGGGTAGTTTGTTTTCTATGTTGACAAAAGATCACATTGCAGGAGTACAGAAATGCAGATAACCAGAGTACAAGGTGACCCTTGATTCTCTTGTATTCCATTCACCTTTTCTGACCCTGTCTTGCACCTCAGTACATTTTAACACATATTCCTTCTACTTCTCTGCTCCCAGTGCTCACCTTTTCTCCTGACTTATCCCTTCTCACTTTCTTTCTTTCCTTTCGTTCTTGTTCCCCTGTTTGATTCCCACCCTCTCTGCATCTCTCTCCATCCCTCAGGCATGTCGCAGAGCTGCTGTCAGATGTTATCATCAGATGCCTGGCTGCTTTCTCATCCCTCGACATGTTAGATCACAAATTCTCTGTTGCTGTCTCTTTCTCTCAGTCCTTTTCGTCAATCTTTTATCATTTAACTACGTACCTGTCTACCTTTCTTCATCTTTCTTCATCTCTATTCAGATGCTCTGCTCCACTCCATCTCTCCTATTCTCTAACCTTTGTTGCATATTGACGAGATGAAGTTCTTCAATCTTTGTTCTCTTAGAGTCTTCTGACACTCTGAAGTGTCTCATTTGTCTTCTTTTTTTTAGCTTAGTTCCTGCCAGGTAAAGGGTTAGTTCGTTATTTTTGAAGTGGAGTCGTATGAGGCACTTATATAGTCAGTATATAACCTCCAACAGATGACAGTCGCAGCAGCACAAGTTTGGAATAGCCGGCAGGAGTCCCACCAGGGGAGCTCAGCACAGGGGTTGATCTCAAAATGTATTTTAGCCACCTCAACAGAGGCCCATCTAATAAAACCATTATCGGTCTAAGTGGACGTTATATTGAGGATTTTTTGACAGCCCACTTCTTTGGCACTGCATTTTCTCCACACCTCCGCTGCAGTGCTTTGTATTACCCTGCAACTCAGCTGTTTGGGTCAGACTGTCAGCAATTTATGGAAGAGACGAAAAAGAAGTCAAAACGAGTGCTTATGACAGTGATGATGAAATGCTGTTCACTGTGGAGACAAGAGGAGACGTTTATGAAGGAGTACAGAGTACAGAGAAGAAGAGGAGAGTGAACGGGCTGAGAGACAGAGAGGAGCAACTTCTGTGGATACTGGAGGCCAAGACAGAGCACAGGTTACCTGGTGGTGCAGAAGTGTTAACTATAAATGATGCAGATGGACCCAGAGAGCTACTGCTGCCATGATTGGGACTTGGTTGCTGCACAATTTCAGGATCTTTCTAAAACAGAGGATGACAGCGCTTCAGAATGTGCATCACCCACTACCCAGAGTTCCCTGCCTTACTGAATACCTGTGTCTTGTGGACCTTTGTTGATTTTATGAAGATAAATTGGAAAAAACGTCCCAGACCAGAGGGGCATGATGACAAGTTGTCTTCAAAGTAACAGAAGTTTTTTACTCTCAGTACATGCCATTGTGTAATGACTCATTAAAGCCCCTACAAGAAACTTTCATTTTGAGTTGATTTTGGCGACCCTGTGGACAAAAGCGGTAGTGTTTTGCCAGAATGAAGCCTACATTTCCCATGAGCTCTAGCGCGTATTGTCGTAAAGGCGCTTACCTGGCTCGCCCATGTGTTTGTTTTGGGGATGAATGAAACAACAAGACATGAAAACTCTGCCCCCGCTCCTATCGGGGATCCCAGCTCACTTCTGCCGCGCCCCAGCTCCACCTCTCTGGCATAAGCGCCACTGCCGCCGGGGTAAATGCAGCGGTCGGCTGGTAAGGCTGAAGGCCTGTTTGGTGAACACTTCCACAGCTTCTTGGACTGAGTATGGAGCGGTGCCTCGCCTCTTTATTTCTCGGCACTCGCTGGACCCTGTCGTCGGCCCGGATGAGGTGTTCCAGCCCCGCGGCCCCTGCTCTCCTCGTCCCCGCTGGCCCGGGGTGAATCTGCGCAACCTGCGGCCTCTGTGTGTGTCTCCCCGGACAGCTAACGCCGTGGACCCGCCGGCTCCTGCCAGGATTGGGCTGGTAAATGCTAGATCGCTAGTGAACAAAACGTTTATCCTGAAGGATTTCCTGACTTCCTGAGGATTGGATTTTCTCTGTGTGACTGAGACGTGGCTGACTGTTGGTGAGTCCAGTGCTTTCACAGAACTTTTACCCAATGATTGCTGCTATTTTAACTCCCCGCGGACGTCGGGTCGAGGAGGAGGAATAGCGACTATTTATAAGAGTCACTATAAATGTAAGCAGCTAGGTAAGATGACGTGTGCCGTCTGAGTGCCGTAAATTGTTTCGTCCTGGAAGCGACCTGGGGCGGACCTGGAGACAGTTTCCTAAAGGTATGGATATACACCATATAGAAATAGCTTATCTTCACACCGATGGTCTCATTTGCTGTTGTAGGTCACGCACAGACATCAGCAGAAACCAGAGACTTTTGCATATCCAGTTAAAAGTTCCTTGTAGCGTCTTTAATAGACAACCAAATTTTCATGGACTGTGTTGACCCTATCAGCGTATTAGTGTTACCCACTATAGCTTTTGATATCAGCTCCTGTCCACAGCAATGTAATGCTGAGCTTCCCTCGTGGGGCTCCTGCCTGCTTCTCCAAACTGGGGGCATGCTGACCATCATCTACTGTAGGTAATGCACTGACTATATATCAGTATTTCAGACAACCCCTACTTACCTAGACTAACCCTTTAAGATGGGAGGAAGTGATGTGAATAAAGGGGAATCTCTTCATGTCAAGCATGTTCTGAAGCAACATCGCTCACAGGAGGAGGCTGCACAGCTGGGTCAGCTGTCATTGTGCTTTAACAGCTCTGGAGTTTCTTTGACAGCCTTGGAGCTTGTGATCGTAATGTCACTACAGTGCAGAGCTAACACTAGTATTCTCCAGCAACATGCAGAGGCAAATTTTTCATGAACCCTGTACAGATAAATCAAAATACAATTCCATGTGGGAGTGTGTTGCCTGCTCAGACAGTTAATCTATGTTTTCCAGCAGGTGCCAGTAATCAGTCAACGTTCCCCAGAGTCTGTTTTATTAGAATGTCGGCGGATTTTGCCTGGAGCGCTTGATGTGACCGGTTTCAGTGACAGCTGGGTCAAAAAATACAATATTAATGAAGAAATATAATACATTTTGAATGTGAAGATATTATTATGAAGATCTCTCAAGAAGAAGAAGAAGAAGAAGAAGAAGATAAACTTTATTAATCCTCAAAGGAGAAATTACATTTTTTCACTCCGTTTTCACATACACACACAGGCCCAAAATACACACACATGCACAAACAGGACCTATGCATTAAATGGAGAGATGAGTGAGGGGGCTGGTTATGGACAAGTGCTTATGGACAGGTGCTTATGGACAGGTGCTCGCCACCTCTCCAGCTACCAGTTCACGCTTCATATTTGGTCCAGACAGACACTTGAGCCGGGAGTTTCTAACCCAGGTCCCTATGGACTGAGCTACTGCCGCCCCCACTATTAAAGCCATAGAAGGGACTTTGAGGTGATCACCAGCATCAGTTTATTGTTTATTTGGTAGACACATTTTGCCATGTAATTAATTTCGTCTGCATGTATCACGTATCGAATGACAATGTGAAAACTGTGTGATGTGAGACTGGACTACAACATGTGACTTAGTGGAGTATTTAGCAGCTAATCAGACCAACGTTTCCTCATACAGCGGTTCATATGATATGCTACAAATCAGCACCCCTTGAATTACATTACATACCTCAGTTATGGAGGTAAGCCCGGGCTATTTTTTCTTACATCACTGAAAACAACAGGCCTATATTTGGGATAGGCCTTTAAGTCCTGTCACACTAAACTGTTGTTCGGAAAAGATTGTGAAATACAGTCAGATTAGTTGTTTAAACCAGGTTCTTGTATAAAAATTAGACTTCAGATAATATATCAATTATGAATCATTCATTTGATCTAGCTCTGACAGGCAGCACATCAGAGAGGGACAGAATTACAGCACTCACAAAACAATTAAAACAATTCTCATATTTTGGATTCATTTGATTTGAGGACATTTTATGGACGACAGGAATATAAATAACTTACAGGGTAATGAAGGAATGGACACATAATTTGAGGCAGCCAACGACCTGGTTTTATACATCCGAAGGACCTCTACGAAAAACAATGAACTGTTTGGCAACCAGACCAGGCGTCTAATTATTTAAATGTGTAGCCACGCCAGGCTAATAAAAGGGACTGGGCTTTTATTGGGACTAGGCTTGTAATTGAAGTTTTATGGTACCTTAAAATGATTCAAAGTTCACATGGTTCCAAACACTCGTCTCCTGGGGAAAGTCCTGTGTTTTGAGACCCTTCTAGCACCAGCCCTTTCTCATTCTGAAGTCGATTTCGGCGTCAGACACTGGTGAACAAAGGCGCCTTTTGTGGTGGTATAATATGCTGTTGAGCAGCATCAGTCTGTGATGCGGCCAGCTGTAACCTTTCGTGGTGTTATGATATGCTGCTGGTCAGCCGGAGGGCCAGACGTATGGAACGCCAAATGGACCGAAACATCTAGTTCGACGTCTGTCTTAAGACGTCAAATTTGTACCTCTTAAGACGACAGAAAATGCCGTGTTAAAACGCCAGTTTTTAACGTCTTAAGATGTTTGGTGCGTTGCTATTGGTTGGCATCAACATACCCACCCCCTTTTGACGTAAGGCTTCCATGCTCCACCTCCTTTTGACGTAGCGGCCACGTTGGGCTGTACGTATGCCTTCGTTGTGGTCATGTGGTCTCTTGGTAGAGGGTACGTTTTGCCTATGTACCTGTGACGTGTCATGTGATTAGTATTTGGGACAGTCCATTTCTATGAGGGTCGTATGCCGGTAATGAACTCTGGTGGCTGAGGAGAGCAAGGAATGGCGTTCAGAAACTTTGTCAACAACTGTAGTCGTACATTTACTGAATGTATCCGACTTTTATCATCGGATGACCAACAACTGGATTCTATACCGCCCGTTATAACCAGGTGAACCGCGGCCCGGAGGGTCTCACGAGAAGATTTAATCATTCATGTTTGCTGATCAGTGTTCTTTCTTATGGTCATTGTCTCCGTTTTCAGTCGTTGTCTATTGCGTCCAGTTTTAGAATTAGGAGAAGAGAATGGGAGGATTATGCTGGCAGCTTGAGCTGTCACTGTCACTGTAGCCTAAACGCCGATAAGTAGGCCTAGTCTATTATAACATTTCAGTAGCCTAATATTATTTCTTATTAACCTCAATTCAAAGGCGACAAGGTAGGTTGAGTGGGGAATTGTTTTCTCTCTTGTAAAGATTCCTATATTTAGGCCCTCAGAAGGGTCTCCTCCTCAGAAATAGACAAAGTGGTAGCACCCAATTAAATTGATGTAGACTCAAGAGGTACAAATTTGACGTCTTAAGACGGACTAGATGTTTTGGTCCATGTGACGTTTCATACAGATGGCACTTGCTGAGATAGTATGATGTGCGAACGGGTGGTGTCAGTTCAGAATGGGACCGGATGGCACCTGACGTGGTGGTATGATACGCTCACGGTAACGATGTAATGTAAGATGCTGGAAAGTCCCTACAGGGCAGGCAAGAGGGGTCGGGGTTGGGTCCAACAAATCTAGACTTTCACCCAGGAGCCCAGTGTTTGATTTCCATATGCATGCAGAGCCAAACCATGATGTTTTTCTTAACCTAACCATGTGCTTATGTTGATGTCTTGGCATTGGTTGCAATGTCCTGGAATGTCAACAGCAGATGCAACAGGATACCTAGCATGTAATATGTAGACAAAGGGGCGATATGTGACGACTTGGGATGAGAACGTGATGCTACCACCCCAACCTGCCTCCTTACTAGGCAGCGTCTCATGTTAGCGCATTAGTCATGTGATTGAAGCTGTCAAAAATATGTGGTTATGCACGAATTACTGGCTCATCATTATGCGGGATATGTACAAAAATTGGTGTGTTACTTTTGGTAGGAAAACATGCGAACTGTGCATGAGCACAGGCTGAGGAGACAGTTATCTCCCTCAAGAGTTGGTAGAGATCAAAAACCGAGCTAAAAACAGTGTGAATATCGGACTTAAATACATCAGGTTGACACAAACACCACTCTAAATAAATGATAATATTACTCTTACATCACTTCTAGATGTGAACATAAGCAACTGTTACATATAAATTTCCCATGTGAACTTTAAAGGTGATCATTTTCAGTGTTATGTCCACAACTTGTTTTACTTTTCCCAAGTAGCTAAAACAAATCCATTGTTGTAGGTTTAAAGTTTATATGTAATGGCTATATTTGAAAAATATACAATATAGAACATTTTTTTGGAGGTTTGAGATGTTTTTACCTTGTCTAATGAGACTGTCCTCCAAAATATGACCACATAGGTTGTATGTACGTAGTAATTATGACAGGAGCAAAATAGGAAGTCAGATGATGTGGTGCAAAGAGCGGCAAAGTCTGCAAAGGGAGTCTGGGGTGGATGGATCGGTCAAACAAACACAGGACTTAAACGCAGGAGGATACTGTTCATGTCTTGTACAAAACCAAAAATCAGCGTTGATTTATTTTACCTACACGATGACTTAACTTTGTAACACATTTATTTGAACCCAAACCATGATCTTTTTTCTAAACGTTACCAAGTACTTTTGCCTAAACCTAAAAAGTTAATTACGTGTTTAGTGACGCAAACTGTTATGTAGCATACACCATTGTGTTCTCTGCCACTTTGTTTCCACCCAGATTCACACAATTGCTCTCAAGTGAATCTCCAAGTACTGACGTTAGCATGACATGGCTCTATTATTCAGTCAGTGAGTGGTATTATGAGTCAGCTCATTCAAGGCTGATTTAGGACTTTGGCTCAACTCATGAAGATGTTCGGCATGAGTAGAAGAATGCCTCTGGTGCAACGGCTGCGTTTTATTTATGTTGCTTTTCAAGCCTTTATTCAAGTTTTTTCATCCCAGAAATGAGGGGGCAGTGAGGAAATGAGGGGCAGTGAAGCATGGACGTGTGTACAGATTATATTTTTCTGGCTCGTCTGACAGTGGCATCCGGAACCTGCTCAAAGTAATTTCAGTCATTTTAACAACAAGCTGTTTGGAATTTCAAACCTCTGTATATCTACCTCGCAGTTAAAATAATGATATGATAAAAATAAACACCTGTCCATTAGTGGCATCTGTTCAGTTTCCCCACCTCTGCTCAGCTTCCTGACCATTAGTGCCTTCTTGCAGATGTTTAGCCATTAGCTTTCCGCTATGAATAGAATTCTCCCACTTTGTCTGATTATTATTCTTGATATGTAACTGTTACCTTCCTGCCATTTCTGCCTGCTCCTCCCTCCCAGTATATAAACCTGCAATCTCTTCTAAGTGCACAGTTTCAGAGGCTTTCCTCCTCTGTCAGCAGGTTATAACAACATTAGCCGTGGCTCAATTAAGTGTCATTTTGTGGCCAAACAATCTTGTAGGTTTGTGCATCTCTGAGTGATATGATTATCCACAGACGCAGTGCTTTTGTTCCCTCCCACACACATTTTTTCTGTATTCTCACCCATTGACACAATCAAACAATGCATTACTTTCAATATAGACATCTGAGCTTCTTTGCTTTCTCAGCAACGGTTTGAACACCCAGCAATTAATATAAAGAAGGGTGACAGGGAGAGGATGAGGAAAACAGCAGACAGTCAGACAACTCACATTTAAATGTGTATTTCAACGGCAGAACATAGTTAGAGTTTGGCATTCAGACGCCAGCCTCCTGGCTCCGCACAGATTTCGTGAGATATTTGGGAGTGATAATTACATATATTCCTCCTTAGCCAGAAGCTGCAGGTATGTTTGAATTTATTGAAAGATAACCCCCTGAGATGTAGCATCTCATTTTCAAGGGACACAAATACAAAACAAAAACATACAAACAAAACTGCTTACATATGACTTACATAGCAAACATACGCTACAAAACACAGATGCCGACATCTCGCTCACCGTCTCCCACCTACACCCCCTGATCTCAGCTGTCTGTACGAGAAAATTAGAATTGGACACCATGATCTCGAATAGTTTCACAGTAGTTTTCAGTACGACATTTAAAAAACATGAAGAGTTTGTTTTGAGAGTGAATATAAAGAAGTCCTGAAGCAGCAGAAAGAGGTAACAGATCTCAAGAAGAGAGGACGATTATTCCAGTCAGACTGAGCTTTGTGCTGGAACGACCTTCGTCCAACTTAGTGAAAAATTCTGGGGACAAAGAAAAAGGGACATTGCATATGTCTGTGTGGGTATGAGGAATAACACAGAGTCAAAAATTGTTTCAAGTATAAGGGACGATTGAAACGAACACATTTGAAAATGAATTGAATCCACTGACATTGCCTTTTGGATTTAGGCTGCAGCCAGTTCAGTGACCCATACAACGAAGCAGTGGTGAGTTCTACATGGACAAGAGGTTTAAAATGAGTGCCACGTGTGTTTTGATAAACAGCATCAGCATAATCAATAACAGGTAATATCAACTGTGAAATTATTATGCCAGTGGATGCTGGGGTGGAGGGGGGCGCTGAAAGAGTGAGCAGCAGTACTGATGCAGTGCAGCAGCAGCAGCATAGACAAGGCAAAGGGAGAGCTGGGAAGATTTTGCAGCTTAGACAGACCGCCAGATTGGGAGGGTGTGTGTAGTTCCCCCAGCACAGACACACAGATTCAGCGCGCCGTCTACATGCAATACTTTTATTTACCGCTGCCCAGCACACAACAACAAAATCAGTTCTCAGCATGTGCCCGGCTCCTCCACCACATGTCTCTCAGTTCAGTCAGTTTTAAACCAAAAACTCAGGCAGTGTCCTTCTCCTTGGTCTGAACAGCAGTCATCCAAAGAGCCAGCACACTACTGCATGACAAAGGGAGAGATGTAATCAGAACAAACCAGCAGCAGCTGTGTCAATCAGCTCACCAGGTGCTACTCTCATGAGCCACCCCCCCCCCCCACACACACCTCTCCCCTGCATCTGACCACTCACCACACCCACCTCCCCACTGTGTTTGTAGATGATATGGAGAGTGACGTATGATGTGCTGCTCAAGTTGACTGCCTGAACTAGCTTGCAGCTGTCGCTCTATTTAAGAATCCATGCTGAGTGTAATGGGAGCTTCATCTGGGGCTGTGTTTGCACCATGCTCATTAAAGAGTCCTGTGGTGTTTCTCCAGTTTCATACATACACTTTAAATTTGATTTTTTTTTTATATCTTTGATCCTGGCATGACATTGAAACATTAAAAAATACAATCACTTGACCAATTGGTTCTGCCTTGAAATAAAATGTGCACTTAACCAAAAGTTAATATATTTTATTGAAAAACCAAAACATTTTTCAAAAATGGGAGCTGACCCTCAGGTTTGTGTTTGTTTGTGTTTATGTTCCACCACATTAGATCACCAGTAGAGAACAACAACAAACAACAGATATCCCGGCGAGCCATGCTGTCTCGCAGTTAGTCCCACACCTGTGCACCCTCCCGGCCCGGAGAACCAAAGTCTGTTCTTTTAGCGTCACCAAAGTGTGGACTTGGAAGAGACCTGCAGGGTTTGTAGAAATGCATGTGGGACCTGAGCTGTAGAGACAGATGAGCAGGGTTAAGAATAAAGGGGCCGTGACATTCTGTGACTCAACAAATCCCTGCAAATTAGGGTCACCTGTGGTGAGTCCTTGCCCAGTGTTTACTTCCAACTCTGGAAAAGAGACAAGCAGCGCCTTAAAGGCTGAAAAATGAAGCTGGTGCCTAAGTGCCAAAAACTGCAGTTCCTTGAACAGGCACTTAAACCTGGCCCTAAAGGCCCTGACACACCAAGCCGACGGTCGACTGTCGACCAAAGTTGGGCCGTCAGTGAGCGTCTGTCGGCCAAGTTTTTGCGGTGTGTCCCGCACGGTCGGCACTTCGGCGGCAGCGGCTTTTGGGCCGATTGAGCGTATTGAATCGGCGGCGGAGCTTGTCGGTGAGAGAGATCACTGTGATTGGCTGTTTAGGTTTTATTTCCGTTGTAGCGAGTGAATCTGCCTGTAGTGAAACCGGGGCTAACCGGTGCTTCCTCCTCAGGCTCCACTTCACTCAGCTGCCCCACAGACCCGCTGCTTCTTCACACTTTAACCTGAATAACAAACCGGAGCTAGCTGGGAGCGGCTAGCAGAGCGTTAGCCACAGCATGACCGGAGGGAAGCACAGCCAGTTAGCCTCCGCTAGTCTCTGAGCTAGCCCCGGCTCTCCGTTTGGATCCAACCGGAGCACCGAGCCCTGGTTTGTTATTCAGGTTAAAGTGGGAAGAAGCAGCGGGTTTATCGGGCAGCTGAGTGAAGTGGAGCCTGCGGAGGAAACACCGGGACCGTCTGGATGTAATAGTCCGTGGAGGTGCTGCGGTGCTCGGCTGCACAGATAGGAAACCCCTCGACTGACAGGATGTACCACTCTCTCACTCCGCTCTCTCTCACGCAGGCGCAGAACGTACGTGCTACTTGGCCGTCGGATGTAGTCCGTGTAGTGTGTTCAAATGCAACTGACACAGGGCGACGTGAGGCGACGTAGATGACGCAACAGATGGCTTTCATCGCCGCTAGTTCTTTGATGTCGGTTTGGTGTGTCCGTACCTTAAGAGCGAGTCAGTCCCCACAGACCTCCATGTTAAAATGCCCAACTTTACAGCAGAAATAAACATGTTTACAGCCTGGTATAAAAAATGTTTTTTGACGTTACAGCTAATTCAACATTCATGACTATACGGGGATGAATTTTTATATAACTTGTTGACATGAAAGTTAATAGCAACATTTTTGTCACATAAAAAAGTCTCGTTCAGCGTTGTACTAAGGAGTCGGATGTTCCATTTTTCTGGGAATACTGTTGTTGTTTTAATGTTTTAAGCCTGTTTTTCACAAGCAAATATTAGCATTAGCATTGTCACAGGTAACCAAAGCTGTAAATACCCTGTGCTAACCAGGCTAACAGCTAGCAATAGGGTTAGCTCCACCCTCTTGTAAAAATATGGTCATATATGGCTCCAAAAATCCCTGTGTCAAATGCAACTGACACAGGGCGACGTGAGGCGACGTAGATGACGCAACAGATGGCTTTCATCGCCGCTAGTTCTTTGATGTCGGTTTGGTGTGTCCGTACCTTAAGAGCGAGTCAGTCCCCACAGACCTCCATGTTAAAATGCCCAACTTTACAGCAGAAATAAACATGTTTACAGCCTGGTATAAAAAATGTTTTTTGACGTTACAGCTAATTCAACATTCATGACTATACGGGGATGAATTTTTATATAACTTGTTGACATGAAAGTTAATAGCAACATTTTTGTCACATAAAAAAGTCTCGTTCAGCGTTGTACTAAGGAGTCGGATGTTCCATTTTTCTGGGAATACTGTTGTTGTTTTAATGTTTTAAGCCTGTTTTTCACAAGCAAATATTAGCATTAGCATTGTCACAGGTAACCAAAGCTGTAAATACCCTGTGCTAACCAGGCTAACAGCTAGCAATAGGGTTAGCTCCACCCTCTTGTAAAAATATGGTCATATATGGCTCCAAAAATCCAAGACAGTGACTACCTCAAGGCTTCGAAAAAGGAGTCCACAAACCAACGGGTGATGTCACAGTGGCTACGTCATGAGTTGTATCAGAGACAGCCCAATCAACACAATACAAGGGTGTGTCGGCCAATAAAAGAGTAACATAAAGGCTGCTCTCGTGTATCTTCACTCCCTTTAGAGATCCCTCCCCACTCCTAGATCTTTACTCCTCAGAGCACAAATAAGAGCTTTGGGATGGCGTCAAAGATGGCGCACCAGAACAACTTTCGGTTCAATTGAGGAGCGAGGAAATGGCAATTAAGAGAATTAAGATGTGCCCATGGAGAGTGTGACTTCATTCTCTGCTCAGGATGTCATTAACTCCACTATACATTTACAGAGCAAATAGCTGTTTACTGCTATATTAGTGCTCTGAATGTTGCATACTAAACACTGGGAAAAACAAGTTACACTAACTCACTGCTGCTAATTAAGCTTATTGCTGAGAGAATATTATAACCTCTTTTCTCTCAAATGAATTGGTGTACTGCATAGCAGGCATAAACATTTTGTGAACCAAAAATAAATATATTACATGATTTGTTGTCTGTGCATTTCACAGTCACAAGATCACTTTAGTCAGATAGATCCTACACAGGCCTTTAAAAAAATGTTTTCTCAAAATGCAGCCCATTTGCTTTTACTACACTTCAATTTAAGCGTCTCCGGGCGCAATGAAAAAACCTGTGTGTGTGTGTGTGTGTGTGTGCCACACATGTACACACAAAGACACAGAGCATCACTCAGGGGAGATTGCCCTCCTTGTCGAGACGAGAGTTCAGGGTGAAAAGGTCCTCGGTGCAGAGGCGGTGGGATGTGACGCTGAACCATCATTAGGGAAGATGAAACTGTGGTTGTCATGGGAGCAAAGACCTGTCGTTCTGTACAGCCTCTGGCCCCATCACATTTCACTTATAAAATGACACTATTCCACTGAAATTGTGGCTCTTTTAAGGTATTGAGATTTCTTCAATCATGAGAAGCTTTTACATCTGTCATTCGGTTGTTTAAAGCGACGACTCAAAACCTCTATTTTACCTTTAACACCCTCCTTTTTCCTCTTTTGTCTTTTCCCTCACGCACATACGTATGCTCAAACTCATGTGGATACTAATATTAGAGCAAAATTATTGCATTATAACAGAACTGCAAGAAGACACAATGTCAGAGTGAAAACACGAGTAGGACAGTGGGGGGAACTATTTCAGGCACCGCTGGTTCCTGACGTACAAGTCCCCCGTCACTCAGTAGACAGTGTTACGTGACTGAGCGATTGTGCTCACACTGTCAGTTGAATCATCAGGACATCATGAACAACTGTAACAGAAAATGTCTGGTTCTTTGAAAAAAAGTTGAAGGTACAAACCAGTGGCCATTAGAAGATAAAGTGATGGATCACATTTTTTTTAAATAGCCAAAATTGGTGACCATAATATAAACCTATCCACGTTATTCCTAGCCCCCATTATACCTTGCATAATTAGGGGTGCGTCTACTGCAGTGGCGGCTGCTGGTCTTTCAAACAGGGGAAGCTTTACATCATAAAATGTGTCATATTGTAGTGAGGCAGTAACTTAAAAAAGGAACATTTAATTGAAGCTGTTTTTCAACCACACTCATGCCATAGAACCACAGCAACACACGCCTCAAAGATTTCCAGATGGGTTTAAACAGCTGAACTGTACAAACAGTGAAAATTACCTTTATCGCTTATGGAAATAAGGAACTCTGGACGGCACTCTGTCAGAAGACTCCACTCACAAATATCCGCATGAGACTGAGCTTGAAATGCGACAATTCCGGTGTGTATTTCCAAAGCGCTGTCAGTCACAAAGGGGTTCAGCCTTTTAGACAATTCCTCCAATCATCATGCAGACACCGAGCGTCCTCTCCCGCCTACCGCTCCATCAGGTCGCAGGGAAGCTGAGCCTCCCTGGAAGTGACGATTTTGTCGCATTTATCTAATCACTGTCTCGCTTTGCTGCATGAAAAAAACCTGCTCAGCGCTGTCTCATAGGAATGCTTGGAGGCTCCGCGTCCACCGTGCTGACACGAGAATGTATGACAGGGAGGTCATGTTTGAAAACTGGTGATAAACAGCTGATGTTTGAGCATCATAGCCATGATGTGAAACGCATCCTAGCGCACGTTTAATGCAATGTAAATTCTTATTGTAATGTAAATTCAATAGTGCATATTTGACCATTTCTTCTATGAAATTTTAGGGGAAGTTCAGCCTCCCTTGTTGTCTCAGAGCAATCGCCCCTGGTCTACCGTTGCTGAACCAAAACTGGTGTTTTCCAGCGGTAACTAATTATTTTTCTTTTGAGTGACTGGGAAACGAAACACACTGAACACACCACCAGGCAATACTTTTATGAGAATAAAGACGTACAGCAAACGCAATAACACATTGTCAACCTATGACTAAACCCATAATTCAAGATATGCTTCTACGCTGTTTGTATAACAGGGATTTTTTTAATGTAGGCTGAGAATGCTCTCAAAACTCATTTGGTTTTATTATGACATTTCAAGCATGTGAAACTGTGTATGCATTAGAGGGAGGGTGTGCATGAAAATATGGGACAGATCACGTCCAGTACTGATTCAGTAAGGGACAGTGCATTTTATTTCTCAGTACAGGATGAACTGGTATTTTACAGTGTGGGTGGCTTCAGAGCAGGTCAGAGCATGTGAGAGGAGCGGAGCTGAGCGGGGAGCGGGAGGATTTTGTGTTGAGTGAGGAGCAGCTATTTTTTTTAAAAAGGTGGAGCGGAGCCTTATCTCTCGCTCCAATTTCACTCTGGTAGCTCATGCCCCTCTTTGCACCTGCGCACACCCACACTATTTTCTTTCAAAACTATGGAGTTTACTGTGTACTTCAGAAAAGAAACTGAGAAAAGAAGCAGCAGTACCTTGGAGAACGGTCCCTAACTGCGGGGAGAGGCGAGAGGGCTTCCCCGGCGGTCGGCCGCTTAACCTGTACGTCTCCTCCACACTTTAACTTATTTCCACCCTGCCAACAGCAGTACCATGTAGAACGGTCCCTAACTGCAGGGAGAGGGGAGAATCTACCAAGCTCATGTTTTATTTGTGAGAGAGTGGTGAGCGAGATAAAATTTATGATGGAGTGGAGAGAATAATGTGCAGAACCAAGCGGAGTGGACGAGTGGCGCAAAGTGACAGGTCTGCAAGCAAGGAGCGGAAATTTTCACCCAGTCCGCTCCGCTCACATGCTCAAAGGACAAAGGACACTGTACCACTGGTTACAGACACAATTCTGTTTTGCTCTGAGTGCATGTTCAGCACTGTTGTTGAAGCCACAACCTAAAGGTGCTAATTTAAAGGTGATTTACTCTTGAAAAGAACTGCTGCTAGCGGTTAGCCACCAGGATTAGCCACTGGGACTGACCATAGACAGTCAATGCAACTACGACAACATTCACTATGTCACAGGAAGTTGCACCCATGATCATTTCTTTCCTTTTTTTATGTGCGGTTGGATCCAAACGGAGAGCCGGGGCTAGCTCAGAGGCTAGCAGAGGCTAACTGGCTGTGTTTCCCTCCGGTCATGCTGCGGCTAATGCTCCGCTAGCCGCTCCCAGCTAGCTCCGGTTTGTCATTCAGGTTAAAGTGGGAAGAAGCAGCGGGTCTGTGGGGCAGCTGAGTGAAGTGGAGCCTGAGGAGGAAGCACCGGTTAGCCCCGGTTTCACTACAGGCAGATTCACTCGCTACAGGGGCGAGGGAATAAAACCTAAACAGCCAATCAGAGTGATCTCTCTCACCGACAAGCTCCGCCGCCGATTCAACATGCTCAAATGGCTGAAAAGCCGCCGCTGCTTAAGGGCCAATGGTGCGGGACACACCGCAAAAACTAGGCCGACAGATGCTCACCAATGGCCTGGCTTTGGTCGTCGGCTGACCGTCAGCTTGGTGTGTCTTAACAGACACGTAGGACTGCAACAGTGGCAGCTCTTCAGCTGGTGCAGCAGTAGCTGAGTTTCCACGGGTAAAAACACTGGGTAGTGTCTTCACTCCAATCAGACAGGAGAAAAGGTCCTAGAAGGGCAAGATGCTGAGGTCAAAGGGGCTCTCAGGGGTAAAGACGGAGGCAGACAGTGTTGTAGTGTTAGTTGCTGAGGTGGATGCATGGAAGGGTTGATGGGTTGGTTACAGAGCAGGAAGTAGTCATTAAGTGAGTGGAGGAATTCTGAGGGGCAAAAGGCCGAGGCTGGGGGGTGCAGGAGGCAGGAGTCAACTGAGATAATGCTGCAGGCACAGGGACACCGGTATTAGCAAGCGGGTCAAATGTACAGGATTAACATGGTGGCTTGAACGTGACTGACTGGTAAGCAGAGTCTACGATGTGGCGGTGTGCTGAAGTTGGAGCCTGGGTTATGAAGCAGAGCTGGTTGAAGATATTCAGCAGCTGTGGTCACTCCTGTGCACCAGGCACCACCTCTACAATCAGAGCGAGAGAGGGAGAGAGGGAGAGAGGGAGCGGAGGCTGTTCATACTGTCCTGTATATTCAAAGACTTTTTGGCTGATTGGTGGATGTACTGTAAATGGCCAGAAAAAGAGGTGGCGTATACCCTCCACTGCACCATTGGTAACACAGAATGAGCAAACCAGTGGGTTACTCTATCCAGAGTGGTATCAACATTCACATCCAGTCCAAATGCCCCAACTTATGTTAAGGTGCCCGACAGCAGATGTTTAATGAGTGCTCTTTGAGCTCTTTTATTTTGAAAGATGTGTCACAGCAGGGCAAACACAGCTGCATCTGATAAAATTAATTATAGATAAGTTTGACTTATTGTATTTAGCAAGTAACTGCCAATAAAACAGATTGTAAAAGCTTTGTTGTTAAAACCTACCCATTATTACTTTTATTAGCTACAGCTGTGTTTACCTGATAACAGGGACATTTACAGCTGTTTGCTACTGTGAATATTGCTCCAGGTACATAATGTGTGTCCCACCCCAATGTTTCTGGAGCCCTTGGCTACATGAATCACTTTATTGCATCGTGATGTGATCAGTGTGTGATCAGTGAGGTGGAATAGGTGGTTTGATCCCCGGGTCTGCCAGTCTAAGTATACCTGGGCACGATGAGCCTTACAGTAAACTGCTCCTGATGGCTGTGTCATCTGTAAATGTTGGCGTGTAAATGAATACCAAGCAGCAGGTGGCACCTCGTGTGGTAGCCTCGGCCACCAGTGTGTGAATGTGCGTGTGTGTGTGACATGTAGTGTTAAAGCACTTTGAGTGATCAGAAGACTAGAAAGGCGTTATACAAGTGCAGGTACATGAACAATTGACCATGTATTAAAACTTAGAGAATGTTCACTTAAAAATTAGTGATGAAATCAGAGCCTCTCCCAAGTGTGTTTGACTGATTTAAAACCATAGCTTGTCTAATTGCAGTAGAGTGGAGCCAAATACTCGTATGAAATAGCTACCTGGTGCACATGTTGTACATTTTATGAATAAGAGTATCATCTGAGAATAACGTTTCAGTATCAGCACTCATGATGAAGGAATATCCTCAGTTTGGTAGCAGCGTTCAGTCTCTTACTCTCGTGTTCAAAAATGATCTACAGGTTAATTCTGAGACTGTTGTGTAAAATGTTTTTTTTAACAAATAATAAATATAGCAACATCCTGTAAGGACCCACCCATTTCAAGTTTGAACTCCAGCCACTGCACAAGTTTTAAAGTTTAATGGGGCTCAGCAGGACGTTCAGAGTGACAGTGACATTCATGTAATATAGTAATCAAGCTAATTTCACCATTCACCAAATGTTACCTCAGAGCCCTACGGTGAAAAGTTTCTCTGTGCGGCTGCATCATGTCCGCACCTGTCTGTACCAAAGAGTAGCATGAAAGTCAAGAGTCCTCCCACCACAGAAAAACCTGAATCATCAGACTGACTGAAAAAAAAATGCCTTGACTTGAAGCAATCTCAGTTGAACGAGGGGTCTCCGACTAATGATATAAATATCTGACTTTACAAGGGAGAGCCCTAAATAATACCAATGCTAATTTTCATTTGCAAAATATTAAAACAACCATTAAAACAAAATTTACTTAACCGAAAAAGTGAACATCCAACTCTTTAGTACAAACACTGAACAAGATTTTTTTTGCCGACCAAAACGTAACATTGAAACAGTAACAGCTAATTCTACATTTGTAAGCCTATTGTGTGAATCTGGTTACACCATGGTTAGGTTACCAGACCAACACTGGTGCTGTGGTAGCTACTTGTCAATGGATGGCACCCACCTGTCACTCAAAGCAGCCATGGCCTTAATTGACCTATGGCTAAGCCCCGCCCTCAAACGCGATGAGCCAATCACAGTGCGTATAGCCATTCCCATACACTGGGACATTCTCTGCCTGGACGTCCATTGAAATGCATTACAGAAAGTCAGTTTGTTCGGTTTTATGAGCTTTTTCTGAGATTTGAAGTTTAAAAATGGTCAAACGGTGTGCATGGGGTACATGCAACTCTGACACAAGGTATCCTGAGAGGCTGGGCGACCAGGTGTATTTTTACACTTTAAACCACATCTCAAGCGAGAAAAGTGTCTCCTTTGGATAAAGTTGTGTGGTAACGTTAGACCACAACATCAACTCAACGTGAATAAGATTAACAATGATGTCTACATCTGTTCTAAGGTAAGTCAACATTGTGTTTGAGGCAACATATTGTCACTTTGCTGGAAAGAAATATAAAGTTATCTTTAACATCTCTAGCTAACGTTAGCTAAAGTTAGCCTAACGTTAGCTCTAGCTGCGTTGTTCATCATGTCACCTTGTTTGCTGGGAGTTCATTAGCCTATTTTGTTCTAGTTTTGTACTTTGGTGATGGTACATCATTGTTAGCTGTTGTCCAAAGGGCTCTAGTTAAGCTAACGTTAACTTCTGGAGCTTAGCTTCATTAACTTATCTGTAATGGCAGAGATAACAAAGGTTGGCAAACGTTATGCTGAATGATTCAGTGTAAATACTGTAGCACCAAACTAACGGAGAGACACTCTTGGTAAAGATGGTAAAAAGGCCGTTATCCTTTTCTCATATTCTGAGCCAAAAACCTTAACTTCAGTGGCACTTTAACTTGTTGTCTTTGATGGTGACGGCAACCAGATGCGGTTCACAAGCGTACACTGTGACCTGTAAATTTTGGCTTGTAATTTAAGCTTTTCATCGACCTTCTCAACAATAAAATGATGAATATATCCCTCCAATGCGTAGTTTAGGCCCTTTTGGTTACTTCTCAATGACATCTGATCGTTATGTCCCCAAAAATCATCAGTTGCCTCCTGTGAAATGCCGTGTACTGTGTGACACCTGCCATAGCGCCGCTCACTGAATGTTGATAGTTTGTCCGAGTAAGTGGAGGGGGCGTGGCTTAGTCATAGGTCAATTATGCATTACTTCAAGCCTTAATAACGTTTTGAGTTATATAAAAAACTGTACAGCTATCATCAACAAGAAATTAGCTAATGAGACCAAAACCTTTTTTTTTGTACCAGGCTGTAAGCATGTTTATTTCTGCTGTAAAGTCAGTTAGGCCTTTTTTACATGGGGGTCTATGGGGAGTGACTTACTCTTGGAGTCAGCCTCCAGTGGCCACTGGAGGAACTGCAGTTTTTGGCACTTTAGCGTTGCCTTCATTTTTCAGCCCTGGAGGTTGCCACTTGTTTCAAAAACACTCAGTGAAGTTGCCAAGACACCAGCTGACCTTTATCAGCTCCTAGTCAGCCATTTAACAGCTATATCAAAGTACTTTAAGTCATAAGTGTGGTGACTCAGTGTATTTAAGGACTAAAGAGTAAAGCTAACAGCAACTGAGATCTTAAAAGTTCATATGTTATTTTTGGAGGCATGGTTCCAGTTTAACCTGAAGGTGTATGAATCCAGAGCTCTTCAAAAGCCACTTCAAATAAACAGTTCAGGACAGCCAAATACATCATGACCTTAAATTCAAAACATGAAAGGGGCAGGCCACAAAGGAGCCAGACACTACCTCAGCGCCAGACTTCATTTTCCAAACAATGGCAAGTAATTTGGTCTGCACTCGAGGACAGTGAGCATGCAACAAATGGAGAGAAGCGTTCTCTGCTACTCATCTCAGCAATATTATTTCCTCTTAACACTGTTCTGACTGAAGACACTGAGGCCATCTGCTTCACACACACACACACACACACATAAAACCACACATTTGAAGAACTTGTAACAATGCAGTTTTAGTTTAGTGTCTGTTGTCTCTTGAAATCAGGCTCAGTATCCTTTTATTATATTTATATAAGGGCATCAACAGCCTCAATGTTGTTAGAAATAATAAACAAGATCAATTAAAATCTGATTTTCATGCATTTTCTCTCTGTCACAGTTTTTTAAAATACATGTTTTTATCTAAGCAAGTGATTGAACAAAGGTATACTATCAAAACAAAATTGCTCTGAACACAAAGGCACTGTGGGAATTCTGTGCTGTATAAGTTCATATTATTACGATGTTTGTTGAGGTGCTGCTGGAGGACACTGCAGATGATAAATGACTCCGTGTGAGTGCTGGCTGGCTTCTGAAAAATAAAAGAGGCCCAATGACAGTTACACGGCAGAGTTTTACTGAAATACTTAAATGGTATTGTAAAACTGAAGAGTTCATCATGATGGTAAAAAAAGAGCAGATGTATTGTTTTTTATGGCTGAATGTCTTTGCAGGGCCTGAGAGAGAAGGCACAGTATTCTGTTTCTGGACTGAGCAGCAGAATAACACATAATTTAGATTATTACTGCCAGGTCATTGTAATGGTGTCTCGTAAATCCATGAAGGTTGGGCACATGTAAGTACATGTAATTAATCAAATTTCTGCATTGTCTCCTGTGGTCATATCTTGCTTAAAATGTGCTACACTGCCTCCACAATCTTCAGTGGTACTGCTTTGTTCCATCTGTATCTGTAAGCTTTCAGAAAATGTGCATAAATAAGATGGAAATGAAAGCAGAGTACAGACAAAAGGCTCTGTTCGTCTCCATCTCCATATCTAACACTGAGCTTAAATGAGCCTTTAGTCAAATAATCATGAGGCATCTCTGCAAAAAAAAAAGAGATCCACTGATATTTTATTTTGACACAATATAAGTGTATATTTCTTGAACAGTTGTTGTTTTTTCTTTCTGTGTCCATTAAGACGTATCTCTTACGACAGTGCTGATTCAAGAAACTCTCTGGTCCTTGAAGCCTCCTCACGCACTCCCATAGCCCACCCTCACAGGTGTTTTCACTTCTGTTGCCTGATTAGTGCTCTCCTCAAGACTGCAGCCTTTTTACACAGAGATCAAACTATAGAGCTGCTAGAAAGTCCCTTTTTACACAGAGATCAAACTACAGCAGCATCATGCCTCACCTTTGCGTGCTTATACACTGCATGGCAGCTTTGGGGAAGCAAAAGAGGTGTGACAGCTGTGACCTTTAACACAACAGTGTCAGCCTCTAGTTTGGAATATGGCATTAACTTGTCAATAACAATCATTGACCGTCCCTGTTTTAAGGCTGCTGAACTCGTCCTCTGCTTGGAGGGTAAGGAGCGACAGCACAACAACTTGAAGCTTCAGGAAATACACCACACCAAAGGTGAGCCCACCTCAGCCACGGAGGTCGGCTGTAGCCCTGCACTGGCTAAACAACCCAAACTGGATTTTACTCGTGGACAGCTGCAGCTACAGATAAGTGATGAAGCTTGTGGTTGGATATGTGGTGGATGAAATGTTGCTCCACCAGTGACTCTCCCGTGGGAAAAAAACTGGTCACGTGTAACTGAAGACCTTCAGGTAAAAAGAATAAAAGACAGATGCACACATCTTAAGTTTTGGAAGACACACAATTGACCTATGGCTAAGCCCCGCCCTCAAACACGATGAGCCAATCACAGTGCGTATAGCCATTCCCATACACTGGGACATTCTCTGCCTGGACGTCCATTGAAATGCATTACAGAAAGTCAGTTTGTTCAGTTTTATGAGCTTTTTCTGAGATTTGAAGTTTAAAAATGGTCAAACGGTGTGCATGGGGTACATGCAACTCTGACACAAGGTATCCTGAGAGGCTGGGCGACCAGGTGTATTTTTACACTTTAAACCACATCTCAAGCGAGAAAAGTGTCTCCTTTGGATAAAGTTGTGTGGTAACGTTAGACCACAACATCAACTCAACGTGAATAAGATTAACAATGATGTCTACATCTGTTCTAAGGTAAGTCAACATTGTGTTTGAGGCAACATATTGTCACTTTGCTGGAAAGAAATATAAAGTTATCTTTAACATCTCTAGCTAACGTTAGCTAAAGTTAGCCTAACGTTAGCTCCTAGCTGCGTTGTTCATCATGTCACCTTGTTTGCTGGGAGTTCATTAGCCTATTTTGTTCTAGTTTTGTACTTTGGTGATGGTACATCATTGTTAGCTGTTGTCCAAAGGGCTCTAGTTAAGCTAACGTTAACTTCTGGAGCTTAGCTTCATTAACTTATCTGTAATGGCAGAGATAACAAAGGTTGGCAAACGTTATGCTGAATGATTCAGTGTAAATACTGTAGCACCAAACTAACGGAGAGACACTCTTGGTAAAGATGGTAAAAAGCCCGTTATCCTTTTCTCATATTCTGAGCCAAAAACCTTAACTTCAGTGGCACTTTAACTTGTTGTCTTTGATGGTGACGGCAACCAGATGCGGTTCACAAGCGTACACTGTGACCTGTAAATTTTGGCTTGTAATTTAAGCTTTTCATCGACCTTCTCAACAATAAAATGATGAACATATCCCTCCAATGCGTAGTTTAGGCCCTTTTGGTTACTTCTCAATGACATCTGATCGTTATGTCCCCAAAAATCATCAATTGCCTCCTGTGAAATGTTGTGTACTGTGACACCTGCCATAGCGCCGCTCACTGAATGTTGATAGTTTGTCCGAGTAAGTGGAGGGGGGCGTGGCTTAGCCATAGGTCAATTCCCAATTTTATGGGGTGTAATGGAAAATTAATATAACAGGTAGTGTAACAAATTACTGTTGGCAGGGAGTTATAGGTAAAGTAATGTTGTTATGTTTGAAAAGAGTAACAAGTAACGAGTAATATATTACATTTTTAGAGCAAAGAGCCAAACAATGGTCTCTACATTGTCCAACTGTCCAACAGAGATCAGCTTGAAAAAATAAAATACCAGTGTGGATGTACATGGTCTCTAATACCTTCTGACCAGTCTGTGCTGAGTTAAACAGAGACACATTTTCACTGTAAGCCCAGGTTGATGGCCTGCTGTTGGTCAACAGCACATCTGTCAAAGTTCATCCAAATTACACTCAACGCAATATGTGGTTTTACCTTGCTACGCACGTTTGTTGCTTTAAATACTAGTGTGACAGGGTGTGTTCAGACAGAAACTTTGGTGAGCTCAGTCCTTGCCTCAGTGCAGAGATTATACACTCCTACCAGCAGCTGAAAACATCATGACCACAGATGGATGACTGTGTGGTTTGAACAGCAGTGTAAGACAGATGAGAGATAATGCCCCGAGCCTGTGACCCCCTTTGCAGCGACAATCTTTGTAAATCTTGTTTTATGTTTAACCTTGTAACTCATATCTGTTTGAGCAGGCACATGTAAACCTCACGTCTTCCTCATTGCCTGTGTTTTGGAAACAGCCGTCATTACCGAGAAAAAGACGTCACTTCTCATAACATTGACTTTTCTGTGGAACAGTGTGCTGAATCTGTTCAGGCTGCACACTCACCTCTCATTTCCGTATTGTATTGACGTGTTGTTTTTCCTTTTGATGTGTGAAGTTTGGCTTTTTAAACTTACTTGATGAAATCTGCAGGAGTTGGAGGAAGGTTTACCATAATTTATTTAAGTGCTTTTTTTTGGCCTGCACTGCCCTGATTGGATTGTGGGTCGACCATGGCGTACAAATGGCTCCTTTGTCATTAAGATTAAGTGCCATGCTATTGGAAAAATACTGCTGATTATCACTCAGCATTCTAATTAATCCTACAAATTTGGTTAAGATCTGTGCTTGGCCTGAGAAATTAACTAGACTTGACATTGTAGATACAAACATAACACTGTGAGATGATTTTGTGGCATGGAAGACAAGGCTTCTTAAATCATATTGGACAATAATGAACCAAAAATCAAGGAAATACATCTTACCTGTATTTAAACAAACAGCAAAATAGCATATCAATGATATAAAAACATTTGTTTTTTTGCATGCCTCTATGGTGAACGGAGAATCCATAAAAGGGGAACATCCTTTATGAACTGAAGAAAAGTGCTTCAACAACAGCTAAGCTATGTCTGTTTACAAACTCTCACACACCTCATGCAAGTATAATCCAGGTCTTCTTCATTCAGTCAGTACTTCCCAAACACAGGGACTGGCTCTTCAGTGGTTTGCTTCCTACCTCCAAAGCCACTCAGCCTCTGTCCAAATTGGAAATGTGTACTCCTCCTCTGCTCCCATCTCCTATGGTGTTCCCCAAGGCTCCATTTTAGGCCCAATTTTATTTTCAATATACATGCTTCCATTAGGAGGCGGCACGGTGGTGTGGTGGTTAGCACTGTCGCCTCACAGCAAGAGGGTTGCCGGTTCGATCCCGGGTGTGGGAGCCCTTCTGTGCGGAGTTTGCATATTCTCCCCGTGTTAGCGTGGGTTCTCTCCGGGCACTCCGGCTTCCTCCCACAGTCCAAAGACATGCAGATTGGGGACTAGGTTACTTGATAACTCTAAATTGTCCATAGGTGTGAATGTGAGTGTGAATGGTTGTTTGTCTCTATGTGTCAGCCCTGTGATAGTCTGGCAACCTGTCCAGGGTGTACCCTGCCTCTCGCCCGATGTCACCTGGGATAGGCTCCAGCCCCCCCGCAACCCTCAAGGGGATGAAGCGGTTAGAAGATGAATGAATGAATGCTTCCATTAGGCTCTATACTAAGGAAATACAATATATTTTATCACTGTTATGCAGATGATTCCCAATTGTACCTCCCTTTGAAACCATCAGATCCTTGCATCCTTGCATTACTCTGTATTAATGACATAAAATCTTGGATGGCACGAAGCTTTCTCCAGCTGAACCATAACAAAACTGAGGTCCTCATCTTTGGCCTTACAGACACTTCTGCCTCTGTTACCAGTGCTCTTGGTCCCCTGTCTTCACATTTAAAATCTCATGTAAAGAATCCTGGTGTCATCTTTGACTCTGGCTTTAAATTTGATAAACAGATCAATTCAGTTGTCAGCTCAAGCTTCTTCCATCTAAGATCCATTGCAAAACTTAAATCATTTCTGTCCATAAAAGATTTAGAAATTCTGGTTCATGCTTTCATCTCCTCCCAATTAGATTATTGTAATTCCCTCTAAAGTATAGGATTGATTTTAAGACTCTTTTATTTGTTTTTAAAGCACTGCATGGACCAGCAGATTATATTTCAAAACACCTCACTCCCTATTCCTATTACAGCCCCGTCTAGGGGAGCAGTAGTGCAACATAAAAGTGGGAAAGGCTGTCCCCTCCCTAGGTGCACCTATGTGGAAGGAAAAAGAAAAGACATTGACTAAATCTGGCTTCTTAGGATGATCAGAAACATGAGAAAAATATACAAAATGAAATGGCAGCCCACCCCTACAGCTTCACAGTTAAAAAGAAAAAAAGTAAATTGTTGAAACAAATAGGCTCTTAAGTACTCTACGAACACAAATACCAAAACCCCCAGTCACTACAGAAAAGCAAATCTTCAGGTTTAAACAAACAGTACTGATGGTTTGGAGGCCGAGGACAGAAGCGCTGCTGCTATCAGATGACTGTCAACCGGCCTGTTGGGAAGCTGAGGATTTTGAACAGCAGACAATAGCCAATCAGACCGAACCCACACCTCAGATCAATCAGCACGCCACACTGGAGCACTCATTCTCACACTCAAACATGTGAAGGGCACGGAGAACTGAAACACATCAAAAATACAGCCAGAGCTGTGACAATGCTCTGGCAAGGACGTGCATTTGAACAAAGAATGCTCCGGGCGCTCTGCTCGTAGGTGGAAGTGTTTTATATTGTAAGGTTTTAGTGAAATTTCTCTATGTTTAGGACGTACTGTACATATGACTGCATAAGTGAGACTCGTGCTGTGTCTCAAATTGTGTACTTTTGTACTCATACAAAGAAGTCCACACGCACATCCAAACCAAAAAACAGGCAGGTGCTGAGCCAAAAACAGTGCATACAAAATAAGATTAAAATAGTTCACACGCTGCAGGGCTCCAATGCTCAGGCGAATTTATTCGAATAGAAGTAACGTTTCAAGCGTCAGGCTCTTCATCAGACTTACAAGACAAAGTGCTCCGCCATCTTAAATACACACATGACGTGGTCACATGATGCAATGATGCGTTACAGGACAAAAAAAAAAAAAAAAGGAGGAAAAACAATATACTCCTGTCAGAAATATACAACATAGTGCAAATAAATCCTAGAAATACCAAAATGCAAATAATAGATAAATATAAGATATGTCTATGTGCCAGCGCGCACACACAGACACACACAACCCCTGTCTGTGAATGCACAATAGAACATCCTCACATCAGTAGACCCACATACACAGCAACAGTGTCCGGACACCAGTGAACACCAGAGAATATCACAAATAAATGATAAAAAAGGTTGAATGTCCATCTCCTCGTTGAGGCTCTTAGGCGACATAGTATCTAAGGTATAAAACCTAAATAGTTGACGTTTCAAGAGTAAATTGTCAAGGTCACCACCTCTCCTTGGTAGATGAACATTTTCCATCCCGATGCAGCAGTGTGGTTCAAAAGGTTAAAATGAGTGGCCACAGGGCTCCTGTGATCATGCTTCCTGATAGCACAACTGTGTTCGGAAATTCTGTTTTTGAGAGGTCTCGAGGTTTTTCCTATGTACGCAAGGCCACAAGGACATTTTAACTAGGGATGCACCGAAATGAAAATTTGTGGCCAAAGCCGAAGCCGAATAAAATTAAATGCTTGGCCGAATACCGAATACCGTTGTTTAGTTTTTCATTAGTTTTTGCAGATGAACCCCCTCCAGATTAGTGTTGTCATGGTACCAAAATTAGGACCCACTGTGCGATACCAATGAGAATATCACGGTTCTGAATAGTATCACGATACCACAGTGAAAATGAGGCAGATGTGCCTTTTGTCATTTATAAAAAGATAAATCACTTTTCTATAATATATCAATGATATTTCAATGGAATAAATTACTTATTGACTTATTCATACTTCAAAAACAGCATCAATAAGTGATGAACATAGGGGGGATCAAAATAAAATAAATAAATAAAATAAAAATCAACCAGCCACCCTCCTCCCCTGACAAGTCCCTTCATAAGTAATGAACAGTCCCTAAAGTGCGGTGAGGTTTGTGGGCCGTTACTGCCACAAAGAGAGAAATGTGAACGGCTCGTTTCTCCTCTGACACGTCACATACCTGTGTTCGGCTGGCTCAGCTGTTCAGGTACTTCTGTGCAGTCATGACACCAAGAAGAGGATATTATTGAAGCCGGACTTCTCCGTAGCCGGTAAGCCGATGACCGCCGTATTTGACAGGAATACATTCCTGTGTGTGTCTGTGACACCCGTTCAACCCACAACTGGCGGGATTCGCCATTTCCTTTCTGCTGCTGGTTGAAATCTGTAGGCTGCTCGCACAGCATGCTGAATGATTTCTTTTGCTCGAACAAAACTATTTTTAGTCGCAAATGCGAGTGCGGTGACGGACGGAGTAAAATATTGTGACACTGCCGACATTTTACTCCGTCCGTCACCACACACTGTCTGATTGCGTTATCAAAACACGCCGCTATTATTCGGCCTTGCTTTTCACTTATTCCACCGAATACCGAATGTGTGTTTTTTTTGCAATATTCGGCCAAATATATTCAGTTACCGAATATTTGGTGCATCCCTAATTCTAACATGTATATCACATTTGAAGTTTTACAAGAAATAATACCTTTAACAAAAAAATTTTTGTCTGTGCGTGGATGATATAGATTTAGATATTAGTCTTTCTGGTGAAGTTGCACTGTTGGCAGTGGCCGCACTTGTAGTTTCCGGGTGGCACAGGACCCAGAAACGTAGGAGTGGGAGGCGGACTAGGGCAGTCCGCTCTCACTAACAAGTTATTGAGGTTAGGAGGTCTTTTAAAAACAGTGCGGGGTGGACTGTCCATCAGTCCTGTCAAGGCTGGATCAGTGGCCACCACGTGCCAGTGTTCAGGGTTTCCCCTAGGATTTTTTGAAGCTGTGGTGGTGGGCTGTAGGGGAGCAGCGGCGGCGAAAAAATTTGATTATGACAACTAAGAATGTTTATGAATAACTTATTTATTTGTTTTTCAACTGAGTCCACAACCAGCAGAACATGAACACTGGAAAAAACAAAATTGCATAACTGTACAGCTGTAAATCTAATGGCACAGTTTGCAGCCTGGCTGAGAGAATTTTATTTTTCTCACTTTTTTGAAAAAGAGTTCTAATGCTCTGTGATATGGGAACTCAGCCAGAGGTGGCCCATTGATGCTGAGTAGGAGGCATGCTGACAGATGGTCCCCCTGCAGCCTGTTCCTCAGGTCTGTCTTCACCTACACAAAAATACAATAAAAAATAAGTGAGATCTGGGACATTAAGAGAAAGCAATCCATCTCTGACTTACAGTGTACAGTTGACCAAATGTTTTATTCTCTTCATTGCTGAGAAATCTCTCTCACAGTTCACAGATGATATGGGCACCGTCAAAGCAATGGCTGATAGCTGGCTCCTGCATGGGTACAGTTGTCCCCATTCATCATTCTGGAATGCCATTTTTGACATTATGCTGACCTGGTCCATATTCTGAAACACATTAAATGGATTTACACTGATTAGGATTACACTGCTTCAATCTCATCTGTCTTTATAATTCCCTTCTTGATTAAATTCCCATTTTACCTTGAAGGCTCCAGTCAGCAGATGCTTGTAGGATGCCCATTCTTGCAGGAGTGTGGGATTATCTGGCCTTTGAAGAAACTTGGCAGACAGGGTCAGAAGATGTTGTGTGTTGACAGCATCATCTTCCATGGCTGCCTGGGGTCCTAGTGCATGAAAGGCTCCAAGGATGTCCAGGTGTTGAAACCGTCAGATAAGGCTCCATTACCTAAACATCATGACACAAAGAAGAAAAATAGTAACCTTTTTAAATGATAAAATTGAAAACCTTATTTGATTCCCTACTTGTAGTATTTAATTTCACAGTCATCCAAAATGTACCTGAGTCCTGAAGCAAGACCAGTCCCCCTCCCTTGTCTCTTCCACTTGGCTTCTGCCTCTCCTGTGCCTCTCCTCCTCATTTGTGATCTGAAATGCACCCAGTCCAGCAGGGTCATCCAGGTCCTCATGAAACTGGGCAAGGAAAGAGCCTATTGGCTGATGATCCGCTGCATCTTTAATTGTCCTCAGGCATGCCATTGTTACTGGGACCTAATAAGGGCAGTCACACAACATTTTTTTTTAAAAAACAATAAATAAAAATTATGAAAAGTCTTGTGATTATAATCTACCTGCTCTTTGATGGCCAGAAAGTTAACATATTCGTTTTGGAAAATCTTTGAGAGCTGAGCCAGATGTGGCAGCACGTCTGCTTGCATGTAGACTGCTGCAACAAATCTATAGGTGCAGCAAAAACCATAAAGGCCCCTGGCCACAGGGCACTTGTTGACCTCAGTCCCTTCAGCCAAAGTAAAGCTAAAGGTTACTGTCGGTAGTATGTCAACATTAGGGTCGTTTTCACAGTCTTGAACAAGAAATGCATTAAAATTAACCTTGTTTAAAGCAGCTGTGCGGAACCTTACTTTTTCATTGATTATAGTGCCCCCTTTGGGCGAAGCGGTATGACACCCACAGCCTGGTGTCGTAAAATCTCGACTGCAACACTGCATGCATTTGTTTTGGAGAGCGAGAGGACAATCATAAATGTTCTGGTGTAGCTCTGAATTTCTTATTAACTGAGGACAACTGCCTGCTGTATATTTGTGTTCATGGTCACAGTCACAGATAATTTTGTTGCGTTTGTTGTAACGTTACTAGACAAAAGCGGTTCACATCAGCCTCACAGCAAGAGGGTTGCCGGTTCGATCCCGGGCTTGGGAGCCCTTCTGTGTGGAGTTTGCATGTTCTCCCCGTGTCAGCGTGGGTTCTCTCCGGACACTCCGGCTTCCTCCCACAGTCCAAAGACATGCAGATTGGGGACTAGGTTAATTGATAGCTCTAAAATTGTCCGTAGGTGTGAATGTGAGTGTGAATGGTTGTTTGTCTCTATGTGTCAGCCCTGTGATAGTCTGGCGACCTGTCCAGGGTGTACCCTGCCTCTCGCCCGATGTAGCTGGGATAGGCTCCAGCCCCCCCGCGACCCTCAAGAGGATGAAGCGGTTAGAAGATGAATGAATGAATGAATGAATAACTTCCATGTCATCATATACTGAAGTGAAACGTCTAACAAGTTGCGGTATATTCTCTAACTAAATAAAAACAAAAATGACATACCTGTCGATTAGGAAAAGGGCCAACTCGGGATCAGTTTTAAAACCTTTCAAATCTCTCAGCTCTCTCCACTTGGTGAATGCCCGACCGAGGTTTACACTCGTTTGGGCTCGAGCCCTATCACTGTCCCGTTTAGCCTTCTTCTGTTCTTTTTCTTTTAGATGGTGCTCCTTCCTTATCCGCCATGACATCGAAAGTACAACCAAGTCCTTATAGATACATCTGGTAAAACTGTTATGTGTTCAGCAATGCCCGTTGTGTACCGCTTACCCGAAGAACACTCTCTGTAAACACGGCTCTTCTTCTTCTCTCAATTTATTGGTGGATCGCAAACAACTTCCAGGTGCATACCACCACCTACTGTACAAGAGACTACTCCCTACTACATGTCATTTAGCCTGTTTCTTAAATCCTACTCGTAAACACGGCTCCTTCTTCTTCTGTGGTTTAATAGCTGCGGGCCGCTGCGGGCGTGCAGACTTACTTCCACCTCCGGGTGCCGTATTCTGGTTTGCTGACTTCTGCTGTGTCCGACCTGACCGAGGCTAGGCTAAATAGCCATATAGAGAAAGGCTTTTTTGTCACTGTTGGGTTCAAGTAAATATGCGGATCTTCAAGGGGGGGTGATACGAACTACGGACAGTTTTATAAATGGTAAAAAGTTCCGCACTGCTGCTTTAAATACCTTTATCTCCTTCTTTTTTCTCTCCTTCTGACTTCTGCCTGTCACAACTCCGGAGTCCTGTGCGAGCAGCTGCAGCACTTATGCAGACAGGCGATTCCCGTGCACGTTTTTTAAAAATAACGCGTAGTGAAACATTTTTATGATATTTGAAATTTAATTTCAAACTAATTATGGTCAATATGTTCGTAAATAATAGGCTTTATGTGTATCTATATAGCCTATATATCCATTCATACAATATACTACTTAACATTGTTTTCACATTAAAAAAAAACCAACTCATTTTTAAGGTGTGGCGGCTTTTATTTTGCCGTGGCAGTGTGCCATGATCAATTGCATGTAGCGGAAACCCTGGTGTTTATTAATGATGGCTGACATGTCCTTCGCCATGGGAGAGTATTGGAAGGCACAGGTGATACGATTGTCAGCAGTTCTCTTTTTAGTAGTGTACAGGCACTCAGTCTGTGTGCGATTAGAAAAACGATCTGAAGCTAGACTCACCCACTCTCTCTGGTAGCCTCTTTGTAGAAATCTGTGTTCAAGGTCCATCTTTTGTTTGTTGAAATCGGCATCAGAACTGCATATACGGCGTCTATGGTTTAGCTGGGCCACAGGAAGGCTCCATTTCAGATGAGTCGGGTGGTATGATTGTCCATGTAACAGTGAGTTTCTATCAGTGGGCTTTCTGTACAGAGTGGTGCTGAGGCCGTCACTATCGTTGGAAATCAAAATATCTAAAAAGTTCATTTTGTGGGGATCATGTGCCATTGTGAATTTCAAATGTGTGTTGTGTGTGTTGATAAAGTTGTGAAATTCTTTCAGTTTCTCCTCTGTGGAGGTCCACATGAAGAAAACATCGTCTGTGTATCTTCTGTTTGTAGAGATTTATGACAGGAACGGGTTCATGGAGGGATTCAATACAACCTCGTGCTCGAACAGGCCCACATACAGGGACGCAAAACTGGAGGACATCTTGGATCCTTTGCTGACTCCAGAGACCTGTAAGAAAAAGTCTTTGTCAAACATAAAGTAATTCGTGGTCAGCACCGTCTCTAACAACTTTAAAATGCATGATGGCGGAGTTCATTTCCTGCCATTCAGCTGCCCTCAGCCCGCCTTATATAGGAATATTAGTGTACAGGGCTTCCACGTCCATAGTCACCAGAAACTGTTGATTGTGGTTAGGTTGGACATTTTTTTTATCATTTTAATGAACTCACTTTGATATAGGAGGGCAGAGCTTTTACACAGGGCTGAAGAAAATAGTCCACAAACGCAGATATTTTTTCTGTCAAAGAGCCAGTAGCAGCCACAAGTACTTCTGTACACACACTTAATATTTAGAGTGCAGAAGTGCGTTCACACTGAGAAGTATGGAAAAATGCAGTGCACTATCAGTACCTGGATGGTGCACTCAAAATGGTCAAGAAGCTGAGTGTGGAACTATGGACACTTCTCGCACTCAATGGTCACCATCTTGGCTACGTAGCAGAAGGGGAGGGACTACTTTTCAAACTGGAAATAGCGGCCGAGGACTGTGTGACCATGAACGTCGCTGCATCGTACAAATACATGTGTTTTTTGCACTAAGTACCACTATACTGTTGTCGGGTATAAGCCAGCAGTATGTTTATTGGGTTAACTTAGCAGTCTGTAATGATTTGGTACCACGAACAATCACGCGAATGCTAATGCTAGTTTGCTAACTGGCTAATTTGCAGTCGTCATTTCCGGTGAGTGCACAACGGCCGTGTTTGGTTTGAGACAACACTACCCTGTCGAAATTCACACACTACGCCAATGAATACATAGTGCACATAGTGTATGACATGGAAGTGTACTAACGGAGGTGATTTGAGACACAACATTGGATTAAACTGCACAAGTTGAGAAAGAGTGTCTGTAAACAGATGTTTTGATGTAGTTTATCAAAGTGCCCCCCATTTACTTCAATTCATAAAAGGTTGTTTGCCTTTTTTAGATTCTCCATTCACCGAAGAGGCATGTAAGAAAAACAAACTTATCTTAATGGATTCGAGGCAGCACACAGTCAGCAAGTGATATATTAAGTGGTCATTTTGCAGGTGAAGTATTCCAGTATTCCAAATGTTCTTTTAGCGCTCAGAGTCTTTTTGTGCCGGTAAACCTGGTGAGATTTAAAATCTCTTTTTCAATGGCTGCCTGACTGAAAATGCAAAGACACAAAAGGTAAAAGCCACTGCAGCCATTAACCAGGCAGTACTTAAAAGGCCAAACAGCAGTATCGGGCTCTAACATACACAAAAGTCAAACCGATGAAAAATAGTTTACATTTTCTGATTGAAGCTCAGCCTTGATAAACAGATACTTTAAATAAACAGGATGAAGCTGTCAACAAAACCAAAATAAAGTGCTTCAGTGGTTTTGTCACCACCTCTTGACAAAAATAAGAGCTGGAAAACTGAAAATAAAGATGACTAAGAACATAATCCGTCACATTTCTAATTGTTATCTCACCCAAAACATGCAAATATTATTAATGTCACTGTCAGATTTAAGTATGTCTTTAAACAGTATCTTTAAACCAGACGTCTATTCTAGTCGGTATGTTAGTCTTTGCAGTTCAGCCTGTTGATACAGAGTTTGAAAAATGAGCTGTTTTACATAACACAATGAAATGTATCCAAACTACATCACAATGAGTTGTTAACCCTGACCCTGACCTGATAATCAATTTAACTCATCGTTCAGGACAGTATTTTAAACATTGGGAAAGTGCTGGGTATGATGTGTGTTATGTCTGTGTGTCCCCTCACCTCTGCCTTGCTGGTGCAGTGGCTGGTTGAGCACACCAGTGTTCACTTGTCCACTGATTATGGAACAATTGAAAGACCATGGGCATGTGCAACTTTAAAACGGTGTGTGCACTGTTTTGCTACAGTTTCCAGGATGAACGATGTTTTTCCTTCATTTGGTGGCTGTGTCAGAGGTGTTACCACTCAGCAGTGATGTGTTTATAAAGCCTTTTAACCACTACACAAAAAAAACCTAACCCTCACTAACATCAGGCTTTTTAATGCAGTGGGAAAGGTTTTAATCAGCATTCACAACCGGGTCAAATGACTCTGCAGTAGACATGGGTATTAGTGGTCTCCGGCTCAGATCTACATTGACAGGAACACAACACCTGGGTGAACGCGCTTTTTAGGTTCTCTGCACTATCAAAGTATCAAGTGATGCTGCTAATAACACCATACTTTTGGTGGTGCCATGTAACAGAAATATAAACAAATACAGGCTAAAAAATGAAGAATGCCAGTTATTAAAGTTTATTACCTGCAGCTGACAATATAAAAGCTCATCCACTGAGATTTTACTGGGTCACGCACTACGACGTCTTTAATTTGTCTGTCATCATATTGCCAATATGTTGGTGTTAGCATGTTTCTGTCTATCAGATTACCTAAAACATTTTTTTCACGCAAAAGACAAGAATGGAAAGTAAAAGATACAGAGTTTCCACCTAAAATAATGAATTTACTCCACACCCTGTATTTCAGGAACTGAAGGACAAAACATAAAGTAACTTGTTAAAGACGAAGCATGTCTTAAATTGATGAGGAGCTTCAGCCCTGCTGCTCGATGTTCTAATAAACACTTCCTCACCACAAAAGGACTTATCTCACTTGTGACATCGGGCTCTGTGAGTTTCCTATTGTATGACAGACACAAAAGAATGGAGGGTCACTGTGAACTTGGAAGAAGAATATGAGGAAAAGATGAATGTATTTTTCAGCCGCGGCCCTGTTAGGGAGTGAAAAACAGATTTATTTTGCGGTTTCTTTCAGCCTCCAGTCATCTGTCAGCAGTAGAAACGAAAAAAGAATTGCTTTTTCCTCATCACTTCTGCTGGTGTGACATAAATGATGGGAAATTGGGAAATGAAGCGAGACCCAAATTATAAAATAGAAACTCTACTCTCACAGTATCAAACACACATCATATTCCGTCTCTCCTCCAGAGCATGACTGCTGAATATATAAATTGTATGTATGTGGAATGTAGTTAAGAAACGTTAGGAAAACACTTTGACTTAATAGTATCTTAATAGTACCACATCACTGCAGACACAGTGCCAAACCGCCGATCCATCTCACGCTCCACTCTACCCTTGCTCATGAACAACACCCCAAGATACTTGAACTCCCTCGCTTGGGGCAGTTACTCACTCCCAACCCAAAAGGGGGCAACCCACTGTTTTTTGGCGGAGGGAACCATGGCCTCAGACTTGGAGGTGCTGACTCTCATCCCGACCTCTTCACACTCGACTCCAAACCACCCCAGGGCATGCTGGAGGTCACGGTGAGATGAAGCCAACAGAACCACATCATCTGCAAAAAGCAGAGATGCAATTCTGAGATCACCAATCCAGAGCTGTTCCTCCCCCCCGGCTGCGCCTCGAAATCCTGTCCATGAATTTCACAGACTCCCAACCCTGGTGGAGTCTGACAGCAACTGAAAATGTGTTTGACTTTGTGCCACGTATGCAGACACAACCGTCACTTCGGTTATACAAGGACTGGATGGCTTGTAGCAGTGTACTCCCGCAGTGCCCCTAACAAGACCCCTCGTGGGATGCGGTTATAAGTGTGCAGAACACACTGGAGGGATTACATATCTCATCTGTCCAAAGAACACCTCAGGGTCCCCCAGTAGGAGCTGGAGAGCGTCGCCGGGGAGATGGACGTCTGGAGTGCTTTGCTCAGCCTGTTGCCTCAATTAAGTAGATGAAAATGAATGGATGAATTGTATAAGCTGGGAGAATCTAACCAGAACAACTCAGCTTTTTGAAATCCAGTGTGTTTGGAAATAAAATGTCACAGAGCTGAGTGGCGTCCTTCAAACAGCTTGTTCAAACTGCAGGATAATCAGACCAGACTGAAAGGCCTTATTCAATTCTATTTGGATGTACCTGTACTGCTTAGTGGATCAAAATGTCAGAGACTCTATTATCTGCTGCCTATCACATCTCCTCCCCAGTCCTCCTTTACAGCTTTCTTTCATTTTGCTTTTTCTGTATTGGAAACCTCTATCCTGTGACTGGACTACAAAAGCAGAACCATTCATGCTCACTCCAAACGTCCCCACAAGGCCTTAAGTTGTGTTCTCTGTGCATCACTTCACTAACCAATTCTGTCTTCAACCAGCATCACTTTCCAGAAAGGTCCGCAAGACAGCAACGACTGGGCAGAAATCGATTTGTTCTGTTCATCTGCTTTTAGAGTGGAAATGCCCCAAAGTGCATTTCACATAATTGTGCATTTTACCTGGACCCGCATTGATGAGACAGATAATAAGAGCAAAATGGCTTCTGAAAGCAATCCTATAAGCGCTGTCCTGGTTTCAAAAGAGCCAGGGGTGACGACCTCAGCTCTGGATGTGTATAACCGTATTTCAGCCACACAGGAGTGTGTTGTGTTAATGTTGACAGTAGATTTGGTATATTAGTTATAATTTTGAACTATAAAGGAATTTCAATATTTTCCAGCCTGGTCCAAACTGGTCCTGGGACATAAGTAAACTGGGCAATCATCAAGCAGATATTTTGTTATTCTAGTACAGATTTAAGCAATGTGTTTTTTATTTTATTTTAGAAAGCAACATTCTTAATGTCAATCAATCAATCAAGGTACAACTCCAGTGAAATGTGAGCCCATTAGCTCCTTTTACTTGTGCTCTGTAATTTGGTCCTTTCTTTGTGTCTTCTTAATTGTTTCACTGGTGCTTTACAGTTGTCCGTGTTTCCAGATGGTTCTGGTAATCCATGGTTTGTGGTTGTCCACACACCTTGGGCTCTAGTTTTGCAGACCGGGCGAGGCAGAGGCACAGCGCACCTGCACTTCGCCAATTGGGTGTGGCCAGGCGGATTTTGCAAGTTTGGCACACACTCCATCCCTCCGTCCCTCCTACCTGTGCAAGTCGGAAAGAGGGAGGAGAGAAGGCGTGGAGTGGGTTTTACACACATCACACCAATCAAATGAGCCCCTCTCCTCGCCCTTAAATGCGCCACGCAAAGGCATAATGAGAGTTTACTCTATTCGCCATGGCAGAAGAGAGCAGCAGCGTCAGACGGCCAAACTTCTCCCAGGAGGAAACTGATGTTTTGGTCCGGGAGGTCCAAGCTCGCAGTGTCCGAATATACGGAACTGCGAGCAGACCTCCACAGGCTGATGATGCAAAGGTAGCCTGGGAGGAGGTCACCACAATTGTAAATTAATGTTGCGTTTCTCTCGTGCGCGTACACTCTCTCTTTCTCTCTCACAGTCTCACTCTGTTTCTTTTCATTTGACTTTTCTAAGATGACAGATGCTGAATATATACTCCCTATCTGATGCTGTGGCTGTTTGTGGTTGGCTGAGAGGGATGTGAACTCATTAGTTTGCAGCTGTGTTAATCAAATCAGGTTGGGTTTAGAGATAGATTTATGTGCTGATTGCAGATAGTTGCATTGAATAGTGTTTTTGTGGGTATTTATTGCATCGTTAATGTGCCTGATATTCTGGAAACCTGCCTGTGAGGTTTTGGTGACGTGTGCGCACTGTCTGCTGGTCAGCCAAACTTCAGCTTACACCGGCTGCTCTCCGCCTGCGCTGACAGTAGACCTGGTTTCAGCTGGCGAGCTTTAAGCGCACCTTTGGCGAAGCCTTGTGGCACGAAACTGTCACTGTGCCAAGCTGGATTTGTCAACACCTCCCCCTGCTGCGCCGCCACACCCATCTCAGTGCACCTCGGTCTGCCATACTACCAAACTGAGCGCGCCTCGGGTTGCGCTGCTCGAAACTAGCTCTGCGCGGGGTTCGCCACCCTGCGCTGAGCCGGGAAACTAGAGCCCCTTGACTTCAACAAGATGGCCACATGGTCTCTCGCCCCCAACACGGGCAGCGTAAATGACGTATGGCAGTGAGGAACAGGACAGCATCTCACATTTCCACCCACACACTAGACCTTAGTCACTGTGTAGCACTTGGCTCCTCTCTTTCTCTCACCGGAGTCAGTTTATTTTTCCAACATCTGTACAATGGCTAGGAGGATGCTAGTTCAGCTGGTGCGATCTCCTTCATCTCTCCTAGCAGAAGTCCACCAAGACTTGAAAAATTGACATAAGATCATACATTTAGCAGAGAGGCTGGAAATCTCTGAGTCTACGTCTGTTGAAAATTGTGCAGTTTTCTTAAACTACTACCACTATGACAAGTAATAACAAAAAAACAAACAAAAAACATGAGTTTCTTTGAGTGGGCACCAACATCTCAGGGGTTTTCTTGTTTGCAATTACCTGCTTAATCTGGTGGCAGAGGATTGAAATGATATACTGTATATGGATAAGCCTCAGTCCCTGGGTGAGACAAAAATCTAGATCATCTAGATGAAAAAGTTTAGTAACATCTGATTTTGGGCGCAGCCTTAGGAAGCCTTAGAAAATTAACAAACAAAAGTAAGAAAAAACAGAAGCCTCGAAGGCTTGAAACTTTGCAGTGAACTGATAAGGTGTGTGAGGAAGACAGAGACAGAGAGGAAAAACAAATATAGAACTACAAAACCTGGAAAACAAGACAAAGTATTGGATTTAAAACTTTAACAATATAAATACAGTGCGGTGAAGCAATATGCCGAAGGTACAATTTATTCCCTTTTCCTGAAGCCACAGCTGAGAGTCAGAACGTTAGAAAACATTCACTTGTATTGCTCTGATCGATCCAAATGTAATTTCTGTCCTTACAAAACCACTGTCTATCATTTGCTCCTCTCCCACTGATCCAAATCAAATCAGAGGCCAAGCTAAACCCTTTCTGATGTTGTAAGATGACTGCAGGAAATCAGGTTAGGGGACCGATGGGGACTCTAAAACCTACAAAGCTAATAGGCTGCAGCATGCAGAAATGTCAGAAAGTCTGAAAGGCAAACAGTTTGACAGTGATTGATATTTTTCTAGATGGATACAAATCACATTCAGACATTGGCAGGGGGAGAAGAGAGGCTTTCTGTGAAATTGGGATTCCAGTTGGATTTCTACAGTTATGTCTGAGTCCAAATGCTCTGTTGCTAAAATCAGATTTCAAAGTGTTCTTCATGAAGTACTACAGCCCGTTTTCACTCCCAGCTCATCAAATACTGTCATTTTGTCAGTGATCTTAGGGTCAGACATCGATGCAAACATGCAGCCTTCACAGTGGTATGATATACACTGGACGGCGGCAGTTGTTGACACAGCGGGCAACAATCCAGCTCTCACATACTGCTGCTTTTTCAGTGGATGTCGGTGTGACAAACCGACGCAGAGGAACAACCGTCACAGCCGTAAGATACTCATCATCTGGCGGCAGTTTGTAATGCCAATGGCAATGGCAACTACCGCAGTATAAAGAGCAAGAGAGTGGGTGGGTGGGAGGTAGTGGATGGGTCAAACAAACAATGGACTTTCAGCCGGTAGTCCACTGTTTATGTCCCATGTGAAACCAAAAGTCAATCAGATTACTTTAATTACAGTGTAGTGTGTGTTAGTATGTAACAGTACAGTCATAATATGTCACATGACGTATGTCGTGTGATGTTGAATTACGTCAGTAACACCTTTATTTATTTTAAGCACCTAAAAAAGTAGTGAAGTGTTTTAATTTAAGTTTATTTTGAAAAAGATGTTCTGTGAAAATGTTAGTGTATTTTATAAAGACAAATTGCATGTAACAAGCATAAAGTGATTGGCGTCCCTAGACGTTCAAACTGACGGTACCTGGGGCATCATGTTTTGATATGTAGGTCCAATGACAAAGTGGCATCTGACTTGTTGGGATGAGAATGTGCTGTGGATCTCTGAAGTGGAGCTTTTCCAGCTGAGCTGCATGTGCAAGTCAGTCAGTGTTGAACACGACAGAGAAAAATTGGACATACCAGACACTACAGTATATAAGTTTACTCTGGGGTTGGAATGTCACATATGACATGACGTTACTGATGTCAAATGTTTCTGGATTACTGAATCAGAAAAACTTACTTAACTTTGCCCAAAAGCTTGCATTAACCTCTGTGCAGTTATGAGGGCTCTGTTGCAATCATTCTCCTTTCACAAGCTTTATAATTCAATTATAAAGGCGCTGTATGTAAGAATGTGGCCAAAACGGTTACTGCACTCAAATTCAAAATACTGCCGCTGCTAATGCTATTTACCAGGACACTGCTAATGCTGCTTGCCGTGCTGCTAACGTTTGTTTCTCAAAAACATCAGTCGGGTTGATGACCCACCTGCACATGGGCTACAATGTATGATCGAAAATGAATAACAGTTGAAAGTATTCGAAATGTCCATCCCCGTCTAGCTATGATGCTAGTTAGCCAACTTTGGCTAAAGCTTACCTGTCGAGGAGAAGAGTAGCCACTTCGACATCCGATTTCAAATTCTTCTCTGCTTTCAACCGTCTCCACCATTCAATAGCATCTCCTATATAGACCCTCACTTGAGTTTTGTCTTGGCGTTTTTGGGAATCATAACGAGATCATTTGGGTTTAGTCGCACCGTCAGCCATTGTAGCTCAGTCGTAACTGTAACTGATGCTGAGACTCTACTGACTGCGTGACTGGTAGACGGCGGTGGGTGGCGCAACAGGCCAAAACACAAATTCAAAACATAAACATGATTTGCAGACCGTAGTTTTTTTTTTAAAAAAATACGAATATTCTGGCTGTACTATTGCTGTCGGTGAGATCAGTATGTTATATGAACATTATTGTCTCTGTGACATACTAGGAGGATTTTATGACTATTTGCTTTAGATTTCTTACATATAGCTCCTTTAAAATTTTACTGCTGTTTTATGTATTACGTTATGTATTGCGTTTTTTGATTGGCATGTTTTATTGATTGTTTTATTATTGTCTTTTATACGGTGACCTTGAGTGTCCTGAAAGGCACCCATAAATAAAATGGATTATTATTATTAAACTGCGGTTTCTTTTCTGAGACTTTGTAAAATAAATCCATAATGATAAATCTGACACTGAATAATATCCATTTGTCCATGTTGGAAACAGTCAAGGTTGTTGTTACCTTACATTTCTAATGCTTCTGAATTGGAAAGTCACGTCACCAAGTGTAGCTCTAATTACTGACACTATGTTGTTACTACAGCAACCCATGCAGATAGGCTGGTGTTGTCTAGAAACACAAATCCAATTTGACCACTTGCAAACAATAGTAAAGACAGTCATTCTTTAAAATCGTATTTGAGAAACAAACCTAAATTGGTTGCAGTTAAATACATTTTCTAGCCCTGGATGTGTTTCTTGGTCTAAGATTCAGTTTGACCAATTTGTTTTCAATACATCTGACATTGCTCTTTTGCTGACTGACTGTCATTAACTTGACTGTTATGCTCATGTTGCTGCAGTTTATGTGGCTCTACATTTGGCATCTGAAGGGTTCAGTTTAACTCAAATTATTAGTTTGTAAGAGGTGTAGTCCGAAAGTGTCTAAAGGCAAAAGTGCCACAGTCAAAGGACAGAAGAAAAGCCTGCCATCATGAAGACAGGCAAAATGCAATCAATCTTAGAAGTGGGGATGATGGTGCACACTTTGTTGTTCTCACAAAACATGGAACTATGTGGGCTGATTTCAGCCTGGTCTCAGTTCAGACACCTCAAGTGCCAATTTACCAACACATGCTTTATGACCACACTCCACTGAGGTGCCCAGGGTGCCAATTTACGAACATGCTTGGAGGAAATGCCCACTGAGGCCGCAGAGAGTGCAGCATCAGATAAAAGGGGGGGAGTGAGATGAAAGATGGAGAACGAGTGAACACAGTCACCCAGAGAGAGATATCAGTCTGCCTCCAAAGTTCAAAAGAGAAAACTAAGTAAGTGGAGTAAGATGAAACTTTAAATGATTCTGTGGGGACATAATGAGGTTGGTCAACCCGTGGGGGACAAAGACAAGACATCACTCAAGTATCAATGACTTACATCGATACAAACTATGTCACTGAAGGTCAGCTGCAGTGATCACACCTGAGCACACATCTGAGCAGACTGCTGACATGCCACTAACATCACCTCTTATTTTGGCTGTTTTTACTTTGCTAATGGGGAAATACTTCTCTGGCTTGTTTGTATTTCTTTAAACCAATCACAGTCATCTTGAGGAGCACCAAACCCAGGATGCAGCTATGGTGCCTTGGCAAAACAGTGCCAGGGAAACTTTTTTTCGTGGAACATTTGTACGTGGGAAGGAAAGCACTGTCAGTAAAATGGCTAAATCTCCGTAAAACACCATTAAAACCAGTAACAGTCGTATGCCAGCTGTGTGATTCAACTTTTACTGATATACTAGAACACTGAATAATGGCCAGAAAAGTGTTTTATGCAGAATATTATGATGTCACAGTGAAGGTGACCTTTGACCATTTGGATACAATCTGCCATCATTTCATCTTTTTATCCTGTTAGACATTGATGTGAAGTTTTGTTATAATAAGCGTTTGAATTCTTGAGTTATGGCCAAAAACATGTTTTATGAGGTCACACTGACCTTGACCTTTCTATTCACTTTATTCTTTAGTCCAAAGGGAGGTTTGAGTCAAATTAGAAGAAATTCTGTTCTTGACATAACGCACTCACAAGAGTGAGGCGGATGCTAGGCCACATTGACTGCCAAATCTAATCAATTCATCATTGAGTCCCAGGAGATGTTTGCGCCAAATTTGAGGAAATCATCTCCAGGCATCCTTAAGATCTCGTTCACAAGAAAGGGGCGGACAGACGGACGGACGGACAACTCTTAAACATAATGCCTCCAGCCACAACTATCGCTGGTGTGGAGGCATAAAAAGACCAACATAATTTGATAATCGGTTCCCCAGAGGTGAAGCTTCACGATAGACTATTTCAAAGCATCTTTCCGTTGCTAGGAAACAATACCATTGCTCCACTCAGACTTTAAATCCAGCCAGGGGACGTCCTACTCAGTGGTTTTATTTCCCTCCTTATGCCTATCCACTTAAACCCAGAGTTTCTACTGGTCTGATGGACCACACTTTGCCCCTGTGGGCTGAAAGGGGTATAGGGAATGTTGGTGACTTAGTAAGGGTCGGTACATTGATGTCCTTTGATCAGCTTAGAGAGAAGTATAATCTTCTGCAGAACAACTTTTTCAGATATTTACAGATACATAGCTTTATTTCCTCTGCTATGAAGTTACACCCCTATGGGTTCTCCCTTTCAGCAGTAGAAAAGGTAATTTAGAATCCTGACACCAAGAAATTGACCACCAGGTTTATACGGGGCCCTGTCAATCCCATATAATGAGTATGTGGGTTGAATCAGATCTCTTTGGGAAGTTGATTTTTGAGAGCCTACTGAGAATGATAAGTGGGACACTATCTGGTCATGCTCTTCAGGCTGTTTATTCACTAACAAAGCTAGGGAGTTGCAATTTAATGTTATATATAGGCTCCAGATTACCCCAGTGAAATGCAACAAGTTTAATCTTTCGCTTTCAAAATACTGCAGTAGAGACAGAGCGCAACGCGTCATAATCGGAAAGCCACGCTCCCAAAGGGGAAACGGCCCGCTTTGCCCTCACACTTCCCCCTCCGTTTCCAGCTTGTTGAGTTTTTAAGTCCAAATGTCGAAAAGTTGCTGTGTGGTGGGCTGCGCAGCCAATAAAAACCCAGAGCTTAGCTTTTATCAGCTGCCGAGCAGAAAAACGAAACCTTGTAGAAGACAAAAGTGGATACAGGCAATAAAACGTGAGGCTTCAACAGGGAAGAAACTGTGGGATCCTGACACTCGGTATGCCTATATGTGCAGCTAACACTTTGTCAAACCCTCCAAATGTATTTTTTAGTTAACTGTATTTATGTATGTTAAGCTAAAGCATTGACAGTATGAATGCAACTTATGTTATAATTGAGCCCAGCGCTCCTCGATTCAAGCAGTCCATTCCAGCAGTCCATTCCAGTGGTCCGCTCTAGCACTTCTATCAGTCTACCAGCATGTAGAGGCATGTCTCAAAACAACAACGTGTGCCGGTAGTAGGAGCAGGCTGACGGCTGAGCATGCCGAAATGCTCATCTTCTTAAAAAAGAATCTCCACATCATGTTTGTTCCAAGACGAGCAAGGTAAGGAGAAGGGACACTGAGGTAGACCGGCAATATTAAGTTTATCAATATACGTTTCCTCTCTGGGAGGCATAGCATGCTAAAATAATCCTTTGCCATCTTACTATTAGCTAATTATTAGCTAGCTATAGCTAATAATTTTAGCTAGCTAGCTAGCAATTCAGTCGTGGAGACTTGAAGGCGCGGCTGTGGAGGCAGAATGACGGTGAACAAGCGAAGAAGCGGAGGAGAAAGCGGGCCTCGTTTCCTCTTTGGGGGCGTGGCTTTCAGACTATGATGCGTTGCGCTCTGTCTCTATAAGTGTAAAATTTCTGAAGGGCCGTATTTCCATTGTATCTTTGACTGGCCCCTTATTAAGGACTTCAGGGTCAAAGTGTGTAAAGAAATAGATATTATTTTTAAGAAAAAAATAACTCTTGAACCTATGTGTTGCATTCCAGAGATACAGTCAGTAGCACCAAAACTTAGCTCCTCTTCACTGAAGCTGCTTAAGGTGCTTCTTTTTAGTGCAAGGGGGTGTCTTCTTCTTCAGTGGATTTCAGATACTGTCCCTACAGTTTCATATCAAATCTGGAGCACTATAGAACTTATACCTTTAGAAGTTAAAAGCTTCAGGCTCAAGGACCAGCCCTTTTCTGGACTACACTGGAAATGATGGGGCCCCGGCCCTCAGGAGTGGACTGTATGGACTAGCATGGATTGAGGTCTCGAAACACATTTCCAAAACTGTAACACACAGATAGCAGAAGGAGGGAGGGCTACATCCTGTGAGACAGACCAAGTTAACATCAATTAAATTAACTTCTGTGAGTAATAATGGTTGTCTGAAGTGGTCTGAGCTGCAGTAACTCCTCGTGATTAAAAAAATGCATGTTGATGTCATGTATTTGTGATGGAGCAATGTCATCATGACATCACACAGCATGACACACTAACTGACAGACAGATATGAGTCCCCTAAATCATGCCACGATTTATTCTCCCAGTTGACAAGCATGGCGGGTGAAGTATATGCAGAACATGCTGCTCCCTCTTCCACTTGTGTGACTTATAAATTAATATCAATAAGTTTAAAGTTGGTCTCGAGCTCAGTTTCTAGTGTGCAGCAAACCTCTTCATTTTTATTCTTCTCACATTGCCTGTCCAGCACCCTGCTGAATTATACGGCTGTGACGAGGTCCTCTGGTTGCCTGGACAGAGAGAGGATACACAGAATGATGGATGCAGGTAAAAAGGAATAAACAAACCAAAACTCCATTAGCAGTATGAAGGGAGAACAATAAGAAGTGGAAGATGAGTGGACAGAATGTCAGGATGAAGGGCTAAGGCAATGAAGAAAGAAAATAAACAGGCACAGACCAAACAGTAAAGAGAAACTAAATCCAATTACATTTATAAGGAAGTCACCCAGGCAGACATGAGAGGTGAACAGGTGGAGTGGGAAATCTGAGGAAACAGGAAGAGAAGAAGACGAAGATAACAGACAGCTAAACAAATCAATCTCCTTGTTTTATCTCCTGCTCCCTCATTACTGGCTTGGTTTGTAGCCAGCAGCACTTTGACCCATCACTGCACTGAAACAGAGACTTTTAACTGCCTAATGATGATATTGCAAGATATTGCTGCAGGTTGACTAAAAAAGATCATACATTTAGATAAATTAGCTGAGGACAAAACAGACAGTGATTAAAGAGGAGAGAGTGTGATGAAATAAATGTCATCCATTTCAAAGTCTGGGGTAGGTTACCAAGGACGAAGTGGGTGTACTCTCCTCTATATTCCAATGGCTTATTGGCTTATACTGTGAATGTCCAGGGCTATTTTCATGCACTATTTGTAAGTACACCTACGAAAAGTAATACACCACATTTTGTAATCCATGTAATCATGAGTCAGTAACTTGTGTATTGCCAACGCAATCAGTGGAGGCTGCGATCATGTGACCAATGTGTTGATGGAAGTAAAGACGGAAGCTGTACTGAAATTCCACATAAGGAGTCAGGTGGCTGGGTAAAAAACAACACAGGACTTTCCCCAGGAGAGTGGTGCTTGTGTCCTGTGTAAAACTAAGTGAGTCATTTTAAGGTCATCATGTTTCTTCTTCTAAACCTAACCTAACCTACGTAACGTCAATTGTGGGGCACTTATTTATTAAATATCACACAAACCGTTGTATGAGGATATGTTGAAGGACCATGACCTCTAAACACTTCATTATGTGGGGGCACGTATTGTGTCAAAATTACAGATTGCAAACAGCTTAAGTGCCAAATTAGGATCATCTGTCGTTTTGGACACATGAATTCCCTCACTCAATGACATCAGACAGTGGGTGGTGGTTAATGTTACGACTCTATAAAGAGCAAGAAAGCCAGCACAGGGTGGAGGTTGAGGTGGTGGATGGATTAAAGGGATAGTGCACCCAAAAATGAAAATTCAGCCATTATCTACTCACCCATATGCCGATGGAGGCCCTGGTGAAGTTTTAGAGTCCTCACATCCCTTGCGGAGATCGGCGGGGGGAGCGGCTAGCACACGTAATGCAGGCTGACAGCACCCCAGACTAACGTCCAAGAACATAAAATTGAAACCATAAAATATCTCCATACTGCTCATCCGTAGTGATCCAAGTGTGCTGAAGCCCCGACATAAAAAGTTGTTTGGAAAAACGTCATATGAACTCTGTTTTTAGCCTCACTGTAGCCTGTAGCTCTGACTGCTTCTCTGTGCGCTCACGTGTGCGCGAGACCAGCAAAAGCATGAGCTTTGCTCACCCGTGTTTACATCACGTGACCGCAGGGAGAGACAACAGTAACCACAGTAGCTAAAAGATAATTTGCACTACAGTCTTTTAGCAAAGGACAGCCCAACATGTCTGAAGACCTTTAAAGTGAGGAGGTATTTGTTTGAGCCTGAGTATACGGACGCGAAACTCAGGCTACTGGACGAAGCAGCCGCCACAGCTCAAGAGCCTAACCCTCAGCCAGCCGCAGAATACCGGAGTGGAGCACTGGAAACCTGGTGGTGTAGTTGTTTCAAATGCAAAGCAATGCCAATGGATGAGGAAAGCCTTTGCTGCTCAGACTGGGAATTGGCGATGCCTGCACTTGAGAATCTGGACATCAGTACTGACGAGACTGCTGCTCTTCAGAGACCGTGCATCACCGATCACCCTGAGCGCACACACATGAGCGTGGAGCACAGAGATGCAGTCAGGGCTGCAGCACACTTGGATCACTACAGATGAGCAGTATGGAGATATTTTGTGGATTCAATTTTGTGTTCTTGGACGTTAGTCTGCCGCGCCATCTGCCATTAGGTGTGCTAGCTGCTCCCCCCGCTGATCTCCGCAAGGGATGTGAGGACTCTAAAACTTCACCAGGGCCTCCGTCGGCATATGGGTGAGTAGATAATGGCTGAATTTTCATTTTTGGGTGCACTATCCCTTTAATCCATCCACCACCTCAACCTCCACCCTGTGCTGGCTTTCTTGCTCTTTATAGAGTCGTAACATTAACCACCACCCACTGTCTGATGTCACTGAGTGAGGGAATTCATGTGTCCAAAACGACAGATGATCCTAATTTGGCACTTAAGCTGTCTGCGATCTGTAATTTCCTTTTAACAAATGCCAAACTTTTACCTGTGAGAGTGCTGTTCATGTGCCATGTAAAATTGAAAGTCAATGTGGACTTCTTTGAACATTATGTACAAACGTCCCTTTACGATGGACACTGCTCCAAAAAACATTAAGGGAACACTTAATCGTCACAGTAAAACACTAAGTCAGTTATCTGTCCATTTAGGACGCACATGTGATTGTGAATCAGTTTCAGCTGCTTTGGTGCAAATGAAAGTGACAACAGATATGATGGAGAGGCAAAAGCAAGACAACCCCGGAAAACGGAATGGTTTTACATGTGGTTTCCATGGACAGTTGCTCTTTCCTGACTGATTCTTCTCTAGTTTTGTCTTCTGCTAGTGTCCTTGTCACTACTAGTAGCATGAGGCGGTTGCACAGGTAGTCGAGTGTCGTTATTTTAACAGGAAACAATCTTTTTCAAAACCAAACCAAGTAATTTGGTGCTTACACCCAACCATGCCACCACCCCGTAACCTTCAGAGGTGATGGTCATTTTATGTATTTCTGTGCAGTCCCTTCAGGACAGGCTGTTTTTGGGACTGTTGCAGCCTGAAATGCCAAATTTCACAGAAGCTTTTCTAAAAAAAATTGCAATGCATGTTTCAATGTTTATAGGCAATCTTCTTCCTCAAATTGTGGGGTCAAGTGAAAATCGCAAGAAGAGTTGTGATGCTGTCTTGGTTTGGGAGCATATCATTATGAGCATTCAGTGTTTCCCACCTCAGCTGTTGCTGCCTTTTGACACAGCACTGAAGGACCATTTTTGTGAGCCACTCTCTGCCTGCGTTCTCTGCCCTGTTGGCACAAGCTAACAAAGCACAGCGTGATTTCATTCCTACTCGCTTCTTGGACAGAAGCCTCACAGCAACAGTTAACATCCGACACCAAGCCAAAACAGTTGGACTGTTGTTAAAGCAGTTAAAAACCGTTGGGTAGCATTAGCTGTGTGATGCTAACAGTTAACCCTGTCAGTGTGTGCGTGACTCAGAGATTTTAATAATAACTAGATACTGGACCCCAAGATGGCAAACATTCATTCTATTGGAGTTGCTTATCTGACGCATACGCCAAAAAAGTTTCAGGTTTACTTCCATGGTAAGTGGCCCACTGAATATGTGCAGTAGTGTTTATCCCATTGGCCCCACCTGCGAGTTCCTGCTCGGCTCATAGACTTTACATTGTGTTAATATCATTAATTTTTTTAATCACTTTCCACAGCTTGAGGAAAGTTTTACAAATATAAAACCACCGTAGTGAAAAGATTCAGAATATAAAGATTCACAATTGACCTTGTTTGAAGTATGAGGTTTCCTGGCAACAGTTTCACAGACGTCTCTCAATACGCTGCAGGCAGCTCTATGGTGAATGAGATTTTACCGGTTTTGAATGAGCTCGTCAAATTTGCAGAAAAGTTGTGGTGTTTGGACCAAATCCCACGGTTGTGCAGAACTCACAGGAATTGGCTAAATGTGTGTTAATTGTTGCGATCAAAACATCCAGGTGGGGCTGAGTGTAAAATCAATGTGCTGCTTAAACCGTTAAGGCTCTGTCTTCAGCCAGATGAAATGGAACGGCCCGCTACAACAATAACTGACATCCCAATATATAGAAATATCTTGCTTTAGTTAATGTTGAAGACATTACACCCTATGTGTGTACATACATTGATTTGTATTTTTCACGTCCTTTTTCACGTCACCCTTGTGGTCACTGTGAAATGAAAAATAGGAAATATCACACTCTGGAAAATAAATTCAATCACACACTTCATTACAAACTTAAGATACTGAAGTGTCAAAGGTTCCAGCTCACTCCAGTTTTGTTTGAAGCTGAAAATATGATGTTCTGTATATTTCAACTAAAAGCAAAGAACAAGGGCTGGAGGTTTCAAAGGCTGCGTCTTTGGCCCACTGTATTTCTGTACTGTAGTCAGTGGGCTGAGGGCAGCGCTCAATCATGGATCAAAGCTGTGCTAAGAGAGAATATGGGAGTGATGGAGATGGGATTTGGGAGGAATATAGGGAGACGGTGGGATGAAAAGGGATAAATAAAAAATCTGGACATGAATACAATCAGAAGTAGAATCAAAAATGGACAGCCATACATTAAACATGACCACTGGGAGAACAGCAATGATGGGAGTGAAATCTGGGAAAAAGATTCTCACTGAAATATATATATTTGCTGAAGACTACTGACAGCTGAAACAAGATCAGCCATCCCAAGAAAAATGACCTTTGTTTACCACATCTGCACAGAGTACCAAACTTTTAGATGACACACCTCTACGTATCAGACATTTTCAATCATGTTTTCATCCCAGACCATCAAATACTGACATTTTATCACGTCCCTTGTATGTGATGCCAACACTGAAGGTATCTGTGCACCCTTTATTGCTGTATCACACACATTGCTGTATGTGCACAGCAACGAATCCTCATACAATGGTTCGTATGATACCCTACGAATTTGTGACCCATGAATGACATACTTGGCATAAAGTTATAGAGGTTAGGTTTAGCCAAGTAGAGTTACTGTGGTTAGTTTTAGGAAAAGAACTATGGTGAGTACGTTCATTAACATGGCTCAAAGTTCACACAGTTCTGAACACCAGTCTCCTGGGGAAAAGTCCTATGTTTTGTGACCCACCCACCTCCTCAACCTGCCTCCTTATGGAGCCACATCCTTCTTTACTCCCGTCAGTGCATCATTCATGTGAAGGCAGACAAATATGTGGGATATACACGAGTTAGTGGCGCGTGATTATGTGGGACGTGCGAATTTTGGTGCATTATTTTTAAATGGTTAAAACTGTCAAACGGTGACAGTTAGGTTTAGGCAACAAAACTACTTGATTAAGTTTGGACAAAAACATGTTTTAGGTTCAAATGAGTGTGTAATGTGACCTAAGTATATCACAGATGAAAAGTCTGTGTTTGTTTGATGCATCCACGTTAGGCTGACCAAACGTCCTCTTTTGCCCGGACATGTCCACTTTTCACGGGGTTTTTATAAACTGATGATAATGTCCGGTTTTCTGTGTGTGTGTGTGTGTGTGTTAGAGTGCGGCACGGGCAGCATATTTCTGTCCGAACCCGAACTGAGCCCGACATTATTTAATGACCAAAGCACTGAGTTTGTGTCACACAGGTGTTACGGTTACAGGCTATTTAACAGGCCGGGCGTGCACCGTGGGTGCTCCGCTGCGGAGAGGGAGACCGCCATGATTGAGACAGGAGCAGAAGGCAGGAGGTTCGACGCTTCTAGCAAGAGGAGAGAGAGAAATAAAACAAAATAGATAAAATAGGAAAAACCTGTCTCCCTCTTTTATTTTATTTTCAGCGTTTAATCAAGGCGGAGGCGGGCAGCTGGAGGTCCGAGACTTCCAGCGAAGAGAGAGGTAGAAACAAACAGCCAATGTGTGTCTGTGTGTGTTATGTTCAGGTGTTGTCACGTAAATAACAGTGCCCAAGCAATAAACAGGACAGACAATAGGATTTTATTTATTTTTACACTGTATTTTCACTTTAAGCTGACCGAATCCGACCTGAGCCCGAATACAATTTATAGCTACAGTTTTTGACCAAACCCAGCCCGACCTGTCGGGTACCGTCGGGCTCGGATCGCCACACTCTAGTGTGTGTATGTGTCCCCTAGTGGGGCCTATCTGAATTTCTGTCTTTGAGAGATATTATTTTGTAATATAACTGACTTTTCTATCCATACATATACATTTTAAATATATTAAAATGATAAGGCATCTTTGAGTAAACTGCGAGTATCATTTAAGTAGGCTGTGTCGTGGCTGGGCCGAGTGTCCTCTTTTTTGGAAATCAAAATATGGTCACCCTAATCCACCTCCTCTTCTGCCCATGTAAAGGCCTCTGCACACTGAGTCAATTTTAATTCATCTGAAATTTTGCACTTCTAAAAATAAATTTGAGTTCACATTGGGTGAATCATGTTTATACACTGAGTCCAAAATTTTCATCTGTCACTAAAATTTTCAGAACAGCTTTGATCTTCTGCCTTTTTCACATCAGTCAGAGCCTCAGTGAAGAAAAGACAAGACAGAGGAACGGGGCAAACAGAATCACTTCATAACGCAGACAGCTCACATTCAACAGGTCAGATAGTAATATTCAGGTGGATGATGATGAAGAGGAGGATGTGGACGGCACACAGAATGTGGAGGACAGAGACAGAGGACAGCTCTGCCCCTTCATGCAGCTGCGGAGCCAAATGTAAGACAGGGAGGGAGTGGGGACAGTCAGACAGGTAACTCCAGAGGAGAAAATGTGTCTTTTCATTTTGTCACATATTGTGAATTTTCACAATGAGTGGAACAATAAAACACATTGGAATCAGTGGGTAAGGTTTCTGTGTGTGTAATTATTTTTTTGGATGATGGATTAAAAAAATGTATCCGGAAAAAAATGGACTCAGTGTGCACAGGCCTTTACACTGACTTTCTCGCTTCTTATTCTACGTCAGTCGCTCTGAGTGTCAGATATTGCAGCAGATGGGTTCACACTGAAAATTAGCTGAAACCCTGGTGCATCTCTATGAGACGCCAAAGGGTCCCTTTAGCGTCTGTATCACAGACCAAGGGGCATGACAACATTTTGATGAGAACAGGCTGCTATGTTTTCTTCAAAGTTCTGAACTGTGACTGCTGCACATTTTCATACAGGATCATTAAAGTTCCATCTTACCTTAAATGTATGGGTCCTTAAAATTAATAAAACATATGTTTATGTTGAGTTAATGAGAAAAGACGAGTCATGCTACTGTGAATGACACTTTAACCTTCCTGCACTGATTTCTCACCTCAAAGCCTTCCCTTTCTCCGTGAACTTTTAATGTGAAACTAAGTTAGAAAATTGGATTAACGTTTCTGTTCCGAGCTATTTATTCCGAGCAAATATCAGCTCACACTTCATCTGCATGTGTGGCTACGTTTTTTAAGAGTCAGCATTCAGAGTGACATTACACAACACTCACACAACACTGCAGGAACCCAAACATTTCCTCTTCTCTGACTAAAACACTTTCTCATTCTGTATTGCTACACTGACCTCTTTACAGGCACTAATAGGGACTGTATCATCTTCTTCTGTCCCACAAATGCACCACAGTAACAGGCGCAACACACATACATGCACATCATTGTCTTGGGTTTCTCCAAGTAAATTGGCCTCTTCAGGCTCTGCTCTCTCTCTCATTCACACACATCACCGTTAAAGTCACTTCTAGTTGCCTCGGGGATACTTGACATACATACACACAGGCCGAAGGTAAGATAAAAATATACGGGTCAATTTATGCTGGTTTATATGCAATTTGTGTCACATTCATACGGGCAGCACATGCATTAAGCTCAGACGCTTCCTAAAGGGAGCGGCTCCTAATTCAGGAGACATGACTGACTATTGTTTTTCTCTGTACGAGGCAAAGGTTGTCATTGTAAATGGTTCTCAGTTGGCTTATCTGATTACATAAAGGTAAATTAAATAAAGTAAAAATAACAAAGAGGGAGGAGTGCTGATTGGCTACACTGATTGCAGAGAAAAAAGACAATGTAGCGGTTAATGACAGAGTGTAATATAAGAAGCTCTGTAATTTATAAAATGGGGAATTTTGCTATTAGCCCATAAGCTATGCCCCAGCATTATTTACTGTCTCACCTGCTTCAAATTGCTCAGATGGTGGGACAATGTCCGGTGGATATGTCAGATAAAAGAGTGGAAATGTGTACAGTTTAGTATCATCTGCAAAGAAGTGATTTATTTTTCTGACACTAATGGACTTAAAGGCAGACTTCCCCTGCAAAATGACTATTGGTGTATCAGTTACTCACCACACGTTATGTTGAATTCATAAAGAAACCTTTTTCTCACATGCCTCCATGGCAACCCGGTCTCCCTCTGAAGTCATTGAAAACCGCTGCTTGGTCAGCAACTTCCAGCATCAGACACCAAACAAAAAAGTAGCTGTCACATCTGCATGATATGTGGCAGGTTGCTGGTATTATTTAAGCACCTGTGGTGTCAGGAGGGAACACGGTGGGACAGTAACTAAACTGAAGGCAGCAGAAGTCCAAGTAGGGCGAGCAGGAGGGGTGGTGGAAGGGTCCAACAACCACAGACTTTCATCTGGGAGGCCGGTGTTCGCTTCCTGTGAAACTGTAAAGCCAGACCTTGTTCTTTTGTCCTAAACCCAAGCATGTGCCTTTGTAGCCTAAACACAACCACGTGCGTTTGTTGCTCAAGGTATATAAATGTCAATCTGTAGTGTTATACTGACGAAATGCTTTTATTTTGAAAGAGACTGTATGCAAACTGTATATTTCCTGTGAAAACAGAAGTGTATTTTGAAAACAGACAATGCATGTCACAGGCTGAAGTTGACACGGCGTCCCAGAACGTCAACATCCAACACACCCAGGGTACCTTGGACATTGTATCTGCATGTGAAATGTCCATGACCAAACGCTGATATGTGACAAGGTGGCAGTGACAGTGTGATGCCACGATAAACAAAGAATTCAGAAAAGGTGAACACGCTTTGAATTTACTTCTTCAAATTGAAGTAAACTGGGACCATGTTTAGCAACAGCAAAATTATATCAAAACATCATTTTACAAACACTCACACAACTTGTGCGGTACAATCCAAGTCTCATTTATCCAGTCACATGCTCAGTACTTCCCAAACACCTGCATTTTTTTCTAAAACATTATAATATAAAAACACTTTTACCTACAAGTAGCGAGCCCTCCGCATGCGCCCAGGTACAATACTCAGCTGTGCATGAGCTTGTTTGTACTGACGTGTTTTGCTAATGTTTCAGTGAAAATCATGTGTTCAGGAAGTGCTGAACATACAACTGGATAAATGAGACTTGTATTACGTGTCTTTTAGACCCCATCCCAGCTAGGCTACTTAAGGAGGTCTTACCTTTAGTTAACACTCATATATTAGATATGATCAATATATCCTTATTAACAGGCTATGTACCACAGTCTTTTAAGGTAGCTGTAATTAAACCTCTACTAAAAAAGCCCACCCTGGATCCAGAGGTGTTAGCCAACTATAGACCAATATCTAATTTTCCCTTTATGTCAAAGATCCTTGAGAAAGTAGTCGCAGACCAGCTGTGTGATTTTCTCCATGATAATAATTTATTTGAGGAATTTCAGTCAGGATTTAGAGTGCATCATAGCACTGAGACAGCTCTAGTCAAAATTACAAATGACCTTCTCATTGCTTCAGACAAAGGACTTGTCTCTGTACTTGTTTTATTAGATCTTAGTGCGGCGTTTGACACAATTGACCATCAAATTCTACTGCAGAGACTGGATCACTTAATTGGCCTAAAAGGTTCTGCACTGAGCTGGTTTAAATCTTATTTATCTGATCGTTTTCAGTTTGTTGACGTTCATAATGAATCGTCCTTACGTACCAAAGGTTGTTTTGGAGTTCCGCAAGGTTCTGTGCTCGGACCAATCTTATTTACTCTATATATGCTTCCTTTAGGTAACATCATTAGAAATCACTCTATAAATTTCCATTGTTATGCGGATGATACACAGTTGTATTTATTGATGAAGCCAGAAGAAACTAATCAATTAACTAAACTCCATAACTGCCTTAAAGACATAAAAACTTGGATGAGCACCAATTTCCTGATGTTAAATTCAGACAAAACTGAAGTTATTGTTCTTGGCCCCAAACAACTCAGAGACTCTTTATCTGATGACATAGTTTCTCTAGATGGCATTGCTCTGGCCTCTAGCACTACCGTAAGAAACCTCGGAGTGATATTTGATCAAGATTTGTCTTTTAATTCTCATTTAAAACAAACCTCACGGACTGCATTTTTTCATCTGCGTAATATTGCGAAAATTAGGCCTATCCTGACCCGAAAAGATGCAGAAAAATTGGTCCACGCTTTTGTTACCTCAAGGCTGGATTACTGTAACTCTCTATTATCAGGTAGCTCTAGTAAGTCCTTAAAAACTCTCCAGCTAATTCAGAATGCAGCAGCACGTGTACTAACAGGAACTAAGAAACGTGATCATATTTCTCCTGTTTTAGCTTCTCTGCACTGGCTCCTTGTAAAATCCAGAATTGAATTTAAAATCCTACTGTTAACTTATAAAGCTCTAAATGGTCAAGCTCCGTCATATCTTAGAGAGCTCATAGTGCCTTATTATCCCACCAGAACACTGCGCTCTGAGAACGCAGGGTTACTCGTGGTCCCTAAAGTCTCCAAAAGTAGATCAGGAGCCAGAGCCTTCAGCTATCAGGCTCCTCTCCTGTGGAATCATCTTCCTGTTACGGTCCGGGAGGCAGACACCGTCTCCACATTTAAGACTAGACTTAAGACTTTCCTCTTTGATAAAGCTTATAGTTAGGGCTGGCTCAGGCTTGCCCTGTACCAGCCCCTAGTTAGGCTGACTTAGGCCTAGTCTGCTGGAGGACCCCCCTATAATACACCAGGCACCTTCTCTCTCTCTCTCTCTCTCTCTCTCTCTCTCTCTCTCTCTCTCTCTCTCTCTCTCTCGTATCCTATTACTGCGTCTTGCTAACTCGGCCATTCTGGATGTCACTAACTCGGCTTCTTCTCCGGAGCCTTTGTGCTCCACTGTCTCTCAGATTAAATCATATCACAGCGGTGCCTGGACAGCGTGACGTGTGTGGTTGTGCTGCTGCCGTGGTCCCGCCAGATGCCTCCTGCTGCTGCTGCCATCATTAGTCATTAGTCATACTTCTTCTGTTATTATACACATATGATTATTGTCACACATGTATACTGCCAGATATTAATACATACTTTCAACATATTGTACCGCAGTAGCCAGAACTATAACTATAATATTATTACTTTCATTAATGTTGTTGTAAGCTACTGTCATTACCTGCATCTCTCTCTCTCTCTCTCTCTCTCTCTCTCTCTCTCTCTCTCTCTCTCTGTCTCATTGTGTCATGTGGATTACTGTTAATTTATTATGCTGATCTGTTCTGTACGACATCTATTGCACGTCTGTCCGTCCTGGAAGAGGGATCCCTCCTCAGTTGCTCTTCCTGAGGTTTCTACTGTTTTTTTCCCCGTTAAAGGTTTTTTTTGGGGAGTTTTTCCTTATCCGCTGTGAGGGTCCAAAGGACAGAGGGATGTCGTATGCTGTAAAGCCCTGTGAGGCAAATTGGGATTTGTGATATTGGACTTTATAAATAAAATTGATTGATTGATTGATTGATTGATTGATTGATATTAAAGCGCACGAGTTGTGTGAGACTTTCTAAATGGATGTTTTGATGTAGTTTTGCTGTTGTGAAACACGGCCCCTATTTACTTCAATTCATGAAGAATTTTTCGCCTTTATTGGATTCTCCGTTGAGCGTGGCAGAATGTAAGATTTCTTCACAAATTCAAGGCCACAAGCAGTGTGTAACTGATATGAAATAATTTTGTGGGTGAAGTATTGCTTTAAGACAACTCCCAAATTACAGTATGATTCATCCAAGATAAACGAGAGGTGGGAACGAGGTATTTAGACATCCTGTAACCTTCCCTGGGATTAAAATTATTCAGTTATAATCTCATGAGACAGATATCTGCATGTGCAGAATCTTTAGGCATTTGTAACCAAACGACTATCGACCTCTAACGATGATTTAGCTTTTTAATTAGAATTTATTTTTATTTATCTGCATACCTATGAAGTTATCTGTTTATAGAGATTAGCCAAATGATGATGGTCCTGATATCGGCTGAAAACAATGGATCTACCAAAATACTGTCTGTTGCCCCAGAGGCTCATCGTCATAAGACCGATAGCAGATGGGCTCAGAGACTGGTTATAAACAGGAAGAGAAAATAAATACGAGTTGAAGGCCAGTCTGAGTGTTTTGCCACAGTTATTTTTTTAATTACCTTTTCTGTTAACATTTGTTTCAGCAAACACAAATGTCGACTGAAAATGTTTTCCACTTATGATACTGTATTGATACACAGGACAAACAAGAATAAAACAAATAAAATTCACAAACATCTGAACAAAACTTTTGAGGTAAAGCTCCCTGACAAACTTAACTGCAGCGGTTGGCCATCAGCAACATTATGCAGCTTCCTTCACCCACATGTGGATGCTCCCAGCCAAAAAAAGATTAATATTCTTTCAGCAGTGTGTGAGATTTATGCAGAATTCCTGTCATTCCAACAGAAACTATCCACTTTAACGGGTTTGTTTCTGCAAACAACAAAGCGGAATAACTGCTGACTCATAATACGAGCCTGCTGAAAGCTTGCACAAGACAAGAGCTCCAATTAAAGAGTAATTAACATTAATGTACCACAACGGGATTGCTAGACAGAATTCAACAGCAGAAAGCATTCAGAGAAACGGCAGTGAAATAAATGGTGTCTGTGTTATTAGTGCTTGTGCTGCTTAGGAAGGCAGGTTAGTGGGTGGTGATAGAAATAATGAAGGCAGAATAAATAAAGCCAAGGAGCATAAAGGCATGAAAAAAAGGAGAAAGTTAAATTCAGACAGAACGCACAAACAATTCAGAGTAGTGTAAAAACAACAGGCTGTAATGAGTTCCTGTTGGACTCAATGAATTCCCTCTTGGCGCCACAAGAGAACAAATAATAACTCATTAGACTAATAAAAATCATTATTGTTTTATGCAATGCTGATTATAAAGTGCTGTTCAATGCAAGAATTACACAGTTTTACAAGACAGAGCAAATAAATCAAATACATTCAGCAATTAAGCAGTGGCAAGTGTTGATGAGCCATCAGGATGTCACCATGCTGTTTTCAGACACAGCAGCATGGATTCTCTACAGTCAGTGAACGTCTCAGTCTCGCTGCTGTGAAGTGAACATGCTGCTCTCGTGCACGCTGCAGCAGATTCAGAGCAGTAATAGTGAATGTAAGGTAGTTAATGTCTGTCCAAAAAGATTCTTAATTTGTCGTTTTTTTTGTTGTTGTTGTTCTTTTCATGAAATATTGGTTTCAAGTTTGGCTCGCTCAGTGAATGAATACAGGAAATTCACTGCACAGGTGCAGGTTTCAAAATTGGTAGACGCTCAAGAATGGGCTGGAAGTGAGAGAATAAATGCCACTTGGTATACAGTGTCAGGTTTCCTACATGCAGTGAAGCATACAGCAATAAGACTGTGCTTTCAGACAGAGCGCGAGATGGAAGTCATGGAAAGTTGCACTTTGATGCAAATTTGCTCACGTTGACACAACCTGAAGCAGAAAAACATCCACATGAGCTGAAGAAGTTTTGACTTAAGTGAAAAATGGTCTCGTATCCTGCAGCTTTATGAATCTGCCTCACGGACAAACAAAAGGAATAAGAGAGCATTTCTATCAACAGCCTCTCTTTTGCCTTGTGTTCTGTCATAAGACATAAATCATGTGGGAACCATAAATATCTTTATGAAATTTTGTGTCTATCGATTTGGCAGATGTCAAAGTATTTGGCTGTATTCTACCTTTGTAGAGGATCAAAAGTAGATCAAATTCAATAAGGTTCAACCTCTGGGGACCATAAATGTTCTAACTAAAATGAACCATAAATGGCTGCATTTCCCAGATTGCTCTTACCCCCAAATTCCACCAGATGCGTGTGGGTTGCGTCTGTGCTTCGGAACGGCAGTGGAGCCGATACGTTTCAATTCTAGTCAATGTGTGTGCTTCCACCGGCTGCGTTCCGGCTCCGTCACAGCTGCGGCGCTCTGGAGCACAACGCAGCAATTCAGCACAGAGCAGATCGTGCGGGGCAGGAAGTCGTGCACAGAAACAAAATAAAACATCCGGGTAATTTTCAAAATAAAATGCACAGTGTTCACAGCGGATCATATTTCCCTGCACTACACCTTGAAAATGTCATAATGGGCGGAGGCAGGCCTGAA